>NW_027361830.1:16630000-17347500 GCF_039654945.1 Dendrobates tinctorius
CCTGATGAGACTCAGGTGCCCGTTCCCGCATACTATACCACCATACACGGTGACACAGAGGAAGGTGCACATGACATTGAAGAGGAGGTGATGGATGACCCAGTTGTTGACCCAGATTGGCATCCATTGGGGGAAGAGGGTGCTGCTTCCAATAGCTCAGATGAGGAGAAGGAGCATCCACAGCAGACATCGACATCGCAACAGCTGTTATCTGGCAGGCCCGGAGCACTCCAAAGACAGGTTCCAAAAATCAAAAGAGTTGCTGGACAGCTTGTCCAGACGGTCAAAATAGCACAGAGTGCTAGGCCGCAAAATGTCTGCCAAAGTAGGAAGAGTGCAGTGTGGCACTTTTTTGAACAAAATCCTCATGATCAGGCCAAGGTTATCTGTAAGAAGTGCGCAAAGACCTTTAGCCGAGGGAAAAATCTGAACGATTTGAATACCAGTTGCATGCTTAGACATTTAACCAGCATGCACTTGCAAGCGTGGACACAACACCAAACCTCAAGTACCACATGTGCAAGTGATCACAAAGAAGGTAGTCAGCAACGCTACATTGTTTCCCCCACTGTAAGCCCACCGGTTAGCACAGCAGCAAATGTTGAGGTGTCGTTGCAAGGCCAAAGCAGTCAGGGAATCCCACTGTTATATCAACGAAAGACTGAATATAGGCCATCAGAAAGAACACCAACTCCATCACCATCATCAACCCTCTCTGTCCGCCCTGTCCACCGCTAGTTCCACCATATGCAGCTCTCAAGTCCAGCTCACCCTCCCAGAGACTATGAGTAGGTCACGAAAGTACTCAGTCTCTCATCCGCGTACACTGGGTTTGAACGCCCACATTGCCAAACTAATCTCGTTAGAGATGATGCCCTATCGGTTGGTGGAAAGCGCAGCTTTCCGCGAACTCATGGCCTATGCAGTACCACGCTATGACCTACCCAGTTGCCACTTCTTCTCTCGCAAAGCCATCCCAGCCCTCCACCATCATGTGAAAGACCGCATTGTCCATGCACTCAAGCAGTCAGTGAGTGGAAAGGTGCACCTCACAACTGATGCATGGTCCAGTCGGCATGGCCAGGGCCGTTACGTGTCCATCACTGTGCACTGGGTTAATGTGGTGGATGCAGGGTCCACAGGGGACAGCGGTGGTGGGACAATGCTGTCTAGCCCACGGTATAGGAAACAGTTGGCTGTAGGCGTTCGACCCTCCTCCTCCTCCAGAAGCGAAAGCTCGTCCACAGAGCGCAGTCGTACGAGCACTCCATCTGCAGCTGCCACTGTTGCACACGAGGTGTCCCCCTATCGAGCAGCTAGTGGAAAGCGTCAGCAGGCTGTGTTGCAGATGATGTGTTTGGGCGACAGACACACCGCGGAGGTGCTGGCCGAGTACTTTCAGCAACAAACTGAGTCATGGCTGGGCAGTATACATCTTGAGGCAGGCAATGTAGTTAGTGATAACGGCCGTAATTTTGTGGCAGCCATAGCCCTTTCAAAACTCAGCCACATACCTTGCTTGGCTCACACCTTGAACCTGGTGGTGCAGTGCTTCCTCAACAATTATCCGGAGTTAACAGCCCTGCTCCAGAAGGTGCGAAGACTGTGTGCGCACATCCGCCGGTCGCCTGTACACTCCATTCGTATGCAGAAGCTGCAGCGATTGCTCCACCTTCCCAACCACCGCCTCATTATCGACATTGCAACAAGGTGGAACTCCACCCTGCACATGGTTGAGCGACTGTGCGAGCAGAGGCAGGCCATAATGCATTTGTGGGAGGATACACGGCCAGGTACTTTGAGAGCAGACATGGAGTTGACAGGGGTGCAGTGGTCGAAGCTGAAAGACCTCTGTAAAGTCCTTCAGTGTTTTGAGGAATGCACACGGCTGGTAAGCGCAGACGACGCCATCCTAAGCATGAGCATCCCACTTATGCGTCTGCTCATGCAACCTTTGACGCACCTTAAGGAGCAGGCATCTGCTGCCAATGTTGACGAGGAGGAAGAGGAGGAGGGAATCCTTGATGACATTCAGCCATTGTCTGCTCAGGAACCTCTCCTGGACGAGTTGGAGGAAGAAGAGGAGGAGGAGGATGATGATGGGGATGATTACTTAGGGGAGGAGGATGCATCTCGTGGGGCAAGTGAAAATGTTGGCGTGGCAAGGTCTGGTACAGGGTTTTGTGCGTGACTGGAGGGATGTGGATTTGCCAGAAAGTGCTCCTCCAACCAGCACTCGCAGTGCATCATTGACACCGGGAACATTGGCCCACATGTCAGATTATGCCTTCAGATCCTAAAAAGGGACCCCCACATTGCCAAAATGATGAACGATGACGACTACTGGTTGGCCAGTATCCTGGATCCACGCTATAAAGGCAAATTACAAAACATCATGCCACAGGAGAACCTTGACCTAATATTGGCTAATAAACAAGCAACTCTGGTAAACCGGTTGGTTGAGGTATTCCCAGCACACAGCAGCGGTGATGGTTCTCACACGAGCCGTACGGGCCGGGGGCAGCTTGGCAGAGGTGTCCGTGGTGCACACAGCAGAAGTGGAGTTGGAGACAGGGGTTTCATGACAATGTTGTGGACTGATTTTTCAAGTACCGCTCACACAACTGTAATACTGCATCGATGGAAAGTGACAGGAGACAGCAGTTGTCAACTATGGTTACAAACTACTTTTCCTCCCATATCGATGTTCTCCCGCACAGGTCATTCCCCTTTGACTATCGGGCCGCTAAACTGGACACCTGGCCTGAATTGGCACAATATGCCTTACAGGAGCTCGCTTGCCCAGCTGCAAGTGTGCTATCGGAAAGAGTCTTCAGTGCAGCTGGATCAATCCTGACAGAAAAAAGGACCCGTCTGTCAACCCAAAATGTGAATGATCTAACCTTCATTAAAATGAACCATGCATGGGTTTCCAAGGATTTTGTCCCACCTTCCCTTGATGACACATAGGTTGCCAGAAAAATGGTTTGCTTTGGTCCTCCTCCTATTCCGCGAACTTGACCTATTTCGCCTTTTGCATCAGCTGAATGTCCCACATCAACATATGCCACTTTGTAAACTGCCCTAACTGGGCTGCCCCCCCCATGGCCGGGGTCACCATCTAGCGCACAAAACCGTGCGAGTGTCATTGCCCTGGACAGGTTGGTAGGCCGACTCTTGGGTGCGGGCACTGGCACAGGGTCCCTCATAGTGCAATCAAGTGTCTCTGATGGTGGTGGTGCACACCCACCGTCAGACACACCGCCGTACTATGAGGGGCCCAGTGCCAGTACCGACGCCCACGAGTGTGCCCCCCTTGCTTGGGCAGGGCCCCAGCATTGCAATGTTTACCTCTCCCTGCTCCTCCGCTGTGTAGTCTGGGCTGTCAAATCCTTCGCTGGGAGTGCCACTACAAATTGATTGAACTGAAAGATGATGGTTAAGATGTAGCTATGCCCTGTCCTGCTGGCCGGGCTCTAGCTCCAGATGATCAATGGCTTCCATTTCTTATGGACGACGACTCACAATGACATGCAGTGGTGGTTTATCATCAGCTTTCACAATTTTCCTACTCACAAACGTGTGACATTCCGGTGCACATTTTAAAATGTGCCCTCTCATGCCAATCAAATAGAATCGCCTACGGCCTGTGGCTTCTGTCTTTTGCACTCCAAAGTTACGTGACAGATCATGATAGCCAGTGAGCACCATGTTTACATCGCTCCCTGTGATAAAAATTTGATTGAGATGAGTAACAGTGATGGAATCAATGGAAGTGCGATACAGCAAGACTTTATTCACAAAAAAATGTTTTCACTGTCTCAACACACAAATTAATTGAGGGTCAGCATCACCTATGAGAATTGTGACGGAAGTTTTTCCCGTGAATAGTAATTCCTAGATTTCTGCAATCACTAGCCTTTATGTCCGTAATTGTATGCATCTCATTTCCTATTGCGGAGAGGCTGGACTGTATTACTGAGACAGAAATACAGTATATATGAAGATTTAAAAATAACACCAAAAGTATATAGTTGTGTACGCCTCAAATGCATTTCCTTTTTTCCACTTTTTAGATTGCTGTGTAATCCATACTGAGAACACGGATATTTTACATGTTTAAACTATGCTATATATACCTGCTATCCAGTGATAAAGTACCCTTTCTCAACTTTGTACAATCTGGTCAAATCCATACTGGGCCTAAGAACATCTGAGTCTGCCTCCTGATCTATAGACATATATTTTTAATGTGTAAACTAGGCTACATATATAGGTGTTATCCAGTGAAACTGTACCCTTTATCAACTTTCTACAATGTTGTTGAATCCATACTGGGCCTGAGAACAGCTGCCGAGTTGTTAAGCAAGCTACAGCACCTGTGGTTTGGACACGTAATTTTTTCAGGAATGACGGTTAGGCCTAACTCCGGAATTGCGGTTGACCTGAACTTACTGGGAAATCATCGTTCGCGGGGAATAATCTGAATCCCAGATCCCCATCACTAACGGAGTTCAGCAGGTTATATGCACCTGTAAGTGACAAAAGCTGGTCCTTTCAGTGTAGCGTGCATGCAGCCCTGGACATGTACGGGAATGCTAGACCTGTTATTGCTCGATCTCGTGTGCCAGAGCCTTGCTTATCCCTCTAGTAAGCTTGACACATACTGCGGGGGCATGCCAGAGTCTCGGTTGTTAGCGGAATAAAGCTGAGAAATCGCTAGCACAACTACAAACACACATACCACACACAGAATCGACAAAGCTTTCAAAGTGTGCATCTTTTCTTTAGGTGGCATGGTTGTGGTTTCCCGGGTGGAGTCAAATTAAGCCACAGGCTCCACTCCTGGTGGTGCCCTTTTGGACATTCCTTTAAGGTTCAGCTTTGCAATCATACTGCCCCCGGAAACCAAAAACTTTGCCTTCATGGACGCTGTTTGGAGGTTCGTGGGAATAACGCCGCCCGATCAGCAGTCGGCATATGGGTCGCCCTCCCAGGGCTGTGGGGTACTCGGTACCGGGCCGGTGTCAGTGGGATGTGTCACAGCAGCGGTGACCCGGACGGTGGCCCTGGGCACCCATGTAAATGGCGTGGTATAATGGTAAAGAGTTTATATAGATAGTTTGACGCCACCTGTGGTGTTCGGCAACATAGATGTTAGGCCGACGCTGCATGCAGATCCTCTGGGACTGATGGTGTTGTGCAGCAAAGATGGTGAAGCTCCCCACAGGTGGAGCTGGAGTCCCAGGGAAGTGTAGATGTAGTGATAGGGGAAAGGCACAGGCGGTGTAGGTGCTGGTACCCAGATGTAGCGATGCTGGAATAACTGTAGGACACCAGAGCGTGCAGTTCCAAAGCTTTACTCACAGTCTGCAGGTTACACAGATGCCTGCCTCCATGCTGTGTCCTCCGGGTCAGGACCTCAGCCAACCTCCGGGACCAAAATGGAAAGCTCCCTTCCAACACTCTGCCAACATGTACCTTCCTGAACGTCTCCTTTCTAGAGCTTGTGGGGGAAGCACTCACAGGACCGTGGTTCACTGAAGCACCTCCTGTCTAACAGATGTTCCTCAGACTTTACTTGTATGGCATACAGCTGTAGCCTTTTCTTTCAGGCTCCCACACGTCGATGCTGGGGCCTCCGAGCCTTAGTTGGTTACAGAGCATTTATAGCTGCTACTTCCCCCGGTTTCTGCTGCAGGAATGTCAGTGTCCCTACAAACTCGGAGACCGGAATCCGGACCATGCGCTCCAGCTAGGAGTGAGCCTTAACTCTGCTCATCCTCCAGCTCCCCTTCTCACGTCCACACACTTCCCCTTCCCTGCACAGAGTGCCCTAACTTACCTCCTCCCGACCACAGAGAGCAGCTCCTCAGCAGTCAGGTTCAGAGGTCTCCCTGCTAGCCTGGAGTGGGAAATGTGTTATGTGTTGGTTTCACTGCTAGAGAGATCCTTCATTGCTCCCAAGCTTGACAACACACTCCCTAGGAGGAAGGTAATGCCACAGCGGTGACCGTACTCTTGGGGACGCCACAAGTGCACTGAGGCCCTGTCACTGCTGGATGATGCTGCTGGTACATTGACCCAGACCACTACATTCCCCTCGCACTCTACACTGCCAGAATCTGACCCAGAGGAAACTCAGGTTCCCCTTCCCACATACTATACCACCTTACACGGTGACAAAGAGGAAGGTGCAGATGAAAGTGCAGGTTCCTTGAGCAGGTGGGGGGACATACTCATGGGCGATGGCACTGGCACAGGGCACCGCATAGTACGCAAAAGTGTCTCTGCCGGTGGGAGGGCCTAAACAGCCAAGTGCAGTGAGATGGAAGATGGGGATGACAAGGAGTTCAGAGTAGTGCAGGACTTATGTAATTGTTTTCAATGTTGGGACAGCAATTTTTGGGGAGCACTATACTCTGGAGAATGATATATGGGGCCGACCATACACTGGAGCATTCCAAAGGTTGACATCAGACACTGGAGCAGCATTTACAGGGCCCATTATACACTAGAGCAGTAGAAATGGGGCCCATTATATATGGAGCATTATTTGGGCCCATAAGACAGTGGAGCTTCATCCATTGGGACCAACATATACTATAGCATTATGTGGAGCTCATCATATACAGTTTGAAACATTATATGGGATCAATGATTCCATATGGAGAAATATATGGGCCTCATTACTCTGTATAGCGCACTAAGCGCTGGCCATAATACTGTATGGAGTTATATACTGTCCGTTTTTGGAGGTATTGGAGAATTTAAAATGGATATCAGTCATGAGATGTAAGAAGTGAAGTATTTTTCAATGTACTAGACTGCTATTTCTCTGCCGTATCGGAGCATCTTGAGTTGTGTATGTGTTAAAGGGGTGCTCTTTGGCCCTGGGCCCATGAAAACTTGGAGCCAGCCCTACCCCCCCACAACTGCAGCCAAATAACCCCCATTTTTCAGTGCGTAACTAGTATTATGAAGTAAATTAAGGTTGACAAGCTTAAGTAATAAGAATTGATGCTTTTGGCATTCAAATGGGCACTGTAGGTGTGTTTCATGTCCTCCTCTCACTGCCGACTTTAATTCCCCATTGACTTACATTGGGTTTCGTGTTTCGGTCGGACCCCCGACTCGTCGGCTGATTTTGCTCGACCCGACTTTTGGAAAAGTCGGGTTTCATGAAACGAAACTCGACCCTAAAAAACCAAAAGTCGCTCAACTCTACTCAGGACAAATTGGACAACAACTTTTGGGGTCCAATTTCTCCTGTTACCCTTGGGAAAATAAAAAAAAATGGGGACTAAAAGATCATGTTTGTGGAAAAAATGCGATTTTTTTATTTTCATGCCCGGTCGTTATAAACTTCTGTGAAGCACTGGGGGGTTCAAAGTGCTCACCACACAACTAGATAAGTTCCTTAGGTGGTCTAGTTTCCAAAATGGGGTCACTTCTGGGGGGGTTCCACTGTTTAGGTACATCAGGGGCTCTCCAAACACAACATGGTGTCCGATCTCAATTCCAGCCAAAAACGTCAAATGGCGCTGCTTCCCTTCCGAGCTCTGCCATGCGCCCAAATAGTGGTCTACCCCCACATATGGGGTATCAGCGTACTCAGGACAAATTGCACAATGACTTTTAGGGTCCTGTTACCCTTGGGAAAATAAGAATTGAGGGTGAAATGATCATTTTTTGGAAAAATTATGATTTTTTAATTGTACGGCTGTATGTTATAAACTTCTGTGAAACCCTTGGGGGTTCAAAGTTCTCACCACACACCTAAATTAGTTCCTAGGGGGGTCTAGTTTCCAAAATGGTGTCATTTGTGGGGGTTTCCACTGTTTTGGTACATCAGGGGTTTTCCAATCGCGACATGGTGTCCGATCTCAATTCCAGTCAAAAACGTCAAATGGCGCTGCTTCCCTTCCGAGCACTGCCATGCACCCAAATTGTGGTTTACCCCCACATGTGGGGTATCAGCATACTCAGGACAAATTGCACAATAACTTTTAGGGTCCTGTTACCCTTAGGAAAATAAAAATTGGGGGTGAAAAGATCATTTTTGTGGAAAAAATATGATTTTTTAATTGTACCGCTGTACGTTATAAACTTCTGTGAAGCCCTTGTGGGTTCAAAGTTCTCACCACATATATAGATAAGTTCCTTGGGGGGTCTAGTTTCCAAAATGGGGTCACTTGTGGGGGATTTCCACTGTTTAGGTACATCAGGGGCTCTCCAAACGTGACAAGGCATCCGATCTGAATTCCAGACAATTTTGCATTGAAAAAGTCAAACGGCGCTCCTTCCCTTCTGAGCTCAGCCATGAGCCGAAACAGTGGTTCCCCCCACATATCAGGTATCAGCGTACTCAGGACAAATTGCACAATAACTTTTGCAGTCCAATTTCTCCTGTTACCCTTGGCAAAATAAAAAAAAATTGAACCTGAAGTATTTTTTTTGTGAAAAAAAGTTAAAATGTTCATTTTTTTTTAAATATTCAAAAAATTCCTGTGACGCACCTAAAGGGTTAATAAACTTCTTGAATGTGGTTTTGAGCACCTTAATGGGTGCAATTTTTAGAATGGTGTCACTTTTGGGTATTTTCTATCATATAGACCCCTCAGAGTGGCTTCAAATGTGATGTGGTCCATAAAAATAAAATGGTGTTGCAAAAATGAGAAATCGCTGGTCAATTTTTAACCCTTATAACTTCCTAACAAAAAAAATTTTGGTTCCAAAATTGTGCTGATGTAAAGTAAGCATGTGGGAAATGTTACTTATCAAGTTTTTTGCATGCCGTATCTCTGTGATTTAAGGGCATAAAAATTCAAATTTGGAAAATTGCGAAATTTTCAACATTTTCGCCAAATTTCCGTTTTTTTCACAATTAAACGCAAGTTATTTGAATGAAATTTTACCACTTGCATGAAGTACAATATGTCACAAGAAAACAATGTCAGAATCACCGGGATCCATAGAAGCATTTCAGAGTTATTACATCATAAAGGGACAGTGGTCAGAATTGTAAAATTTGGCTCGGTCATGAACGTGCAAACCACCCTTGGGGCTTAAGGGGTTAAACCTGTCCTCATGTCCCGGTTCTCTGTGTCCTCTGTTGGGACATCAGACCTGTCCTCGGACGAGTTTGAGGTTAATACCATTGTGGGATGCAGGGTGGTGCATGGTAAAAAGTTTGATTTGGTGGACTGGTAGGGTCATGGTCCAGAGACTCAGACCTGGGAGCCAGTGGATAACATCTGCGCTCCACTTCTCATTGCGGCATTTGAGCGTAGCGAGGCTCAGAGAGGAGGCCTAGGAAGTGGGGTTATGTTAGGCATTGGGTTCCTGTCACTGCACAGTAGGAATCCCGAGTCTTGCATTCGGCAGTCTACCATTCCTCTCCGGCCACAGAGGAGGCTGCTCAGCAGACTCATCGATCCCGACGCTCTTCTCAGACCAGCTCTGTGGGTTTTGTTGCTGCTGCCACCTCTGGTCCAGCTATAGCAACACATGCTGGTCAGCAGCGAGCTACTCCTCGGACTATGTCCTCTTTTCGGTCCACTTAGCATGCCCGTGGGACGATCTCTCATTGGAGATCGGAGGTCACATTTTCAGGTCCTTCTCCAGCTCGGATTGGACAATTAGGAAGGTCAGGAAAGTCCCGGAAGGACGCTGCTATAATAGGTTTGCATGGCCGCTCGGCCATGCACCAGTGTAGACTGCATTACCAGACTATGAGGAGTGAGTGGTGTATGCATGTATGAATGCCTCTGGTGAATGACTCATTAAGAAACCCCTACCCTTGGTACGCATGTGTTGTGCAGCTTAGGCTACTTTCACACTTCCTTTTTTTTGCTGTGCGTTTTTTGCGCACACAAACGCATGAAAAGAGTTATGTGACCGCATTCTGTGCGCTCCGTTGCCGAGCTCTGTGAGCTAAACAGGCTCCAGCATTTATGATCTGTGGTAGTGCGGCTCTGTAAGGTAACAGAGTTCGCCCTGTTCACACTGGTTGACGTTAACCCATGTGTGACCTTTTGTATACCGCTTTATACTTCCGCCATTACTAAGCAGCAGTTTACCACCCCTGCACGGTGGACCCCGGGCTGCAAAAGCACTTTACTATTATTTTATTATTTGGTGCGTTTCGCCAGCCCTAACAGAAGCAGCACAGGTGCCACCAGAGATCACAGCATTACACATGGTCAAAAACAAGCTAGAAGTCAGATCCAAATGGGAGCAGAGATAACAGAGATGTCTGATAGTCAAACATGTCAGAAGACAAGCTGGGTCACATACCAAGAGGTCCAAGCAGAGAGAGCGAACAATAAAACAAGCAGGGTGGCAGGAAAGAGAAGTCATGGGATCAGAGTAAACAGGCAGAAGACAAAACACGGTATCAAGGGGTCAGCTGCTCTAGCCTGGGAGCATGAACCTTCACTGACATTGGTCTGCAGGCCACAGCAGACTGAAATAGCCCCACAAAACGAGGCAAAGATGGTTAACTCCCACACAACCAGACCTGGGAGAGAATAACAAGAAACAAACCCCGGTCTGGATCATGACAGTTCGGTTTTACTGTATTTCAAATAAAGGATTTTATTCTTGCTGTGTGTTTATTTCAAAACTTACTCTGGGGTTAGCATTGGGAACATCTTCCCTAGCCTGGGAACTTTTGGGATATTATCCCTTTTCCCAGATTTTTTACATCAGTCCCCAGCCGTGGGCTTTCCCTCTGCTGGTTCTGAAAATTACGTGGGAGTCCATGCCATTTTTTTAAATTTAATTCTTAATTTTACATAGAAGGTACACAGCGGGTGCCGAATAAAACTCCCATCATTGTCACCTGGTCATGCTAACCTCAGTGAGACCAGGTAACAGTGATGAGAGCTGACTTCAGCAGCTGGCGTCTCAGATCAATGATCAGTGTGAACTGTACTGCTTTTCGCAGGTGCCGGTACATGTCACAATGACACATGGATGGCACATGGATGCACACGGATGTTACACATGGACTCACGGACAGCAAATGGATACACGAATGTCACATGAACATCACACATGTACATACGTCATATAGCACATGGACAAGGACCTCTGATCTCACCAGTACTAGTTTTTCCTGTACAGGAGTCACCAGGACGTGTGACGGAGACCAAAAAACAATTTTATAGAAAAAAATAATTATTTTTGCATCCTTTATTCTGAAAGCTAAAATTTTTTTATTTTTCAACTGACGAAGCTGTATGGCATCTTGGTTTTTGTGGGACAAGATGACATTTTCAGAGATATAATTTTTATCCACATTCGTCTTTTTGAAAGCGTTTTATTCCACTTGCTCCAGTATGATAATAAAGCATAGTTTTTTGCCTCTTTTTTAAGGTGTTCACTAAAGGGGTTAATTAATGGACAGTTTTATAGGTCGGGTTGTTCTGGACGCGGCAATACCAAATATGTGTACTTTTTTGATTATTTTTGGTTCTAAATAAATGTATTTACGTGTAAAGAAAAAGCAAGTCGGCACGTAACAGCCGTCGTCAGACATTGCTCACTCCTCAGTCTAGCCTCCCAGCCATGAAGTTTTAATGTGGATTGCTAAATAAAACAGACTTTTTCACCTGGATCGGTGAGTGCTATGCTATTCTTTCCTCTCATTAAATAAATGTATTTATTTTATTACTTTTTTCTTTTTTTGTTCTATATTTTGTGATTTTCGTAAAATATTTTTACACTTTTTAATAACTTTTTTCACTTTTTTTTACCATGTCATGAGACATCAGCTTTCCTTGCCCTGATCGCTGATCTAATACTCTGCAATGCTTTTGCATTGCAAAGCATTATATCTGTGCATTATAGGCTGTTCTGAGCAAGAAATTACAGGCCACCGACCCTGGGTGACACCGCAGCCATCTTTCGGCCTGGAATCACCATGGAGACCATTGGCACAATGCGATCTCAATCGCATTGTGCTAATGGGAGCAGAGAGGGAGTTCCCTCCCACTGCGATGCCCCTATTTACAGCAACATCAGAGATTGTTGGAGTTGTGTATTTTTGACTGCGTACTTTACATTGTAGGATTTGTGTCCATGTGACTGCCTATATTAAGACAACAAATTGTTCTAGCACTGATATAAATTGCGATGGCGTTAAAGTGTCACACTGCGATGGTCTTCTGTAAGGAAGATGGACCTCAAATTGTCCCTGGAGCTGGGACCCTAATGATCCCTGTCTCGGGGGTACTCCTAAAAATAGAGAGGCTCTATTCTCCAACCTCACTATGCTCCTGTAAAACCCTAATCTGACCCCTTACCAGCCCCATGAGGCATGGGATAGAAATGTACGGTAAACCAGGCATAAAGACAAAACAGAAATAGCAGAAAAACTCGATCATATAAAAGCACTAACCAACAATAGGGAAGAGGATAGGGTCAGAGAGGAATAAACTACCATAAATAGTAAGAGGGAACAGGGGATTAATACACACATATAAAAGCAACCTACAGAGCACAACTCCTACTCGAAATATCAACTACGTACTTAGCTTTAGCACACAGCACACAAACGCGAATCAATCTCCAATAGTAAAAACAAACTAAAAGCAGCTGAAATGGAGCTGCATGCTTCTGACCAGCATGGAAAGGGTCATTAACCTCTTCAGCATCAAAGGAAACCAAATTCATTTAAGATGGGATCCAAATACACAGGCTAAATGAAAGATCTACAATTCACAGTACGCAGTAATCTTCTACCCCCGATCTCGCAGGTTGGCGTGACACACTTAAGAGCAAATTCCAATGATACATATCAATACATTTAACCAGCCAAATGCCTATCTCATGGACAAATAATCACTATGGACACTCCAACAGACATGAATCCTACAGATAAACAACGGAGTAAAAAAGTCCAATATTGTGCATAAAAAGATCAAAAGATTTTTGTAATAATCCACTAAAATGACACATAATATATAGACTCAAACACAATGCATAAGCCAAAGCTCATGTGTGAAGGACACAAAATACTGTTGTAACAGTATGGGTTCGGTTAGCAAACCTAAGTAAAAGATTGTACAAAATAGATGGCTGGTAAAAAAAATGCCAGAAAAAAGTGCTTAGTGCATATAAAGTGCAAAAAGATTTAAAGTGGTCTCCAAGTCGGTTTAGTAACTAACACAAAAGTGTGTATCACAAATAAAGAATCACTAATAGAGGAATGCACGTCTTACCCATGAATGACTGCCAGTGTATGTGTCCTGCAGCACTTGCGGCACAAAAGTGCCTAGAGCCAGACCTGAG
This sequence comes from Dendrobates tinctorius, assembly GCF_039654945.1. Lineage (NCBI taxonomy): Eukaryota > Metazoa > Chordata > Amphibia > Anura > Dendrobatidae > Dendrobates > Dendrobates tinctorius. The sequence continues at coordinate 16,643,300 of NW_027361830.1, forward strand.
TGGCTTAGGATTAAATAGATACAAAAACCCAATAGAAAGACAGCAAAAAGAAGAGTGCTCAGATTAGGTGAAAGCAAGGATGCCATAAGGAATTGTAAAATATTGTTGAAGGCTGAAATTCCCCCATTTGTGGGACTGATCGGTATGTGTTCAGGCAGAATGCTGTTCATTAGAGCAAGCATGGTCAAGACAATGGTTGAAACTGAGCGATGAAAAAAATGTGGCTCAGGAAGTAATTAGTGGGGGAAGTATGGACAAACCACTAATTAAAAGAGTGTTGTGTGGATGTTTTGACAATGGACTAGATGGACTTAATTAAGGCAAAACCATTAGTACCTACTCCCTAAAACAGAACAGGACAGTGGACATGTACAGTAAGTACATTACAAAATGCAGGATGCAGAGGTAGTTACTTGAGAGATGCATCATTTTCCATACCTGTGCACCCAGACTGCCAGTATTTATTTATTTTCATGGATATAAACAGTTTACCACAAGGTGTCTAAAATTCACCGATATTGTCTACTGTTGCAGTGTCCTCCATTTTGCAAATGTGGACTCCTTCATATTTGGAGGTTGTGTTGCTTTAAGTCATAGTATGGGGATGATTTATTGCTTGTTGTCAAATCAAATCTCAGGTCAAGAGTCATCTATCCCTCTTTTTCTAGCAGAATATGGATATAAGGCCATTCTTTAGACACTACCTGTTACATGGAACCAAGTAACTCACAGGCAGGACCAATCAGCGACGCGGGATTTCCGTTACAGAGAGACAGAATTAGACAATTATATAGTAGATTCATATAAACAATTGGCATTATGTACAATTTAACCATTACTGTAGATAGAGAATATATATATATATATATATATATATATATATATATATACACACACACACTGTATATACAGGTGCATCTCGCACAATTAGAATATCATTAAAAAGTCAATTTATTTCAGTTCTTCAAATGCAAAAAGCCAAACTCGTATTTTACATAGAGTCATTATCAACAGAGTGATCTATTTCAAGTGTTTATTTCTGTCGGTGATTATGGCTTACAGCCAATAAAACCCCAAAAGTCATTATCTCAGTAAATTAGAATACTTTATAACACCAGCTTGAAAAATGATTTTAAAATCCGAAATGTTGGCCTACTGAAATGTATTTTCAGTACATGCACTCAATACTTGGTCAAGGTTACTTTGGCATCAATTACTTCGCTGGCCAATCAAGCACAGAGATACTGTTGTTTTTAAATGAGATATTAGTACTTTTGGCAGTGTGGACAGGTGCCAAGTCTTGTTGGAAAATGAAATTTCCATCTCCAAAAAGCTTGTCAGCAGAGGGAAGCATGAAGTGCTCTAAAATTTTCTTGTAGACAGCTGGCTGACTTTGGTCTTGATAAAACACAATGGACCTACACCAGCAGATGACATGGCTCCCCAAACCATCACTGATTGTGGAAACTTCACACTAGACCTCAAGTAGCTTAGATTGTCTGTCTCTCCACTCTTCTTCCAGACTCTGGAACCTTGATTTCCAAGGTCTGCTGATGTAGGTCCAGGGTTGGAAATTTTTCTTCTCTTCTCAATGATGGCCCATGGACTAACACATGTCTAAAACAACTAGGTATGTGACTCGGTGGACAAGGTATGGGTGGCTTCAGGGTTCAGTAGCCAGAAGGCCAGGTACACCTAGTCTTGCATGATGTATGCTGGACACAATGTAGAAAAAACTGTAAAGGCCCAGCAGAAAAACAAACCTCTTCCACTCTACTGTTTTACGGATTTCAAGTTTACAATATACAGCTAACACAGATGCGCATGAACAGCAATGTACAAGTCTTGCATAATGGACTTAACAGTGTGCATAAACAGATGTATTCTTCTATTCCCACTGTAAAAGAGTCACAGTGCCAGCAGAATAATGATCTTTTAGGCATGGACATGTGTAAAGTTACCGTTACACTTAGCGATGCACCAGCGATCCCGACAACGATATGGATCGCTGGTGCATCGCTAAGTGGTCGCTAGTGAGCTGCCACACAGGCAGATCTCACCAGCGACATCGCTGGGGTCGGGGGTCGCTACTTACCTGTCAGATGTGGCGATCCCGATGTCCTCCCGCCAGCATCCACGCGTTGCTTGTCGGCGCCACAGGAAGCCCAGCAGGAAGCGCCCGACGAGAAATGATCCAGGACCTTCTCGCACGACCAGCGATAATCAGCGGGGGAGCCGGTCGGAGGTAAGTATCACATGTAGCGATATCGCTAGCAATATCGCTGCTACGTCACAAAATCGGTGACTTTACAGCGATATCGCAGTGTGTAACAGGGGCTTTAGTCATCTAGGGACTGTTGGACTTAAACTTACAGTCTTGTGAGTTCTAATATTTCAAGGGTCTAAGTGGGGTGGCACTCAGTGATCATACATACATGTATGCAACTATTATTATTTTGTTTGTTCGTATGTTCAAGCATAAAAGAGCTAATGTGTGTTATACCAAAAGTAATTGAGTCCATGTGTAAAAGAAACTTTGTCAAAGAATCCCTGATTGTATATTGTGGGTCAAGATGAGAAGAGATCCAGTGCTGTGATGCAATTACACATCAGGTAGAGAACTTAGGTGAAGCAGATGTGAAAGTCCAGAGGACACAACTAGTGCGCTACTATTTACCTACTAAAATTCCCATAATTCGTCTTAAAGTTGGGGAAATGTGACAGAATAGATTCCATTTTGTGACTGTGGTATCCATATTGTCTTGAAACCCCTGTGTCATAGTGATCAAGTAGCACTGACGAGCAGGGAAGTTTCACATTTATATTAACTCCCCTAAAGATCCTATTGTTTTATAGTTCAAAGGAACTTTTCTTTAGTCTGGGACACTATTTAAAGTGACTATGTAAGCTAATAAACCATAAATCCGGGGTACACCATACAAGTCTGTGCTGTATTGATTTCCCGAGCACTTGTAAACAAATCTTATTGATTTGGAGTTCAAAAGGCGTAGAAGAGAGTGTATTTCGTTCACAACACTGAACTGTTCAAATTAAACACGAGCAGACTTGGCAAAATTCAAATTCACCTGTTTGCTTGGATTTTACTGAGAAATTTGATTCACTGCAAAGTTATTCTTTGCTAATTAAATGTTTCGTATTAAACTTTGAGGTCTCCCCAGAACTCAGAGCATAGCAAATATAAAATGTATAAGGGAAAAAAAACATGCTCACCTCACTACTCACCTCTCCGGATGCCCAGCTGCTCTGTGCCCAATATCTAGTCCTGCCTGCCTTCATCATGCTGCATCTCCAGTCTTATGTTTACTTGAGGCTTGAGGCTACTGAGGAGGCCTGGGAGTTCACCATGCATGAGCATTGAACTCTGGCACTTGCTCGCAGCCAAAGGCATCATCTGAGAGAGAACAACTGGCTTGGAATATGGTGTGGCAGAGGATTGAACAGGAAGTAAGAAGCAGCATAGGTATTTGGAGGGGCGAGCATCTGACAAAAGGTTAAAATGAAAAACTTACACTCTTCTTAGTGCTCATCTTTCCATGCAATCATATTTCTCCCTGCCTGGATATGTCCTCCACAACTCCCGTAGCTCCTCATCTCCTGGCTGGTGTTCAGCATGGGCTGATGATTCTGGTTGTAAGTCCCAGCCCGATGGTCACTCTTGACCAGAACTTATGAACACAAGTAGGTTCCAGAGCCTGTGTAGTGAACTCTGAGGTTTGCTCACAATCAGAAGTCCTAGCTTAGAATTAGCACCAGGTCAGAGATGTGGTGCAATGGTGATGTACTAAAAAGTAAAACGGGTAGTGAGCAGTAAGGATGGCCTGAAAAGTGAGTGGTAAGGTGAGTTATTGTTTTTTCTTTTAACCTTTTGCATTCCCTCTTCTGCTTAGCAAGATGGCGACTGCAGCAAACCACCTTTTTGCTTATTTAACAAGAAGCAAATTGCAAAAAAATCCATATTTTCCAGAATGCTTATTTACATAAAATTTGACTTGAATTCAATTCCACTTGAATAAAATAACCCATCTCCAGTGAGCACGCAATATTTATTCATCCTCAGATTTGAAGATATGAAGATATTTCTACATTTTGCGTAAATGGAAAAAAAATGTAGGAAAGTAATACTTCGGAGCACAGAAATCTCACTCTAAGTCCAGAGTGCAATCCGCCCAATAACAAAAGGGTTCAATTTTATAAGTCATTGAATCAATATGGTTGGCTTCTTACATGTTTATTAGTTTGATCTTTGCAGGTGCATATGCAAGAGCAGCTATAGTAGGTGTCACATCAACAATCTTACCTGGAATTCAGTCCCTTATCGGTCCAAAGGTCTCTTTGCCAAATAAGAATGACCTAGTATTATCATGACACATAGTAGGGGAATAATCCTAAAATCTAATTTGTATTGGGCTTTAAATATGTAATGTTTCTTTGCAGATAGGTAAGGGAGGGTTGATGATATCTCTGACAACACTAGTGCCTGCATGACACTGTACAAAACAAGGTGGGCTTCAAAAATGTAAGTTAAAATGTCAGACATGCTAATTTTCTAAATAAGCTCATCCAGATTGTTAGTAAGATTGATCAGTCAAAATGTAATAAAAACAACATTGTTTTTTACCAAAGTTAAAAGTGCATTCATTCAATCCAATTTAGTGAATCTCCATCAAAACAAAAACTATCAGCTCAATTATCACGTGATACAGACTATATATGTTAGATTGTTTACCAGTAGAAGATTATTATCGCGTCTTCAATCCTGCCAACACAAATGGGTCGAAGTTTAACACTTTAGAACTGAAATTATACATTTTTGTCATTCATGCTAATAAATACTGGATTTGCAGAGGTCAGTTTCATATTGGAAAGTTCCTCATTGATCTAATTTAACAGTTAAGTAATTAGAATATTTTTATTCACTCTTTAAAGTGTAAAGAAAACTGCATGTTTTAAAAGCATGAAACGATGTTATTGTTCTTAGCTGGAAAATACCTCCTATTGCGAACCCACACATTTAAGTGCTTGTAGCTCTTGTTAGTTTACAGATGAGCATAGCTGTGAGAACAAGTTGAAAAATATAATTATCTCCCTAATGTAATGATTCAAGTCAACTATTTTACTGATTTAATTTCCCAAGAAAATTAGGAAACAAATTTGTATGATCAAAGTCTAAAAATCTGGGCTAGAAAGTAGTAAATATAAGACAGACATCACTCACTAATGAAAAAAGAGCAGTTTAAAAAGCAATACCGTACTCTTTATTGTTTGTTATATAACACATTAGTCATACTTTTACAATGCGCACTTATGTCTTAGAAAATTTCAATATGTATAAAGCATAAAATGACAACATTCATATATGCCATAGAATTTTGCAGTTTAACACTTATAATTGGTACATAATAAACTTAGTTAGAAACCCACAGTTTATTGCTAGCGCATCATGCTGGCAAAATGACGGTAGGGACTAAATGTGGAAATAAAATAGAAGCACACCATTGGCGAAAGTTTTTTTTGGGGAAAATATTTTATTATTCACATTACAAAACTTCCACATATTAAAACAAAGAAAATAATTTGCTTCGGATTGCAGTGTACAACTGCCCCCCTCCAAATCCAAAGTAAATTTGGGGGGCAGTTATACACTGTCCCCCAAATTTTAAAGCCACATCTACATATGAGGAAAACCACATCTATGTACGAAAACCATTTTGAAAACCACATGCTCATATGATGAAAAAAGCTAGCACAGAAAATCGAGCAGGCTGCAGCTTATAACATCCTCATGTACCAGTAGTGTTGCCAATTTATGAATTTCCCTTCTTTAGCTTGTTGGGATGAAATCAGCAGTCATCTACAGTCCAATCCATTTGCAACACACATATTTTAATGTGAAAATTTAAAATAAAAACTTATCCCATACACAAAATTCTTTTCAGGTTTAACCATTATTTAACTGTACAGAGATTGGATTTCTAGTCAGACATTCTAGAGATCCACGATACTCACATAATTAAATTTTTTTAAATTCTGAATTTCCCCATGGTGGGATGATTAAAGGATTATCTTAAATGCAGTAGTAAAAGCCTGCTCATCCTTTTTTCAAATGTGCCACATCATTCCTGGTGCTAGGTGGCAATTGTGTGACCTCTAGTTATTGAATGTTAAATGTAGTTTAAAACAAAAAGGATTTAAGATAAGCAAATGAATTCGATGAAAATCAAATTCAAGTCAAATTTTTTTTAATCCACAGGTTTAGGCGAACTCAAACAATTTGCAATTTGATTTCTGGAAATCACTAAAGAAAATACCTACTGACATTGTACATATTGTATTAGGCACACAAAGCTCACATAATGTCAAGTTAGAGGAACTTTCATAGCCTGTATAAAAGCTTAGGCAGAGAATGCAACAACCATTCTAGGATGATTTAGTATAGTGAGAGGTTGTCTGAACTCACAGCCCAGCAATAAAGATTGGACGAGAAAGCCATAAACATTGCACAAATACTCCAGACACTAATAAAACTGTATTGCACAACTCAAAAATGAAGAATATACAAGATATAAGGTTAAAAGCAATTAGTCTTTATTTAAATAGCCTATTGACTGTAAAAATAAAAAAGAGATCCAAACAGACATAGGGTAACATAAAGCAAAGGAAGGGTAGGAATGCAATTAACTGCTACAGTAATTAATGTACAGTGGGTATGGAAAGTATTCAGACCCCTTTAAATTTTTCACTCTGTTTCATTGCAGCCATTTGGTAAATTCAAAAAAGTTCATTTTTTTCTCATTAATGCACCCCATCTTGACTGAAAAAAACAGAAATGTAGATATGTAAATTTATTAAAAAAGAAAACCTGAAATATCACATGGTCATAAGTATTTAGACCCTTTACTCAGACATTCATATTTAAGTCACATGCTGTCCATTTGCTTGTGATCTTCCTTGAGATGATTCAATTCCGTCATTGGAGTCCAGCTGTGTTTAATTAAACTGATTTAACAAATCAGTTTAATTAAAATACTTGATTTGTAAAGACACATACCTGTCTGTATAAGACCACACAGCTCACAGAGCATGTCAGACCAAATGAGAATCATGAGGTCAAAAGGAACTGTCCAAGGAGCTCAAAGACAGAATTGTGACAAGGCACAGATCTGGCAAAAGTTACAAAAGAATTTCTGCTGTGGCCTTCATAATCCTTAAATGGAAGAAGTTTGGGATCACCAGAAGTTTTCCTAGGCCTTGTCGTCCAGCCAAACTGAGCAATCATGGAAGAAGAGCCTTGGTGAGAGAGGTAAAGAAGAACCCCAATATCACTGTGGCTGAGCTCCACAGATGCAGTAGGGAGATGGGAAAAAGATTCACAAAGTAAACTACTGTATCACTGAAGCCCTCCTCCAGTCGGGCCTTTATGGCAGAGTGGCCCAACGGAAGCTTCTCCTCAGAGAAAGACATATGAAAGCCCGCACAGAGTTTGCTAAAAAACACATGAAGTACTCCCAGACTATGAGAAATAAGATTCTCTTGTCTGATGAGATGAAGATAGAACTTTTTGGAGATAATTCTAATTGGTATGTGTGGAGAAAACCAGGCAATGCTCCTTCACCTGCCCAATACAATCCCAACAGTGAAACATGTTGGTGGCAGTATCATGGTATGGGGGGTGTTTTTCAGATGCAGGGAAAGGACGACTGGTTGCAATTGAAGGAAACATGAATGTGGCCAAGTACAGAGATATTAAGATAGCACAAAAAGAGGACTTAAAAATCCTCCAATAATACAGGAACACAGCAAAAAAGCAGAGGTGTTTACCTGTCCAGGCCTCCAGACAAATGCACTATCATGATGCAGTGGACCCATAGAGTTAAGATGGCGGCAACACAGGTGCAAGAATACCGATGAGACAGCTGCTCACAGCCTACCAATACATGGAGGGGGTGGTTGCTTGGTATATTAATGCACAATAAAAACTTGTATGCGGCGCCATTCACACTATGGCAATGAACAGCATCCAGGTTAACAGCCTATTAGTTATGCCCTTCTTTTTGATCAGGTGGGCTGCCCAATGCTATCAAAATGCATGCAATGTGAACAGATACCACAGTTTACAAGTCAAAATGGGCCCAACTGTACCCTGAATATAAAGTGCAAAAAACATATAAAAATGTGAGGTATTAGCTGATATTTTGGCCAAAATATGTGAGCCTGTAACCTGCGCCAAAGGTCCCCACGTTTACGGGTCCGAACACTAAATCCTAACACTAAAATAGCACAAAAAGAGGACTTAAAATCCTCCAATAATACAGGAACACAGCAAAAAAAAAAAAAAAAAAAGTATATATATATATATATATATATATATATATATATATTTTTTTTTTTTTTTTTTTCAGGGTGCAGTTGGGCCCATTTTGACTTGTAAACTGTGGTGTCTGTTCGCAGGGCATGCATTTTGCTAGCACTGGGCAGCCCGCCTGATCTAATAGAAGGGCATAACTAATAGGCTGTTAACCTGGATGCTGTGAATTGCCATAGTGTGAACAGCGCCTCATACAAGTTTCTATTGTGCATTAATATACCAAGCAACTGCCTGATGGTGAATGCAGAGGCCTGATGTCAAGCTGAAATTGGGCCACAACAAACACCCACATCTTCTCGCTTGACCTTCCTGTCCAATTTAATAGGGGACCGCGGCAGCACACCACTATTCAACCCAGTGCAGTGTCAAAATGTTGTTGGTTGGATAATGGATAATGCTTCCAGTCACTTTGCTGCCACCACCACAACCATGTCTTCCACACGGTCAAGTCTAAGTAGCTGTGAGTCTGGACAGCATATTCCTCACCCAGATCCTTCTTCCTCCCACCATGCCGAGTGCACGGAGACAACTGATCCTACACTTGGACACTCCGAACAGCTGTTCACTTTTCCATTTATAGATTCAGGCCTCTCACCCATGCCACTTGAAGTGGGGCAAGATGAGATCGCATGTAGCGATGCCCAAATATTTGAGCAGCCACTGTCACACGAAGGCGATGGTGGGAATGTGTCACAAGATGTGGATGATGATGAGACACAATTGCCAGAAAGTCAGGAGGAGAACCAGGATGCAGAAGTGGAAGACGAGGTGGTGGATGATATAGCAACTTACCCAACCTGGCAGGAGGACTTGCAAAGTGAGGACAGCAACAGACAGGGGCAGGGAAGCGCAGCACCCCAACAGGCAGGAAGCAGCAGAATGGTGGTCGCAGACAGAAGGCAGGCAAACGTTCCTCATAACACCAACACAACGGAAGTTCGCAGTAAAACTGTTAGTTCTTCCCGAGTCTGGTTGTTTTTTTAAGATTCTACCGATAACCCCAAAAAGGCCATTTGCACCATTTTCCATGCCCGCATCAGCAGGGATAGCAAAATTACCAGCCTGACCACCACCAGCTTGATCAGGCACATAGCAGAAAAGCACCCAACTTTGTGGGACAAACTCCAGGCTCCAGGAACAGTGTCTTTCGGTGACCCCACTGCTTCTTCCACTGTTGTACGTGGAAGCCAATCCCCTGCCCACAATGCATGTGAAGATGCCTCCTGCCCTGCACCTGTCATTGCCCACACTCAACTAGCACCACCATCTATCACGTCCACGTCCTTGTTCAAGTGCAGCCTTCAGTTTTCCACACCCAGTCACTGGAATGCAAGCAGAAATACGCAGCCAAAGCCCCACAGGCCACAATACTAAATTCACACATTTCTCATCTGCTTACTCAAAATGCTGCCTTCAAGGCTCATAGATACAGAAGTTTTCTGCAACGTGATGGCGACAGCCATCCCAAGGTACTCAGTCCCTAGCCGCCATTACTTTTTTCCTGGTGTGCCATCCTGCATTACACAAGCACATGTCCCACAACACTACCCGTGCCCTCAACCATGCTGTTACTGGGATAGTCCACCTAACCACGGACATGTGGACAAGTGCTTGTGGACAGGGATAGTACATCTCGCTGATGGCACACTGGGTTAACATAGTGGAAGCCAGAACCCAGTCTGACTTTGGGATGGAATGCGTCCTCCCTATGCCAAGTATTGCGGGTACTATGTCAATCAGGGTTGCCTCCACAGTCTACAGCTCCTGCATCTCCTTCTCTTCCTCTTCAGCCTCCATCTCCGAAATGACCACATCAGTCACAAGCTGGAAGCACTGCAGTACTGCATCAGCCAAGCGGAAACAGGCTGTGCTGAAGCTAATATGCTTAGGTGACAAACCACACAATGCTGAAGAGTTGTGCACAGCTCTGAAAGAGCAGGCAGATCTGTGGCTGACACCGCTGAATCTACTGCCAGTTATAGATGTGTGTGACAATGGATGGAACTTGGTGGCCCTGCGAGGTGAGCTCACACACGTACTATGCTTGGCACATGTGCTTAATCTTGTTGTTCAACGATTTCTCAAAAGCTATCTGGAGCTGCTGGATCTGCTTGTGAAAGTACGCCACCTGTCTGCCCATTTTAGAAAGTCAGCTACCGGTTCCACTGCCCTTGCCATGCTTCAGCAGCATTTGCAGCTTCCGGCTCACTGACTAGTGTGTGATGTCCCCACGAGTTGGAACTTTACACTGCATATGTTGGAAAGAATTTGTGAGCAGAAGAGGGCAGTCGTTGACTATCAGCATCAACAAGACTGTTGGTTTTCAGTTCAGACTCCACACATAAGACCTCAGGAGTGGACATGGATGTCAGACATATGTACCATCCTACAAAACTTTGAGGAGTCCACCAAGATGGTGAGCGGCGATGATGCCATAATTAGTGTCACCATCCGGCTTCTCTGTATTCTCAAAATCTCTCTGCTCACAATGAAATAGGATGCATTGCAGGCAGAGCACGATGAGATGGAGCAAGGAACCATACAGGGTGATTACATGCAGCCCTGCCTCATGTCATCCCATCGTGGATTGGTTGACAATGAGTAAGAGGAGGAGGAGGAAGAGCAGGAGCTAGTTTCATGCACTATAGATGGTACTACAAGCACAGCTGTCATTCTGTCTGTTTAGCGTGGACGGTCTAAAGACAGGGAGGAAGAGGAGGAGGAGGACAGCTTGATTTGTCATTCTCTTGGTGAGGACACGGAAGTCTTACCTGTTAGCAGTCTGGCATGCATGGCTGGCTTTATATATGCAAATTGCCTCTTCAGAAAGAAAGAGGACTTTTACTCTACAGCGCCACCTATTGGTAGTAGCGATCCTACAAGTCACAATCAACCCTTTAACGAGTCTTGTAGTATGACTTAGGATACAAGCCAAATCAGAATCTCAATTTGCAGACACGGTGTTTCGAGCTGTTGGCTCTCGTCAGTGCAAAGTATGAGATCTGATTTGGCAAGGTGAGAGGCTCTGGACTAGGGTCTAAGAAGTAAGGTTTCTCCTTGCGGAGAGTGACATGCCAGCTGTGGCTTGTCAAGGTAAGGAGACTTATTCGCCGTGCAATGCTCCTCTGGGAAAATAATATGCAAATTGCCTCTTCAGAAAGAAAGAGGACTTTTACTCTACAGCGCCACCTATTGGTAGTAGCGATCCTACAAGTCACAATCAACCCTTTAACGAGTCTTGTAGTATGACTTAGGATACAAGCCAAATCAGAATCTCAATTTGCAGACACGGTGTTTCGAGCTGTTGGCTCTCGTCAGTGCAAAGTATGAGATCTGATTTGGCAAGGTGAGAGGCTCTGGACTAGGGTCTAAGAAGTAAGGTTTCTCCTTGCGGAGAGTGACATGCCAGCTGTGGCTTGTCAAGGTAAGGAGACTTATTCGCCGTGCAATGCTCCTCTGGGAAAATAATATGCAAATTGCCTCTTCAGAAAGAAAGAGGACTTTTACTCTACAGCGCCACCTATTGGTAGTAGCGATCCTACAAGTCACAATCAACCCTTTAACGAGTCTTGTAGTATGACTTAGGATACAAGCCAAATCAGAATCTCAATTTGCAGACGTTTCATTATCTACTTCATCAGGAGGCCTCCTGATGAAGTAGATAACAAAACGTACATTGGGGCGACGTGGAACACTCTGATCATATCTGTAAGTATTTAGATATTTGTGTTTAACATGCTGCTTTTGAATATAATCATGGCTTTATACTATTTATTGCAATTTTTTAAAACGGACGGTTGTCTGTTTGACTTAATAAATGTATTTTGGAGTATACTCTTGTGTTCGTTGGTGTTTATATATTTGTTAATTTTTTCCATTGTATTTATGGTGTGGGCATTTGTGTAACATGGCTGAATTTATGTTGGGCTGCCTTTCCAGTGACCCTCACATTCTCAAAATTTTGGGTGACACTCATTTCTAGTTGGTGACATCTCTAGACCTACACTACAAGGAAAACTTTTAATCTCTTATTCCAGAGGCAGACATGTCTACTAAAATGTGGCAGTACCAGAGGGCCACTGTTGTGGAATTATTAAAAAAATTCCCATCTCAAAACGCTGGCGGCAAAGGTCACAGTTCGTTTGGCAACCAAGGAGTACAGGCGAGAGAGACACAACTCCAACCCAGCAGAGACAGGGGAACACTGGCAAAGTTCTGGGAGAGTTTTCTCAGACCCTCCATTCGCACTGGCCCTGAGGTGTGGAGTACGCTCACAAGGAGTGCAATCTTTTGGAAGATGCTGAGGGAGTACCTTGCTGACCGTACCAACATCCTCCATGAGTCCTCTGTGTCTTTTATTTATTGGGTATCCAAGTTGGACTCATGGCATGAACTGTCTCTCTACACCTTGGAGGTTCTGGCCTGCCCTGCCACTAGCATTTTGTCATAGTGGGTTTTTAGTGCTGCTGGTGGAATTATAACTGATATGTGCATCTGCCTGTCAACTGAAAATGCTGACATGCTGACCCTTATAAAAATGAACAAGGTCTGGATTGGGCCAGACTTCTCTACACCACAGAATGATAACAGCGAAACATAACCTCAAATCCAGAGTCATTTCTTGGGAGATATATTCCCATGTACCTCTTCACACCCACACATGGGTGTACGCTTCCTGATTTTGCCTATTTGCTCTTATCCTCCTCTTTCTCCTTATCAGCCACCACCACTAGATCACCATGGTGACTGTGGTCTGTGATACAACAGTCACGTTATTGTGTTATAGAGTATTTTTGATGCCAGTAAGAAATTTTTTTACACATCATGTTGATGTGTACCCCCCAGGGGGAAATGTTGGTCAGCCCATACACTTAGTGTATGGGCATTACAACCATAGGAGACCTGCTCCTTTAAATTGGGCAAAGATTTCTAGTAGGCTATCTTCCACATCTCTTCCGACACCACCACTAGATCACCAGTGTGAACGTGGTTCGTGATACAACGACCAGGATTTTTTTGTAAGGGTGTTTGAGATGCCCATAAAAAATGGTTTACACCATATGTTGATGTGTACCCCCAAGGGGAAATGTTTGTTAGCCCATACACTTAGTGTATACGCATTACAACCATAGGAGAACCGCACCTTTAAATTGGGAAAAGATTTTTAATAGGCCATCCTCTTCCAAGGGGTATTGGGATTCATCCAAATTGTGGGAGTAGCAAATTAAGAAAAATCAGAACTTTGGTTTCATGTGGCCATCCAGTAAGTTGGTTCAAAGGTTTATTGGGGTGCGTGTAACTTTGGGGCAGAGCAGGCCATGCATTCAATGCATAGGCTAACACTATGGCAAAATGAAATGAAAAAAATGGGAACTTTGGTTTCATGTGGCCATGCAGGACATCTGTTCCAAGTGTGAATGGAGTGTGTGTAAGTTTGTGACAGGGCAGGCCTTGCATTCACTTCATGGGCAAACTGTATAGGAGTAAAAAAATAGGGAACTTTGGTTTCATGTGGCCATCCGCTACGTCAGTTCAAAGGGCTATTGGGGTGCATGCAACTTTTTGGCAAGGCGGGCCTTGCATTCGATGCATAGGCAAACACTATGGGAGACCCACTTTCTTATAATGGGAACATGTTTTCATGAGGCCCTCCTGTACGTCTCGTCAAAGGGGCATTGGGGTGCGTCCTAATTTTTGGCAGCCCATCCACTCACTGCATAGGTAATAACAGTACAGGAAACCCACTGTATAGGTAATAACAGTATAGGAGACCCACTGTTTAATAATGGGAGCAACAAAGCATAGCCGGCTGATAGCCCTTTAAGAATATTAATGCCACCTGATGCCCCTATAAAAATAGGCTTTGTGACTTTCAGAGTCCCTCTTTCATAAATGAAACAGGATGTGTTTGATGATGTGTCACACACCACATGGCCAGCTAGGGTTGTTAAATGTTAAAATTACATTTCCCTGTGAATGCATTTGTATTGGCTGAAAGTAATGCTAAGGTTGAAAAATGCATCAAAAATGCTACGTGTGAGCATAGCCCAAGTGATGTAGGTCCTTTTTTTGAGGGGGTTATTTATTTTGCTTTACATACAAATCATTACCCTGAAAAGGATGTTCCTTAACATATTTCCCAGGAAAATCCATTTTGGTTTAGTTTTTGTATGCTTTAGTGTGCGCCTGTAAAAGTGTTGTCACACTCTGACAACATTGTTCACAGCAGTGACCTAGAGTCAGAAATGCTTCCAGGGGTCTTTCCCATGATGTTCCCATGTCATTTCAGCACTGTTCCCATCAATTTCAGAATTTTCAGTCTCTAAAAGACCCCCCAGGGAGGTCGTTTTTAAAATGCTCGGGTTTCCCATAGACTTACATTGAGCTCGTTGCTCAGGTCGTGCACTGAGCATTCCAATTTGCTCGACCCGAGCAACGAGCACCTAAGCATTTTAGTGCTGGCCCATCATTAATCTTTGTTAAACTTACTATTGAATAGGAGTTAATATATTCTCTATAAATAGCAAACAATTATCATTTGCAGCACATAGCAGAGATAAGGTCATACAAAATATCAGTGTAAAGACCAAATAGATATATGCTAGATGAATAACTTACTTTTATGTGGTAATACACTAATCTTTATCACTTATTTACATGTTTACAAGCACAATACAAGTTATTCTTCACTTTTACTCTTCGTCTTTTTTGATTAGTTACTGCCAAAGTATCCCCAATGAATCAGAAGAGACAAGACTTTCTTTCCCTCTAGCAACTTTGATTTAAAGCTTTAAATGGGGCTAATTTGCTAACCTCAGACAAGTCTTTCCTGGCATGGGACCAAATTTAAAATTTTTTAGCTGTGCCAGTAAATTTCTGCACTCTTGGCAAAATACCCAGAGTTAATGTACATTTCAGCTGTCTTTTTATTGTACTGACAGAGACTGTTTAAGATAATTATATCAACCACAGTATGAGTTTTACAGGTGAAATATTATCGAGATGATCACATTACATATTAAAAATGATGCACGGAAACATAAAATTTTAGTAATAAATCCTACTGTTTGTCATTACCAATACATTTTGTTCTTACTCACTGTAGGAGTGTTATTCACAGTTGTGTCAGCTAATGCAAGCTTCATTCATAAGTGGAGTCTGATTAATGGCCCTGCAAGCTTCTGCTATATTACTGTGGAGCCTTTAGTGTGCTTGTAAATTATGTCAAAATTGTTCATATATATATATATATATATATATATATATATATATATATATATATACACACATATAGATATATACACACATCAGAAAAAAGGCACCAAAAGATGAGATGCTGAGAGAGAGCCCTAAGGCAACAAGAATAACAGATCTGGAAGGAAGAACAGGAACATGAAGAGCCATGGCAAGACAAGCCGCCGCATGGGATGTAGCATCGACAGATAATGGAGGTGGCAGACATGGAGAAATCCTACCAACGGCTGGAGAAAGCTGGACTCCGAGACAGCACAGAGGCACTAATCATAGCAGCACAAGAGCAAGCACCAAGTACCAAATTCATAGAAGCAGGAATCTACCACATAAACAAGACCCAAGGTGCAAACTATGCAAAGAAACCTCAGAAACCACCCAACATATAGTGTCAGGGTATAAAATGTAAGCAGGAATAGCGAATACTGAACGCCACAACTAAGTAGCGGGAATTGTATACAGGAATATCTGCACAGCATATGGGCTAAGTCTCCCTAAGTCCAGGTGGGAGACCCTAGAAAAAGTGGTGGAGAATGAAAGGGCTAAAATCCTGTGGGACTTCAAGATCCAGACGGATAAGCAGATGTTGGCTAACCAGCCAGACATTGTCATAGTAGACAAGGTTCAGAAGACAGCAATGTTAATAGATGTGGCAGTGCCAAGTGACAGTAACATCAGAAAGAAGGAATGAGAAGCTGGAGAAATACCAGGGCCTCAAAGGGGAACTGGAGAGGATGTGGAAAGAGAAGGCGACAGTGATTCCAGTGGTGATAGGAGCACTTGGAGCAGTGACCCATTAGTTGGAAGAACAGATCCCAGGAGCAACATCTGAGCTCTCTGTCCAGAAAAGCGCAATACTGGGAACAACTAAGATCCTGCGCAGAACCCTCAAACTCCCAGGCCTCTGGCAGAGGACTCGAGAATGAGAAAGAACAGCAAAGACCACCCCTATTGGGGGGGTGAGAAGGAAGTTTTATATATATAGGCCCTATATAGCCTGAACTGTTGTGTACTTAGCTTAATGACATCTTATTGCAACATATTTCCCCCTCTTTTGGTCATGTAAGGTTTTATCAGGGAATTTCAGGATAAGAAAGTGAGAAAAGGAGGCCATAAGCCGTAATGCAATGAGGATAACAGTTCACAAGCCAAGGCAATATGCTCGCACATAGCCCCCACATAAAATATGATATAACAGCTCACACAGCTCAGTATATACAGAATGAGCCCCACATAGCCCCTACATACAGTATTAATCCGCACACAGCCCCCTACATACAACATGACTCCATACACAGCCCCCTATATACAGTATGAACCCCCGCATAGCTACCTATGTATAGTTTAAGCACCACATAGCTTCTTATATACAGTATGAGTCCCTATATTGCTACCTAAATGCAGTATGAGCACTAAAATAACTCCCGATTTACAGTTATAGGCCCATATATGGCTTGTACATTATTTTGATCAAAATTATGTTTACTAAATACCCTTATTATTATTACTACCTTTATGCATTATTTGCAGTATATTTTTTACTTTTTAGTTCAGAATATTTGTGTTTTTTGCTTTTTGTTTTCTCTGGTTAATGGTCATGTGTTAATATGCACTTACATTGTGCATACACATTAACTTACTTTTCTCAGTTCAGATTTGTTTTTTATTCATTTCATTGTGCATTCAGTGCATATATGGGTGTGACCGCCCTTTTTCTGAGCTGGGAAAGCCATCCAGTCTGGCCTAAGCTGTTACTAGTGGTTCAGCCGCTCGATCCTTATTCACATTCACGTCACTTGGCAAGTGAAAAGTTTTTAAATACTAGAGTAGGGACTGTCCCACAAGGGTTGCCGTGACGTGGCGGGATGGCTTGTACATTATTTTGATCAAAATTATGTTTACTAAATACCCTTATTATTATTACTACCTTTATGCATTATTTGCAGTATATTTTTTACTTTTTAGTTCAGGATATTTGTGTTTTTTGCTTTTTGTTTTCTCTGGTTAATGGTCATGTGTTAATATGCACTTACATTGTGCATACACATTACCTTACTTTTCTCAGTTCAGATTTGTTTTTTACCCATATAACCTCGTATATACAGTATGAGCTCCCAACATAGCCTCCTAAATACATTATGAGCCCCTATCTAGCATACTGTGTGCAGTATGAGCCTACTCTAAGTCTCCTATATGTAGTATGAGCCCGCACATAGCCTCTTATATACAGTATAAGCCTCACATAGCTCCCTATATACAATATGAGCCTGCACATAGCCTTCTATATACAGCATGCATCCCCACATAGCCTCCTATATACAGTATGAGCCCTCACAAAGCCTCCTATATATATTATGAGCCCCACATAGCATATTACATGCAGTATGAGCACATACATAGCCTTCTATATGCAGTATGAGCCCAAACATAGCCTCCTATATGCAGTATTAGCACGATCATAGTCTTCTGTATACTGTATGATCACTTATACAGCCTCCTATATATAATAAAAAAAGAGAAGAGCCAGCACTGCCAGTGGTCAGAACGCATAACATGAGGTGCATATGCACATATCTTACTGCATTCAAAATGAGACATTTAGCAAAATATTGATCAATATATTGAGCCACCCCGCCACGCCAAGGCAATCTCATATGGGGGGTCCTACTCTACATTTTTATTTATTCACTGTGCCATTGCGGCCTCCTAAATGTTTTAAAAGCAAGACCATATCAAATCCAATCCATACCTGAAGCATATCTGCATCACTCCTGTGCAGCCAGATGGAGCAGGTGCAGATAAAGGCCAACCAGGTCTGAACACAGACATCTCAGGTTTGACCTCCACACACTGCCTGACCAGCAAACACAGATGAAGGGCAATGCAGGCTCAGACATGGATGCAAAAATAAATAAAGCCTGGGGCAGGGCGGGGCTGCCGTGAGTGTGCACAGCAGCCTAGATCAATCACAATAAACACAGAAAAGATGTCGAACATGACCCAGCGTGCACGGCAACAGTGGTGGTCAGCCACAAAACCAATTTGCAATAAAAAAAGAGAAGAGCCAGCACTGCCAGTGGTCAGAACGCATAACATGAGGTGCATATGCACATATCTTACTGCATTCAAAATGAGACATTTAGCAAAATATTGATCAATATATTGAGCCACCCCGCCACGCCAAGGCAATCTCATATGGGGGGTCCTACTCTACATTTTTATTTATTCACTGTGCCATTGCGGCCTCCTAAATGTTTTAAAAGCAAGACCATATCAAATGCAATCCATACCTGAAGCATATCTGCATCACTCCCGTGCAGCCAGATGGAGCAGGTGCAGATAAAGGCCAACCAGGTCTGAACACAGACATCTCAGGTTTGACCTCCACACACTGCCTGACCAGCAAACACAGATAAAGGGCAATGCAGGCTCAGACATGGATGCAAAAATAAATAAAGCCTGGGGCAGGGCGGGGCTGCCGTGAGTGTGCACAGCAGCCTAGATCAATCACAATAAACACAGAAAAGATGGCGAACATGACCCAGCGTGCACGGCAACAGTGGTGGTCAGCCACAAAACCAATTTGCAATAAAAAAAGAGAAGAGCCAGCACTGCCAGTGGTCAGAACGCATATCATGAGGTGCATATGCACATATCTTACTGCATTCAAAATGAGACATTTAGCAAAATATTGATCAATATATTGAGCCACCCCACCACGCCAAGGCAATCTCATATGGGGGGTCCTACTCTACATTTTTATTTATTCACTGTGCCATTGCGGCCTCCTAAATGTTTTAAACGCAAGACCATATCAAATGCAATCCATACCTGAAGCATATCTGCATCACTCCCGTGCAGCCAGATGGAGCAGGTGCAGATAAAGGCCAACCAGGTCTGAACACAGACATCTCAGGTTTGACCTCCACACACTGCCTGACCAGAAAACACAGATGAAGGGCAATGCAGGCTCAGACATGGATGCAAAAATAAATAAAGCCTGGGGCAGGGCGGGGCTGCCGTGAGTGTGCACAGCAGCCTAGATCAATCACAATAAACACAGAAAAGATGGCGAACATGACCCAGCGTGCACGGCAACAGTGGTGGTCTGCCACAAAACCAATTTGCAATAAAAAAAGAGAAGAGCCAGCACTGCCAGTGGTCAGAACGCATAACATGAGGTGCATATGCACATATCTTACTGCATTCAAAATGAGACATTTAGCAAAATATTGATCAATATATTGAGCCACCCCACCACGCCAAGTCAATCTCATATGGGGGGTCCTACTCTACATTTTTATTTATTCACTGTGCCATTGCGGCCTCCTAAATGTTTTAAAAGCAAGACCATATCAAATGCAATCCATACCTGAAGCATATCTGCATCACTCCCGTGCAGCCAGATGGAGCAGGTGCAGATAAAGGCCAACCAGGCCTCCTATATATAGTATGAGCGCCACATAGCCTCCTACATACAGTATGAGCCCTAAATAGTCACCTTTATACAGTATAAGCATCACATAGCTCTAGTGTTGAGCATTCCGATACCGCAAGTATCGGGTATCGGCCGATATTAGCTGTATCGGATTTCCGATACTTAGTTCCGATACTTTTTTCATATCGAATACCGGAATCGGAAGTTCCCATAATGCTAGGAGCCTGCTCGATTTGATTCAGCCAATGGGGATCCTCAGAAGTGTGGGCATATCCTGTTAGGCATGTAGGCATGTTAACTACTGGCATGGCTGTGATTGGCTGCTGAAATGATGTCATGATGCACTATAAAAAACGCTGCAGCTGCCATTTCTGGTCACTCTGCTGTGAATTCAGTTAGGGACAGGCTGCTGTTAAAGACTGTGAGGGACAGTTAGAAATAGCGATTCCACAAAACATATAGTGCTTAACCCAGGCTACATAAACCACCACTGTAGCTTGCTTTTCCCTTGCAGCGCTGTTTTCACAGCTGTCTGCAAGGGCTGTGTGAGTGCAGACCCACGCTGTGTAGTGTGTCCTGCAGGCACGTCTGCTTGTAGGCCGGCCAGCGTGTGTCTCTGCCTCATACACATTTTTCTTTTATTGCTGCTTTTTTTTTCTCCTGTATAGTGTGCTTCCATACGTATCCATATACGTTGGTTGCAAACACTAAAGGAGTGGACAGCGGAGCCTTTCAGCAGCCTTTCAGTGCTATAGCCCATTTCTCTGCACTGTTTTTGGCTGTCTGATAGCTCTCTCTGTGTGTGAGTGCAGCTCACGTTGCAGTGTGTTCTACAGCCACCGCTAGCTGTAGTCCGCTCAGCGTGCATCACTGCCTCATACATAGTCCTTTTTTTGCAGCTAATTTAGCCAGATTTTTGCTCCTATATTAGTGTGCTTCCAACCGCATCCATTGTCATTGGTTGGTTGCAAACACTATATAGGATTAGATAGAGGAGCCTTTTTGCTGGCTTGTGCCCTTCAGGGCCAGCCAGGCTAGTATCACCCTATTTTTTGGAGCCTCATCAATTGCATTGTAGGTTAGCTTCCTGCATTGTAATCGCTCCAAAAAGTTTGTGATACTATAGCTTTCAAACTTTGGTCACATCCTTTTCTTTCCCCCCCCCCAAAAAAAGGAAATAAAGTTCACCAAACACTCCACTTTACAGTTGTCTAGGCCACATTAGATCATATTAAAGTGTAGTACACACACTCTTAGTGTTTCTTATACTGGTTAGCAGGTGTTCAGGAATAAGAACACTAAGCCACCCCTTTTTTACTTTTCTGCCTATCTTTATCAGTCTACCAAGATGAAGGAAGGCAGGGAGTAAGGCACGTGGTCGTGGCCGTGGAGTTTCAGCAGGGAGAGGACGGGGGGATTCAGCAGGGAGAGGACGTGGGGATTCGGTATCTGCTGCGGCCACCAGTGACCCGGCATCCCCCACTTTTACCAGTCAACAGTCCTTCATGCGCAGCTTTGTAGGACCTCGCCGTACCCCACTGCTGCGTGACGAACAAATTGAAGCCGTTATTGGATGGATGGCAGCTAACGCATCCACTTCAATGACTTCCGCATCCTCCCAAGGCCAGAGCACTGAAGAGCAACCATCTGTCTCTTCACCACCTGCCAAATTGCCCAGGCAGTCTGAGAGCCCTGGACAGGAGCCATCTCAATCTTTACTTCTGTTCTCAGAATCTGTTGGCTTGGAAAGAGGTGGCCAGCCAAGCAGCATTCTAGAGCGTGAAGAAGAGGGAGTATGCAGTGATGCGCAACTGCTTTGTCCCTCTGATTTTGAAGAGGTGGGTGGGCCAGTGCCTATGGTCAGCACACCTCAGTATGCATCAGATGATGATGAGACTCAGTTGCCAATTTCTGGTGCGTACAGTGCTGGCGAGACAACCCAGGACCAGCCGGTGCTTGAAGAGGGGAGTGGAGATGATGAGGTCCTTGACCCATCATGGCGTCAGCCACAGGAAGGTGGTGGGAGCAGCTCTGAGGAAGAGATTCCCCAAACGGCCAAAAGAGGAGGGAGCGGGCGGGGGCAGACTTGGTTGCCTGTAGCCTCCACTTTGGCACCCGTGAGGAGCAATCCTCTTCCAAAACACAAAACGGGCGCTCCCAGGACTTGCAGTGCGTGGTCTTTTTTTGACACAGTTGGAGATGACATTTGCTTTGTCAAATGCAAGCTGTGTCATCAGAAAGTGAAGCGAGGGAAAAATGTGACCAACCTCAATACCACAAATATGTGGAAACATGTGCGTACCAAGCACGAGGTGGAGTTACACAGACACACTGAAGATGTAGGCCAACCTTCAGCAGCACCTACCACCTCTTCAGCTCGTGTTGGGGCCTCTTCCTCCAGCTCACACACAGCTGGTTCGGCTTCCTCACTGGAACGCCATGGAAGAACCACTGCCACTGTTGTCCAGAGACCCAGTGAAATTCCACCCACTGAACCATGTTCTCAGTCATCAGCACACTCCCAGGCCACTCACCAGCAATTGGTAGCACAGGCATGGGAGAAAAAGCGGCCATACTCGGCAAACCATCCCCGAGCACTGGCTCTGAATGCCGGCATTGCCAAACTACTGGCCCTTGAGATGCTGTCATTCAGGCTGGTGGAGACTGACACCTTCCGGAACTTTATGTCATTGGCAGTTCCACAGTACAATGTGCCCAGCCGCTTTTATTTCAGCAGGCAAGATGTCCCTGCCCTGCAAAAGCATGTGGAGGGAAAAATTAAAAATGCGCTACTAAATGCCGTCAGTAGCAAGGTCCACCTGACCACCAATGCGTGGACCAGTAGCCATTGACAGGGACGATACCTTTCCCTCACTGCCCATTGGGTCAATGTTGTGGAGCCGGGTACAGATCTGGAGAGTGGCTCTGAACATATTCTGCCAACTCCAAGGATTGCAGGAATGCAGTCTGTACATATTGAGTCCTCCTCCTACTCTAGTTCCTCGGAATCAGCACTGCATGAGCCTGTTAGGCCAGATATGAGCACAGGTGTGGCCAAACGTCAACACGCCGTCCTTAAATTAATTTCTTTGGGGAATCGGAGCCACACAGCACAGGAGCTCTGGAATGCCATCAAACAGGTGAGCGATGTGTGGTTTGTGCCAGCGAATCTCCAGCCAGGTTTGGTAGTGAGTGACAATGGCCGAAATCTAGTGGCAGCTCTGGGCCTAGGCAACCTCACTCACATACCATGTCTGGCACACGTGCTCAATTTGGTCGTGCAGAGCTTTCTGAGGGACTATCCGGATCTTGATGCACTGCTGCACAAGGTTCGCCTAGAGTGTGCTCACTTGCGGCGTTCCAGCATGGCAAGATCGCGCATTGCATCTCTGCAACGCCGATTTCGCCTGCCAGAACATCGCATCATATGTGACCTCCCCACCAGGTGGAATTCAACGTTACATATGTTGGAGCGGTTGTGTGAGCAGCAGGCAGCAGTAATGGAGTACCAGCTGCATCAGGCGCAAACAAGTCGCACTGTGCGCCGGACACACTTCACCACTACTGAGTGGGCCACTATGAGGGACATCTGCCAAGTTTTGCGTGCCTTCGATGACTCCACGCGGATGGCCAGTGCAGATGATGCACTAATCAGCATGACTGTCCCCCTCATCTGTCTGCTTCAAAAAACCTTACAAGCACTAAGTGAGGAGGTTTTTGAAGAGGTCGAGGATGAGCAGTCAGAAATGCCATCTGCTTCTGGCAAGTCTGCGCAACGTGCTTCCACACAAAGGCCCAGGCAGGGGACACTTAGTGAGGAGGATGACGAGGAGTCAATGGAGGAGGAGGAACACATCTCTCCAGAGGAGGGAGGTACACAATGCTCTAGTAGTCAGTGTGTACAGCGAGGGGGGGGTGATGCTGAGCAGGCAGAGATGCTGCCTCAAGCTGGGGACAGCGTTTCCGGTCCAGTTGGCAGTCTGCAGCACATGGTTGATTTCATGCTGCAGTGCTTGTTAAATGACCGCCGCATCGCCAACATTCTCCACCCGGCTGATTATTGGGTGTACACCCTCCTAGATCCTCGCTACCGGGACAACTTACAAAGCCTCATACCACAGTTGAACCGGGAGCGAAAAATGCGGGAGTACCAAGAAACACTTGTGCAGGCCATCATGTTCTCCATTCCCCCCACAAGTGTTGCTGGTAGTGCTTTTCAAAGCAGCCATGTGGGTAGAGGCAGTGGAGGGAGCTCTGCACAAAGAGGTAGCAGAGGCAGTGCCACAGGACAAGGAAAGGCCAGTATGGCCCAAATGTGGAAAAGTTTTGTGGGACCGCCACAAACGGCTACACCATCACAGACGGCTCCAGTCAGCAGGAGGCAACGTTTCCGTCAGATGGTGACAGACTACTTGTCGTGCCCTGTTAGTGTTCTCCCAGACGGCTCTTCCCCGTTCAAGTATTGGGTCTCTAAGCTGGATACATAGCCAGAGCTTAGCCAGTATGCATTGGAGGTGCTGGCTTGCCCTGCTGCCAGTGTATTATCAGAACGTGTCTTTAGTGCTGCAGGTGGTGTGGTAACAGACCGTCGCACGCGACTATCCGCCGATAATGTTGACCGGCTTACTTTTGTAAAAATGAACAAGGCCTGGATCTCACCTGAATTTGCCAGTCCTCTTCGAGAATAAATAATTGGCTGGCAACAGGATCCAGGTCTCCTGTTGTGTTCATGTTTCTATGACCTGAACTTTATTTCCTGGGCTACAGCAACGCCCGTTGTTGCTCAGAAGTGCTGTCCGCACAGACAAAACACTCGCTCATGTGTAAGTGGGGTTCGGTAAAGTCAGCTGATCCCCTGCTGTGTGTACGGCAAACTCTCCTGCTGCCTACAACTTCTGACTACCTCTGATTTAATATGTTCTCTGATTTGCCCTCTGTCTCCACTCTGTTTTGAGTATTTCCTCCGGCCTACATCACTGCCTGTTTCTGCTCTCAAGTGCCGTCTGCACAATCCACACTTGTTGCTGTGGTACCTGGGTCCTGTAACATCTGCTCATCTCCAGAGTTGAGCACGGCAATGTCTCCTGCTTTGTCTACATTCCCACTACTTGTAGTGGAAATGTGGACAGAGCAGGAGACATTGCTTGACTCACCTCTAGGGAGAAGCTGCTGTTACAGAACCCCAGTAACACAGGAACAAGTGTGGGTTGTGCAGACGGCATTTCAGAGCAGCAACTGGCGTGGTTGGAAGCCAGAGGAAATACTCGAAACAGAGTGAAGACAGAGGCCTAATTGGAGTACGTTAACAAGTATATCGTGGCACTACTGCGTTGGTGCACAAAAGAAGGTTCCCACACCAGTGTAAATAATGAAAGAAATTTTTGGCACTCAACTTGTCGCAAAGTGAAGATTTTATTTGCAGTCTCAAATTTAGACGTTTCGGCTTATACAGACAAGCCTTCATCAGTATGCTGCAAATCAGATACAGGTATAGAATACAAGTCAGATGCTACATAATGTACAATCAATATGGTTCAAACATCAAGTAAATACCAAAATAAATATTCAAAAAAGTGCAATAGTGATGGGAGGGATGGGTAGAGGTATGAGGGTTTAGGGAAAAAAAAGTAAAAAGGAGGAAGTATTGTAACCTACCCAGACTGCTCTCTTGGAAAGATTTGCAATGTATCTAGAGTAAACAGTATATATATGTGAGATAATCGTATCAATTGTGTGGACGAGAAAGCGTAAATTAATCTTAGATTTATTGCTACTCACTTAATATCTGGTCACCACTATATTGATGGTGGGGATAGTGTGATCCTTTTAAAGATTATCCTTGCATATATCTTGAAAAGATATAATGAAATAAAATAAAAACAAAGAAAAATGTCCACAATAAAGTGCTGTCATATGGTTGCACATTGATAAAGTGCTAAGTGTATGTAAGATACCAACCGACAATAATTTGTGGCTGGACTAGCAGGAAGTAATTCCATAAGAGGTTTAAATAAGAGGTCTGTAGATCAAAACAAAGGATGAGAGGAATTCACTCAATATGCTCAGGAATACATGATCATCATATCCCATATGTACCCACTCACTTGGTGTTTAGTCTGTTGTCGCTTAGGACTCAATGCTGCATAGGATCAGGTATGTCACTCTGAGTGATGTAGCTGTATGGGACGATATATATAGTACATGAGGGGTTAAGTCTCCCTGTAAACTATTTACATGCCTGAATGCACGCAGAGGAGATGTGCTTACCGTTAGTGGGTGGCGGCGTAATGTGTCCTGGAAAACGCGGTATCCACCGCTTGTAGCCTGGGTGTACTCGGCCCATGATGTGATTGCTAAATAGGCGGTGGGCGGGACAGCCTAAGATTGACTGGGCTGCGTCACCGGAAGTGACGTTGCCGCCTATGTGAACGTGAGATCAGGCATAAAGAAACAGAGGGGCGTGTTGTGGGAGGTATCGCTGGACTGCACAACGATTAACCATGTGTGTAACAGCTTTCATGCTGTCAGGGTTCCTGTATTAGGTGGGGGCTTGTAGGAGAAAGAGAAGAGGGAACGCTCATGTATCAATCAGATTGAGTGGAGGCTATGTGTGAAAGACATGAACTGTATATGAAATAATGGTGAATTAATGGTAAATAACTAATTAATTAGTCATTGGGGATGATATGAAAATGTCACACATGTATTGTACAATGATTAAACCAGTGGTGAAGGGGAATAAATTAAAGCTTCCTGTTACAAAGTGAGGAGGGATATATCTATTGATATTATAGAAAAAAAGGAAAAAGGACACAATTGAATACAGGAATCAAAAGGTAGTCTAGATATGCTGATAAGTAAAAGAATTAGCTCGAAGGAGGAAGGGAGGGAGAGTCCGAGGGAGAAACAAGGACAATCGGTGACAATTGCGTGTAGTTCAAAATCGACGACTCTGTAAAATTAAGAAAATATGTTAGTAATCCTGTAATGATAACATGACTCATTGACAAAAATAATGACCATCTAATTTCTACAAAATTGTGAAGAAGTATAGTCTTAGACCCATCATAAGAAAGATAATAAATCATACTCTCTATTGAGACCTCTCGGTGTGAGAGTTTGTAATTCATGTATCCAGAAGGCCTCTCTTCTTTTCAAGAGTTGGATACGATTACCACCCCTCCGAGGAAAGGGTACGTGCTCAATAACACAACATTTCAATTGAGGGATGGTGTGCCCAGCTGTAATAAAATGATATGGTAGGGGTAATAGTGTATTGCCACACCTGATTGTGGATTTATGCTTGCTTATGCGGTCCCTGATAGACTGGGTGGTTTCACCAATGTACAAAAGACCGCAAGGGCATTTGATCAGGTATACCACATGCGATGTATCGCAAGTGGAGTAGTCTTTAATTTTGTACCGTTTACCAGAGTGTGGGTGGTGGAAATAATCCCCTTTTAATACATTGCTGCATTGATTGCAATGAAGGCACGGATAAGTCCCTGTTTTGGGTGTGGAAAGAAATCTTTGTGTTGTTGACCTCACTCCTGGGCCTATATCTGCTTTAATCAGGGTGTCCCTAATGTTTCTGGAGCGTTTATAGCATGGTAGAAAGTTATGTTGAAATTCTGTGACCTCTGGATGAGCCTCCTTAAGAATGCCCCAATGTCTCCGTATGGAACGGTGTAAAATCTGTACATACGGGTGATATGTATGGACGAAGGGTAGACGTCCTGAGACTCCACTGCGGTTTGGGGCCGGGGGTTGTCGTGCTTGATCAAGTAAACTTGAAGGATAGCCCCTCGAGCGAAATTTCTTATGCATCTCATTTAACCTAATATGGCTAACTGACGGATCAGAAACAATCCGTTCAACCCTCTTGAATTGTGATATTGGTATGGATTTCTTGGTGGAGGGAGGGTGCAAGCTCTTGTAGTGCAACAGACTATTCCGGTCTGTAGTTTTGATGTGTAGGTCAGTGCTCAAATATCCCTCCACACTCTTGATGACCTTAGTGTCCAAGAAACTCATCACCTGTAAATCCCTAGTCATGGTAAAGGCTAGACCTGGCCAGGCCATATTCAATTTGTTATAGAATATGTCTAATGTATCAGCCGACCCTGTCCAAATGCAAAAAATGTCATCTATGAATCTTTTCCATAGTCTACAGTGGGTTTTAAAAAGAGGGTCAGAGTAGACAATATCCTCTTCAAATGTTGCCATAAATGTATTTGCATAAGGGGGCGCGACATTAGACCCCATCGCAGTCCCCTTGGTCTGTAGGTAGAATGTATCGCCAAAGAGGAAATAATTTCTAGTGAGAACGAGGGTCAATAATTCAATACAGAAGTCAATCATGTCCCTATTCAACTCAGATCTCAGTAAGCGTCTCTTTACGCAATCAATCCCCAATTCATGTGGAATTGATGTGTATAAATCTTTTACATCAAAGGAGACTAGAAAAGAGTCCCCAGGGACAGGACCCAAATTTCATAGAGTTTTAAGAAAATCCCCTGTGTCTAATAGAAAAGAAGATGCTTGTCTAGTGAGAGGGGTTAGAATTTTTTCCAAAAGTATGGATAGTGGTGACAAAATGGAATCTGTTGACGCCACAATGGGTCGGCCCGGAGGACACTCCAATCTCTTATGAATTTTCGGAAGGATGTAAAATACTGGAGTGATGGGGTCTGTTTTGATCAAAAAGTCACGTGTCTTAATATCAATTATGCCTCGTGTAGTATAATCTGTGACTACAGAATATATGCAGTCCCTGATACTCCTCATTGGATCATGATGAAGGACTGCATAAACAGAGCTGTCATTTAATTGGCGCAACACTTCATTCATGTAATCCTGTTTGTCCATTACAACTATTGCTCCCCCTTTATCAGCAGGTTTAATGATGATATTGGGATCTTGACGAAGTGCCTCCAAAGCCTGGAAGTCCACCGTGTCAAGATTGGGGGAGACGTGAAGATCGCCTCTCTCCATGCCTTGACGTAATTTTAGAAATGCCTTATCGATAAATTCAATAAAAGATTCGACCGCATGCGAGGCCGATGGTGGCCGATAGGTGCTCTTGTTATGGAGTCCCAAGCGATCAATTGAAATAAGGCATGGAGTCATGGGTTGAGGTCTGGGTATCTCCTTGTCCTTATTTGCAAAATGAACCAGTAGTCT
Source organism: Dendrobates tinctorius (assembly GCF_039654945.1). Taxonomy (NCBI): domain Eukaryota; kingdom Metazoa; phylum Chordata; class Amphibia; order Anura; family Dendrobatidae; genus Dendrobates; species Dendrobates tinctorius. The sequence goes on from NW_027361830.1 coordinate 16,672,558, forward strand.
GATGCGGCGGTAGAATCGCTGCAGATTCATGTCCATTTGAAATGTACTGAATTTGAAAGAAGGGCAGTAAGACAAACCCCTCTGGAGCAGATTATTTTCTGCTATGCTAAGGGACCTGGAGGAGATGTTGACCACTAGGGATTCCATACCTGGGATCTCGTTATCTTGTTCGTATCTGGATCTCTTCCTCCGTTGGCTGCGGCGAACTCTCTTCTGCGTGGACGTCTTCTTCGCTGGTCTAAAAAATACGAGGAGCGGTATTCCCTTCTATCGGTTTCAGAACCCGATGTGGATGGATCATTCGAGGATTGTTGCTCAAGCCTAGAGGAGGTGGAACGAGAGGTACTGTTATAGCGCCAGTGATAAACCCTATTGTTATTGTAGTCATCTGTGTCCCTTTGGAACTTAATCCTCTTTCTCTGTTCAGTGTCTCGTTTATGTTGGTCAATAATCCCTTTAAGTTTATCCTTAATGGAGGCGATTTCTTCGGATGTACTAGAGGAAGCCAATTGTGACTCTATATTTTTTATATTGTCACGGCTCTTGTTAATGGATGTCTGCAGGTGCTCGACAGTAAGAGTCATCAAATCAAAGGAGCATTTGTTTAATTTCTGCTCGAATTTCTGGCAGAAGTCAGCGGAATCACTAAAAAGTGTCGGCCTTAACGGGACCCGTAGTCCTCTTGGAATGCGTTGGACTCGGAGATACCCACACCGAGGTTCCCACACCAGTGTAAATAATGAAAGAAATTTTTGGCACTCAACTTGTCGCAAAGTGAAGATTTTATTTGCAGTCTCAAATTTAGACGTTTCGGCTTATACAGACAAGCCTTCATCAGTATGCTGCAAATCAGATACAGGTATAGAATACAAATCAGATGCTACATAATGTACAATCAATATGGTTCAAACATCAAGTAAATACCAAAATAAATATTCAAAAAAGTGCAATAGTGATGGGAGGGATGGGTAGAGGTATGAGGGTTTAGGGAAAAAAAAGGAGAAAGGCGGAAGTATTGTAACCTACCCAGACTGCTCTCTTGGAAAGATTTGCAATGTATCTAGAGTAAACAGTATATATATGTGAGATAATCGTATCAATTGTGTGGACGAGAAAGCGTAAATTAATCTTAGATTTATTGCTACTCACTTAATATCTGGTCACCACTATATTGATGGTGGGGATAGTGTGATCCTTTTAAAGATTATCCTTGCGTATATCTTGAAAAGATATAATGAAATAAAATAAAAACAAAGCAAAATGTCCACAATAAAGTGCTGTCATATGGTTGCACCTTGATAAAGTGCTAAGTGTATGTAAGATACCAACCGACAATAATTTGTGGCTGGACTAGCAGGAAGTAATTCCATAAGAGGTTTAAATAAGAGGTCTGTAGATCAAAACAAAGGATGAGAGGAATTCACTCAATATGCTCAGGAATACATGATCATCATATCCCATATGTACCCACTCACTTGGTGTTTAGTCTGTTGTCGCTTAGGACTCAATGCTGCATAGGATCAGGTATGTCACTCTGAGTGATGTAGCTGTATGGGACGATATATATAGTACATGAGGGGTTAAGTCTCCCTGTAAACTATTTACATGCCTGAATGCACGCAGAAGAGATGTGCTTACCGTTAGTGGGTGGCGGCGTAATGTGTCCTGGAAAACGCGGTATCCACCGCTTGTAGCCTGGGTGTACTCGGCCCATGATGTGATTGCTAAATAGGCGGTGGGCGGGACAGCCTAAGATTGACTGGGCCGCGTCACCGGAAGTGACGTTGCCGCCTATGTGAACGTGAGATCAGGCATAAAGAAACAGAGGGGCGTGTTGTGGGAGGTAACGCTGGACTGCACAGCGATTAACCATGTGTGTAACAGCTTTCATGCTGTCAGGGTTCCTGTATTAGGTGGGGGCTTGTAGGAGAAAGAGAAGAGGGAACGCTCATGTATCAATCAGATTGAGTGGAGGCTATGTGTGAAAGACATGAAATGTATATGAAATAATGGTGAATTAATGGTAAATAACTAATTAATTAGTCATTGGGGATGATATGAAAATGTCACACATGTATTGTACAATGATTAAACCAGTGGTGAAGGGGAATAAATTAAAGCTTCCTGTTACAAAGTGAGGAGGGATATATCTATTGATATTATAGAAAAAAAGGAAAAAGGACACAATTGAATACAGGAATCAAAAGGTAGTCTAGATTATTGTCGGTTGTCGGTATTAAATTATTGTCGGTTGGTATCTTACATACACTTAGCACTTTATCAAGGTGCAACCATATGACAGCACTTTATTGTGGACATTTTTCTTTGTTTTCATTTTATTTCATTATATCTTTTCAAGATATATGCAAGGATAATCTTTAAAAGGATCACACTATCCCCACCATCAATATAGTGGTGACCAGATATTAAGTGAGTAGCAATAAATCTAAGATTAATTTACGCTTTCTCGTCCACACAATTGATACGATTATCTCACATATATATACTGTTTACTCTAGATACATTGCAAATCTTTCCAAGAGAGCAGTCTGGGTAGGTTACAATACTTCCGCCTTTTTCCTTTTTTTTCCCTAAACCCTCATACCTCTACCCATCCCTCCCATCACTATTGCACTTTTTTGAATATTTATTTTGGTATTTACTTGATGTTTGAACCATATTGATTGTACATTATGTAGCATCTGACTTGTATTCTATACCTGTATCTGATTTGCAGCATACTGATGAAGGCTTGTCTGTATAAGCCGAAACGTCTAAATTTGAGACTGCAAATAAAATCTTCACTTTGCGACAAGTTGAGTGCCAAAAATTTCTTTCATTATTTACACTGGTGTGGGAACCTTCTTTTGTGCATCAACGCAGTAGTGCCACGATATACTTGTTGATTTACTCACCCTTACGTGTGCACGCTGGCTACTATGTCCTCCCTTACCTTCTCATACAACCAAGAAGAAACTCATGCAATTTTGTCCAAGCTTAGTTTTTCTAGTGATTTTCTCAAAGTCCCACCCAAGGAGACGAGAGGTAAAGACCTTGAGCGTGAATTAAGACACCAGACGAATCTTGAGCTACACTGTGCAACACTATCAGAGTATCTCCGAGTCCAACGCATTCCAAGAGGACTACGGGTCCCGTTAAGGCCGACACTTTTTAGTGATTCCGCTGACTTCTGCCAGAAATTCGAGCAGATATTAAACAAATGCTCCTTTGATTTGATGACTCTTACTGTCGAGCACCTGCAAACATCCATTAACAAGAGCCGTGACAATATAAAAAATATAGAGTCACAATTGGCTTCCTCTAGTAAATCCGAAGAAATCACCTCCCTTAAGGATAAACTTAAAGGGATTATTGACCAACATAAACGAGACACTGAACAGAGAAAGAGGATTAAGTTCCAAAGGGACACAGATGACTACAATAACAATAGGGTTTATCACTGGCGCTATAACAGTACCTCTCGTTCCACCTCCTCTAGGCTTGAGCAACAATCCTCGAATGATCCATCCACATCGGGTTCTGAAACCGATAGAAGGGAATACCGCTCCTCGTATTTTTTAGGCCAGCGAAGAAGACGTCCACGCAGAAGAGAGTTCGCCGCAGCCAACGGAGGAAGAGATCCAGATACGAACAGGATAACGAGATCCCAGGTATGGAATCCCTAGTGGTCAACATCTCCTCCAGGTCCCTTAGCATAGCAGAAAATAATCTGCTCCAGAGGGGTTTGTCTTACTGCCCTTCTTTCAAATTCAGTACATTTCAAATGGACATGGATCTGCAGCGATTCTACCGCCGCATCAGACTACTGGTTCATTTTGCAAATAAGGACAAGGAGATACCCAGACCTCAACCCATGACTTCATGCCTTATTTCAATTGATCGCTTGGGACTCCATAACAAGAGCACCTATCGGCCACCATCGGCCTCGCATGCGGTCGAATCTTTTATTGAATTTATCGATAAGGCATTTCTAAAATTACGTCAAGGCATGGAGAGAGGCGATCTTCACGTCTCCCCCAATCTTGACACGGTGGACTTCCAGGCTTTGGAGGCACTTCGTCAAGATCCCAATATCATCATTAAACCTGCTGATAAACGGGGAGCAATAGTTGTAATGGACAAACAGGATTACATGAATGAAGTGTTCGCCAATTAAATGACAGCTCTGTTTATGCAGTCCTTCATCATGATCCAATGAGGAGTATCAGGGACTGCATATATTCTGTAGTCACAGATTATACTACACGAGGCATAATTGATATTAAGACACGTGACTTTTTGATCAAAACAGACCCCATCACTCCAGTATTTTACATCCTTCCGAAAATTCATAAGAGATTGGAGTGTCCTCCGGGCCGACCCATTGTGGCGTCAACAGATTCCATTTTGTCACCACTATCCATACTTTTGGAAAAAATTCTAACCCCTCTCACTAGACAAGCATCTTCTTTTCTATTAGACACAGGGGATTTTCTTAAAACTCTATGAAATTTGGGTCCTGTCCCTGGGGACTCTTTTCTAGTCTCCTTTGATGTAAAAGATTTATACACATCAATTCCACATGAATTGGGGATTGATTGCGTAAAGAGACGCTTACTGACATCTGAGTTGAATAGGGACATGATTGACTTCTGTATTGAATTATTGACCCTCGTTCTCACTAGAAATTATTTCCTCTTTGGCGATATATTCTACCTACAGACCAAGGGGACTGCGATGGGGTCTAATGTCGCGCCCCCTTATGCAAATACATTTATGGCAACATTTGAAGAGGATATTGTCTACTCTGACCCTCTTTTTAAAACCCACTGTAGACTATGGAAAAGATTCATAGATGACATTTTTTGCATTTGGACAGGGTCGGCTGATACATTAGACATATTCTATAACAAATTGAATATGGCCTGGCCAGGTCTAGCCTTTACCATGACTAGGGATTTACAGGTGGTTAGTTTCTTGGACACTAAGGTCATCAAGAGTGTGGAGGGATATTTGAGCACTGACCTACACATCAAAACCACAGACCGGAATAGTCTGTTGCACTACAAGAGCTTACACCCTCCCTCCACCAAGAAATCCATACCAATATCACAATTCAAGAGGGTTGAACGGATTGTTTCTGATCCGTCAGTTAGCCATATTAGGTTAAATGAGATGCATAAGAAATTTTGCTCGAGGGGCTATCCTTCAAGTTTACTTGATCAAGCACGACAACCCCCGGCCCCAAACCGCAGTGGAGTCTCAGGACGTCTACCCTTCGTTCATACATATCACCCGTATGTACAGATTTTACACCGTTCCATACGGAGACATTGGGGCATTCTTAAGGAGGCTCATCCAGAGGTCACAGAATTTCAACATAACTTTCTACCATGCTATTAACGCCCCAGAAACATTAGGGACACCCTGATTAAAGCAGATATAGGCCCAGGAGTGAGGTCAACAACACAAAGATTTCTTTCCACTCCCAAAACAGGGACTTATCCGTGCCTTCATTGCAATCAATGCAGCAATGTATTAAAAGGGGATTATTTCCACCACCCACACTCTGGTAAACGGTACAAAATTAAAGACTACTCCACTTGCGATACATCGCATGTGGTATACCTGATCAAATGCCCTTGCGGTCTTTTGTACATTGGTGAAACCACCCAGTCTATCAGGGACCGCATAAGCAAGCATAAATCCACAATCAGGTGTGGCAATACACTATTACCCCTACCATATCATTTTATTACAGCTGGGCACACCATCCCTCAATTGAAATGTTGTGTTATTGAGCACGTACCCTTTCCTCGGAGGGGTGGTAATCGTATCCAACTCTTGAAAAGAAGAGAGGCCTTCTGGATACATGAATTACAAACTCTCACACCGAGAGGTCTCAATAGAGAGTATGATTTATTATCTTTCTTATGATGGGTCTAAGACCATACTTCTTCACAATTTTGTAGAAATTAGATGGTCATTATTTTTGTCAATGAGTCATGTTATCATTACAGGATTACTAACATATTTTCTTAATTTTACAGAGTCGTCGATTTTGAACTACACGCAATTGTCACCGATTGTCCTTGTTTCTCCCTCGGACTCTCCCTCCCTGCCTCCTTCGAGCTAATTCTTTTACTTATCAGCATATCTAGACTACCTTTTGATTCCTGTATTCAATTGTGTCCTTTTTCCTTTTTTTCTATAATATCAATAGATATATCCCTCCTCACTTTGTAACAGGAAGCTTTAATTTATTCCCCTTCACCACTGGTTTAATCATTGTACAATACATGTGTGACATTTTCATATCATCCCCAATGACTAATTAATTAGTTATTTACCATTAATTCACCATTATTTCATATACAGTTCATGTCTTTCACACATAGCCTCCACTCAATCTGATTGATACATGAGCGTTCCCTCTTCTCTTTCTCCTACAAGCCCCCACCTAATACAGGAACCCTGACAGCATGAAAGCTGTTACACACATGGTTAATCGCTGTGCAGTCCAGCGTTACCTCCCACAACACGCCCCTCTGTTTCTTTATGCCTGATCTCACGTTCACATAGGCGGCAACGTCACTTCCGGTGACGCGGCCCAGTCAATCTTAGGCTGTCCCGCCCACCGCCTATTTAGCAATCACATCATGGGCCGAGTACACCCAGGCTACAAGCGGTGGATACCGCGTTTTCCAGGACACATTACGCCGCCACCCACTAACGGTAAGCACATCTCCTCTGCGTGCATTCAGGCATGTAAATAGTTTACAGGGAGACTTAACCCCTCATGTACTATATATATCGTCCCATACAGCTACACCACTCAGAGTGACATACCTGATCCTATGCAGCATTGAGTCCTAAGCGACAACAGACTAAACACCAAGTGAGTGGGTACATATGGGATATGATGATCATGTATTCCTGAGCATATTGAGTGAATTCCTCTCATCCTTTGTTTTGATCTACAGACCTCTTATTTAAACCTCTTATGGAATTACTTCCTGCTAGTCCAGCCACAAATTATTGTCGGTTGGTATCTTACATACACTTAGCACTTTATCAAGGTGCAACCATATGACAGCACTTTATTGTGGACATTTTGCTTTGTTTTTATTTTATTTCATTATATCTTTTCAAGATATACGCAAGGATAATCTTTAAAAGGATCACACTATCCCCACCATCAATATAGTGGTGACCAGATATTAAGTGAGTAGCAATAAATCTAAGATTAATTTACGCTTTCTCGTCCACACAATTGATACGATTATCTCACATATATATACTGTTTACTCTAGATACATTGCAAATCTTTCCAAGAGAGCAGTCTGGGTAGGTTACAATACTTCCGCCTTTTTCCTTTTTTTTCCCTAAACCCTCATACCTCTACCCATCCCTCCCATCACTATTGCACTTTTTTGAATATTTATTTTGGTATTTACTTGATGTTTGAACCATATTGATTGTACATTATGTAGCATCTGACTTGTATTCTATACCTGTATCTGATTTGCAGCATACTGATGAAGGCTTGTCTGTATAAGCCGAAACGTCTAAATTTGAGACTGCAAATAAAATCTTCACTTTGAGACAAGTTGAGTGCCAAAAATTTCTTTCATTAATTGGAGTACGTTGACAGTTAGTAGTAGTCTAGAAACAATCGCAAACTGCCACCAAGTAGGCCTCGGCCTACTACCTGATTTTCCCTGGGCTCCGACACCGCCAGTTGGTGCTCAGAAGTGCTGTCCGCACAGACAAAACACTCGCTCATGTGTAAGTGGGGTTCGGTAACGTCAGCTGATCCCCTGCTGTGTGTATGGCAAACTCTCCTGCTGCCTACAACATCTGACTACCTCTGATTTAATATGTTCTCTTATTTGCCCTCTGTCTCCACTCTGTTTTGAGTATTTCCTCCTGCCTACAACACCGCCTGTTTCTGCTCTCAAGTGCCATCTGCACAATCCACACTTGTTCCTGTGGTACCTGGGTCCTGTAACATCTGCTCATCTCCAGAGTTGAGCACGGCAATGTCTCCTGCTTTGTCTACATTCCCACTACTTGTAGTGGAAATGTGGACAGAGCATGAGACATTGCCTGGCTCACCTCTAGGGAGAAGCTGCTGTTACAGAACCCCAGTAACACAGGAACAAGTGTGGGTTGTGCAGATGGCATTTCAGAGCAGCAACTGGCGTGGTTGGAAGCCAGAGGAAATACTCGAAACAGAGTGAAAACAGAGGCCTAATTGGAGTACGTTGACAGTTAGTAGTAGTCTAGAAACAATCGCAAACTGCCACCAAGTAGGCCTCGGCCTTCTACCTGATTTTCCCTGGGCTCCGACACCGCCAGTTGGTGCTCAGAAGTGCTGTCCACACAGACAAAACACTCGCTCATGTGTAAGTGGGGTTCGGTAACGTCAGCTGATCCCCTGCTGTGTGTATGGCAAAGTGTCCTGCTCCCTCCACAGTCAAACAACCTCAGATTTACACCTGGCTCCAAGTAGGCCTCGGCCTACTACCTCATTTTCCCTGGGCTCCGACAAAGCCAGTTGGTGCTCGGAAGTGCTGTCCACACAGAAAAACACACTCGTTCATGTGAAAGTGGGGTTCGGTAACGTCAGCTGATCCCCTGCTGTGTGGAGGGCAAATTGCTGCTGCCTCCAAATTTTAGCTACTTCAGATTTAAACATTCTCTGATTTGGCCTCTGTCTCCACTCTGTCTCTAGTATTTCCCCTGACCTCCAACACCGCCAGTTCCTGCTCACAGTTGCCATCCATGCATTCCACACGTGTTCCTGTGTTACTGGGGTTCTGTAACGTCAGCAGATCCCCCAATATGTGTCCGCCACTGTCTCCTGCGCTGTCCACCTTCCCACTACAAGCGGTGGGAATGTGGACAGAGCAGGAGACAGTGGCAGACACACATCAGGGGATCTGCTGACATTACAGAATCCCAGTAACACAGCAACATGTGTGGATTGGGCAGACGGCTGCTGTACGCATAAACTGGCGGTGTTGGTGGTCACGTGAAATCCTGGAAACAGAGTGGAGACAGATGCCTAATTGGAGCACGTTGACAGTCTGTTGTAGCCTACAAACAATCTAAAACTGCCACCAAGTAGGCCTCGGCCTACACCATGATTGTCCCTGGGCTCCAACAACGCCAGTTGGTGCTCGGCAGTGTCTTTGGCACGGGGACTCCCTGTTGCCCAGCCTAGTTCCAGCACGCCTGCTATTTCCGGGTAGTGTCAAGGTCACTATGCCACCAATCCGTTGTCCTGTCGTCTTGCGGCCGGGTTAGCCGACTCTACGGTGCCTGCAGTTTAGGTGACTCCTATGTGGGCTGCGGGAACTGGCACTGAAGGCTGGATCCGTAGTGCCAATGGGACATGGACCCCCTGTAGGACTGTGGGTTTCAGTAACTGCGGCCGGCTTGCGGCCTGGCTACTTTGCTTTCAATGGGTACCTTCTGCTACCCACCCGGGTTCCAGCACTTTCTGCTGGTTCTCGCCAGAGCCTTTGGCCTAGGTGCCTCCATCTCGGTATCCGAGGTCCAGCACCGTCAGCTGGTCCTTGGTTGTGCTTTCTAGCACAGGTACCTCCTGCCTAGTAACCGTGGTCCAGCACCGTCAGCTGTTCCTCGGTAGTGCCATTGGCTCTTGCAGCTTTTGCTATCCATCTGGGTTCCAGCACCGTCAGCTGGTTCTCGGCAGTGTCTTTGGCACGGGGACTCCCTGTTGCCCAGCCTGGTTCCAGCACGCCTGCTGTTTCCGGGTAGTGTCAAGGTCACTATGCCACCAATCCGTTGTCCTGTCGTCTTGCGGCCGGGTTAGCCGACTCTACGGTGCCTGCAGTTTAGGTGACTCCTATGTGGGCTGCGGGAACTGGCACTGAAGGCTGGATCCGTAGTGCCAATGGGACATGGACCCCCTGTAGGACTGTGTGTTTCGGTAACTGCGGCCGGCTTGCGGCCTGGCTACTTTGCTTTCAATGGGTACCTTCTGCTACCCACCCGGTTTCCAGCACTGTCTGCTGGTTCTCGCCAGGGCCTTTGGCCTAGGTGCCTCCATCTCGGTATCCGAGGTCCAGCACCGTCAGCTGGTCCTTGGTAGTGCTTTTTAGCACAGGTACCTTCTGCTTAGTAACCGTGGTCCAGCACCGTCAGTTGGTCCTCGGTAGTGCCATTGGCTCTTGTTCCTTCTGCTACCCATCTGGGTGCCAGCACTGTCTGCTGGTTCTCGCCAGTTTCTCAGCCTTCTTGTACCTTCTGCTACATTTCCAAGATCAAGCTTTTTGAAATTGCCTTTAGTGACAGGCAGAACGTAAGGTGTAATCTTATAACTTTTATAGATAAGTACTACAGGAATGCCTGTCACCATAAGAAAATGAAGAAAAAGAAGAATAGGAAGAAGATGAAGAAATAGCATATGAAAATTAATAATAGCTGAATAAGAAGAATATGAAGAATGGAAAAAAAAATTAATGGGAAGAAGGTGAAGAAGAAGAAGAAGATGAATAAGGTGACGTCCTCTTACAAGAGCGCGACGTCATCAGCGGTATTTCGCGCAAAGCAGTACTGGGACCGGAAGATGCCGGGAGCATGGACAGGAGAGAAAGAGTCCGTCAGCCATCGGAAGGTGAGTAGATCACTATTTTTTATTCTAATTCTATTTTTTACACGTTTATGGTACCGAGGGTCCAGAGGAGTCTCTTCTCCTCCGGACCTTGGGTACCGGCTAGCGCCGGTCATCTCCCGGCTGCGTCATCGCTGATGCCCGTGCACCCAGAGATGACCCGCGGCAACTGTGAGGAGATCAGCGGCACTACACGACGGTAGCGGTGGCATGCGTCCTTCTAATTGAGGACTGAGCCTGTCGCTGATTGGTCGCGGCCGCCAGCGCTGCCGGATTTCGGTTACAGACAGACACCATAAGACGATTATATATACAGTATATATATATAAGCCTCACATCACATAGCTCCCTATATACAGTATAAGCCCCTCACATAGCCTCCGATATATAGTATGAGCCTGCACATAGCCTCTTATTTATTATGAGCCCCCACATAGCATACGATATGCAGCATGAGCCCATATATAGCATGCTATATGCAGCATGAGCCCGTGCACAGCCTCCTATATGCAGTATGAGCCCATACATAGCCTCCTATACATAGCCTATACATAGCCTCCTATATACAGTATAAGCCCGCATATAGTCTCCTGTATACAGCATGAGCCCCATTTAGCCCCTTATACAAGGTATGAGCCCATACATAGCCTCCTATATGCAGTGTGAGTCCTATATAGCCTCCTAAATGCAATATGAGCCTGCACCTAGAATACTATATACAGTGTGATCCCCCATATAGCCTTCTATATATAGTATGATCCCACACATAGCCTCTTGTATACAGTGTGAGCTCGCATATAGCCTCTCGTATACTGTGTCAACATGCACATAGCCTCCTTTATACATTATGAGCCCCTACATAGCCTCCCATATACATTATGAGTCCCTATATAGCATACTATATGCAGTATGAGCCCACACATAGACAAGCTGTAAGTTTGTGTCTAAATGAGGCATCACTATTGGTTATCATGTTTCACCCAGTGACCACACAAATATGGAAATAATAAACAATTGAAGAAACTTGTTAATGGGTCATATGTGTGGACAAAAATTGTGTGGATTATGCGCATATATGTATAACACAAAAAAATGAGTCTCAGTTACTGATAATAGAGAATATACTATTAATAATTTTATTACCTTCAGTAACACTTATGTTGTATATGTCATTACATGAGGAAAATGCAGGCTGCAATATATGGGATTTACTACCCATGTGCTGCTAAGACACATCTCAGAACATGCGTATGATGCGCAAAGCAAAACTACATGTAGTTTATCAGGTGCTTCCCAGCACTTTCTATTTAAACACAATGGTGATGTCAGTCACCTTAGAGTTTATGCAGTTGAAAAAGTTCCTCTGCCTAAAAGGGAGGTGACAGGTCACATAGTTTAAAATACAAAGAGGCTTCATAGATTCTCAAATTGAATATTAAAGTGCCAACTGGCATAAACATCGATTTAATGTGTATCTATTAATTTAACCCCTTCGTGACCCATTCTATTTTCACCTTTCTGACCTGGCCAATTTTTACAATTCTGACCACTGTCCATTTATGAGGTAATAACTCTGGAACACTTCAACTGATCCCACTGTTTCTGAGAATTTTTTCTCGTGACATATTGTACTTTATGATAGCCGTACAATTTCTTCAATATGACTTGCTTTTTTGTGAAAAATAATGGAAATTTGGCAAAAAATTTTGAAAATTTCACAATTTTCCAATGTTTAATTTTTGTGCCCTTAAATCAGAGAGTCATATCGCACAAAATAGTTAATTAATAAAATTTCCCACATGTCTACTTTACATCAGCACAACTTTGGAGCCAAAATTTTTTTCTTAGGAAGTTATAAGGGTTAAAAGTTGACCAGCGATTTCTCATTTTTTCAACAAATTTTACAAAACCATTACTTTTAGAGACAACATCACATTTGAAGTGACTTTGAGGGGTCTATATGATAGAAAATACCCAAAATCGAAACCATTCTAAAAACTGGACCCCTTAAGGTACTAAAAACTACAATCAAGAAGTTTATTAACCCTTCAGGTGCTTCACAAGAATTTTTGTAATGTTTAAAAAAAATGAACATTTAACTTTTTTCACAAAAAATTTACTTCAGATCCAATTTGTTTTATTTTACCAAGGGTAACAGGAGAAATTGGACCAAAAAAGTTGTTGTACAATTTATCCTGAGTATGCTGATACCCTATATATGCAGGTAAACTACTATTTGGGTGCATGACAGAGCTTGGAATAAGATGAGTGCCGTTTGACTTTTTCAATGCAAAATTGGCTGGAATTGAGATCAGATGCCATGTCGCATTTGGGGAGCCCCTGATGTTCCTAAGCATTGGAAACCCCCTACACGTGACATCATTTTGGAAAGTAGACCCCCTAAGGAACTTATCTAGATGTGTGGCAAGCACTTTGAACCCCCAAGTGCTTCACAGAAGTTTATAATGTAGAGTAGTAAAAACAAAAAAAACTTATTTTTTTCAAAAAAATGATCTTTTCTACCCCAATTTTATATTTTCCCAAGAGTAACAGGAGAAATTTGACCCCAAATGTTGTTGTGCAACTTGGCCTGAGTATGCTCATACCCAATATGTGAGGGTAAACCACTGTTTGGGTGCATGGCAGAGCTCGGAAGGGAAGGAGCGCCGTTTGACTTTTCAAATTTGACTTTGAAATTGAGATCAGATGCCATGTCGCATTTGGAGAGCCCCTGATGTGCCTAAACAGTGGAAAACCCCCCAATTCTAACTCCAACCCTAACCCCAACACATGCATAAACCTAATCCCCACCCTAACCATAACCCTAACCACAAACCTAACTCTAACACACTCCTAACCCTAATCCCAACCCTAACCCTAATCCCAACACTAACCTTAACTTTATCTTCACCCCAACCCTAACTTTAACCCCAACCCTAACCCAAACTTTTTCCCCAACCCTAACCCTAAACCTAATGGGAAAATGGAAACAAATACTTTTTTTATTTTATTATTTTTCCCTAACTAAGGTGGTGAAAAAGGGGGGTTTGATTTACTATTTAAAGCAGGTTTTTATAGCAGATTATTATGTTTGGCAGCTGTCATACACTAAAAAATGCTTTTAATTGCAAGAAATAGTTTTTGCATCACCACATTTTGAGAGCTATAATTTTTTTCCATATTTTGGCCCAGAGTCATGTGAGGTCTTGTTCTTTGCAGGACGAGTTGATGCTTTTACCATTTTCGGGCACATGACATTTTTTGATCGCTTTTTATTCTGATTTTTGTGAGACAGAACGAACAAAAAACAGCAGTTCATGAATTTCTTTTTTGGGGGCGTTTATACTGTTCCGCGTGTGGTAAAATTGATAAAGCAGCTTTAATCTTTGGGTCAGTACTATCATGAGCGATACCTCATTTATATATCTTTTTTATGTTTTGGTGCTTTTATACAATAAAAACTATTATATAGAAAAAAGTTATTTTTGTATCACTTTATTCTGAGAGCTATAACTTTTTTATTTTTCCGGTGATGGAGCTGTATGGGGCTTGTTTTTTGCGGGACAAGATGATATTTTCTGCGGTACCACGTTTATGTATATCCATCTTTTTAATCACGTATTATTCCACTTTTTGTTCGGCGGTATGATGATAAAGTAATGTTTTTTTGCCTTGTTTATTTTTAATCACTGACCTGACACTTTGCACTGCACTGTGTCAGATCACCAATCTGACAGGCAGTGTAGGAGTCCTCACTGAAGGACCCGGAAGCACCCCACGGCCATCTTGGAGCCACGGGTCTCCATGGAGACCAGAGGAATAACGTGATCCCATCGCATTGTTCCTATGGGAACAATGCGATTGTTCTCTATGCCGCTGTCAGTACTGACAGCATCATCAGAGGGGTTAAATGCCCACGATCAATGGCAGCATTTAATCAGGGCATCAATTAGTCCAGGAGACATGAGATTCATAAATACAGCCAAATGTTTACTTGGTGAATAGTAGTTTTTAAAGTATTTACAGGCAGATATTGAGGGTAAGGCCCAACAGGGTGGCATCTTTCCCACAGGTGCTGGACACAACTTCAGCCCTGGTTCTCAGTTTAGGTAGAGTATCCCTTTTACTATCTTCTCTTGCCATTGGGAATCTTGTAGCAGTATATTTGGATTCCATCTCACTCTGGCTCTGAGAGCTTGAGTCCAATGCCTCCTGCAGCTTTGCAGAAAGAGTGTGTTAGGCATCAAGTTCCCGCCACTGCACAGGGGGAATCTCAAGCCATGTCCTCTGTGGTCTCCCATTCTTCTGCAGCCGCAGAGGTTCCTACTCAGCAGAGACATCGGTCCCAGCATCTTGCTCTGGCTAATGCTATGTGTCTGGTTGCTGCTACTGCTCCAGGTTCAGCCATAGCATCCTGCATTAGTCAGCGGCGCGTAGACACTCCTGGGACTAAGTCCTACTTTTCTCAATCTGAGCATGCCCATGAGACTACCGCTCATTGGTGGTCGGAGGTCAAATGATCAGGTCCTCAAGCAGCTCAGATTGGGCCATCAGGAATGTCCCAGAAGGCTACAGTTATAAAAGGATCACACGCCCGCACGGACGTGCACTAGTATAGTCAATATGTAGTGTGTGTTGTATGCACGTATGAATGTCTCTGGTGACTGACTCATTATGAAAACTCTAACCTTGGTAAGCATGTGTTGATCAGCCTTGCCAGGTAGTACCTAGGCTGACAGTGCAGGTAGGAGGCAGAGTCAGGACCTAGCTTCAGCACCAAGTAGTGGCTTTTCCTGTACGCCACTGTGCACTTGGTCTGCACTCCACAGTAGGCAGCATCTATTGGTGGTGTTTGCAGGTATGATGGCGTGCGCCTAGTGGGTCTAGAAAGGCTCTTACTCTGCATCTTTGGGGCAGAGTCTTGTGCCCATACACTAGCGCTGATTCAGCTGTGCCCTGTGACAGTTAACAGGGTAAGGCATCTGTGTTATGCAGTACCGTGGCTCTGTGAAGCAACAGAGTCCTTTGCTATACTGGGTGGCGTTTAATCCACATGTGTCCAGAGTGATTCCTCCATTTAGTGTTCGCCATTACCGAGCAGCAGTTAACATCTCTGCAAGGTGGACCCCGGGCTGCGAACGCACCTTATTACCATCTCTTTATTATTTGGTGCATTCTGCCAGCCCTAACAGAGTGTGCTCCAGGCCCCAACATCTATCTCGAGATTCCCAGGCGGTAAAGGGGACTCATGTGGATGGGTTCTCTGGCAATCCACTGGCCCGAGTATTAGACCCATGTTGTCAGTAGCAGCCTCTGACCTGCGACTGTTGTTTGTCACTGCTCACATCTCAGTAACTGTCACTTCCTGTACTTAGCAATAACCCTCAGTTTGCCCTCGTCAACATGGGCTGGTTGTTAACCCTCAACTAACTAAGTCTGCTGTGTTACGGGGCAATCTACATTCTACTACATTCTAGACAGTGACACCTTGTGACTATTAGTTATTTCTGCAGCCCACAGGTGAATTACAATTCTTATAACAAGGAAGCATATCAGGAAAAAAAAATATTCACATTCTACACCACAGTAGCATTGGTGTCTTCGGGGGAAGCACAGCAGCTGGTCCATCTCCCTACACTTATTAAACACTGTCCCTGCTCTGTTGGCCAAGTAGCGTTCATAAGAAACCATCGCAGTGGATAAAGAAAATGTTTTCTTTAGCTCCTCCTAGTGCTCTCAGCGATTTTGAGATGAAAAACTTTATGGAGCAACACGCCTACATCAAATTTTATATCCTGTTAAATAAAACAGCAGCAGAAACCATTTTAATGCTTTGGGAAGCTTATGTGACAGAAGCTCTAAGCCAGGCAAGAATGTACGAGTGATTTGCCCAGTTCAGAAGTGGCCAAATGTCATTCAAAAAGAAACACCGTTAAGTTCTCCACTCAACAGCTAGAACAAATTAAAATGTTCAAAAAGTGCTCAATGCCATTATGTTTAATCATTACAAAACAAAAGATGAATTGGAGGAAATAGCTGTAATTTCTTGGAGGTCATGCCAAACAATCCTAATTGAAGGTTTGAACATGAGACACGTTGCGGCAAAGTTTGTTCCATGACTGTTTTCTGATGACCAGAGGGATAAACGTCTGAGAGTATATCAGGAATTAAAAGAACAGGCTCAGAGTGATCAAATTTGAAGTGTAGTGAATTATGGAGATAGGGGGACTACAGTAGCTGTTTTTTGGTGCCCCCAGGAGTATGGTCGCCACAGTGGCATTACCTTCCTCCTAAGGAGTATAATGTCATGCTTGGAAGCAATAAAGGGTCTCTCTGTCAGGTAAATTGAACATACAGCACGGTTCCCACTCCAGGCCAGCAGAGGGAGCTCTGAACCAAAGCTGGGGGAGGAGCTTCTCTCTGGGGGCTGGGAAGGGGAAGTTAGTTAGTTTGTGTGAGGAGGGCGAAGTGTGTGGACGAGAGGAGAAGAGCTGGAGGATTGAGCAGAGTTCAGGCTCACTTCTAGCATAGCGCATGGTCCGGAGTCCGGTCTCCGAGGTTGTATGGATACTGATGTTCCTGCAGCAAAAACCGGAGGAATAGGAAGCTGTAAATGCTCTGTTCCCACATGAGACTCGGAGGCACAACAGCAACGTGTGAGCCAGAAGAAGGAGGCTACAGCTATCTGCCATATGAGAGGGTTCTAAAAGAGAGCAAGCAAGAGGAACTTCAGTGTAACTCAGTACTGCATGTACCTCAAATAAGCGCTAGAAAGGAGACTACACAACCCATCTGCATAGAGAGATTCCTGAGTTGCTTCCAGGCTGGCCAACTCCTGTTCCATCTGTAACCTGGATCCTGGATCCTGGACTGCACTTGCAAAGCAAAGTAAAGGTAAAGGAAACTGCACCCTGTTGCGTCATTGCCTTCTTCCTTCAACCCCTTCAGCACTGCTACATCTCTGTGCCTAACACTGCACTCTCTTCCTCAACACCTATTACTACTGCCCTGGGACTATAGTTCTACCTGTGGGGAGCTCTTACATCTTGCTGCCTTATACCATTTGTCCCAGAGGATCTACCTGCAGCGTCGGCTTAACCCCTTCATTGCCGAGCACCACAGGTGGCATCACGTATCATCCACTTATAAACTTTAATCAGCCACACTTAACCCCTTTTACATGGACTCCCAGGGCCACGGACCGGGTCACCGCTACTGTGACACTTCCATCTGAGATACCGGCCCGGTACCGAGTACCCCACTGCCCTGGCGAGCCACCCAGTTTCATCATGTCAAAACGCCTGCTCACACAGCATTGAAAATGATCCAGTTGTTGGTGAAAAACGGCATGCCAATGGATTCTCACCCCCTTTACTCACCCAATGTAACCCCCTATGACTTTTTCTTATCCCAAGGAATGAAGAAAAGCCTAAAGAGAAAATGTTTTCAACACAGAAGTGGTTAAGAAAAAATAGCTGGCGATACTTAACAGCATTTATTCAGAAGAATAAAAAAATGTTTTGAACAGTGGAAAAAACATTGGTACAAGTGCATATCATCTAATGGACAGTATTATGAAAGGGATTAATTTAAATAAGTACTTCTTGACTTTTTTGGGTACCCCCAACCCCCCTGTACATGAAATTATGAGGTTTACAGTATATCTTTGTTTACCTCTTCATGAAGTAACCCCATGTACATGCAAAACACAATAAATGCAGATCTATAGGCCTGATTTATAAATGAGAAAGTATAAGAGAAAATGAGATTAAAAATTAAGCAGCATTAAATTCCATTAGCAACATGATACCAATCTCATCCACATCTATCATACTGAAATGCTAAACCTCGTATTACAGAACTAAATGACTTGATTAGTACTTAACTAGCATCAAAGATCAAAGGAGAAGATCAAAGTGAGCAATAAATTGAAATAATTAGTAACAGTAATACAAACTGTGACTCTCAGTATATGAGTAAACCACTTGATTAGTAGTGAAAAAATATCCTCCTGAAAGGAATAAATGCATCTTGTTTTAATGTGTGCATTTGAACGTAAGATGATCACAAAATAAACAATGCGAAATGCATTTCATTATGTAATAGATATTGACCCTACACATGCTTACAGCAATTTAATTGCTACTATGAAGTCTCTTCACAACAGTATGATTATCGTGTGGGTTGCAGTTTTCTGATCTTGCTAAAAAATTAATGGAATCTGGTACAAAAAAAACAAGAAAATTTTATTTTTATTTTTTTGTGTAATTTTTTGGAACAGCATATACCTCATTATATGAATGCAATAATTTTAATAGTGGTTCACTTCATGCATACATTTATATATATATGAAGGATAATAATAAATATACTGTCTGTTAATAAAAGAATATGTGCTATGGTATATGACATTGCATGAATATATAAACTATATGTTTGTTTTTTGATGTGAAATTTATTCATGTTGAATTAGTTTCTGCAATGCGAGCTCTGTTGCGTGCATTCTGTTAGGAGTAGCTGCTAATTAACTGTCATGTCATAGAAACTCACTCCTGTATAAATGACTTCTCTAGTTGTTATTTTGATACATTCTATGACTAAGGGCTGATAGCCAAAAACGCGTAAGAATGGGACTCTGTTTTTATCTATTTGTGGATATATCTACACGTTTTTATGATGGGGTGAAATAAGGAAGAATTGTTTTTTTAATCTGTTCACCAGGTTTTTGCTACCCAATCTGAAATAAGAAGAGGCCCTGATTCCAACAATGTATGACTTACTGGGCTGCTTGCTCTCATTTTGTTAAAAATCACAGTTTTATCTGCTGTAGACCCACCCATTTTCTAAATGTTGAGCTCTGTAAAACCCCACCCCCACCACTGACTGGCAGCATTCTGCACATGTACAATGTACAGAGAAAGTTGCCAAACAGTGTAGGGGAGGGGTTATAGAGAGCTCATGAATATGCTTGACTATCTGTCAGCAAGTTTACTAGTCCCCTCTAATGATAATCTCCTGCTGATGAAACATTTTATCAAAACTACAGTAAGCAGCCCAGTAAGTGACACATTGTTGGAATCAGGGTCTCTTTTTCTACATTTTGCTGATCTCAGATTGAGTGGTAAAACTATGGAGACAGATTCTCTGTAAGTTAAGGCATTTTATTTGCCACATATGGCAGGATATATATTACCATATGGCATTCAATGGAAAATGTTAAACACAGGCTCTCGTGCTACAAAAAAATCGCAAACAGCAAAATATATATTAAACTAGGTTTGAACTACTGTGCAGCTTTGCTTTCCTACATGATAATAAAATGAATTGGCAGTTCTTTCCCAGTAGATGCATATGCTATTTTGATCTATATGTGAATGACCAGTGGTGGAGGCATTGCATATTGCAATAATGTATTGAATTTACAGATTATCATCTGTGTTAGAGAGAAAATTGAGTACTTAATAAAATTTCCAGAAATTTAAAACATGCCTATTATTTCAATTAAAACAAGTGTAAAGCAAAATGTTAATAACCTTATTCCCTGCTGGGTAAAACTGCTTGTGGTGCAAAAACTTGTGCAATGTGAACAAATACTGTGCAAAATCCCATTCTGAGTAAAGGGCCTTTCTCACATAGTGAGATCGCTAGCGATATCGCTAAAGCATCATCGATTTTCTGACGCAACAGCGATCTCGCTAGCGATCTCGCTTTGCGTGACACATACCTGCGACCAGCCTCCCCCCGCTGGATATCGCTGATTGTGCTCGAATGTCCTTGGCCATTTTTTCGTCATTGGCATCCCGCTGGCCGGCATGCATCGCTGTGTTCGGTGCTGACTAGCGACATCACAGAACTCATGGACGCAGGCGGAAGTAGTCAGAATCACTGCGGTGTGAGAGGTAACAGCGACCCCCGATGTCGCTGTATCACTCCTGCGTCACTGTAGAGATCTGCCTGTTTGGCAGCTCACTAGCGACCATTTAGTGATGCACCAGCGATCCTGACCGGGTCGTATCTTGTCTGGATCGCTGGTGCATTGCTAAATGTAACAGGACCGTAAATTACTATCCAGTCTTTTTGAGTGTGTAGGGGTGGGGAGGAGGTGAGCTCTTTATCAACATTCTGTCAAACACAAGAAATCCACAGCTTGGTTGTTTTCAAATCATTTAAGGTTTTGGTCTCTGTGCATCGATGCGGAAATGAAGGGCAGACTGTGGGTAGGGTCTTCAGCTCTGTAATGGTCTCTTCTCTGCCTCTGGTGCCTTTATTCTCTTCCTTATTTAAATTTCATGCATGTGCCACCCTACCTGCAGTAGGCACTTGTGCAGATTGATCTTGTGGTGGGCTTCAGATGTACCTTCTGCTGGCTTCAGTAAAATGGTGGCGTATGTGCAGATTGAGATTTTGACTCATTGTTGAGCTGAGATCTTAATCTGTGCATGCACTGGCATCAGCACCATTTTCCTTAAGACTGCCTGGAAATCAATCTGTGTAAGCACTGCCCGCAGATAGGATGGTACAGGTGCAAAATTTAAATAAGTAAGAGAATAAAAGACACCAAAAGCATCAGAGGTGCCGTGGCAGAGCCGAAGACCCTACCATCAGTGTAACAGCACTATTATGGGCATATCTTTAGTTTAATATGCATAACGATGATGATAGGTTCTCTTTAAGTTCCAAGATGTCCTCTGTGACAGAGACATCTAGATGTTTACCAGAGTGAGAAGGCTCCTTACTTAACTCCATGTGGCACTGCAAACATGGTTCCTGATATTTGCCATAGAAATCTAAAGCCAAATAATGACCTTGAGATAAAATGACCTTAAAAACTCTGCTGTAAGCACGGTCTAACATGCAATGTCAATTTGAAACTAATACGGTAGGTCTCAAGAACTGCAATACATAAGAATTCCAGTGTACGAAACCAGCGATCAAAATGAAAAAAGTTATCATCTTTTTTGGACTATAAGATGCACTCTTTTCCCCAGAAATTTGGGAGGAAAATGGGAGTGTATCTTATAGTCCAAATGTGGCTTACTTGGGTTGAGCAGCGATGGTGAAGCACGGTCATAGGAGGAAGGGTCGCCGTTGCAGGAAGCCAGCAGCTGCTGGAGTGGGGCGATGCTGCAAGCCCTGGGCTGGGAGGATAGGATATTCCGGTGGTGTGAAGCAGGAGCCATTGATCTCACAGTGGTGGGCTTCAGGAAAATGGTGCCGATACATGTTCAGATTTATATCTCATCTCAATAATGAGCTAAGATCTTAAGCTGCTCATGCAAAGGTGTAATTTTCCTGAAGCTCGCCACCGGGAGATCAATGTGTGTAGTGGGAACTCCGCTTCTGCTTTGCACCACAGACATTTTCCTGAAGCCCGTCACCGGGAGCTCAATGGCTCCTGCCTAGCACTGCTGGGACACGTCCCTTCCCAGTTATGGGCCCACAGCATTTCCCCACTCCTGCAGCCAACAGATTCCTGCAGCAGTGACCGTGCTTCTGCCTCCTGTGACACCACTACACCACCACCCCCCGTAAACTAAATTCAGACTATAAGACAAACCCTCAATTTCACATTAAAAAATTTTTTTCCTCTAAATTTGGTGTGCTTTTTATGATCCGGTGCACCTTATAGTCCAAAAAATAAGTTCCATTGTGGGGACTAAGTAAAAATGTTTAAAAAAAGTTAATGTAAACTTGTAAAAATTTGAATAAAAACAATCAAAGGCAGAAAAATAGTAAGAAATTGAATTGAAATTAAAAATGAAACATTTGTGTAAAAGTAAAATTAAAAAGTGCACATAATTGATATCGCCAAATACATAATAATCAAGACTATAGAACTGTCAAATTATTTTTCCCATCAGGTGGAAAAAATAATATAAAAAGTTATCAAAAATTCATATGTTAAAAAAGATTTGTTTCACGGAAAACTTCAACTCATCCAAAGAAAAGACACATTGCCATATGCCACTGTCAGCAGACAGAAAAAAATACCGCTATGAAGATATGACGCAAAAAAAAAAATTGTTTTCTGTATGCAAATGTAGTAAAACATAAAAACTATATAAATCTAGTAGAAAGCATTCCTCCTTTTTTGTACTGCACGATGAATGCAACACAACACAAAGTAACAAGTATTTGTGAAGAATAATGGAAATAATATATAGTTTTCTAATTATTTTAAATATGTATATCAGAAAATTGTGAGATTTTTGCCCATTCTTCTCTGCAAACTAGCTCAGTGAGATTCAATAGAAAACATCTGTTAACAGCAATTTTCAAATCTTGCAACAGATTTTCAATGGAATTTGTGTCTGGATTTTGAGGAGCCTTAAAAGACATGAACAAACTTTGATCTTAATCATTTTATTGTAGCTTAGGCAGTATTAAACATACTACCTTGCTACAACTATTAGCTACAGTAAAATGTTTAAGATAATTGTAATTGTCCTGCTGGAAGGTGAACCTATGCCCCAGTCTAAAGTCTTTTACAGCCTCTACCTATTTTTTTCCTAAAGGATTGCTCTTTATTTAGTTCCATCTATATTCCCGTCAACTCTAAACAGCTTCCATGTCTCTTCTGAAGAAGAGCATCCCCAGCATGTTACTGCCACCACCATGTTTGACGATAGGGTTGGTGCTTTCAGGGTGATATGCAGTCTAAGTTTTCCACTGCACATATCATGTTACATTTAGCCCAAAAAGTTATTTGGTGTCATCTGATCATAGCATCTTTTTCTAATGGCTTGCTTTTAAAAATTGTTTTCTTCTTGCTATTCTTCCAAAAAAGCTAAATTTGTGGAGTATTAAACTAATAGTTGTCCTCTGGACAGATACTCTCACCTTAGCTCCTCCAGGGCCTCTTGACTCCATCTTTATTTAGCACTGTCCTTGCTTGAGATGTCAGTTTACGTGGATGGCTATGTTTTGGTAGATTTTCAGTTGTGCCATGTTCCATACATTTTTGGATAATGGGTTCAACAATGGTTCATGAGATGTTAAGAGCTTGGGCTATTTTTTTATAAGCTAAACTTGCTTTACTCTAATCCATAAATTTATCCCTGAACTTTCTGGTCTGTTACTTAGTTTTCGTGATGCTGTTAGATTCCTAATGTTCTCAAACAAACCTTTGAGGCATTCACAGAAAAGCAGTACTTATACTGAGAATAAATTACACAAACGTGGACTCAATTTATAAAAATTGTGACTTCTGGAGGTAATTGGTCACTCAGGATTTTATTTAGGGGTATCACACTCAAAAAGGCTGAATACAAATGCACTCCACAATTTTCAGAATTATATTTTTAAAATAATTAGAAAACCATGTACTATTTCCTTCACACTTCACTTGCTGCTTACCATTGGTATTTCCTAAAATTGTAATAAAATACTGTTCATTTAAGTTTGTGTATGTAACATGAAAAAATGTGGAAAGTTCACTGGGTATGAAAATTTTTTCACGGCACTGAATATTGGCTACTCATAGTGAAGTGCTGCTTTACAGTGGTGGAAGGCTAGTTTCACACTAGCGTTCTTGGGAGCAGGACCGCCGCTAAGCCCCGCCCCCTCCGGTCAGTTCCTTCTCTGATCGCATGAGGCTGCAAGCGATCAGCGTATCCTATATTCTGGCGCTGCGCCCAGAGCACAAAAATGCACCACAATGCGTTTTTTTGCGCTGGGCACAGCACCAGAAAAATCATACCAGCGCACGGTCAGCGCACGATCAGTGCATCCAACGCTAAATATAGGATATGCTGATCACATGCAGCCTCATGCGATCAGAGGAGGAACTGACCGGATGGGGTGTGGCCAGGGGTGGGGCTTAGCGGCGGCCCAGCGCTGCGCCCAAGAACGCTAGTGTGAAACTAGCCTAACTAGACTCCTGTGAACTGCAAGGCAAAATTTGGATCTTTGCCCCCACCACCAGTTTGTTTTTCAGATCCGTGTGTTCCAGTGGCATTGGTAGAGCTTTTTTGGCCACCCAAAAAATTCAAATACAATATACAGTGCTACAGGCAACACAAATGAAGGAGACCCTACTTGAAGTCCAAACATTTCAAAAAAATATTGCCACACACCACTAAAGTGGCAGCAATTTAACCAGAGTGGAAATAGTATAATGGGGCTCTTACACCCCTTCCACTACCGGCAACCCACCAGATGGAACCCCAACTTGGAGTCTCCACATTTAAAAAAAAATGTTTGTAACATCAGCAGCAGTAGCAACAGCAGGCACAGAAGCCATGACAATCTTGTCACAAACTGCAATAACGCAAGATCAATGCAGCGCACTAAAACCTACACCATTGCTTACTCTGCCCACTCTGCAACTGGGGTGCAAAAGTAATTGAAGATACATGACTTGTTCATCTTGATGAAAAGTAGGCCGTCTACATTTTCAGGGGATAGTCCGATGCACTTATCCATCAGGACACCACCAGCAGCACTTAAGACACGTTCAGAGAGAACACTAGCTGCTGGGCAAGACAAAACCTACAAGGCGTGATAGGTGAGCTCAGGCCACTCTTCCATTTTAGAAGAACAAAATGCAAAAGGGTCCAAACCTCCCCTGATGGCATTGATATTGAGCTTGAGATCTTCCTGCACCATTCACTCCAATCCTTCACAACTTGTCAGACTTGTACTCTGTTTTGCTGGTGTGCGAGCTAGTCTAAAAAATATGTGAAACGACTCCCAGAAATTGCTTCTGCCACTTACACTGCTGCTGCTGCTAATGTTTTTGCAGTTATGACTGGACATTCCTGAGTTGAAAATCTGTAACTGCGATGCACACTGTGTGCCTCACTGCTGTCTTTGGGGAAAACGCGTGCAACAGATATTAAGTGCAACAGGATCAAGTGTTTTGCAGTTAGACAATGCACTGAAGCTGATGTTCCTCTCTTCTCTTCTTCACACAGGTATTTAATTCCATCATCCATGTGTGCTGTCTGACAAGTGTGAACTGCATCATATGTTGCAAGATATTTTCATGGTATTTAATTCCATCATCCATGTGTGCTGTCTGACAAGTGTGAACTGCATCATATGTTGCAAGATATTTTCATGGTATTTAATTCCATCATCCATGTGTGCTGTCTGACAAGTGTGAACTGCATCATATGTTGCAAGATATTTTCATGGTATTTAATTCCATCACTCCTGTGGTGGGTCTTTATTTTTTTTTTTCTCTTTTTGGTTTCTGCTTTGAAGTGTAGAAAGGTTTTTTTTCCCTTTCTCTGTTTGATGGCCTTGTCCAGCGTTAGTTATTTACCCTGCATAGTAATGCCTGCTCTGGCCTTGTGCTAATTGGTTAATTACTGATTGTGGCCTTTTGGTGGCTGAAGCTAGCAGACATTTCATTTCATATATATTTAGCTCTGGCTGGGATAGCACGCGTGCGGGCTCACGCGTGCAACAGATATTAAGTGCAACAGGATCAAGTGTTTTGCATTTAGACAATGCAGTTGGACAGGGCAGGAGACAGGTAAGGTGCATAAGTTTTTCATGCACGCATGCTTCTTGGTCAGTCGTACTACATATGCATTGATCATATCAACCTGCTGCTTATTTGTCTTCACTTCTGCTTTTTAACAACTCGCCTGCCCTTTTACACATTCTGTGCACTCTCTGCATATCCACCCCTCCCTTTTCCCCTCTCCCATGTATAACTCTGAGGCTCTATTGACATTTCTTACCCACACCAAACCATCCAAAACCTCCATGCAGCACTCAAAACGTTCATACAAATCATCCCACCACCTGCTTTTTCTGTTTTTTCTCCTTTTACTAGTTGCAGGTGACATCTCCCCCAACCCTGGGCCTCCCTCCACCAGCATACGTTACTCTTCTCCAACTGCATATAGAAACCCTGCTAATCTCATTGCATTGCATAACATTCATTGCATGCCTTCTCCTATCGCTTTCCAATGTGCTCTCTGGAATGCACGGTCTGTGTGTAACAAACTGACTTACATTCACAATCTTTTTCTCTCTAATTCCCTTAACCTTCTGGCTATTACAGAAACCTGGATCCAGCATTCAGACACCACCGCTGCTGCCGCTCTCTCGTTTGATGGGCTGAAATTTTCACATACCACCAGACCTGAGAACAGACAGGGTGGAGGTGTTGGTTTGCTCCTTTCATCACAATGTGCTTTCTGGGTCATCCCCCCGATTCCCTCACTTACATTTCCTTCCTTTGAAGTCCATGCCTTCAGACTCTTTAAGCCCTTCTCCTTACGAGTGGCGGTTGTTTATCGCCCTCCAGGCTCCTGCCGCCAGTTTCTAGACCACTTCGCCCCCTGGCTTACTCACTTTCTATCCTGTGACATCCCCACCCTCATCATGGGAGACTTCAACATCCCCATCAATGATCCGCTCTCCCAGTCTGCCTCTCATCTTCTTTCTCTAACTTCTTCATTCGGCCTCTCACAGTTTACTAATTCTCCTACACATGAGGACGGGAATACTCTGGACCTGGTTTTCTCCCGTCCCGGCTCACTGCACGATTAACTCACCTCTCCCGCTCTCGGACCACAGCCTTCTTTCCTTCTCAGTCAAGAATTGTCTCCTCACCCGGGACACCCCCACTTACCACACTTATCGGAATACACGTACCATTAATACCCAACAGCTTATGGACAATCTCCACACATCTTTAGCCCCCATCTCCACCCTCTCCTGTCCAGACATAGCATTGTCACACTTCAATAATACACTGAAGAATGCCCTAGATGAAGCAGCACCTTCTATACGCAGAAAGACCCGACACAGACAATGGCAGCCCTGGCACACAACGCAAACACGCTTTCTTCAGCGCTGCTCAAGGTGTGCAGAGCGGCAGTGGAGAAAATCTCTCTTAGCAGAAGACTTCACCCACTATAAGTTCATGCTCAAAACCTATAACTCTGCCCTTCATCTGGCCAAACAATCCTACTTCACCACCCTCATCACCTCACTATCCAACAACCCAAGACGACTTTTTGAAACTTTAAACTCCCTCCTGAAGCCTAAAGTACAGGCCCCCATCACCAACCTCAGCGGTGAGGATCTGGCCACTTATTTCCTAGAAAAAATCAACCACATCCATCAGGATATCTCAGCCCAATCTCCTCAGTGCCTGGATCCCCTTCCCTGCCGCACCTCAAGCTCACTAGACATCTTTGAGCCTGTTTCAGAAGAAGAAGTTTCCAAGCTCCTCGCTTCTGCTCGGCCTACAACCTGCAACAGTGACCCCATTCCTTCAAAGCTCCTGCAGTCTCTCTCACCAGTGGTCACCACTCACCTGACTAAAATATTTAACCTCTCTCTTTCTTCAGGTATATTTCCCTCCTCATTTAAACATGCCATCATAACCCCTTTACTTAAAAAGCCATCCCTGGACCAGAACTGCACTGCTAACTACAGACCTGTCTCTAACCTTTCCTTCATCTCTAAACTCCTGGAACGCTTGGTCCACTCCCGTCTAATTCGCTATCTCTCGGATAACTCTCTTCTCGACCCCTTACAATCTGGTTTCCGCTCTTTACACTCTACTGAAACTGCCCTCACTAAAGTCTCTAATGATCTAATAACAGCTAAATCGAAAGGTCATTGCTCCCTGCTGATTCTCCTGGATCTCTCTGCCGCATTTGACACTGTGGATCACCAGCTCCTCCTCACTATGCTCCGCTCTATAGGCCTCAAGGACACAGCCCTCTCCTGGTTCTCCTCCTACCTCTCTGACCGCTCCTTCACTGTATCTTTTTCCGGCTCCTCTTCCTCTCCTCGTCCCCTTACTATCGGGGTCCCGCAGGGCTCAGTCCTAGGTCCCCTCCTCTTCTCTTTATACACTGCCCCTATTGGACAAACAATCAGCAGATTTGGGTTCCAGTACCATCTCTATGCTGATGACACCCAATTATACACTTCTTCCCCTGACATCACCCCTACCCTAATTCAAAATACCAAGGATTGTCTGTCTGCTGTCTCTAGCATCATGTCCTCCCTCTATCTGAAACTAAATCTCTCCAAAACTGAACTTCTTGTGTTTCTCCCCTCTACTAACCTCACTCTACCTAACATCGAAATAACCCTGGAGGGTTCAACCATAACTCCCAAGCAGCATGCCCGCTGTCTTGGGGTCATATTCGACACTGAACTTTCCTTTACTCCCTACATCCGATCACTCAGTCGCTCTTGTCACCTGCATCTTAAACACATCTCCAGAATCTGACCTTTTCTCACCTTTGAAACTGCTAAGACTCTTACTGTCGCTCTTATTCATTCTCGTCTGGACTACTGCAACTCTCTTCTGATCGGTCTCCCTCTTACCAAACTTTCTCCTCTCCAATCCATCTTGAACGCGGCAGCCAGGGTCATATTTCTGTCCAGCCGCTTCACCGATGCCTCCATCTTGTGCCAGTCATTACACTGGCTACCTATTCGCTACAGGGTCCAGTATAAACTCATCTCTCTCACCCACAAAGTTCTCCACTGTTCTGCACCGCCTTATATCTCCTCTCTCATCTCTGTCTATCGCCCTACACGTGCCCTCCGTTCTACAAATGACCCAAGACTAACATCCCCCGTAATCCGAACCTCGCACCTCCGTCTCCAAGACTTCTCTCGTGCTGCTCCAGCTCTCTGGAATGCACTTTCCCAGACGATCAGACTGATACCTAGCCCTGACCTATTCAAGCGCGCTTTGAAAACCCATCTCTTCAAACAAGCCTACCACATCAACTACTCAGCAAACTAACTTTGCCCTGTTCCCTCCTTCCAAATATTATTCTGAATCTGCACCCTACTATTCATCTGTCTCCACACCCTGCATGCACACGATAACTGCACTTGATACTTGTCTATTGCACTTAAACACACGGGCTGATGACCGGTCATGCAGCTTTATATGAAAATCCCTATTTATTATAATTGCCAGACCTGAATTAACAAGCACTTCTCACCTACTGTCTCCCCATTTCCTTGTAGATTGTAAGCTTGCGAGCAGGGACCTCACTCCTAATGTCATTGTTTGAATTGTCTTAACTTGTATTGAATTTATTGTCTGTACATGTCCCCGCTTAATTGTAAAGTGCTGCGGAATATGTTGGCGCTATATAAATAAAAATTATTATTATTATTATTATAAAACCACTCTTAGGGCTCATATTCATCTGTGAGGAAATCAAATGAGTGCAATCGCATCGGACTCTGACCAATGTTAATCTATGAGTTACAGCTTATCTGTGAATTTTTCTCAGCTGAAATTGGACTGAGAAAAAAAATCACAGCATGCTGCGATTGTCCTCATATCTTGGATGAGACTTGCCACTGCAAATGAAAGCATGTAAGAAAAAAAATCACACTGCACTCGGACCATTCGAATGCCGTTCAATTTTTACACAAAGATATCCTCTGAAAAGCAATTTATTTGCCGTGCATAGAAAAATCACAGTGTGACCTGACAAAATAGAAAGAATAGATATGTACACACAGAATTTAGAGATATAAATATGTCAGTCACAATAGTACAGTGCTTGTGTAGCTTACTAAATTATTTTCTGAAAGGAAAATTGTATGGTATCTCCCAACATTTTATTCACCAGCAGAGGGAAAGTGGACAGATGGGGGCAGATGTTTATAGCTTGGGAAGGGGTTAATACCCATGAAGCCTCCCATGCTATAAATATCAGCTTGCAGCTGTTTAATTAGCTTTTACTGGTTATTAAAATGGGGACCCCTCAGAAAAAATTATGTAGGGTCCCCCTATATTTAATAACCAGCATAGGCAAGGCAGACAGCTATAGACTGATATTAATAGCCTAGGAAGGTAAAATGGATATTGGACCCCTCCTAGCCTAAAAATATCAGCTCTCAGCCACCCCAGAAATGGCATATCTATAGGATGCTCCAAATCTGGCACTTAGCCTTGCAGGTCTCATTTACACTGGTGCAGTGGCAAGTGGGGTGACAGTTGGGGGATTGAGGTCACTTTTATATTGCCAGGTGACATCAAAGCCAGAGGTTAATAATGGAGAGGCATCTATAAGACACCCCATTACTTTCCCCATAGTGATATTGTATTAAAAAGCACACACCCAGAATAATATCCTTTAATTGAAAGAATGACACAGACTCCTTTATAGAATCTAAATTGAACAGACTCCTTTAACGAATCTAAATTGCCCAGTCTACTGAAGCCAATGTCCCCTGTAACAGAATTAAAATAATAAACAACCATACTCCTTACCAATCCACAGAGAAGATAATAATCGATTTGTCCTGTGATGGGTCTCGCTCGGCTACATGTAGATGGCAGGCTGCATTGTTGCATGATACGACTATACAGCCTGCCATTCAGCAAAGACACTGAGCTGTGCATGCTTTTCTCAGCATCTCGTTGTGAACTCCTTGATTGTGAACTAATCATTTAATAATTAAAAGCATGTACAGTAAGATGTACACACACTGTACTAATTTTATAATACACTGACATCTTTATATCTATCTATTCTTTGTGAATATATCGATTCTATTTTAGTGTACGTGGCAGATGAAATGCTGACTTTTCATCTATCTATCTATCTATCTATCTATATATGCAGAAGGGTGCAGAGGTCCTTCATCTGTGCCCACTATGACCATGATTTGCACCCCATGTCCAGACTATGAAAAAGGACATACTGCACCAGGGCTTATCACTGTTGCCACAGTTGCTGCAACATTTTCAGAGTGGAATTCCACCATGCAGGCATATTGCATATCAAATGATTAACCGGTAGACCGAGAGACCTCTGCAGCGATGTAAGCTGCATCACTGCAGAGGTGGGGATGGCTGAAGTGAGCACACAGTGCATCAGCGCATTCAGGCTGGGATAGTGGTAGAGAAGTTGCTGTACCACCAGGTTGAAGACATGAGCCATGCAAGACACATGACCCAGTGTAGGGCCTCCATCAGGTTCACACCATTAAAGCACACGGTCTTCCCTGGCTCCAGGTTCAGTGGAAGCAGCCATTGTTCAAACTCGGCCTGGATAGCTATCCACAACTATTGAGCTGTGTTATTGCGATCTACAAGGCATATTAATTTAAACACTCCCTCACTGTGTTGAGCCCTTGCTGTGCAGTATGGAGGTGGGGGATACGCTTTGCAATGTTTGAACGTGTATCTGATTAAGGGAGGAGTTGCAACTCTCAGTTGTCAGCTTTAGCAAGGCTGGTTATCAAGAATAGAGGGGTCCATGTCATTTTTTAAATTACTTAAATAAATTATTAAAAAAACAGCATGGAGTCCCCCAATGTTTCAAAACTCCCCCAATGTTTCACAACTAGTGTTGAGCGATACCGTTCGATACCCAAAAATATCGTATCGGATGGTATCACCCGATACGAAAAAAATATCGGGTATCGCCGATTCCGATACCGGAAGTCCCATTCAAGTCAATGGGACTTCCGGTATCGGAATTTAAAAAAGCCCTTTATTTCCTTGTTGGCTAATTCTACATAATTGAAAACAAATAAGAATCATGTAGAATGTATTGTGGGAGGTGGAGGAGACATTAAAGGCATAGTGGTTTATTCAAATCACATGGCATAGCATTAATTCCAATTTTTTTTTTTCAAGACGTTCGGAGTTAAAAAGATATTGACTATGTTAACCTTTTTTATATTTTGTCAGATATGTATGTTTCACAACTTCCATGCTCTTCACCTTCTTTTGTACTTCTCCCACACTTTCTCCTTCATGATCCGCAGAAGTAGCATTTTTTTCATCAACTTTTTCTTCACCTTATTCATCTTCTTCTTCTTCATCTTCTTCCCATTAATTTTTTTTTCCATTCTTCATATTCTTCTTAATCAGCTATTATTAATTTTAATATGCTATTTCTTCATCTTCTTCCTATTCTTCTTTTTCTTCATTTTCTTATGGTGACAGGCATTCCTGTAGTACTTATCTATAAAAGTTATAAGATTACACCTTACGTTCTGCCTGTCACTAAAGATTTACAACAGGATTTGTCCGCGTTCAGTTTGGCCTGCAGCAGCAGGCATTTTCCAGGGGCACCACGAGGAGGAACGGACTCACCCCCATTTACTGCTTAGTCTTCTTCTGCTTATAATTTTGATTTCTTCTATGCTGATTTTTAGTCTTATGCTCTTCTATAATGTTCTTCTGCTTCTTGTTCTTCTGTCTTTTGTTCTGTATCTTGGTGGTTGTCTTCATGTTCTTTGTCCTCTTGGTCTTATTATTAAGGGTCATATTTCTGGTGTTCTTTGGTGTGGTCTTCAGGGTTGTCGTCATCAGGGTCGTCGTCATGGAGATCAATAAGGATTACCAAAGACAATTTCAAAAAGCTTGATCTTGGAAATGTAGCAGAAGGTACAAGAAGGCTGAGAAACTGGCGAGAACCAGCTGACAGTACTGGAACCCGTAGTGGCAGCAGAAGGAACAAAAGCCAATGGCACTACTGAGGAACAGCTGATGGTGCTGGACCCCGGTTACTATGCAGGAGGTACCTGTGCTAGAAACCACTACCAAGGACCAGCTGACGGTGCTGGACCTTGGATACCGAGATGGAGGCACCTAGGCCAAAGGCTCTGGCGAGAACCAGCAAACAGTGCTGGGACCCGGATGGGTAGCAGAATGAACAAGAGCCAATGGCACTACCGAGGACCAACTAACGGTGCTGGACCACGGTTACTAAGCAGAAGGTACCTGTGCTAAAAAGCACTACCAAGGACCAGCTGACGTGCTGGACTTCAGATACCGAGATGGAGGCACCTAGGCCAAAGGCTCTGGCGAGAACCAGCAGACAGTGCTGGAACCCGGATGGGTAGCAGAAGGAACAAGAGCCAATGGCACTACCGAGGACCAACTGATGGTGCTGGACCACGGTTACTAAGCAGAAGGTACCTGTGCTAAAAAGCACTACCAAGGACCAGCTGACGGTGCTGGACTTCGGATACCGAGATGGAGGCACCTAGGCCAAATGCTCTGGCGAGAACCAGCTGACAGTGCTGGAACCCGGGTGGGTAGCAGAAGGTACCCATCCAAAGCAAAGTAGCCAGGCCGCAAGCCAGCCGCAGTTACCGAAACCCACAGTCCTACAGGGGGTCCAAGTACCATTGGCACTACGGATCCAGCCTTCAGTGCCAGTTCCCGCAGCCCACATAGGAGTCACCTAAACTGCAGGCACCGTAGAGTCGGCTAACCCGGCCGCAAGATGACAGGACAATGGATTGGTGGCATAGTGACCTTGACACTACCCGGAAACAGCAGGCGTGATGAAAACAGGCTGGGCAACAGGGAGTACCCGTGCCAAAGACACTGCCGAGAACCAGCTGACGGTGCTGGAACCCAGATGGGTAGCAAAAGCTACAAGAGCCAATGGCACTACCGAGGAACAGCTGACGGTGCTGGACCACGGTTACTAGGCAGGAGGTACCTGTGCTAGAAAGCACTACCAAGGACCAGCTGATGGTGCTGGACCTTCGGATACCAAGATGGAGGCACCTAGGCCAAAGGCTCTGGCGAGAACCATCTGACAATGCCGGAACCCGGGTGGGTAGCAGAAGGTACCCATCCAAAGCAAAATAGCCAGGCTGCAAGCCGGCCGCAGTTACCGAAACCCACAGTCCTACAGGGGGTCCATGTCCCATTGGCACTATGGATCCAGCCTTCAGTGCCAGTTCCCGCAGCTCACATAGGAGTCACCTAAACTGCAGGCACCGTAGAGTCGGCTAACCCGGCCGCAAGACGACAGGACAACGGATTGGTGGCATAGTGACCTTGACACTATCCGGAAACAGCAAGCGTGCTGAAAACAGGCTGGGCAACAGGGAGTACCTGCCGAGAACCAGCTGACGGTGCTGGAACCCAGATGGGTAGCAAAAGCTACAAGAGCCAATGGCACTACCGAGGAACAGCTGACGGTGGTGGACCACGGTTACTAGGCAGGAGGTACCTGTGCTAGAAACCACTATCAAGGACCAGATGACGGTGCTGGACTTCGGATACCGAGATGGAGGCACCTAGGCCAAAGGCTCTGGCGAGAACCAGCAGACAGTGCTGGATAGTGTTGAGCATTCCGATACCGCAAGTATCGGGTATTGGCCGATATTAGCGGTATCGGAATTCCGATACTGACTTCCGATACTTTTGT
The DNA here is from genome assembly GCF_039654945.1 of Dendrobates tinctorius. Classification (NCBI taxonomy): domain Eukaryota; kingdom Metazoa; phylum Chordata; class Amphibia; order Anura; family Dendrobatidae; genus Dendrobates; species Dendrobates tinctorius. The sequence goes on from NW_027361830.1 coordinate 16,707,343, forward strand.
CATATCGGATTCCGGAATTGGAAGTTCCCATCATGCTATGAGCCTGCTTGCTTTGATTAAGCCAATGGGAATCCTCCGAAGTGTGGGCACATCCTGTTAGGCATGTAGGCATGTTAACTATTGGCATGGCTGTGATTGGCTGCCGAAATGATGTCATGATGCACTATAAAAGCCACCGCAGCCGCCATTTCTGGTTCACTCTGCTGTGAATTCAGTTAGGAAACAGGCTGCTGTAGAAGACTGTGAGGGACAGTTAGAAATAGCGATTCCACCAAACAGCTAGTGCTTTACCCAGGCTACATAAACCACCACTGTAGCCTTCTTTGCCCTAGCAGCAGTGTTCACAGCTGTCTGCAAGGGCTATGTGAGTGCAGCTCATGCTGTGGAGTGGGTCCTGCAGCCATGTCAGGTTGTAGGCTGCCCAGCGTGCCTCACTGCTGCCTCATACATCTTTTAATTTTTGAGCTGCATTTTTTACATAATTTCAATCTAGTGTGCTTCCATCCGTATCCATATACGTTGGTTGCAAACACTAGTAGTAGACAGCGGAGCCTTTCTGCAGCCTTTCAGTGCTAGTGTCCACTTTGCTGCACTGTTCACGGCTGTCTGAGAGGTCTCTGACTGTGTGTGAGTGCAGCTCACGCTAAGTAGTGTGTCCTGCAGCTACGTCTGGTTGTAGGACACTCAGCGTGTCACTGCCTCACACATTTTTCTTTTATTGCAGCTCATTTTTTCTTCTATTAGTGTGCATCCATCCGTCTCCATCTACGGTGGTTGCAAACACTATATAGGAGTACACAGCGGAGCCTTTCTGCAGCCTGTCAGTGCCAGTGCCCACTTAGCTGCACTGTTCACGGCTGTCTGAGAGGTCTCTGACTGTGTGTGAGTGCAGCTCACGCAGAGTAGAGTGTCCTGCAGCTACGTCTGGTTGTAGGACGCTCAACGTGCGTCACTGCCTCACACATATTTGTCTTTGAGTGCAGCTCATTTTTTCTTCTCCTATTAGTGTGCATCCATCCGTATCCATCAACATTGGTTGGTTGCAAACACTATATAGGAGTAGATAGAGGAGCCTTTTTTTCTGGCTTGTGCCCTGCTGGCGCAGCCAGATTAGTATTACCCAATTTTTTTGGAGCCTCATCTTTTGCATTGTAGGTTACCTGCCTGCATTGTAATAGCTCCAAAAAGTTGGTGATACTATCAGTTTCAATTCTTTGTTCACATACTTTGAGTTTGTTTCCAACAAAGAAACCACAAAAAAAGTTCACCAAACACTACATTTGGAACTTGTGTAGGCCACATCAGCTCCTATTAAAGTGTAGTCCACACACACACACTTCATAAAATTAGTGTTTCTTGTACCTGTAACCAGCTGTTCAGGAATAAGCACACTAAGGCCCCCCTTTGTACTTTTCTGCCTATCTTAAGCAGTCTGGCAAGATGAAGAAGGCAGGGAGTAAGGCGCGTGGGCGTTGGCGTGGGAGTGGAGTTTCAGCAGGGAGAGGACGTGGGGATTCTGCAGGGAGAGGACGTGGGGATTCTGCAGGTAGAGGACGTGGGGATTCTGGGCCTGCTGCGGGCACCAGTGGATCAGCATCCCCCAGTTTTAGCAGGCAACAGTCCTTTATGCGCAGCTTTGTACGACCTCAACGTACCCCACTGCTGCGGGAGGAACAAATTGAAGCCGTTGTGGGATGGATGGCAGCTAACGCATCGACTTCAATTACTTCCACAGCCTCTCAAGACCAGAGCACCGAAGAGCAACCATCTGTCTCTTCACTACCTGCCAAAGTGCCCAGGCAGTCAGAGAGACATGGACAGGAGCCATCACAGTCTCTACTTCTGTTCTCGGAATCTGTTAGCTTGGAAAGAGGGGGCCAGCCAAGCAGCATTCCTGAATGTGAAGAAGAGGGAGTATGCAGTGATGCGCAACTTCTTTGTCCCTCTGAATCTGAAGAGGCGAGTGGGCCAGTGCCTATGGTCAGCACACCCCAGTACGCATCAGATGATGATGAGACTCAGTTGCCACTTTCTGGTGCGTACGGTGCTGGCGAGACAACCCCGGAGAAGCAGCTGTTTGAAGAGGGGAGGGAAGATGATGAGGTCCTTGACCCATCATGGCGTGAGGAACAGGAGGGTGGTGGGAGCAGCTCGGAGGAAGAGATTCCCCTACCGGCCAAAACAGGAGGCAGAGGGAGGGGGAAGACTTGGTTGCCTGTACCCTCCACTTCGGCACCCGTTAGGAGCATTCCTCATTCCAAACGGGCGCTCCCAAGAGTTGCAGTGCGTGGTCCTTTTTTGACACAGTTGCAGATGACATTTGCTTTGTCAAATGCAAGCTGTGTCATCAGATAGTCAAAAGAGGGAGAAATGTCAGCAACCTCAATACCACAAATATGTGGAAACATGTGCGCACCAAGCACGAGTTGGAGTTGCAGAGACACCCTGAAGACGTAGGCCAACGTACAGCACCACCTACCACCTCTTCAGTTCGTGTTGGGGCCTCTTCCTCCAGCTCACACACTGCTGGTTCGGCTTCCTCACAGGATCGCCAAGGAAGAACCTCTGCCACTGTTGTCCGGAGACCCTGTCAGATTCCACCCATAGCAGCACGTTCCCATCCATCACAGCCATCGGTAGCACAGGCATTGGATAAAAGGCGCCCTTACTCGGCAAACCATCCCCGAGCACAGTCTCTGAATGCTGGCATTGCCAAACTTCTGGCAGTTGAAATGCTGTCATTCAGGCTGGTGGACACTGACACCTTCCGGGACTTAATGGCATTGGCAGTCCCCCAATACAACGTGCCCAGCCGCTTTTATTTCAGCAGGCGAGCCGTCCCTGCCCTGCAGAAACATGTTGAGGGCAAAATAAAACATGCGCTACTAAATGCCGTTAGTAGCAAGGTCCACCTGACCACCGATGCGTGGACCAGTAACCATGGACAGGGACGATACCTTTCCCTCACTGCCCACTGGGTCAATGTGTGGAGCCGGGTACAGATCTGGAGAGTGGCGCTGTACGTGTTCTTCCAAAGCCACGGATTGCAGGACTCCAGTCTGTACACATAGACTCCTCCTCCTACTCAAGTTCCTCAGAAACAGCAGAGCAGGAACCTGTTACGACCGATATGAGCACAGCCGTGGCCAAACGTCAACAGGCTGTACTCAAATTAATTTCTTTGGGGAATCGAAGCCACACAGCGCAGGAGCTCTGGAATGCTATCAAGCTGGAGAGCGATGTGTGGTTTGGGCCAGCGAATCTCCAGCCGGGCTTGGTAGTGTGTGACAATGGCCGAAATCTGGTGGCAGCTCTTGGCCTAGGCAACCTTACACACATCCCATGTCTGGCACATGTGCTTAACTTGGTCGTGCAGAGCTTTCTGAGGGACTATCCGGATCTTGATGCACTGTTGCACAAGGTCCGCATAGAGTGCGCTCACTTGCGGCGTTCCAGCACGGCAAGATCGCGCCTCGCTGCTCTGCAGCGACGATTTGGCCTTCCGGAACATCGCATCATATGTGACCTACCCACCCAGTGGAATTCAACGTTACATATGTTGGAGCGGTTGTGTGAGCAGCAGGCAGCAGTCATGGAGTACCAGCTGCATCAGGCGCAAACAAGTCGCACTGTGCGCCGTTCACACTTCAGCACCATTGAGTGGGCCTCTATGAAGGACATCTGCCTCGTTTTGCGTGCCTTCGATGAATCCACGCGGATGGCGAGTGCAGATGATGCACTAGTCAGCATGACTGTCCCCCTTATCTGCCTGCTTCAACAAACACTGCAAGCACTAAGGGATGAGGTTTCGGAAGAGGTGGAGGAAGAGGAGTCCCAAATGCCATCTGCTTCTGGACAGTCTGCGCTACGTGTTTCCTCACAAAGGCCTAGGCAGGGGACACTTTGTGAGGAGGATGAGGAGGAGTCGATGGAGGAGGAAGACATCTCTCCAGAGGAGGGAGGTACACAAACCTCTACTCAGTATGTACAGCGAGGGTGGGGTGATGCAGAGCAGGCCGAGGTCACGCCTCAAACAGGGGACAGCGGTTCTTTGGCAGTTGGGAGTCTGCAGCACATGGTTGATTTCATGCTGCAGTGCCTGAGAAACGACCGCCGCATCGCCCACATTCTCGTCTCGGCTGATTATTGGGTGTACACCCTCCTAGATCCTCGCTACCGGGACAGCGTACAAAGGCTCATACCAACGTTGAACCGGGAGCGTAAACTGCGGGAGTACGAAGAGTCACTGGTGCAGTCCATAATGTTTTCCATTCCACCCGACAGCATTGTTGCTAGTGCTTTACAAAGCAGCGCTGTGCGTCGAGGCAGTGGAGGAAACTCTGCACAAAGAGGGAGCAGAGGCAGCGCCGCAGCACAAGGCAAGACCACTATGGCCCAAATGTGGCAAAGTTTTGTGTGTCCACCACAATTGTCTACACCATCAGCGACGCCTCGAGTCAGCAGGAGGCAACGCTTCCGTCAGATGGTGTCAGACTACATGTCTTGCCCTGTCACTGTACTCCCAGATGGCTCTTCCCCCTTCAAGTTTTGGGTCTCTAAGCTGGATACATGGCCAGAGCTTAGCCAGTATGCATTGGAGGTGCTGGCTTGCCCTGCTGCCAGTGTATTATCGGAACGTGTCTTTAGTGCCGCAGGTGGTGTACTAACAGACCGTCGCACGCGACTATCTTCCGATAATGTTGACCGGCTGACTTTTCTGAAAATGAACAAGGCCTGGATCTCCAAAGACTTTGCCATTCCTCTTACACACTAAATTAGTGGTTGGCAACTGTATCCAGGTCTGCTGGTGTGTTCATTTTTCTACCACCTGAACTATAATCCCTGTGCTTCAACACAGTGAGTTGTCGCTCAGATGTGTCGTCTGTACAGAGAAACACACTAGCTCCTGTGTTAGTGGGGTTCAGTAACGCCAGCTGATCCCCTGCTGTGTGGACGGCAAAGTCACCAGCTCCATCAACATTCAAACCACTACTGATTTTTAACCATGCCCAACTTAGGTCTCTGGCTCCACTGTCTCTATTTCCCCTGACCTCCAACCCCGCCATCTACATCTCTGAAGTGGCGTCAGCACAATCTACACTTGTTCCTGTGTTCCTGTGGCTCAGTCCCATCAGTTTATCCCCTGATGTGTGTCCGGCAAGGTCTCCTGCTCTGTCCACATTCCCATAACCAGTAGTGGGAATGAGGACAGAGCTGGCGAACTTGCTGGACAAACATCAGGGGATCAACTGACGGGACTGCACCAGTAACACAGGAACAAGTGTAGATTGTGCTGACGCCACTTCAGAGATGTAGCTGGCGGGGTTGGAGCCCAGGGTAAATAGTAGAGACAGTGGAGCCAGAGTCCTAAGTGGAGCATGGTTAGAATCAGTAGTAGTCAACAACCTCCATAAAAACCGCTGCCCATTGGCCTCTGCATGCGGCATGCGTAATCCTGGGCTCCAACAGTGTCAGTTGGTGTTCAGAAGTGTCGTCTACACAGAGTAATAATAATCTTTAATAATCTTTATTTTTTATATAGCGCTAACATATTCCGCAGCGCTTTACATTTTTCACACATTTTCACTCTCCCTAATGGGGCTCACAATCTAAATTCCCTATCAGTATGTCTTTGGAGTGTGGGAGGAAACCGGAGTACCCGGAGGAAACCCACGCAAACACGGGGAGAACATACAAACTCCTTGCAGATGTTGTCCTTGGTGGGATTCGAACCCAGGACCCCAGCGCTGCAAGGCTGCAGCGCTAACCACTGAGCCACCGTGCTGCCCAGCCAAACACATTCGTTCGAGTGTTAGTGGGGTTCAGCACTGCCAGCTGTTCCCCTGCTGTGGAGATGGCAAGTCTCCTGCTGCCTTCACCTGCCAAAAGCAACAGGCCCCAGCCTGCTCCTCGCCTAATCCTGGGCTCCAACAGCATCAGTTGGTGTTCAGAAGTGTCATCTCCACAGAGCCAAACACATTCGTTCGAGTGTTAGTGGGGTTCAGCACTGCCAGCTGTTCGCCTGCTGTGGAGATGGCAAGTCTCCTGCTGCCTTCACCTGCCAAAAGCAACAGGCCCCAGCCTGCTCCTCGCCTAATCCTGGGCTCCAACAGCGTCAGTTGGTGTTCAGAAGTGTCGTCTCCACAGAGCCAAACACATTCGTTCAAGTGTTAGTGGGGTTCAGCACTGCCAGCTGTTCCCCTGCTGTGGAGATGGCAAGTCTCCTGCTGCCTTCACCTGCCAAAAACAACAGGCCCCAGCCTGCTCCTCATCTAATCCTGGGCTCCAACAGCGTCAGTTGGTGTTCAGAAGTGTCGTCTCCACAGAGCCAAACACATTCGTTCAAGTGTTAGTGGGGTTCAGCACTGCCAGCTGTTCCCCTGCTGTGGAGATGGCAAGTCTCCTGCTGCCTTCACCTGCCAAAAGCAACAGGCCCCAGCCTGCTCCTCGCCTAATCCTGGGCTCCAACAGCGTCAGTTGGTGTTCAGAAGTGTCGTCTCCACAGAGCCAAACACATTCGTTCAAGTGTTAGTGGGGTTCAGCACTGCCAGCTGTTCCCCTGCTGTGGAGATGGCAAGTCTCCTGCTGCCTTCACCTGCCAAAAGCAACAGGCCCCGGCCTGCTCCTCGCCTAATCCTGGGCTCCAACAGCGTCAGTTGGTGTTCAGAAGTGTCGTCTCCACAGAGCCAAACACATTCATTCAAGTGTTAGTGGGGTTCAGCAATGCCAGCTGTTCCCCTGCTGTGGAGATGGCAAGTCTCCTGCTGCCTTCACCTGACAAAAGCAACAGGCCCCAGCCTGCTCCTCGCCTAATCCTGGGCTCCAACAGCGTCAGTTGGTGTTCAGAAGTGTCATCTCCACAGAGCCAAACACATTCGTTCGAGTGTTAGTGGGGTTCAGCACTGCCAGCTGTTCCCCTGCTGTGGAGATGGCAAGTCTCCTGCTGCCTTCACCTGCCAAAAGCAACAGGCCCCAGCCTGCTCCTCGCCTAATCCTGGGCTCCAACAGCGTCAGTTGGTGTTCAGAAGTGTCGTCTCCACAGAGCCAAACACATTAGTTCGAGTGTTAGTGGGGTTCAGCACTGCCAGCTGTTCCCCTGCTGTGGAGATGGCACTCTCTCCTGCTGTCTCCACATTCCAAAGACAGTAGGCCTCTGCCTACACCCTCCTATTTCCTGGGCTTCAACACAGCCAGTTGTAGCTCGGAAGTGCCGTCCACACGGAAAGAGACACTTGCTCCCGTGTCTCAGTGGGGTTCAGTAACGTCAGCTGATCCCCTGCTGTGTGGATGGCAGTCTCTCCTGCTGTCTCCACATTCCAAAGACAGTAGGCCTCTGCCTACACCCTCCTATTTCCTGGACTTCAACACAGCCAGTTGTAGCTCGGAAGTGCCGTCCACACGGAAAGAGACACTTGCTCCCGTGTCTCAGTGGGGTTCAGTAATGTCAGCTGATCCCCTGCTGTGTGGATGGCAGTCTCTCCTGCTGTCTCCACATTCCAAATACAGTAGGCCTCCGCCTACACCCTCCTATTTCCTGGGCTTCAACACAGCCAGTTGTAGCTCGGAAGTGCCGTCCACACGGAAAGAGACACTTGCTCCCGTGTCTCAGTGGGGTTCAGTAACGTCAGCTGATCCCCTGCTGTGTGGATGGCAGTCTCTCCTGCTGTCACCACATTCCAAATACAGTAGGCCTCTGCCTACACCCTCCTATTTCCTGGGCTTCAACACAGCCAGTTGTAGCTCGGAAGTGCCGTCCACACGGAAAGAGACACTTGCTCCCGTGTCTCAGTGGGGTTCAGTAACGTCAGCTGATCCCCTGCTGTGTGGATGGCAGTCTCTCCTGCTGTCTCCACATTCCAAATACAGTAGGCCTCTGCCTACACCCTCCTATTTCCTGGGCTTCAACACAGCCAGTTGTAGCTCGGAAGTGCCGTCCACACGGAAAGAGACACTTGCTCCCGTGTCTCAGTGGGGTTCAGTAACGCCAGCTGATCCCCTGCTGTGTGGATGGCAGTCTCTCCTGCTGTCTCCACATTCCAAATACAGTAGGCCTCTGCCTACACCCTCCTATTTCCTGGGCTTCAACACAGCCAGTTGTAGCTCGGAAGTGCCATCCACACGGAAAGAGACACTTGCTCCCGTGTCTCAGTGGGGTTCAGTAACGTCAGCTGATCCCCTGCTGTGTGGATGGCAGTCTCTCCTGCTGTCTCCACATTCCAAATACAGTAGGCCTCTGCCTACACCCTCCTATTTCCTGGGCTTAAACACAGCCAGTTGTAGCTCGGAAGTGCCGTCCACACGGAAAGAGACACTTGCTCCCGTGTCTCAGTGGGGTTCAGTAACGTCAGCTGATCCCCTGCTGTGTGGATGGCAGTCTCTCCTGCTGTCACCACATTCCAAATTCAGTAGGCCTCTGCCTACACCTTCCTATTTCCTGGGCTTCAACACAGCCTTTTGTAGCTCGGAAGTGCCGTCCACACGGAAAGAGACACTTGCTCCCGTGTCTCAGTGGGGTTCAGTAACGTCAGCTGATCCCCTGCTGTGTGGACGGCAAAGTCTCCTGCTGCCTACACAGTCGTACTACTACTGATTTTTAACCGTGCTCCAATTAGGCCTGTGGCTCCACTGTCTCTCGTATTTCCCCTGTCCTCCAACCCTGCCAGTTACAGCTCCGAAGTGGCATCTGCACAATCCACACTTGTTCCTGTGTTACAGGTGTTCAGTCCGGTCAGTTAATCCCCTGATGTGTGTCCGGCAATGTCGCCTGCTCTGTCCACATTCCCATAACTAGTTATGGGAATGTGGACAGAGCAGGCGACATTGCCGGACACACATCAGGGGATTAACTGACCGGACTGAACACCTGTAACACAGGAACAAGTGTGGATTGTGCAGACGCCACTTCGGAGCTCTAACTGGCGGGGTTGGAGGACAGGGAAAATACTTATATCAGTGAAGCCACAGGCCTAAGTGGAGCTTGGTTAAAATTAGTAGAAGTCTACAACCGATCTTAAAATTTCTTCAATGCAGCCTAAGCCTACTCCGTGCTTGTCCCTGGGCTTCAACACAGCCAGTTGTTGCTCGGAAGTGCCATCTTCACAGAGTAAAACACTAGCTCCTGTGTTTGTGGGGTTCAGTAACGTCAGCTGTTCCCCTGCTGTTTTGATGGCAATCTGTCCTGCTGCCTCCCAATTGACAGCACATCAGGCCTCAGCCTGCTAAGTGCTTGTCCCTGGGCTCCAACATCGCCAGTTGCTGCTCATAACTGACTTTGGCACGGGTACTCCCTCCTGCCCAGCTTGGTTCCAGCCCTGCCTGCTGTTTCCGGGAAGTGTCAATGTCAGTTTGCCACCCCAAGTTGCCATGTCGTGTTGCGGTTGGGTTAGCCGAGGCTAGGGTGCCAGCAGTTTAGGTGCTTCCTATGTGGACTGCGGGTTCTGGTAAGAAAGGCTTGTTCCATAGTGCCAGTAGGACAAGCACCCCCTGTAGGACTGTGTGATTCAGTAACTGCGGCCAGCTTGCGGCATGCCAACTTTGCTTTTCAGGGGTAACTTCAGCTGCCCCTCCGGGTTCCAGCACCGTCAGCTGGTTCTCGTCAGAGCCTTTGGCCTAGGTGCCTCCATCTCGGTATCCGAGTTCCGGCAATGTCTGCTGGTCCTTGGTAGTGCTTTGTAGCACAGGTACCTCCTGCTTAGTAACCGGGTTCCAGCACCGTCAGCTGGTCCTCGGTTGTGCCATTGCCTCTTATTCCTTCTGCTGCCCCTCCAGGTGCCAGCACTGTCAGCTGGTCCTCGCTATTTCCATTTGCTCTTGCAGCTTATGCTACCCCTCCGGGTTCCAGCACCGTCAGCTGGTTCTCGTCAGAGCCTTTGGCCTAGGTGCCTCCATCTCAGTATCCGAGTTCCGGCAACATCTGCTGGTCCTTGGTTGTGCTTTGTAGCACAGGTACCTCCTGCTTAGTAACCGGGTTCCAGCACCGTCAGCTGGTCCTCGGTTGTGCCATTGGCTCTTATTCCTTCTGCTGCCCCTCCGGGTGCCAGCACTGTCAGCTGGTCCTCGCTATTTCCATTTGCTCTTGCAGCTTATGCTACCCCTCCGGGTTCCAGCACCGTCAGCTGGTTCTCGTCAGAGCCTTTGGCCTAGGTGCCTCCATCTCGGTATCCGAGTTCCGGCAACGTCTGCTGGTCCTTGGTAGTGCTTTGTAGCACAGGTACCTCCTGCTTAGTAACTGGGTTCCAGCACCGTCAGCTGGTCCTCGGTAGTGCCATTGGCTCTTGTTCCTTCTGCTGCCCCTCCGGGTGCCAGTACCATCAGCTGGTTCAAGAGGACAAAGAACAGGAAGACAACCAACAAGATGCAGAACAATAAGAGAGAGAAGACAAAGAAGCATAAAAAAACAAAGAAGAAAAACATTAAGCATAAGACTAATACTCTGAGCAAATGATATCTTATTAATAAGCAGAAGAAGACTAAGCAGTGTATGGGGGTGAGTCCGTTCCTCCTCGTGGTGCCCCTGGAAAAGGCCTGCTGCTGCAGGCCAAACTGAACGCGGACAAATCCTGTTGTAAATCTTTTGTGACAGGCAGAACGGAAGGTGTAAACTTCTAACTTTTCTAGATAACAACTACAGGAATGCCTGACACAAACAAGAATATGCTGAAGAAGAATAGGAAGAAGATGAAGAAGTTGAATATGTAGAATAATAATTGTTGAATAAGAAGAATATGAAGAATGTAAAAAAAGGAAGTAGAAGAATGTAAAAAAAGGAAGAAGAAGAAGAATGTAAAAAAAGGAATAAGAAGAAGAATGTAAAAAAGGAATAAGAAGAAGAATGTAAAAAAAGGAATAAGAAGAAGAATGTAAAAAAAGGAAGTAGAAGAATGTAAAAAAAGGAAGAAGAAGAAGAAGAATGTAAAAAAAGGAATAATAATAATAATAAGAAGAAGAAGGTAAAAAAAGGAAGAAGAATAAGAAAGAAGAAGAAAGAAGAAAGAAGAAGACGACATACATGTCTGGCAAAATATAAATGAGGCTAACAGTCAATATCTTTGTAACTCCTAACGTCTTTAAAAAAAAAGTTTAATTCCTTCTATTCCATTTGATTGGGCTAAACCTCTATGGCTTTAATGTCTCCTCCACCTCCCACAATACATTCTACATTATTCTTAGTTGTTTTTCTTCATGTAGAATTAACCTACAAGGAAAGAAAGGGTTTTTTTTAATTCCGATATTTTGGCCCCATTGACTTGCATTGGTTCCCGGTATCGGAATCGGCGATACCAATACTTTTTTTAAAGATCGACCGATCCATTCTGATCCGATATTTTCAAGTATCGGCTGGTATCGCTCAACTCTAGTGCTGGAACCCGGATGGGTAGCAGAAGGAACAAGAGCCAATGGCACTACCGAGGACCAACTGATGGTGCTGGACCACGGTTACTAAGCAGAAGGTACCTGTGCTAAAGAACACTAACAAGGACCAGCTGACGGTGCTGGACTTCGGATACCGAGATGGAGGCACCTAGGCCAAAGGCTCTGGCGAGAACCAGCTGACAATGCCGGAACCCGGGTGGGTAGCAGAAGGTACCCATTCAAAGCAAAGTAGCCAGGCCGCAAGCCGGCCGCAGTTACCGAAACCCACAGTCCTACAGGGTGTCCATGTCCCATTGGCACTACGGATTCAGCCTTCAGTGCCAGTTCCCGCATTCCACATAGGAGTCACCTAAACTGCAGGCACCGTAGAGTCGGCTAGCCCGGCCGCAAGCTGACAGGACAACGGATTGGTGGCATAGTGACATTGACACTACCCGGAAACAGCTGGCGTGCTGGAACCAGGCTGGGCAACAGGGAGTATCAGTGCCAAAGACACTGCCGAGCACCAATAGGCGTTGTTGGAGCCCAGGGACGATCATGGTGCAGGCCGAGGCCTACTTGGTGGCAGTTTTAGATTGTTTGTAGGCTACAACAGACTGTCAACGTACACCAATTAGGCATCTGTCTCCACTCTGTTTCCAGGATTTCACATGACCACCAACACCGCCAGTTTATGCGTACAGCAGCCGTCTGCCCAATCCACATGTGTTCCTGTGTTACTTGGGTTATGTAATGTCGGCAGAGCCCCTGATGTGTGTCTGCCACTGTCTCCTGCTCTGTCCACATTCCCACCGTTTGCAGTGGGAAGGTGGACAGCGCAGGAGACAGTGCCGGACACACATTGGGGGATCTGCTCACGTAACAGAACACCAGGAACACAGGAACACGTGTGGAATGCGTGGACGGCAACTGTGAGCAGGAACTGGCGGTGTTGGAGGTCAGGGGAAATACTAGAGACAGAGTGGAGACAGAGGCCAAATCAGAGAATGTTTTAATCTGAAATAGTTACAATTTGGAGGCAGCAGCAGTTTGCCCTCCACACAGCAGGGGATCAGCTGACGTTACTGACCCCCACTTTCACATGAACAAGTGTGTTTTTCTGTGTGGACAGCACTTCCGAGCACCAACTGGCATTGTTGGAGCCCAGGGACAATCATGGTGCAGGCCGAGGCCTACTAGGAGCCAGGTGTAAATCGGAGTTATTTTGACTTTGGAGGCAGCAGGAGAGTTTGCCGTACAGACGTTACTGAAGCCCACTTTCACATGAACAAGTGTGTTTTTCTGTGTGGACAGCACTTCCGAGCACCAACTGGTGTTGTTGGAGCCCAGGGACAATCAGGGTTCAGGCCGAGGCCTACTAGGAGCCAGGTGTAAAGCTGAGGTATTTTGACTTTGGAGAGAGCAGGACACTTTGCCCTCCACACAGCAGGGGATCAGCTGACGTTACTGACCCCCACTTTCACATGAACAAGTGTGTTTTTCTGTGTGGACAGCACTTCCGAGCACCAACTAGCATTGTTGGAGCCCAGGGACAACCAGGGTGCAGGCCGAGGCCTACTAGGAGCCAGGTGTAAAGCTGAGGTATTTTGACTTTGGAGAGAGCAGGACACTTTGCCCTCCACACAGCAGGGGATCAGCTGTCGTTACTGACCCCCACTTTCACATGAACAAGTGTGTTTTCCTGTGTGGACAGCACTTCCGAGCACCAACTAGCGTTGTTGGAGCCCAGGGACAATCAGGGTGCAGGCCAAGGTCTACTAGGAGCCAGGTGTAAAGCTGAGGTATTTTGACTTTGGAGGGAGCAGGACACTTTGCCCTCCACACAGCAGGGGATCAGCTGACGTTACTGACCCCCACTTTCACATGAACGAGTGTTTTTTTCTGTGTGGACAGCACTTCCGAGCACCAACTGGCGTTGTTGGAGCCCAGGGACAATCATGGTGCAGGCCGAGGCCTACTAGGAGCCAGGTGTAAATCGGAGTTATTTTGACTTTGGAGGCAGCAGGAGAGTTTGCCGTACAGACGTTACTGAACCCCACTTTCACATGAACAAGTGTGTTTTTCTGTGTGGACAGCACTTCCGAGCACCAACTAGCGTTGTTGGAGCCCAGGGACAATCAGGGTGCAGGCCAAGGCCTACTAGGAGCCAGGTGTAAAGCTGAGGTATTTTGACTTTGGAGGGAGCAGGACACTTTGCCCTCCACACAGCAGGGGATCAGCTGACGTTACTGACCCCCACTTTCACATGAACAAGTGTTTTTTTCTGTGTGGACAGCACTTCCGAGCACCAACTAGCGTTGTTGGAGCCCAGGGACAGCCAGGGTGCAGGCCGAGGCCTACTTGGTGGCAGTTTTAGATTGTTTGTTGGCTACAACAGACTGTAAACGTGCTCCAATTAGGCATCTGTCTCCACTCTGTTTCCAGGATTTCACGTGACCACCAACACCGCCAGTTTATGCGTACAGCAGCCGTCTGCCCAATCCACACGTGTTCCTGTGTTACTTGGGTTATGTAATGTCGGCAGAGCCCCTGATGTGTGTCTGCCACTGTCTCCTGCTCTGTCCACATTCCCACCGTTTGCAGTGGGAAGGTGGACAGCGCAGGAGACAGTGCCGGACACACATTGGGGGATCTGCTCACGTAACAGAACACCAGGAACACAGGAACACGTGTGGAATGCGTGGACGGCAACTGTGAGCAGGAACTGGCGGTGTTGGAGGTCAGGGGAAATACTAGAGACAGAGTGGAGACAGAGGCCAAATCAGAGAATGTTTTAATCTGAAATAGTTACAATTTGGAGGCAGCAGCAGTTTGCCCTCCACACAGCAGGGGATCAGCTGACGTTACTGACCCCCACTTTCACATGAACAAGTGTGTTTTTCTGTGTGGACAGCACTTCCGAGCACCAACTGGCATTGTTGGAGCCCAGGGACAATCATGGTGCAGGCCGAGGCCTACTAGGAGCCAGGTGTAAATCGGAGTTATTTTGACTTTGGAGGCAGCAGGAGAGTTTGCCGTACAGACGTTACTGAAGCCCACTTTCACATGAACAAGTGTGTTTTTCTGTGTGGACAGCACTTCCGAGCACCAACTGGTGTTGTTGGAGCCCAGGGACAATCAGGGTTCAGGCCGAGGCCTACTAGGAGCCAGGTGTAAAGCTGAGGTATTTTGACTTTGGAGAGAGCAGGACACTTTGCCCTCCACACAGCAGGGGATCAGCTGACGTTACTGACCCCCACTTTCACATGAACAAGTGTGTTTTTCTGTGTGGACAGCACTTCCGAGCACCAACTAGCATTGTTGGAGCCCAGGGACAACCAGGGTGCAGGCCGAGGCCTACTAGGAGCCAGGTGTAAAGCTGAGGTATTTTGACTTTGGAGAGAGCAGGACACTTTGCCCTCCACACAGCAGGGGATCAGCTGTCGTTACTGACCCCCACTTTCACATGAACAAGTGTGTTTTCCTGTGTGGACAGCACTTCCGAGCACCAACTAGCGTTGTTGGAGCCCAGGGACAATCAGGGTGCAGGCCAAGGTCTACTAGGAGCCAGGTGTAAAGCTGAGGTATTTTGACTTTGGAGGGAGCAGGACACTTTGCCCTCCACACAGCAGGGGATCAGCTGACGTTACTGACCCCCACTTTCACATGAACGAGTGTTTTTTTCTGTGTGGACAGCACTTCCGAGCACCAACTGGCGTTGTTGGAGCCCAGGGACAATCATGGTGCAGGCCGAGGCCTACTAGGAGCCAGGTGTAAATCGGAGTTATTTTGACTTTGGAGGCAGCAGGAGAGTTTGCCGTACAGACGTTACTGAACCCCACTTTCACATGAACAAGTGTGTTTTTCTGTGTGGACAGCACTTCCGAGCACCAACTAGCGTTGTTGGAGCCCAGGGACAATCAGGGTGCAGGCCAAGGCCTACTAGGAGCCAGGTGTAAAGCTGAGGTATTTTGACTTTGGAGGGAGCAGGACACTTTGCCCTCCACACAGCAGGGGATCAGCTGACGTTACTGACCCCCACTTTCACATGAACAAGTGTTTTTTTCTGTGTGGACAGCACTTCCGAGCACCAACTAGCGTTGTTGGAGCCCAGGGACAGCCAGGGTGCAGGCCGAGGCCTACTTGGTGGCAGTTTTAGATTGTTTGTTGGCTACAACAGACTGTAAACGTGCTCCAATTAGGCATCTGTCTCCACTCTGTTTCCAGGATTTCACGTGACCACCAACACCGCCAGTTTATGCGTACAGCAGCCGTCTGCCCAATCCACACGTGTTCCTGTGTTACTTGGGTTCTGTAATGTCGGCAGAGCCCCTGATGTGTGTCTGCCACTGTCTCCTGCTCTGTCCACATTTCCACCGCTTGCAGTGGGAAGGTGGACAGCGCAGGAGACAGTGCCGGACACACATTGGGGGATCTGCTGACGTTACAGAACCGCAGTAACACAGGAACACGTGTGGAATGCGCGGACGGCAACTGTGAGCAGGAACTGGCGGTGCTGGAGGTCAGGGGAAATACTAGAGACAGAGTGGAGACAGAGGCCAAATCAGAGAATGTTTAAATCTGAAGTAGTTACAATTTGGAGGCAGCAGTTTGCCATCCACACAGCAGGGGATCAGCTGACGTTACCGAACCCCACTTACACATGAGCGAGTGTTTTGTCTGTGCGGACAGCACTTCTGAGCAACAACTGGCGGTGTTGGAGCCCAGGGAAAATCAGGTAGTAGGCCAAGGCCTACTTGGTGGCAGTTTGCGATTGTTTCTAGACTACTACTAACTGTCAAAGTACTCCAATTAGGCCTCTGTCTTCACTCTGTTTCGAGTATTTCCTCTGGCTTCCAAACACGCCCGTTGCTGCTCTGAAATGCCGTCTGCACAACCCACACTTGTTCCTGGGGTTCTGTAACAGCAGCTTCTACCTAGAGGTGAGTCAGGCAATGTCTCCTGCTCTGTCCACATTTCCACTACAAGTAGTGGGAATGTAGACAAAGCAGGAGACATTGCCGTGCTCACCTCTGGAGATGAGCAGATGTTACAGGACCCAGGTAACACAGGAACAAGTGTGGATTGTGCAGACGGCACTTGAGAGCAGAAACAGGCGGTGTTGGAGGCCAGAGGAAATACTCAAAACAGAGTGGAGACAGAGGGCAAATCAGAGAACATATTAAATCAGAGGTAGTCAGAAGTTGTAGGCAGCAGGAGAGTTTGCCGTACACACAGCAGGGGATCAGCTGACGTTACCGAACCCCACTTACACATGAGCGAGTGTTTTGTCTGTGCGGACAGCACTTCTGCGCACCAACTGGCGGTGTCGGAGCCCAGGGAAAATCAGGTAGTAGGCCGAGGCCTACTTGGAGCAGGTGTAAATCTGAGGTTGTTTGACTGTGGAGGGAGCAGGAGAGATTGCCATACACACAGCAGGGGATCAGCTGACGTTACCGAACCCCACTTACACATGAGCGAGTGTTTTGTCTGTGCGGACAGCACTTCTGAGCAACAACGGGCGTTGCTGTAGCCCAGGAAATAAAGTTCAGGTCATAGAAACATGAACACAACAGGAGACCTGGATCCTGTTGCCAGCCAATTATTTATTCTGGAAGAGGACTGGCAAATTCAGGTAAGATCGAGGCCTTGTTCATTTTCAGAAAAGTAAGCCGGTCAACATTATCGGCCGATAGTCGCGTGCGACGGTCTGTTACAACACCACCTGCAGCACTAAAGACACGTTCCGATAATACACTGGCAGCAGGGCAAGCCAGCACCTCCAATGCATACTGGCTAAGCTCTGGCCATGTATCCAGCTTAGAGACCAAATACTTGAACGGGGAAGAGCCGTCTGGGAGTACACTAACAGGGCAAGACAAGTAGTCTGTCACCATCTGACGGAAACGTTGCCTCCTGCTGACTGGAGCCGTCTGTGATGGTGTAGCCGTTTGTGGCGGTCCCACAAAACTTTTCCACATTTGGGCCATACTGGCCTTGCCTTGTCCTGCGGCACTGCCTCTGCTACCTCTTTGTGCAGAGCTTCCTCCACTGCCTCTACCCACATGGCTGCTTTGAAAAGCACTACCAGCAACACTTGCAGGGGGAATGGAGAACATGATGGCCTGCACAAGTGTTTCTTGGTACTCCTGCATTTTTCGCTCCCGGTTCAACTGTGGTATGAGGCTTTGTAAGTTGTCCCGGTAGCGAGGATCTAGGAGGGTGTACACCCAATAATCAGCCATGTGGAGAATGTTGGTGATGCGTCGGTCATTTAACAAGCACTGCAGCATGAAATCAACCATGTGCTGCAGACTGCCAACTGGACCGGAAACGCTGTCCCCAGTTTGAGGCAGCATCTCTGCCTGCTCAGCATCACCCCACCCTCGCTGTGCACACTGACTACTAGAGCCTTGTGTACCTCCCTCCTCTGGAGAGATGTGTTCCTCCTCCTCCATTGACTCCTCGTCATCCTCCTCACTAAGTGTCCCTTGCCTGGGCCTTTGTGTGGAAGCATGTTGCGCAGACTTGCCAGAAGCAGATGGCATTTCTGACTGCTCATCCTCGACCTCTTCAAAAACCTCCTCACTTGGTGCTTGTAAGGTTTTTTAAACCAGACAGATGAGGGGGACAGTCATGCTGATTAGTGCATCATCTGCACTGGCCATCCGCGTGGAGTCATCGAAGGCATGCAAAACTTGGCAGATGTCCCTCATAGTGGCCCACTCAGTGGTGGTAAAGTGTGTCCGGCGCACAGTGCGACTTGTTTGCGCCTGATGCAGCTGGTACTCCATTACTGCTGCCTGCTGCTCACACAACTGCTCCAACATATGTAACATTGAATTCCACCTGGTGGGGAGGTCACATATGATGCGATGTTCTGGCAGGCAGAATCGGCGTTGCAGAGATGCAATGCGCGATCTTGCCATGCTGGAACGCCGCAAGTGAGCACACTCTAGGCGAACCTTGTGCAGCAGTGCATCAAGATCCGGATAGTCCCTCAGAAAGCTCTGCACGACCAAATTGAGCACGTGTGCCAGACATGGTATGTGAGTGAGGTTGCCTAGGCCCAGAGCTGCCACTAGATTTCGGCCATTGTCACTCACTACCAAACCTGGCTGGAGATTCGCTGGCACAAACCACACATCGCTCTCCTGCTTGATGGCATTCCAGAGCTCCTGTGCTGTGTGGCTCCGATTCCCCAAAGAAATTAATTTGAGGACGGCCTGTTGACGTTTGGCCACACCTGTCCTCTTATCTGGCCTAACAGGCTCATGCAGTGCTGATTCCGAGGAACTGGAGTAGGAGGAGGACTCAATATGTACAGACTGCATTCCTGCAATCCTTGTGATGATTCTGTCACACTAAGGTGCGACCCGTCTTAATTGTCTGTGGCCGAATTGTAGCTTTGGCACAAGGTATACGTATACTCGAGAAAAGAATACACAAGACAAGAGGGTATCGTGTCAGTATGATTCTTCTCTGTCTTTAATCAAACGTGTACAGCTTTTATAACAGAATTTGAGCTACATCATCAGTTACATCATGGGCATGTTTCCAGTTACTATTTGCTTTTCCCAGGTCGCTACACAATTATTATGTACATTTCTGGGCTACCGTTGACTGCTCCCACATTGCTAGCTAATACTTATATACACAAGTATTGTCTTCTAGCTTGACTCACCCTGGTCCACCCAGTTTATTCAATATTTGATGAAGCTTAGGTGAGTGATACCATACAGAAACAACCCTAAGAGAATATAAGAAAATATAAGAAAATCAGAAGTATCTTAAAGCAACATGATCCCAATATCCAGCAAAGCGTCCATATAGTGATACAGTTTTGATTCTTGTATATATTCATGTGCCATATATTCTTCCCTTAACAGTCCCTCCTTTGGAGATATGCAAAATCAAAACCCTAATCTCGTCGAACCTATCGATCTGTCCTCCCGGCCTACCTATCTCAACAATGCTGGAACCTAACTAACTAATCTTCACCGTATATACGAGACGACCCATCTCTAGTAGATGGACCCCCTCCTAACGGACTTTGCACAGGAGGAAGTCAGATCCTGGACTTTCCCTCGTTGGCTTGCTTCAGGCAGGCATATTACGGAGGTGGTGCTTGCATGTTTTCATTGGGACATTTTTCATACAGGGGATCTTCGAAATCGGCATGCATGGTCATCACTGTGGTTTCCATAGTTTTCATCATCATTTTCTTAAGGCATGGCACTATGCAGCATAGAATTAAAGAAAATATGATCAAAGGACATAAAATAACTTTTGCAAACTTAATGGGTCAATAATTGCCTTTATGGCATCCCCAGTGTATTTTATAAGCCGTTGTTGATTATTGTATAAATAGTTTATCCGCTTTGCATTCTTATTTGCGGGGATGGTGGGTTTAAACACAACTATTGTCTCGTTCTCGACTTTGAATTTGTCAGGTGCTCCCTGTGTGCCCCCACTGGTATCTTTGCTTCTTAGCCAAAATTTACCTTTTGTGTCACCATTTTCCCTCCCAAGTTTAGTACTTGAGCCTAGTACATATAACCCTTGCTCATACTCTGAAGGGTTGTCAATAGTAAGGTACAGAACTATGCATCCCTCCTTGGGGCAGTGAGTGGCAGTGACAGGGAGTATTGAATCTGGAAGGCCACTCTGACCCTTAAAATGGGTTTTGGACAGGGTCATGCGACTTAATAGGCTTATTCCCCATTTGTCCCTTCGCTGTAGGGCCTGGGCTGGTTGATGTCTCCAGTCACTTTCACCAGTGTGCCACCCAACAAGAGACTAATCCTCCCAGTTTGAACCTTCCCCTATTTCAGCAGTAGTGACACAGATGAATTGTGTATTAAACCTGATATGAAACTGTGCCATGGGGCCTGGACATTCTTATTGTGAGACAGTAGTCAAATTGATATGTTACTCTTGGGGTGGAGACATTATACCAGAAAGTCAGTATGCCCTTCTCATGAGTGACTACCCATTGGTGATTGACTACCCCTTGAGCTAGGAGAAGGATAAGTGCCAGATGGATGAAGAGTGGCAGCCGCTACTGGACTCTGGATCCGGCATCTCCTTGCAGTGGGAAGCGAGGACCCATGGACTGCTGCGATAGTTGACAGGACTTGGAACAGGCTGTCATCTCTAGGTTCAAGGGTACGTCTGTTGAACCTCTTGGTGATGAGGACTCAGTCACCGGGCAGGATCTGGTGGGCTCCTATGTCCTCAGGATCTGGGATGGATGAAAAGACTCGAAAATGCATTTTAGTCACATGTTTTTAAACTTAGTCTACATATAGGCAATTATACTTGTGCGTGTATGTGACCCAAGGGAAAGACTAAACTCTTATGCTATGACTTCCCTGTTTCCTGTATAGCATCAAGTATGTAGAGTTTTGTTCGAGGCCTTAAATTTTCCTTGTTCATCCTTAGGCGTATTTCATCCTGTATAACTTCATCTTAGGTCCATTTCTTCTTTTCTTCCTTGGATACTTGTTTCTGGAGTGTTATTCCTTTTCCTCTGTTTCCGTGTCAACCGGTATTACTGCTGCTTCTTTTGCTGTTACTTCAGCTAGTCTGTTGCCCACTGCTTCCCTTGAAGTGTCTCCAGTGTGTGTGCTTTTACTTTTACCACCGCAACTCTTCCTGGCATCAACAAGGACTCCATTAATTCTTGTATGGCTTTGTGGTGTCAGACTGGCGTTCCGTTAGCCGTGATGAAGTCTCTTTCCCTCCAGATTGATCTTGACAGCTTCATGTTGAGTGGACCTCTCGTATGCTTCTGTCAAGGCCCGCAGTCCTGCCTTTGGATATAGGCAGTGGTTTTGCTGGCAGCAAGTTACTTCTGTGGCTACTGCTATACCAGTGTGCGAACGGCCTTCTTGGTCTGCATACCTTGGTCTAGCCACAAAGAGCATCAGGTCAGGATCTTCCAGGTGTTCTCTTGCCTCATGACAGCAAGACAATCGCGTTCAGCCATTTCAGAGTCGACTACCTCTTCCACTAATGTGTCAGAGATGTGGTTTTCATCCTGACAGCAAGACAATCGCGTTCAGCCATTTCAGAGTCGACTACCTCTTCCACTAATGTGTCAGAGATGTGGTTTTCATCCTCCATCTTCCTCCCCCCTTTGGCAGAGGTAGAAGAGTAGCTGGATTATGGACAGCACATCTGGAGATGGTGACGTTGTCCGGGAGCAGAGTAGGGCATTGCAGACAGAAATATCAGAAGCTTTATCCAGCACAGGTGGGTTGCAAACACGGTTCTCATGCAGGTTTGGACTTCACGAGTCACTTGGTCAGGTTTTGGAGAGTAGAAGCCAGGAGGGCATTGTCTTCCTCCGTGAAGCTGTGTTAGGGCTCCATTTACATGGTCAGGCTTCTTCATGACAAACAGACAAAACAGTTCAGTATAGCGTGGCAGTCCTAGAGCTGTGAAAATGTGATTGCAATTTAGCATATAAAACACACCGATACCTTCTTTGGTTAACCTTAAAATAGTTATAAAAAAGGTTGCATGTGTAGAAGAGCAGTATTGGTTTGGCTGTCTTCAGTCAGGGTCGGAGGTCATCCATATGTATTGTAAAAAAAAAGTGGCTGTGGGATGTATCCTCTTCCAGGGCTCCAGGACCGTGGTCATGGCTCGGGTGAACATAGAGAGGCTATACTGTGCCCCTTGAGGCATCATAGTCCAAATATATTGCTGGCCCTCGTGTGAAAACAAACAGGTACTGGCTTGCAGCATGTAGAAATAAACTGAAGAAAGCATTGGCCAGGTCAATCACCGTGAACCATAGAAAAATAAATAGAATTGATAAAAACAAAACATAGTGTGTGGGTTTGGTACCATAGATGTGTTCAGTACTATAACTTCATTGACAGCACATAAGTCATGTATTATCCATAACTTCATAGAAATAATTGCAAATTATGAAATGGAGGGTAAATATTGCAATTTCCTTGGCAGCTGGGCTACTGGCTTCTGCCCCACCTTTACAAACTGGATTTTCAGCCTGCCAATATTGAGTCTGGGATCAGTGCCATTAGTTCAACGCCCACATGATCTACAGATGTGTCCTGTAAAAAAAAAAAAAAAAAAAAAAAAAAGAAAAGACTACATACTTCTTCAGCAAGTAGATCAATGTCCCTGATCAATCTTCTGATTGCATCGGGACCCACCAGGAATTTGAGAGGAGTATCCTCAACCCTGTCTGGGTGAGAGATGTTGTTTCTCCATTGTATTTTTGTGGGGGGGGGCGAGCTGTTTACTAGGGTATCTGTCTCCTGGCATTTCCAGGAGTCCTTGCATGTAGTAGATTGTGTATAAAAGTATGAGCTTTGAGGCTTAAAAGATGATGATGATTATGTCCCCTCACCATATAACGATAAATACTGTAGAAGGAGGGATGCATAGTTCTGTTTAATTATATACCTCCATGTCATATTCATCTTTTTCTTCATTATTCTTTTCATAAACGACATTAATTAATAAACCTATAATGGATGCTGGACAGGATGTAGCATAAGACGTGCCGTCTATATAAATAGTTGGAAAGAAGGTACGGCTCTTTGGGTTGGTCATCTGACAGTCAGAACAAGTCTCACGATGTTCTGCATTCTGCGTTTGACAGCTGGCACACGTCCAGTCATCGGGAATGTATATAAGAAGTATGAATGAATGTAATGCAGATATTGCAACTGACATCTTCCTGTGTAAATATTTGTTTTGCACAAAATTCAGCAATCTTGTTATATTCCTCTCCTCATCCCTTTTTTCCTAACTTCCTCTGCCATCTTATAAAATGCTTCAGGGTCCTGTAACAACTCATAACACCTGAGGCTGGGACGCTGCTCTCTACTCATTAACACATTCTTCTATTCCTTCTTATCTAATGCTCCTCCCCTCGTGATCGGAGGGTTTCTTAACGTACATTTTCTTTCTCACTCCACTATGGGTCATATCTGTCTTATAGATATTGACTGACTGCTCCCACCCATTCTATCATCTGAATTCTGAGTATATCTGAAAAACATTTGTATGTGTGCGTCTTAAAACAAATTCTCACGGGGTTATGAACAGTTGGATATGTGACTGTAAAAGCTGTATGTACTCCTTATGTCCGAGTAAAGGGGTCTTCAGTGAACATAGTGATGTCTAGCTATCTTGAACACAGTAATATAGGGAATTAACCAACAACTAACACCAGAGTATTTCACAAATCTTGTGTATCCAGAAACTGCGTAGTATAAAAATACCTTATAAATTGTTAAAATTTCTGTTTCCTCAAAACTTTCGCTCTAAAACCTTTCAAAGAAAACCATCTCATAGAGAAATGTAGTGACATTAGTAAAACAATAACTAAAAAGTAACAATAGACCTCGGATCTCACAGAGATATCTGTACAAATCAAGCAATTACCATTCAAGTAATTCTCTTTCTACCTGAACCAACTAACCTTATAATTATAGTATGCAGAACAAAACCAGTTTATCCAATTCTCTAATTTCACAACATATATATGTATACACACATAGAATGCATTCAAAAATTTTAACCACATGCTAGTACGCCTCCTGCAAATTATACACACTACAAAAGACAAAAGACAATGAATTTAAAACTGGTACTGACATCAAATACTGCGAATCCTTGACACCAAAACAATTCGCAATTTACCTATCCATATGCCAGCCTGATTTGTAGAGGTGAAAAATCTACACCTGGGCAAACCATACTTTTCAGGGAGAGAGCAATCACTCAGTCACATCAACACGGTAATTGAAATTACCCTTCCACCCATATAACTTATGAACCTATGCTGCAGCTAAAACACCATCATCTTAGCCAGATGATGTCCTGTGGGAAACCCGCAAGAAGTCACCAACCACTTAGAGGTTGGAAAATCACTGAGAGTAATCAAGCCCCTACTCCCACTTGCCCACTGGGAGAGACACAGTTCAGACTTCTGCGATCATCGGTCAAGCCGAGAGCAGGACCGGAACCAGAGTGACAGTGAATTTGCTCAGTACGTCTCCCTATCTATTTTTTTTTTTTTCCTTTTCAGGCTGGCTGAGGTAACAATCACGTATGCAAACAACCAAAACAGCAAAGCAGAGAGGCAAAGCAGATAAGGCAGACAATTAAACTTTTAGATTACCGTAATTATAAATATGCTTGAAGGGTTACTGTGTGTATACTATAAAACAACTTATTACACTCTATATTTTATATCCTCCGGACTGAATACAGATAATGTAGCGGGATTGTTAAACACTTTGGATTCAGGAAATGCAGCTGAAATAGCAGTCTAACCAGTATGGCAGTATATTCAATATGAGAGCTGCGGACAGGCATGTCTCAACAATGCATCAATACTTCAAAACATAAAAAAAAACTATTATGAATGTATTCCTTATCCCTTTCACTGTTCTTTTGTTACCAAGGCAACTAGGGCTGGGCTTTTTGTCACTTTAGGTATAGTAAATAGTGGTAATCACCTCTAGATAGGTGGTTGATATTTCAGCAGAGGGGGGAAAAATTAGTAATCACCTCTTTCCTTAAAAATATGTATATGCCGTGTCATTCACGTCACCGGGCCCAGTTTATACTGTGGGCGTATGGCCGGACGTGAGCACCTATATGTGTATATATATAATATATACATAACTTCTTCGACCGTCTAAGTTCGGAACCAGGGTGATAACCCAGTGGAAACATCCCCTTTGTACTCTGCTCTGTATGCTTCTAGTAGCCCTAGTGCAGTATGAAATAGTTTTTAACAGATACTAGATGGATTCTAGATACACCCTCCGAATTGGTTAGACCGGATAATACACACAGACAATTAAGGAATTATATACCTGACCGGGTCCGTAGGCTCAGGACTTTCAAACGTGGTCAGTTTAAGGGTTCAGAGAAGACAGCCAACTATCTCCTCCCAGCCGGACGTGAATACAGAAGGTTAGGTAAGATGATATATTTTCTCACCAGGTCTCGAGCTGCAGTCTCATCCCGCTGGAAAGACGTCCATCCTGGGGGGAGATTTTGTTGCGGCTGTGATCATCTGGTATCGTCCTGAGCCCCACGTTGGGCGCCAACTGATGATTCTGTCACACTAAGGTGCGACCCGTCTTAATTGTCTGTGGCCGAATTGTAGCTTTGGCACAAGGTATACGTATACTCGAGAAAAGAATACACAAGACAAGAGGGTATCGTGTCAGTATGATTCTTCTCTGTCTTTAATCAAACGTGTACAGCTTTTATAACAGAATTTGAGCTACATCATCAGTTACATCATGGGCATGTTTCCAGTTACTATTTGCTTTTCCCAGGTCGCTACACAATTATTATGTACATTTCTGGGCTACCGTTGACTGCTCCCACATTGCTAGCTAATACTTATATACACAAGTATTGTCTTCTAGCTTGACTCACCCTGGTCCACCCAGTTTATTCAATATTTGATGAAGCTTAGGTGAGTGATACCATACAGAAACAACCCTAAGAGAATATAAGAAAATATAAGAAAATCAGAAGTATCTTAAAGCAACATGATCCCAATATCCAGCAAAGCGTCCATATAGTGATACAGTTTTGATTCTTGTATATATTCATGTGCCATATATTCTTCCCTTAACACTTGGAGTTGGCAGAATACGTACAGAGCCACTCTCCTGATCTGTACCCGGCTCCACAACATTGACCCAATGGGCAGTGAGGGAAAGGTATCGTCCCTGTCCATGGCTACTGGTCCACGCATCGGTGGTCAGGTGGACCTTGCTACTGACGGCGTTTAGTAGCGCATTTTTAATTTTTCCCTCCACATGCTTTTGCAGGGCAGGGACGGCTTGCCTGCTGAAATAAAACCGGCTGGGCACATTGTATTGTGGAACTGCCAATGACATCAAGTTCCAGAAGGTGTCAGTCTCCACCAGCCTGAATGACAGCATCTCAAGGGCCAGTAGTTTGGCAATGCCGGCATTCAGAGCCAGTGCTCGGGGATGGTTTGCCGAGTATGGCCGCTTTTTCTCCCATGCCTGTGCTACCGATTGCTGGTGAGTGGCCTGGGAGTGTGCTGATGACTGCGAACGTGGTTCAGTGGGTGGAATTTCACTGGGTCTCTGGACAACAGTGGCAGTGGTTCTTCCATGGCGTTCTAGTGAGGAAGCCGAACCAGCTGTGTGTGAGCTGGAGGAAGAGGCCACAACACGAGCTGAAGAGGTGGTAGGTGTTGCTGAAGGTTGGCCTACATCTTCAGTGTGTCTGTGTAACTCCACCTCGTGCTTGGTACGCACATGTTTCCACATATTTGTGGTATTGAGGTTGCTCACATTTTTCCCTCGTTTCACTTTCTGATGACACAGCTTGCATTTGACAAAGCAAATGTCATCTGCAACTGTGTCAAAAAAGACCATGCACTGCAAGTCCTGGGAGTGCCCGTTTTGTGTTTTGGAAGAGGATTGCTCCTCACGGGTGCCAAAGTGGAGGCTACAGGCAACCAAGTCTGCCCCCGCCCTCTCCCTCCTCTTTTGGCCGTTCGGGGAATCTCTTCCTCAGAGCTGCTCCCACCACCTTCCTGTGGCTGACGCCATGATGGGTCAAGGACCTCATCATCTCCACTCCCCTCTTCAAGCACCGGCTGGTCCTGGGTTGTCTCGCCAGCACCGTACGCACCAGAAATTGGCAACTGAGTCTCATCACCATCAGATGAGCACTGAGGTGTGCTGACAATAGGCACTGGCCCACCCGCCTCTTCAGATTCAGAGGGACAAAGCAGTTGCGCATCACTGCATACTCCCTCTTCTTCACACTCTAGAATGCTGCTTGGCTGGCCACCTCTTTCCAAGCCAACAGATTCTGAGAACAGAAGTAAAGATTGAGATGGCTCCTGTCCAGGGCTCTCAGACTGCCTGGGCAATTTGGCAGGTGGTGAAGAGACAGATGGTTGCTCTTCAGTGCTCTGGCCTTGGGAGGATGCGGAAGTCATTGAAGTGGATGCGTTAGCTGCCATCCATCCGACAACGGCTTCAATTTGTTCGTCACGCAGCAGTGGGGTACGGCGAGGTCCTACAAAGCTGCGCATGAAGGACTGTTGCCTGGTAAAAGTGGGGGATGCCGGGTCACTGGTGGCCGCAGCAGACACCGAATCCCCACGTCCTCTCCCTGCTGAATCCCCCCGTCCTCTCCCTGCTGAAACTCCACGGCCACGACCACGTGCCTTACTCCCTGCCTTCTTCATCTTGGTAGACTGATAAAGATAGGCAGAAAAGTAAAAAAAGGGTGGCTTAGTGTTCTTATTCCTGAACACCTGCTAACCAGTATAAGAAACACTAATTTTGCTAAGAGTGTGTGTACTACACTTTAATATGATCTAATGTGGCCTACACAACTGTAAAGTGGAGTGTTTGGTGAACTTTATTTCCTTTTTTTTGGGGGGGGGAAGAAAAGGATGTGACCAAAGTTTGAAAGCTATAGTATCACAAACTTTTTGGAGCGATTACAATGCAGGAAGCTAACCTACAATGCAATAGATGAGGCTCCAAAAAATAGGGTGATACTAGTCTGGCTGGCCCTGAAGGGCACAAGCCAGCAAAAAGGCTTCTCTATCTAATCCTATATAGTGTTTGCAACCAACCAATGACAATGGATGCGCATGGAAGCACACTAATATAGGAACAAAAATCTGGATAAATTAGCTGCAAACAAAAGGACTAAGTATGAGGCAGTGACGCACGCTGAGCGGACTACAGCTAGCGGTGGCTGTAGAACACACTGCAACGTGAGCTGCACTCACACACAGAGAGACCTATCAGACAGCCAAAAACAGTGCAGAGAAATGGGCTATAGAACTGAAAGGCTGCTGAAAGGCTCCGCTGTCCACTCCTTTAGTGTTTGCAACCAACGTATATGGATACGTATGGAAGCACACTATACAAGAGAAAAAAAAAGCAGCAATAAAAGAAAAATGTGTATGAGGCAGAGACACACGCTGGGCGGCCTACAAGCAGACGTGCCTGCACGACACACTACACAGCGTGGGTCTGTACTCACACAGCCCTTGCAGACAGCTATTAAAACAGCGCTGCTGGGCTACAAAAATGCTACAGTGGTGGATTATGTAGCCTGGGTAGAGCAATAGATATTTTTGATGATCGCTATTTCTAACTGTCCCTCACAGTCTTCAACAGCAGCCTGTCCCTAACTGAATTCACAGCAGTGACCAGAAATGGCGGCTGCAGCGGTTTTTATAGTGCATCATGACATCATTTCAGCAGCCAATCACAGCCATGCCAGTAGTTAACATGCCTACATGCCTATCAGGATGTGCCCACACTTCTGAGGATCCCCCTTGGCTGAATCAAATCGAGAAGGCTCCTAGCCTTATGGGAACTTCCGATTCCGGTATTCGATATGAAAAAAGTATCGGAACTAAGTATTGGAATTCCGATACAGCGAATATCAGCCAATACCCGATACTTGCGGTGTCGGAATGCTCAACACTATTCACAACTAAAGCAGATAGCTTGGGGCTGGTATTCTCAGGCTGGTAAGGGGCCATGGATATTGGCCCCTCAACCTAAAAATAGCAGCCAGCAGGTGCCCTAGAAAAGGTGCATCTATTCGATGCACCAATTCTGTCA
This sequence comes from Dendrobates tinctorius, assembly GCF_039654945.1. Lineage (NCBI taxonomy): Eukaryota > Metazoa > Chordata > Amphibia > Anura > Dendrobatidae > Dendrobates > Dendrobates tinctorius. The sequence continues at coordinate 16,736,346 of NW_027361830.1, forward strand.
CTTTGGCTCTTCCCACTTGCTATGTGGCGGTGCCAAGTGGGGTTCATATTTGTGGAGTTGATGTCACCTTTATATTATCATCCAGCCCACGGCTTAGTATTGGCTCTCCTGTTATGAATGGGTCACCGAGGAGGATGGCAGGAACAGGCTAAGCCACCAGAAAACCAGAGAGGTTGGTAACTAAGTGGATTGCAGACCCCTGATCCTATCCACACAACTATCAGTAGCCGTGGAGTGTACCTACGATGCCCTAGACGCCTCGGCACAGCCAGAGAGCTAACTAAGCCTAAAGCAAGAAAGGTGAAATCTAAACTGCCCCGGAGCAGACCCCAAAAGGAATAGATAGCCCCCAAACATATATTGTCGGTGAGACAAGATGAAACACAAATGCAGGCAGAAAAATAGACTGAGCAAACGATGGGGCCCAAACTGACTATATAGAACAGGAAAGTAAAGACACTGTCTGCAATCACGCAAAAACCCTGAAAAATCCAACACGTCTGATGTACAAAAAAACACTGAAGTCACATGACTTTGCCCCCACTATATCAGCACTCTGGTATGAACTGGAAGCAAAGCAAAAGAGTCTAATATAACAGGGGACTGACCAAACTGACACAGGCTGCAACATATGGAGCGGTGGTCCAGCACAGCCCCCAGATGAGCAAGCTGAATCCGCTCAACAAGCAGAGAGAGACAAAACCAGATCAGATGCAAAGGATTAGCAAACGAACCACTTAGCTGATCAATGCAGGATCAGGGCAGGAGACATCAGACCTCTGAATGCACAGGAAAGCAATCACCAGCAGGTATTGCAGGAAGTCTGCAGACTTAAATACTCCAATCAGTAACCCCAGATCTCTAATCGTCATCCTCATCATCAGGTGGCAGACCTCTGTCAATCTGGCCAGCTCCACTACCTCCAGTAATCACCGGAGGGAGCAGGGGGAGCTTCGGCTCAGAAGTCTGAGCCAGGGAATTCACAACACTCTCCATTACTAATCCCCTAGCTGTATTGTAAATAAACACACTTTTCCTGTTATATTTAAAAACAAAAAAAGCACAGTTATACTCTCCGCAACAGGTCAAGTGGAAAGAGCCAGCAAAATGCCAGAATTGTCACATCTAAGTGAATGGGGTTCAGGGTCTGGTATCGTTCTGGTGCCAGAACTGAACTTTTTTTAACTGTTCAGCCAAGCCTGCCAGACCCGAACATCAAGGGATTCGCCCATCACTAAAAATGACACATTTCCTTTGCATTTTACGCAAAAAAACCCCATATTTTTATTTTAAAAATTAAGAAAGGGAAACGGACCAATGCAAAACTTTAGGCACCCTTAGAGATTTGTGTGCTCAGGTAACTTTGACCAAGATTTCAGGTTTCAGGTTTTAATTACCCGGTTAAGGTTATGGCTTTATCTCTACCATCGTTAGGAAAGGCCATGTGATACAAATTCCCCAGCTTTATAAAAATCCAGCCTCTTCTAACCTGGTGCGAAAAAGACCTCCCCCGGGACATTAAGCCCTGGCACACTGCGATCAAACATGATCGCAGTGTACCGGGGCATAGGGAAGAATCACACAGGGAGGGGGATCCCTGCATGCTTCCCTGAGCCCCTTGGAAAAGCACAATGTGATTGCGCTGTTCCGAGGGCCTCCTCCCTGCAGGCCCCTGGATCCAACATGGCCACATGGACCTTTGGGGTCCTGCAGGGGTGCGGCTTTCTCAGTGCCTGCTGAGAGCAGGCACGGAGAAAGCTTCCTCAGTGTGTGTCAGATCGCTGATCTGACACAGTGCACTGCAAAGGATCAGATCAGCGATCTGAAACTTTACAGTGATGTCCCACTCTGGGACAATGAAATAAAGTAAAAAAAAAGGTGTAAAAATAATTTATAAAAATCCCTAAATAAATTAAAAAAGAAATAAATTCCCTAATAAATTCTTTTTTATGTAAATTAAAAAAAAAGATAAAAGGTACACATATTTAGCATCGCCGCGTCCATAACAATGCCCTTTATAAAACTGTTCCACTGGTTAAGGGTTAACCCCTTTAGTGAACCCCTTAAAAAATTAAAAAATCAAAGCAAAAAACAATGCTTTATCATCATACTGCCGAACAAAATGTGCAATAACATGGGATCAAAAAGACATATATAAATAACCATGGTTCCTATGAAAATGTCATCTTGTCCGGCAAAAAACATGCCACCAGACAGCATCATCAGCAAAAAAGTTATAGCTAGCAGAATAAAGCGATGCAAAAATAATTATTTTTTGTATAAAATTGTTTTTATTGTATAAAAGAGCCAAAACTTAAAAAAGATATAAATAAGGTTTCACTGTAATCATTCTGACCCGAAGAATAAAACAGCTTTATCAATTTTACCACACGCGGAACGGTGTAAACTCACCCCCCCAAAAAAAATTCATGAAATGCTGGTTTTTGTTCATTCTGCGTCCCAAAAATCGGAATAAAAAGCAATCAAAAAATGTCACGTGCCCGAAAATGGTAACAATAAAAACATCAACTCGTCCTGCAAAAAATAAGACCTCAAATGACTCTGTGGACCAAAATATGGAAAAATTATAGCTCTCAAAATGTGGTGATGCAAAAACTATTTTTACAATAAAAAGCATCTTTTAGTATGCGACAGCTGCCAAACATAAAAACCCACTATAAATAGTAAATCAAACCCCCCCTTTATTACGCCCTTAGTTAGGGAATAATAATGCAATTAAAAAAAGTATTTATTTCCATTTTTCCATTAGGGTTAGGGTTAGAGCTAGGGTTAGGGCTAGTGTTAGGGCTAGGGTTAGGGCTAGGGTTGAGATTAGGGTTAGGGGTGTGTTGGGGTTAGGGTTGGAGTTAGAATTGGGGGATTTCCACTGCTTAGGCACATCAGGTGCTCTCCAAACGCAACATGGCGTCTGATCTCAATTCCAGCCAATTCTGCGTTGAAAAAGTCAAACGGTGCTCCTTCCCTTCCAAGCTCTGCCATGCGCTCAAACAGTGTTCTACCCCCACATATGGTGTATAAGCCAACTCAGGACAAATTGCACAACTTTTGGGGTCCAATTTCTCCTGTTACCCTTGGGAAAATAAAAAATTGGGGGCAAAAATATCATTTTTGTGGAAAAAAAAATATGATTTTTTTTATTTTTATGGCTCTACGTTATAAACTTCTGTGATGCACTTGGGGATTCAAAGTGCTCACCACACATCTAGATAAGATCCTTGGGCAGTCTAGTTTCTAAAATGGGGTCACTTAGTGGGGAGTTTCCACAGTTTAGGCGCATCAGGAGCTCTACAAACATGAAATGACACCCACAGACCATTCCATCAAAGTCTGCATTCCAAAACATTATTAGTTCCCTTCCAAGCCCTGACGTGTGCCCATACAGTAGTTTTCTCCCACATATGGGGTATCAGCATACTCAGAAAAAATTGGACAACTACTTTTGGGGTCAAATTTCTCCTGTTACCCTTGGGAAAATTGGGGACTAAAAGATCATGCTTGTGGAAAAAATATGATTTTTTTATTTTCACCCTCGAGCGTTATAAACTTTTGTGAAGCACTTGGGGGTTCGAAGTGCTCATCACACATCTAGATAAGTTCCTTGAGGGGTCTAGTTTCCAAAATGGGGTCACTTGTTGGGAGTTTCCACAGATTAGGCACATCAGGGGCTCTCCAAACGTGACATGACACCCAAAATGTCACTACTTCCCTTCCGAGCTCCTACGTGTGCCGATACAGTAATTTTCCCCCACATATGTGGTATCAGCGTACTCAGGACAAATTGGACAACAACTTTTGGGGTCCAATTTTTCCTGTTACCCTTGGGAAAATAAAAAAATTGGGGACTAAATATCATGTTTGTGGAAAAATATGATTTTTTTATTTTCATGCCCGGACGTTATAAACTTCAGTGAAGCACGTGGGGGTTCAAAGTGCTCACCACACATCTAGATAAGTTCATTGGGGGGTCTAGTTTCTGAAATGGTATGATTAGAAACTTGAGGGCACTACTCAATTGGCAAGTGATCAAAGACTACACACAATAATATGTGAATTGAGAAACTAGTAAAAGGAGTGTGTATTAATGTCTTGATCAACCACACAATAAGAACAATATATATAAAAAAAATAAATATATATATATATATATCAAATTTTATTTATGTAAACACACATAAGACACACTTGAAAGACAAATTTAAAAACAATTAAAAAAGCCAAAAATAGGCCACATGAATAAACCACCAAAGGTCCCAAATGGGATCACTTGTGGGGGGTTTCCACTGTTCAGCCACATCAGGGGCTCTTCAAATGCGACATGGCGCCCGATCTCAATTCCAGCCAATTTTATGCCAAACGATGCTCCTTCCCTCCCGAGCTCTGCCATGCGCCCAAACAGTGGTTTACCCCCACATATCAGGTATCAGCATACTCAGGACAAATTGCACAATAACTTTTGAGGTCCCGCTTCCGTTGGGAAAATTCAGTTGGGGGTGAGAAGATCATTTTTGTGGAAAAAATATGATTTTTTACTTTTACGGCAGTACGTTATAAACTTATGTGAAGCCCATGGGGCTTCAAAGCTCTCACCACACATCTACATAAGTTCCTTGGGGGGTCTTGATTCCAAAATTGTGTCATTTTTGAGGGGTTTCAACTGTTCAGGCACATCAGGGGCTCTCCAAATGCGATATGGCATCAAGCCAATTCTGCGCTGAAAAAGTCAAACGGTGCTCATTCCCTTCCGAGCTCAGCCATGCACTCAAACAGTGGTTTAACCCCACATATGAGGTATCGGCGTACTCACGACAAATTGCGCAATAACTTTTGGGGTCTTGTTTCCCTTGGGAAAATAAAAATTGGGGGTGAAAAGAACATTTTTGTGGAAAAAATATGATTTTTTAATTGTACGGCTGTACGTTACAAACTTCTGTGAAGCCCTTGGGGTTCAAAGTTCTCCCTAGAGTTGAGCGAAACGGGTCGAAAAAATTCAAAAGTCGCCGACTTTTGGCAAAGTCGGGTTTCATGAAACGAAACCCGACCCTAGGATGAGGTCGGCCACGAGGTTGGCGACTGACGCGCCAAAGTCGCGTTTCAAAAGTTTGTTTTGCGCTCTTTTTCAGCCAATCAGGATCCACGGACACTGTGGGCAACGTGATGACATAGGCACGGGTCACCACCATCTTTCAGAAGGGCATGCAAGTGATTGGCTTGCTTTGGTGGGCGTCACAGGGGGTATAAAAGGGCGTGCACGCCGACCACCATCTTACTTCTGCCGATCTTAGTATAGGGAGAGGTTGCTGATGATTCTGTAGGGAGAGCGTTAGGCAGGGAAGAAGACAAAAAAACTGCTTCTGCTGCTAGCGATTTGGCCTGCACAACACACAAGTCACTGTGTGTGCAGTGCAAGGGGAGGCTATATTGTGGTGTATCAGTGGTGTTGGTTGTTGGGCTGCCTTTTAAGGCTTCCTGACACGCTGGCATTGCTGTTTACCCACTGCTCCGCAAACTGCTTTTTTAAAAGCAATCCAATCTCCCTTATCCTCTCGTCACTTTGGTCACAGGCAGCTGTGCCATCGAGCGTGTCACATAGCGCTCAGATATCAGTGGGCCTCACACCATCCACAAGTGTCCAGTGTCCAAAAGTGTACGCAGAGATTCAAAATCTCCATTATCCTCTCGTCACTTTGGTCACCGGCAGCTGTGCCATCGAGCGTGTCACATAGCGCTCAGATATCAGTGGGCCTCACACAATCCACAAGTGTCCAGTGTCCAAAAGTGTACGCAGAGATTCAAAATCTCCATTATCCTCTCGTCACTTTGGTCACAGGCAGCTGTGCCATCGAGCGTGTCACATAGCGCTCAGATATCAGTGGGCCTCACACAATCCACAAGTGTCCAGTGTCCAAAAGTGTACGCAGAGATTCAAAATCTCCATTATCCTCTCGTCACTTTGGTCACAGGCAGCTGTGCCATCGAGCGTGTCACATAGCGCTCAGATATCAGTGGGCCTCACACCATCCACAAGTGTCCAGTGTCCAAAAGTGTACGCAGAGATTCAAAATCTCCATTATCCTCTCGTCACTTTGGTCACAGGCAGCTGTGCCATCGAGCGTGTCACATAGCGCTCAGATATCAGTGGGCCTCACACCATCCACAAGTGTCCAGTGTCCAAAAGTGTACGCAGAGATTCAAAATCTCCATTATCCTCTCGTCACTTTGGTCACAGGCAGCTGTGCCATCGAGCGTGTCACATAGCGCTCAGATATCAGTGGGCCTCACACCATCCACAAGTGTCCAGTGTCCAAAAGTGTACGCAGAGATTCAAAATCTCCATTATCCTCTCGTCACTTTGGTCACAGGCAGCTGTGCCATCGAGCGTGTCACATAGCGCTCAGATATCAGTGGGCCTCACACCATCCACAAGTGTCCAGTGTCCAAAAGTGTACGCAGAGATTCAAAATCTCCATTATCCTCTCGTCACTTTGGTCACAGGCAGCTGTGCCATCGAGCGTGTCACATAGCGCTCAGATATCAGATTGGCCTCACACAATCCACAAGTGTCCAGTGTCCAAAAGTGTACGCAGAGATTCAAAATCTCCATTATCCTCTCGTCACTTTGGTCACAGGCAGCTGTGCCATCGAGCGTGTCACATAGCGCTCAGATATCAGTGGGCCTCACACAATCCACAAGTGTCCACTGTCCACAAGTGTGTGCAGAAATTCTAAAACTCCCCTGTCCTATAGACACCTTGTACCTTGTTTTACATTACTATATAGTTTGTTGGATTTTGTCTACATTTCTACCAAAAATGAGGAAGGCTGGTGGAAGAGGCAGTGGAATTGGGCGGGGGTTGGCAGCTGGTAATGATGGTGTTGGTGGTGGATCTGATGGTAGTGGCAAGAGCAAAATAGGACCGAATGCAGGAGGTGCTGACCCTACGTCATCGTCTGGCTACATAAGGCCTCGAACGCTTAGTTTTCTAGGAGTTGGCAAACCGCTTTTAAAGGCAGAGCATCAGGAAAAAGTTTTGTCTTACATTGCTGACTCAGCCTCCATCTCTATCGCCTCCTCTTCTTCAGTTGTAAAAAGTAAAAGCACTGAGTCGTCATTGGAGGCTCATGTTCATGAACCACACCTTTCCTTGTGTCCTTCACCCCAACCAAGATTGAAGGATGACGTAGGCCATACTACTGATTACTCCATGGAGCTGTTTTCACATACCATGCCTGGATTATCAAGTGAAATGGTGAATTACCCAGGCCAAGATGAATCTGACATGGAGTGCACTGATGCACAGCCGCTGATGGATGATTCTGCTGGTACATTCACTCAGAGCACTACATTGTCCTCGCAGTGTACAGAGCCAGATTCTGACCCTGATGAGACTCAGGTGCCCCTTCCCGCACACTATACCACCATACACGGTGACACAGAGGAAGGTGCACATGACATAGAAGAGGAGGTGATGGATGACCCAGTTGTTGACCCAGATTGGCATCCATTGGGGGAAGAGGGTGCTGCTTCCAATAGCTCAGATGAGGAGCATCCACAGCAGACATCGACATCGCAACAGCTGTTATCTGGCAGGCCCGGAGCACTCCAAAGACAGGTTCCAAACATCAAAAGAGTTGCTGGACCGCTTGTCCAGAGGGTCAAAAGATCACAGCGTGCTAGGCCGCAAAATGTCTGCCAAAGTAGGAAGAGTACAGTGTGGCACTTTTTTGAACAAAATCCTCATGATCAGGCCAAGATTATCTGTAAGAAGTGCGCAAAGACCTTTAGCCGAGGGAAAAATCTGAAAAATTTGAATACCAGTTGCATGCTTAGACATTTAACCAGCATGCACTTGCAAGCGTGGACACAACACCAAACCTCAAGTGCCACATGTGCAACTGATCACAACGAAGGTAGTCAGCAACGCTACATTGTTTCCCCCACTGTAAGCCCACCGGTTAGCACAGCAGCAAATGTTGAGGTGTCGTTGCAAGGCCACAGCAGTCAGGGAATCCCACTGTTATATCAACGAAAGACTGATTCTAGGCCATCAGAAAGAACACCAACTCCATCACCATCATCAACCCTCTCTCAGTCCGCCCTGTCCACCGCTACTTCCACCATATGCAGCTCTCAAGTCCAGCTCACCCTCCCAGACACTATGAGTAGGTCAAGAAAGTACTCAGTCTCTCATTCGCATACACTGGGTTTGAACGCCCACATTGCCAAACTAATCTCGTTTGAGATGATGCCCTTTCGGTTGGTGGAAAGCACAGCTTTCCGCGAACTCATGGCCTATGCAGTACCACGCTATGACCTACCCAGTCACCACTTCTTCTCTCGCAAGGCCATCCCTGCCCTCCACCATCATGTGAAAGACCGCATTGTCCATGCACTCAAGCAGTCAGTGAGCGGAAAGGTGCACCTCACAACTGATGCATGGTCCAGTCGGCATGGCCAGGGCCGTTACGTGTCCATCACTGCGCACTGGGTTAATGTGGTGGATGCAGGGTCCACAGGGGACAGCGGTGGTGGGACAGTGCTGCCTAGCCCACGGTATAGGAAACAGTTGGCTGTAGGCGTTCGACCCTCCTCCTCCTCGTCCTCCTCCAGAAGCGAAAGCTCGTCCACAGAGCGCAGTCGTACGAGCACTCCATCTGCAGCTGCCACTGTTGCACACGATGTGTCCCCCTATCGAGCAGCTAGTGGAAAGCGTCAGCAGGCTGTGTTGCAGATGATGTGTTTGGGCGACAGACACACCGCCGAGGTGCTGGCCGAGTACTTGAAGCGACAAACTGAGTCATGGCTGGGCAGTGTACATCTTGAGGCAGGCAAGGTAGTTAGTGATAACGGCCGTAATTTTGTGGCAGCCATAGCCCTTTCAAAACTCAGCCACATACCTTGCTTGGCTCACACCTTGAACCTGGTGGTGCAGTGCTTCCTCAAAAATTATCCGGAGTTAACAGCCCTGCTCCAGAAGGTGCGAAGACTGTGCGCGCACATCCGCCAGTCGCCTGTACTCTCCGTTCGTATGCAGAAGCTGCAGCGATTGCTCCACCTTCCCAACCACCGCCTCATTATCGACATTGCAACAAGGTGGAACTCCACCCTGCACATGGTGGAGCGGCTGTGCGAGCAGAGTCAGGCCATAATGCATTTGTGGGAGGATACACGGCCAGGCACTTTGAGAGCAGACATGGAGTTGACAGGCGTGCAGTGGTCGAAGCTGAAAGACCTTTGTAAAGTCCTTCAGTGTTTTGAGGAATGCACACGGCTGGTAAGCGCAGACGACGCCATCCTAAGCATGAGCATCCCATTTATGCGTCTGCTCATGCAAACTTTGACGCACCTTAAGGAGCAGGCGTCTGCAGCCAATGTTGATGAGGAGGAAGAGGAGGAGGGAATCCTTGATGACATTCAGCCATTGTCTGCTCAGGGACCTCTCCTGGACGAGGTGGAGGAAGAAGAGGAGGAGGAGGAGGAGGAAGATGGGGATGATTACTTAGGGGAGGAGGATGCATCTCGTGGGGCAAGTGAAAATGTTGGCGTGGCAAGGTCTGGTACAGGGTTTGTGCGTGACTGGAGGGATGTGGATTTGCCAGAAAGTGCTCCTCCAACCAGCACTCGCAGTGCATCATTGACACCGGGAACATTGGCCCACATGTCAGATTATGCCTTGCGGATCCTAAAAAGGGACCCCCGCATTGCCAAAATGATGAACGATGACGACTACTGGTTGGCCAGCATCCTGGATCCACGCTATAAAGGCAAATTACAAAACATCATGCCACAGGAGAACCTTGACCTAATATTGGCTAATAAACAAGCAACTCTGGTAAATCGGTTGCTTGAGGCATTCCCAGCACACAGCAGCGGTGATGGTTCTCACAAGAGCCGTACGGGCCGGGGGCAGCTTGGCAGAGGTGTTCGTGGTGCACACAGCAGAAGTGGCGTTGGAGACAGGGGTTTCATGACAATGTTGTGGACTGATTTTTCAAATACCGCTCACACAACTGGTAATACTGCATCGATGGAAAGTGACAGGAGACAGCAGTTGTCAACTATGGTTACAAACTACTTTTCCCCCCATATCGATGTTCTCCCACACAGGTCATTCCCCTTTGACTATTGGGCCGCTAAACTGGACACCTGGCCTGAATTGGCCCAATATGCCTTACAGGAGCTCGCTTGCCCAGCTGCAAGTGTGCTATCGGAAAGAGTCTTCAGTGCAGCTGGATCAATCCTGACAGAAAAAAGGACCCGTCTGTCAACCCAAAATGTGGATGATCTAACCTTCATTAAAATGAACCACGCATGGGTTTCCAAGGATTTTGTCCCACCTTCCCCTGATGACACATAGGGTGACAGAAAAATGGCTTGCTTTGGTCCACCTCTTCCTGGTACTTCACCTATTTCGCCTTTTGCATCAGCTGAATGTCCAACATCAACATATGCCACTTTCTAAAACTCCATAACTGTGCTGCCTCCCCCCCCATGGCCGGGGTCACCACCTACCGCACGACACCGTGCGAGTGCCGTTGCCCTGGACAGGTGGGTAGGCCGACTCTTGGGCGCGGGCACTGGCACAGGGTCCCTCATAGTGCAATCAAGTGTCTCTGACGGTGGTGGTGCACACCCGCCGTCAGACACACCGCTGTACTATGAGGGGCCCAGTGCCAGTACCGACGCCCACGAGTGGGCCCCCCTTGCTTGGCCAGGGCCCCAGCATTTGCAATCTTTACCTCTCCCTGCTCCTCCGCTGTGTAATCTGGGTCGTCAAATCCATACTGTGCCTGACACCGTATGAGCCTGCCTCCTGAGACATATATTTTGAATGTGTACGCTATCCATACATGTTATCCAGGGATACGGTACCCTTTCTAACCTTTGTGCAATGACGTGCAATTCATACTGGGCCTAACACCGCCTGAGCCTGCCTCATGCTGTATAGACATATATTTTGAATGTGTACGCTATCCATACATGTTATCCGGGGATACGGTACCCTTTCTAACCTTTGTGCAATGACGTGCAATCCATACTGGGCCTAACACCATCTGAGCCTGCCTCATGCTGTATAGACATATATTTTGAATGTGTACGCTATCCATACATGTTATCCGGGGATACGGTACCCCTTCTAACCTTTGTGCAATGACGTGCAATCCATACTGGGCCTAACACCGTCTGAGCCTGCATCATGCTGTATAGACATATATTTTGAATGTGTACGCTATCCATACATGTTATCCGGGGATACGGTACCCCTTCTAACCTTTGTGCAATGACGTGCAATCCATACTGGGCCTAACACCGTCTGAGCCTGCCTCATGCTGTACAGACATATATTTTGAATGTGTACGCTATCCATACATGTTATCCGGGGATACGGTACCCTTTCTAACCTTTGTGCAATGACGTGCAATCCATACTGGGCCTAACACCGTCTGAGCCTGCCTCATGCTGTATAGACATATATTTTGAATGTGTACGCTATCCATACATGTTATCCGGGGATACGGTACCCTTTCTAACCTTTGTGCAATGACGTGCAATCCATACTGGGCCTAACACCGTCTGAGCCTGCCTCATGCTGTATAGACATATATTTTGAATGTGTACGCTATCCATACATGTTATCCGGGGATACGGTACCCTTTCTAACCTTTGTGCAATGACGTGCAATCCATACTGGGACTAACACCGTCTGAGCCTGCCTCATGCTGTATAGACATATATTTTGAATGTGTACGCTATCCATACATGTTATCCGGGGATACGGTACCCTTTCTAACCTTTGTGCAATGACGTGCAATCCATACTGGGCCTAACACCGTCTGAGCCTGCCTCATGCTGTATAGACATATTTTGAATGTGTACGCTATCCATACATGTTATCCGGGGATACGGTACCCTTTCTAACCTTTGTGCAATGACGTGCAATCCATACTGGGCCTAACACCGTCTGAGCCTCCCTCATGCTGTATAGACATATATTTTGAATGTGTACGCTATACATACATGTTATCCAGGGATACGGTACCCTTTCTAACCTTTGTGCAATCACGTGCAATCCATACTGGGCGTGAGAACGGCTGGCGAGCTGTTAAGCAAGCTACAGCACCTGTCCAGACAAGTACAGGGATTCCCTAGCGAGGAGACTTATTTGATTGTTTTCAATGTTGGGACAGCAATTTTTGGGGAGCACTATACTCTGGAGAATGATAGATGGGGCCCACCATACACTGGAACATTCCAAAGGTGGACATCAGACACTGGAGCAGCATTTACAGGGCCCATTATATACTAGAGCATTAGAAATGGGGCCCATTATGTTTGGAGCATTATTTGGGCCCATAAGACAGTGGAGCTTCATCCATGGGGACCAACATATACTGTAGCATTATGTGGAGCTCATCATATACTGTTTCAAAGATTATATGGGACCAATGATTTTGTATGGAGAAATAGATGGGCCTCGTCATGAGATGTAAAAAGTGAGGTATTTTTCATTGTACTATACCGCTATTTCTCATTGTACTATACGCTATTTCTCTGCCGTATCGGAGCATGATGAGTTGTGGTATGTGTTAAAGGGGCGCTCTTTCGCCCAGGGCACATGAAAACCTGCAGCCAGCCCTCCCCCCCACAAATTTAGCCAAATAACCCCCATTTTTCAGTGCGTAACTTGTATTATGAAGTTAATTAAGGTTGGCAAGCTTAAGTAAGAAGAATTGATGCTTTTGGCATTCAAATGGGCACTGTAGGTGTGTTTCCTGTCCTCCTCTCACTGCCGACTTTTATTCCCCATTGACTTACATTGGGTTTCGTGTTTCGGGACGACCCCGACTTTTCCCTATAATCGGACGATCTTGCTCGACCCGACTTTTGGAAAAGTCGGGTTTCACGAAACGAAACGCGACCCTAAAAAACCAAAAGTCGCTCAACTCTAGTTCTCACCATATATCTAGAAAAGTTCCTTGGGGGGTCTAGTATCCAAAATGGGGGTCGCTTGTGGGGGGTTTCCACTGTTTAGTAGAGTTGAGCGAAACGGCTCGGTCATATTCAAAAGTCGGCGGCTTTCGCTGAAGTCGGGTTTCATGAAACGAAACCTGACCATAGCGTGAGGTCGGCCACGAGGTCGACGACCAGAGCGCCAAAGTCGCATTTCAAAAGATGCTTCCAGCGCCCTTTAACAGCCAATGATGGAGGACGCACACTGTGGGTAACGCGATGACATAGGCATCGGTCACCACCATCTTTGAGAAGGGCATGCAAGTGATTGGCTGGCTTTGTGTGGCGTTACTGGGGCTATAAAATGGCGTGCACGCCAACCACCATCTTACTTCTGCCTATCTTAGCATTAGGGAGAGGTTGCGGCTGCTGATTCTGAATAAGGGAGAGCGTTAGGCAGGGAAGAAGAACCAAAAAACTGCTTCTGCTGATAGCGATCTCCACTTACAACACAACACTTTGTGCGCAGTGACAGGGGAGGCTCTATTTTTGTGCATCAGCTCTGTTGGTTATTAGGCTGCCTTATAAGACTCCCTGATAGCTGCAATGCTGTTTGCACACTGCTGTGCAAACTGCTTTTTAAAAGCAAAAATACTTTTTTTCCTCTTTTCTGCACAGTCACCAAGCGTTCATTTTTCCATCCTTTTGTGTGTGCAGCAGTCCTGCTTATTAGGCTGCTTGCGACCATACTTGGACTGAGAGCATCATTGTCAGCGTCCTCAAATCTCTAGTTAGATCCAAATTCTCACCAATCCCATAGACACCCTCCACCTTGTCACACACCATCCAATTTCAGCCTATTACATTGAGGTGTAATCTCTCCTGGGCCTGAGACAATAGTTCAGCGTCCTCAAATCTATAGTGAGATTCAAATTCTCACCAATAGTAGATACACCTTCTACCTTGTTTTACAGTACCATATAGCTGGTGGTATTTTGGGTACATTTTCACAAAAATGAGGAAGTATGGTGGAAGACGCCATGTAAGTGGGCGGGGGTTGCCAGCTGGTCCCGATGGTGGTGGTGGTGGTGTTTTCATCTGTTGGTAGTGGCAAAAGCACAATAGCACCTAAGGCAGGAGGTGTTGAGCCTGCATCATCGTCTGACTCCACAAGGCCTTGAAGGCTCTTTTTTCTGGGAGTAGGTAAACCACTTTTAAAGCCAGAGCTTCAGGAACAAGTTTTGGCTTACATTGCTAACACAGCCTCCAGCTCTCTCACCTCCTCTTCTGAAGTTTCAAAAAATAAAAGCACTCAGTCGTCAGTGGAGGCTCCTGGTCAGGAACAACACCTTTCCTTGTGTCCTTCACCCCTACCAAAAGTGAAGGATGTGGCAGGCCACACTACCGATTACTCCATGGAGCTCTTTTCACATACCATGCCTGGGTTAGCAAGTCAAATCATGAATTCTCCAGTCCAAGATGAATCTGACATGGAGTGCACTGATGCACAGCCACTGCTAGATTTTTCTGCTGGTACATTCACTCAGAGCACTATATTGTCCTCGCAGTGTACTGAGGCAGAATCAGACCCTGATGAAACTCAGGTGCCCCATCCCGCATACTATACCACCTTACACGGTGACACAGAGGAAGGTGCACATGAAATTGAAGAGGAGGTGATGGATGACCCAGTTGTTGACTCAGATTGGCATCCATTGGGGGAAGAGGGTGCCGCTGCCAATAGCTCAGAAGAGGAGGATGAGGATCCACAGTAGGCAACGACATCGCAACAGCTGTTATCTGGCATGACCATAGCAGTCCAAACACGTGTTACAAAAACCAAAAGTGTTGGAGGACAGCTTGGCCACACGGTCAAATTAGCACAGCGTGCAAGGTCTCAAAATGTCTTCCATAGTAGGAAGAGTGCAGTGTGGCACTTTTTTGAACAAAATCCTAATGATCAGGCAAAAGTTATCTGTAAGAAGTGCACAAAGACCTTTAGCCGAGGGAAAAATCTGAGAAATTTGAATACCAGTTGCATGGTTAGACATTTAAAACACCATGCACGTGCAAGCGTGGACGGACTACCAAACCTCACGTACCACATGTGCACCTGCTCCGAATGAAGGTAGTCAGCAACGCTACATCGCTTCCCCCACTGTAAGCCTACCGGTTAGCACATCAACAGCAGCAAATATCGAGGTGTCGTCGCAAGGGCAAAGCAGTCATGGAATCACAATGTTATTGCTATGAAAGTCTGAATCTAGGCCATCAGCAACACCACCAACACCATCACCAACCCTCTTTCAGTCCGCCATATCCACCACTAGTTCCACCATATGCAGCTCTCAAGTCCTGCTCACCCTACCAGAGACTCTTAATAGTTCAAGAAAGTACTCATTCTCTCATCCGCCTACACTGGCTTTGAATGCCCACATTTCCAAACAAATCTCGTTAGAGATGTTGCCCTACTGGTTGGTAGAAAGCAAAGCTTTCTGCGAGCTCATGGCCTACGCAGTACCACGCTATGACCTACCCAGTCGGCACTTATTTTCACGAAAAGCCATCCCAGCCCTCCACGTGCATGTGAAAGACCGCATT
Organism: Dendrobates tinctorius; assembly: GCF_039654945.1. Taxonomy (NCBI): domain Eukaryota; kingdom Metazoa; phylum Chordata; class Amphibia; order Anura; family Dendrobatidae; genus Dendrobates; species Dendrobates tinctorius. The sequence goes on from NW_027361830.1 coordinate 16,751,917, forward strand.
GTCCATGCACTCAAGCAATCAGTGAGTGGAAAGGTGCACCTCACAACAGATGCATGGTCCTGAAGGCATGGCCAGGGCCATTACGTGTCCATCACTGTGCACTGGGTTAATGTGGTGGATGCAGGGTCCACAGGGGACAGCGGCGGTGGGACAGTGCTGCCTAGCCCACAGTATAGGAAACAGTTGGCTGTAGGCGTTCGACCCTCCTCCTCCTCCTACAGAAGCAAAAGTTCGTCCACAGATCGCAGTCGCATGAGCACTCCATCCGCAGCTGCCAGTGTTGCACACGAGTTGTCCCACTATTGAACAGCTAATGGTAAGCGTCAGCAGTAGTGTTGAGCATTCCGATACCGCAAGTATCGGGTATCGGCCGATATTCGCTGTATCGGAATTCCGATACTTAGTTCCGATACTTTTTTCATATCGAATACCGGAATCGGTAGTTCCCATAATGCTAGGAGCCCGCTCGATTTGATTCAGCCAATGGGGATCCTCAGAAGTGTGGGCACATCCTGTTAGGCATGTAGGCATGTTAACTACTTTCATGGCTGTGATTGGCTGCTGAAATGATGTCATGATGCACTATAAAAACAGCTGCAGCCGCCATTTCTGGTCACTCTGCTGTGAATTCAGTTAGGGACAGGCTGCTGTTGAAGACTGTGAGGGACAGTTAGAAATAGCGATCATCAAAAATATCTATTGCTCTACCCAGGCTACATAATCCACCACTGTAGCATTTTTGTAGCCCAGCAGCGCTGTTTTAATAGCTGTCTGCAAGGGCTGTGTGAGTGCAGACCCATGCTGTGTAGTGTGTCCTGCAGGCACGTCTGCTTGTAGGCCGCCCAGCGTGTGTCTCTGCCTCATACACATTTTTCTTTTATTGCTGCTTTTTTTTTCTCCTGTATAGTGTGCTTCCATACGTATCCATAAACGTTGGTTGCAAACACTAATGGAGTGGACAGCGGAGCCTTTCAGCAGCCTTTCAGTGCTATAGCCCATTTCTCTGCACTGTTTTTGGCTGTCTGATAGGTCTCTCTGTGTGTGAGTGCAGCTCACGTTGCAGTGTGTTCTACAGCCACCACTAGCTTTAGTCCGCTCAGTGTGCGTCACTGCCTCATACATAGTCCTTTTGTTTGCAGCTAATTTAGGCTGGTTTCACATTTGCGTTAAAACAACGCTGCGCCCTGCGTCATTAAGCCCCGCCCCGAGCCGGCTCCCTGCCCGCCCCATCCGGGATCACCGCCTACTTTCGCATTTGCACGCATGCGATCGGCACACCCTATCTTTAGCATAGGGTGCGCAGATCATGCGCTGCCAGTGTGAAAGTAGCGTGCTGCGCACTTTTGACGGTGCTCCGTGCGCGCCGAAATGCAGCATGTTGCATTTCGGCGCGCACGGCGCACCGTCAAAAGTGCGCAGCACGCTACTTTCACACTGGCAGCGCATGATCTGCGCACCCTATGCTAAAGATAGGGTGCGCTGATCGCATGCGTGCAAATGCGAAAGTAGGCGGTGATCCCGGATGGGGCGGGCAGGGAGCCAGCTCGGGGCGGGGCTTAACGACGCAGGGCGCAGCGTTGTTTTAACGCAAATGTGAAACCAGCCTTATCAAGATTTTTGTTCCTATATTAGTGTGCTTCCATCCGCATCCATTGTCATTGGTTGGTTGCAAACACTATATAGGATTAGATAGAGGAGCCTTTTTGCTGGCTTGTGCCCTTCAGGGCCAGCCAGACTAGTATCACCCTATTTTTTGGAGCCTCATCTATTGCATTGTAGGTTAGCTTCCTGCATTGTAATCGCTCCAAAAAGTTTGTGATACTATAGCTTTCAAACTTTGGTCACATCCTTTTCTTCCCCCCCCCCCAAAAAAAAAAAGGAAATAAAGTTCACCAAACACTCCACTTTACAGTTGTGTAGGTCACATTAGATCATATTAGATTGTAGTACACACACTCTTAGCAAAATTAGTGTTTCTTATACTGGTTAGCAGGTGTTCAGGAATAAGAACACTAAGCCACCCTTTTTTTTACTTTTCTGCCTATCTTTATCAGTCTACCAAGATGAAGAAGGCAGGGAGTAAGGCACGTGGTCGTGGCCGTGGAGTTTCAGCAGGGAGAGGACGGGGTGATTCGGTGTCTGCTGCGGCCACCAGTGACCCGGCATCCCCCACTTTTTCCAGGCAACAGTCCTTCATGCGCAGCTTTGTAGGACCTCACCGTACCCCACTGCTGCGTGACGAACAAATTGAAGCCGTTGTCGGATGGATGGCGGCAAACGCATCCACTTCAATGACTTCCGCATCCTCCCAAGGCCAGAGCACTTAAGAGCAACCATCTGTCTCTTCACCACCTGCCAAATTGCCCAGGCAGTCTGAGAGCCCTGGACAGGAGCCATCTCAATCTTTACTTCTGTTCTCAGAATCTGTTGGCTTGGAAAGAGGTGACCAGCCAAGCAGCATTCTAGAGCGTGAAGAAGAGGGAGTATGCAGTGATGTGCAACTGCTTTGTCCCTCTGAATCTGAAGAGGCGGGTGGGCCAGTGCCTATTGTCAGCACACCTCAGTGCTCATCTGATGATGATGAGGCTCAGTTTCCAATTTCTGGTGCGTACGGTGCTGGCGAGACAACCCAGGACCAGCTGGTGCTTGAAGAGGGGAGTGGAGATGATGAGGTCCTTGACCCATCATGGCGTCAGCCACAGGAAGGTGGTGGGAGCAGCTCTGAGGAAGAGATTCCCCGAATGGCCAAAAGAGGAGGAAGAGGGCGGGGGCAGACTTGGTAGCCTGTAGCCTCCACTTTGGCACCCGTGAGGAGCAATCTTCTTCCAAAACACAAGACGGGCGCTCCCAGGACTTGCAGTGCGTGGTTTTTTTTGACACAGTTGCAGATGACATTTGCTTTGTCAAATGCAAGCTGTGTCATCAGAAAGTGAAACAAGGGAAAAATGTGAGCAACCTCAATACCACAAATATGTGGAAACATGTGCGTACCAAGCACGAGGTGGAGTTACACAGACACACTGAAGATGTAGGCCAACCTTCAGCAGCACCTACCGCCTCTTCAGCTCGTGTTGTGGCCTCTTCCTCCAGCTCACACACAGCTGGTTCGGCTTCCTCACGGAACGCCATGGAAGAACCACTGCCACTGTTGTCCAGAGACCCAGTGAAATTCCACCCACTGAACCACGTTCGCAGTCATCAGCACACTCCCAGGCCACTCACCAGCAATTGGTAGCACAGGCATGGGAGAAAAAGCGGCCATACTCGGCAAACCATCCCTGAGCACTCGCTCTGAATACCGGCATTGCCAAACTACTGGCCCTTGAGATGCTGTCATTCAGGCTGGTGGAGACTGACACCTTCCGGAACTTGATGTCATTGGCAGTTCCACAATACAATGTGCCCAGCCGGTTTTATTTCAGCAGGCAAGCCGTCCCTGCCCTGCAAAAGCATGTGGAGGGAAAAATTAAAAATGCGCTACTAAACGCCGTCAGTAGCAAGGTCCACCTGACCACCGATGCGTGGACCAGTAGCCATGGACAGGGATGATACCTTTCCCTCACTGCCCATTGGATCAATGTTGTGGAGCCGGGTACAGATCTGGAGAGTGGCTCTGTACGTATTCTGCCAACTCCAAGGATTGCAGGAATGCAGTCTGTACATATTGAGTCCTCCTCCTACTCTAGTTCCTCGTAATCAGCACTGCATGAGCCTGTTAGGCCAGATAAGAGCACAGGTGTGGCCAAACGTCAACAGGCCGTCCTTAAATTAATTTCTTTGGGGAATCGGAGCCACACAGCACAGGAGCTCTGGAATGCCATCAAGCAGGAGAGCGATGTGTGGTTTGTGCCAGCGAATCTCCAGCCACGTTTGGTAGTGAGTGACAATGGCCATAATCTAGTGGCAGCTCTGGGCCTAGGCAACCTCACTCACATACCATGTCTGGCACACGTGCTCAATTTGGTCATGCAGAGCTTTCTGAGGGACTATCCGGATCTTGATATGTGACGAACAGCCCACCGCCGTTTGTCCACTTACGGGCGACACTAACGGGGGGTCCCGCTGCCACCAAAACGCGACGGACAGCGGACCCTGTGTCACCACTATGTCACAATCCCACCACTGACACCGGTGTATCAGCGGACGGAGGGGCGTGACACAATGCCGGCACACGGCTATCACAGGCGCAGTGGGGCTTATCTTAGTTACCCCAACACTGGCACCATGTGACCAAAAATATCCAGCAAGCTAATCTCGCTCTTCAATTTGCCGCAGGGGGAGTTTAATTTGGATGCCCCACCACTGCTATCAATCTTCCAAGTACTGCGGGGATTTATGTATATCCCACTTTCTCAGTTCCACTTTGGAACTCGCAGCTCTCCGGCGCCCCCCTTACCCTCAGGTCAGTCAGGGAACTGCACCTAGGATAATTAGTCACCGGACGGGCTGCCTGTTGTGAACCGGCAATTAGGCTTCTGCAGTAAGGGAATTATCAGCTGTAGCCGCAGCCCCTCATTCAGCTATATAAGACCCTTCTAGACTGCCAGCAAGCCGCAATAGCCGTGCACAACGTGCTGCCACCAGTCACGGTTACTTAATTCACAGTGTTAAATTAAGAGGGTCCGTGGCAAACCCCTTGAATTAGTAGCGATTATCTATCAAAGGCGTATAGTTCGAGTCTTAGAGCATAGAGACAGATCTAAATAATTATTTCATTTATTTTCCGAAAGAGGACAGTGATTACAGATAAAAGTTGCTATAAAATTGAGACATAAAATATGTACATTACAGGTATAAAATAAAAGTGGAGAAAACAAAGAGAGTACACTCACAGTTCCATATTGTTCCTTAGGCAGACCATGCGGCTAAGGTGGGTGGAGGCGGAGCTGCACTTCTCCGCTCATCTGGGGATCTTTCTAGCACGACGACTTGAGCTGTTCTGCGCTGGTTTGCCCAGGGAAGGCCTTATAGGCTTTGCTTTGTGACATCACGGAGAGATGCATTCTGGGTTGATCCCTCCTCTCTCATCCGAGTTATGTTTTGGCTACAAAACTTAGATTAGCTATAACTTTATGGGAGAAGCTGGTATGGACTCATCAGTGGTATCATGCTTCCCAGCGTAATGAGCCCATCAAGAAAACATCAAACATCTATGCGATATGACCGTCCATTTGGGCGCAAATCATATCTCAGGTTCTGGACATCCGAGAGTTTTGCAACAGGCACCACAGCGAAGCTGGGTCTGCTCGGATCGCAGAAATATGATTTTTATATTTCTGCTGGGTATGGTTTTCGCGGGACAATCCCTTATTGTTTTATTCAAACTCCTGGTTTCAAACAAAGAGTTTAGTTCCCGCACTTTTTTTCTCTTTCAGCTGAGAGAAGCCAAATGGTGTGAGGGAGATGGTCTAGCTAATTAACATTCCTGCTCTTCCAGAGGAAGTGGCAGGGTTGATAAAACCTGGGGGGAAGGAATTCCTACTACTGACAGTTTACAATGTCCTAGGATGGAGGATTTGTAGCACATTCCAACAGAAAACATATCTTGCAGACATTGTACATCACACCTCCCCCCTTAAGAGGGCGCTAAGGAGGCATTACCTCTCGGTAATCGGCCATGCGCACCTCAGCGGGTTCGCCCCGGCGGGACAACCCATCGGCATTGCCGTTTTCACAGAAGCAAAGCGTCACGAAGATAAGCGTCGGGATACAGCAGTTATTACATGGCAGTCAGTCAGGGCAGGAGTCAGGTAACCCTCACTCTGCTGTCCCTTTTAACCATGTGTTTATTCCTATCCTCCTATGTTCTCTTGCAATCCACTTTCACCGACCAATCCCCCCTCCATCACAACTCATATACATCAGCTCCTCTCTCTTTCCTTCTCCCATGTACAGCTCCCATGCACTTCTCACCTTCTTAAAAAACCTCAGCCCATCTTGCCCAAACACACTGCACAAAAAATCTTCATACAATTCCAAAAACTACTTGCTCTTTATCTTCCTGCTTCTACTGATTTCAGGGGACATCTCCCCCAACCCCGGTCCACCATCCCCCAACCTCAACCCCTACCCTACCTCACATCGAAACCTTAATAATCTTACTAATATTATTTGCACTCCTTCATCTCCTTCTTTCAATTGTGCCCTTTGGAATCCACGGTCTGTATGCAACAAGCTTCCTTTCCTACACAATTACTTTCTGAAAAACTCTCTGAATCTGTTGGCCCTCACGGAAACCTGGATTCAGGATTCTGACACTGTCTCTCCTGCTGCCATTTCCCATGGTGGCTTACAATTCTCCCATTCCCCGAGACCGACAAACAGACCTGGTGGTGGAGTCGGCATACTCCTGTCCCCACAATGCACTTTCCAGGTCATCCCCCCAGTTCCATCACTCTCATTCCCTTCTTTTGAAGTCCACACCATCAGGCTCTTTCGTCCCCTCTCCCTCAGAGTAGCGGTCATATACCGGCCCCCAGGCTCACCCACCCACTTCCTGGACCATTTCTCTGCCTGGCTGCCGCACTTCATGTCCTCAGAACTACCAACCCTTATCCTGGGAGACTTCAACATCCCCATTAACAGCCCCACTTCCACATCTGCATCCCAGCTTCTATCACTAACCACTTCTCTAGGCCTCTCTCAGCTCTCAACCTCTGAAACACACAAAGACGGTAACACCCTGGACCTGGTTTTCGCCCGGCTCTGCTCAATCTCCTACATAGATAACTCACCGCTTCCCCTCTCTGACCACAACATTCTCTCCTTTACACTCACAAATCCTCGCTCACCCCAGCACCCTCCTACCTACCATTCAGTCAGAAATCTACAAGCCATTAACCCTCATACACTTTCAGACTCCCTACACTCATCACTGTCCCCAATCTCTTCTTTGTCCTGTCCTGATCTGGCTGTACATCACTTCAATGACACTCTTAGAAGCACCCTTGACCAAGTAGCTCCCCTCACCCTCAGAACCTCCAAACACAGAGTGAAACAGCCCTGGCTCACATCGCAAACCCGATTTCTCCAGCGATGCTCTAGGTGTGCTGAACGCTTATGGAGGAAAACACGCACACCAGAAGACTTCATACACTTCAAATTTATGTTAAGGACATATAACTCTGCCCTTCACCTCGCCAAACAGACCTACTTCACCACCCTGATCTCCTCACTATCCAACAACCCCAAGAAACTTTTTGACACCTTTCACTCCCTCCTCAGGCCAAAAGCACAAGCCCCTATCACAGACATTTGCGCTGATGACCTTGCCTCCCACTTTATAGAGAAAATAGACAATATCCGTCAGGAAATCCGCTCCCAATCACCAAATTCAGTGACTCCCATCCCTCCCTGCATTCCCCCTGGCTCACTCTCCACATTCGATCCCATCACAGAAGGAGAAGTCTCCAGGCTCCTCTCCTCTTCTCGTCCGACTACATGCACAACCGACCCCATTCCCTCACATCTCCTCCAGTCTCTCTCCCCAGTCGTCACAACTCACCTAACTACAATCTTTAATCTCTCCCTCTCCTCTGGCATTTTCCCCTCCTCCTTCAAACACTCTATCATTGCTCCATTACTAAAGAAACCCACCCTCGACCCATCCTGCACAAACAACTACAGACCAGTCTCCAATCTCCCCTTTATCTCTAAACTCTTGGAGCGCCTGATATACTCACGCCTTACCCGTTACCTCTCCACTCACTCCCTCCTAGACCCTTCACAGTCCGGTTTCCGCCCCCTACATTCGACAGAAACTACACTCATCAAAGTGACCAATGACCTTCTGACAGCAAAACGTAATGGTGACCACTCTCTGCTCATTCTTCTCGACCTTTCTGCAGCTTTTGACACTGTTGACCATCCTCTCCTACTCTCTAGGCTCCAGTCACTAGGCATTAAGGACACTGCTCTTTCCTGGTTCTCCTCCTATCTTTCCGACCGCTCCTTCAGTGTTCTGTTTTCTGGCTCCACTTCATCTCCTCTTCCTCTCACTGTTGGGGTACCTCAGGGCTCAGTCCTTGGCCCCCTTCTCTTCTCTCTCTATACGGCCCCAATTGGACAGACCATCAGCAGATTTGGCTTTCAGTACCATCTTTATGCTGATGACACACAACTGTACACATCATCCCCTGACCTTACCTCCGCTGTACTACAGAACGCCACTGACTGTCTGTCTGCAGTCTCCAACATCATGTCTGCTCTCTATCTGAAACTCAACCTCTCCAAAACTGAACTTCTTCTGCTCCCACCATCTACTAACCTCCCTAAATCTGACATTTCCCTCTCTGTGGGTGGCACCATAATAACACCCCGACAGCAGGCACGCTGTCTGCGTGTTATGTTCGACTCCGATCTCTCCTTCACCTCCCATATACAATCTCTTGCCCGCTCATGCCGCTTACACCTAAAGAACATCTCTAGAATCCGCCCTTTTCTCACCATGGAAACAACAAAAACTCTCACTGTCGCCCTGATCCACTCCCGCCTGGACTACTGTAATGCTCTATTAATTGGCCTCCCTCTCACTCGACTCTCCCCTCTCCAGTCTATCCTTAATGCAGCAGCCAGGGTTGTCCATCTGGCTAATCGTTACTCAGACGCGTCCGCTCTTCGCCAGTCGTTAGACTGGCTGCCAATTCATTACAGGGTACAATTCAAAGTACTTGTTCTCACCCACAAAGCTCTCCACAGTGCGGCACCCCCTTACATCTCCTCCCTCATTTCTGTCTATCGGCCTAACTGACCGCTGCGCTCTGCAAATGACTTTCGACTAACCTCTGCCCTAATCCGTACCTCCCACTCCCGACTCCAAGACTTCTCCCGTGCTGCGCCAATCCTCTGGAATGCTCTACCCCAAGATATTAGGATCATCCACAATTTGCATAGTTTTAGGCGCTCGCTCAAAACGCATTTGTTCAGAGCGGCCTATCACATTCAGTAATCAAAGTCATGTTATGTTTGTGTGTGTGTAGCCCATTCACTATCTCCATCTAACCCCCACCCCCTAAAGATGGCTGGACCGTCATTGTAAATACATCATTGTAAATACAAACCTATGCTTTGTATCTCCCCCACCTCATTGTAGATTGTAAGCTCCACAAGCAGGGTCGTCTTATTTCGCTTTAATTATTGTATTGTTAACGTTGTTACTTATGACTGTTGTGTTTGAAACTGTTCAACTGTAAAGCACTGCGGAATATGTTGGCGCTATATAAATAAAGATTATTATTATTATTATTATTATTGATGCACTGCTGCACAAGGTTCGCCTAGAGAGTGTGCTCACTTGCGGCGTTCCAGCATGGCAAGATCGCGCATTGCATCTCTGCAACGCCGATTCCGCCTGCCAGAACATCGCATCATATGTGACCTCCCCACCAGGTGGAATTCAACGTTACATATGTTGGAGCGGTTGTGTGAGCAGCAGGCAGCAGTAATGGAGTACCAGCTGCATCAGGCGCAAACAAGTTGCACTGTGCGCCGGACACACTTCACCACCACTGAGTGGGCCACTATGAGGGACATCTGCCAAGTTTTGCGTGCCTTCGATGACTCCACGCGGATGGCCAGTGCAGATGATGCACTAATCAGCATGACTGCTCCCCTCATCTGTCTGCTTCAAAAAACCTTACAAGCACTAAGTGAGGAGGTTTTTGAAGAGGTCGAGGATGAGCAGTCAGAAATGCCATTTGCTTCTGGCAAGTCTGCGCAACGTTCTTCCACACAAAGGCCCAGGCAGGGGACACTTAGTGAGGAGGATGACGAGGAGTCAATGGAGGTGGAGGAACACATCTCTCCAGAGGAGGGAGGTACACAAAACTCTAGTAGTCAGTGTGTACAGCAAGGGTGGGGTGATGCTGAGCAGGCAGAGATGCTGCCTCAAGCTGGGGACAGCGTTTCCGGTCCAGTTGGCAGTCTGCAGCACATGGTTGATTTCATGCTGCAGTGCTTGTTAAATGACCGCCGCATCGCCAACATTCTCCACACGGCTGATTATTGGGTGTACACCCTCCTAGATCCTCGCTACCGGGACAACTTACAAAGCCTCATACCACAGTTGAACCGGGAGCGAAAAATGCGGGAGTACCAAGAAACACTTGTGCAGGCCATCATGTTCTCCATTCCCCCCGCAAGTGTTGCTGGTAGTGCTTTTCAAAGCAGCCATGTGGGTAGAGGCAGTGGAGGAAGCTCTGCACAAAGAGGTAGCAGAGGCAGTGCCGCAGGACAAGGCAAGGCCAGTATGGCCCAAATGTGGAAAAGTTTTGTGGGACCGCCACAAACGGCTACACCATCACAGACGGCTCCAGTCAGCAGAGGCAACATTTCCGTCAGATGGTGACAGACTACTTGTCTTGCCCTGTTAGTGTACTCCCAGACGGCTCTTACCCGTTCAAGTATTGGGTCTCTAAGCTGGATACATGGCCAGAGCTTAGCCAGTATGCATTGGAGGTGCTGGCTTGCCCTGCTGCCAGTGTATTATCGGAACGTGTCTTTAGTGCTGCAGGTGGTGTTGTAACAGACTGTCGCACGCGACTATCGGCCGATAATGTTGACCGGCTTACTTTTCTGAAAATGAACAAGGCCTGGATCTCACCTGAATTTGCCAGTCCTCTTCCAGAATAAATAATTGGCTGGCAACAGGATCCAGGTCTCCTGTTGTGTTCATATTTCTATGACCTGATCTTTATTTCCTGGGCTACAGCAACGCCCGTTATTGCTTAGAAGTGCTGTCCACACAGACAAAACACTCGCTCATGTGTAAGTGGGGTTCGGTAATGTCAGCTGATCCCCTGCTGTGTGTACAGCAAACTCTCCTGCTGCCTACAACTTCTGACTACCTCTGATTTAATATGTTCTCTGATTTGCTCTCTGTCTCCACTCTGTTTTGAGTATTTCCTCCGACCTACAACACCGTCTGTTTCTGCTCTCAAGTGCCGTCTGCACAATCCACACTTGTTCCTGTGTTACCTGGGTCCTGTAACATCTGCTCATCTCCAGAGGTGAGCACGGCAATGTCTCCTGCTTTGTCTACATTCCCACTACTTGTAGTGGAAATGTGGACAGAGCAGGAGACATTGCCTGACTCACCTCTAGGGAGAAGCTGCTGTTACAGAACCCCAGTAACACAGGAACAAGTGTGGGTTGTGCAGACGGCATTTCAGAGCAGCAACTGGTGTGGTTGGAAGCCAGAGGAAATACTCGAAACAGAGTGAAGACAGAGGCCTAATTGGAGTATGTTGACAGTTAGTAGTAGTCTAGAAACAATCGCAAACTGCCACCAAGTAGGCCTCAGCCTACTACCTGATTTTCCCTTGGCTCTGACACCACCAGTTGTTGCTCAGAAGTGCTGTCCGCACAGACAAAACACTCACTCATGTGTAAGTGGGGTTCGGTAACATCAGCTGATCCCCTGCTGTGTGGAGGGCAAAGTGCTGCTGCCTCCAAATTGTAACTACTTCAGATTTAAACATTCTCTGATTTGGCCTCTGTCTCCACTCTGTCTCTAGTATTTCCCCTGACCTCCAGCACCGCCAGTTCCTGCTCACAGTTGCCGTCCGCGCATTCCACACGTGTTCCTGTGTTACTGGGGTTCTGTAACGTCAGCAGATCCCCCAATGTGTGTCCGCCACTGTCTCCTGCGCTGTCCACCTTCCCACTGCAAGCGGTGGAAATGTGGACAGAGCAGGAGACAGTGGCAGACACACATCAGGGGCTCGGCCGACATTACAGAACCCCAGTAACCCATGAACACCTGTGAATTGGGCAGACGGCTGCTGTACGCATAAACTGGCGGTGTTGGTGGTCACGTGAAATCCTGGAAGCAGAGTGGAGACGGATGCCTAATTGGAGCACGTTGACAGTCTGTTGTAGCCTACAAACAATCTAAAACTGCCACCAAGTAGGCCTCGGCCTGCACCCTGGTTGTCCCTGGGCTCCAACAACGCTAGTTGGTGCTCGGAAGTGCTGTCCACACAGAAAAAAAACACTTGTTCATGGGAAAGTGGGGGTCAGTAACGTCAGCTGATCCCCTGCTGTGTCGAGGGCAAAGTGTCCTGCTCCCTCCAAAGTCAAAATATCTCAGCTTTACACCTGGCTCCTAGTAGGCCTCGGCCTGCACCCTGATTGTCCCTGGGCTCCAACAACGCTAGTTGGTGCTCGGAAGTGCTGTCCACACAGAAAAACACACTTGTTCATGTGAAAGTGGGGTTCAGTAACGTCAGCTGATCCCTTGCTGTGTGTACGGCAAACTCTCCTGCTGCCTCCAAAGTCAAAATAACTCCGATTTACACCTGGCTCCTAGTAGGCCTCGGCCTGCACCATGATTGTCCCTGGGCTCCAACAACGCCAGTTGGTGCTCTGAAGTGCTGTCCACACAGAAAAAAACACTCGTTCATGTGAAAGTGGGGGTCAGTAACGTCAGCTGATCCCCTGTGTGGAGGGCAAACTGCTGCTGCCTCCAAATTGTAACTATTTCAGATTTAAACATTCTCTGATTTGGCCTCTGTCTCCACTCTGTCTCTAGTATTTCCCCTGACCTCCAACACCGCCAGTTCCTGCTCACAGTTGCCGTCCACGAATTCCACAAGTGTTCCTGTGTTCCTGGTGTTCTGTTACATGAGCAGATCCCCCAATGTGTGTCCGGCACTGTCTCCTGCGCTGTCCACCTTCCCACTGCAAGCGGTGGGAATGTGGACAGAGCAGGAGACAGTGGCAGACACACATCAGGGGATCTGCTGACATTACAGAGCCCCAGTAACACAGGAACATGTGTGGATTGGGCAGACGGCTACTGTACGCATAAACTGGCGGTGTTGTTGGTCACGTGAAATCCTGGAAACAGAGTGGAGACAGATGCCTTATTGGAGCACGTTGACAGTCTGTTGTAGCCTACAAACAATCTAAAACTGCCACCAAGTAGGCCTCGGCCTGCACCATGATTGTCCCTGGGCTCCAACAACGCTAGTTGGTGCTCGGCAGTGTCTTTGGCATAGGTACTCCCTGCTGCCCAGCCTGTTTTCAGCACGCCTGCTGTTTCCGGGTAGTGTCAAGGTCACTATGCCACCAATCCGTTGTCCTGTCGTCTTGCGGCCGGGTTAGCCGACTCTACGGTGCCTGCAGTTTAGGTGACTCCTATGTGGGCTGCGGGAACTGGCACTGAAGGCTGGATCCGTAGTGCCAATGGGACATGGACCCCCTGTAGGAATGTGGGTTTCGGTAACTGCGGCCGGCTTGCGGCCTAGCTACTTTGCTTTGAATGGGTACCTTGTGCTACCCACCCGGGTTCCAGCACTGTCTGCTGGTTCTCACCAGAGCCTTTGGCCTAGGTGCCTCCATCTCGGTATCCGAAGTCCAGCACCGTCAGCTGGTCCTTGGTAGTGCTTTTTAGCACAGGTACCTTCTGCTTAGTAACCGTGGTCCAGCACCGTCAGTTGGTCCTCGGTAGTGCCATTGGCTCTTGTTCATTCTGCTACCCATCCGGGTGCCAGCACTGTCTGCTGGTTCTCGCCAGAGCCTTTGGCCTAGGTGCCTCCATCTTGGTATCTGAAGTCCAGCACCGTCAGCTGGTCCTTGGTAGTGCTTTTTAGTACAGGTACCTTCTGCTTAGTAACCGTGGTCCAGCACCGTCAGTTGGTCCTCAGTAGTGCCATTGGCTCTTGTTCATTCTGCTACCCATCCGGGTGCCAGCACTGTCTGCTGGTTCTCGCCAGAGCCTTTGGCCTAAGTGCCTCCATCTCGGTATCCGAGGTCCAGCACCGTCAGCTGGTCCTTGGTAGTGCTTTTTAGCACAGGTACCTTCTGCTTAGTAACCGTGGTCCAGCACCGTCAGTTGGTCCTCGGTAGTGCCATTGGCTCTTGTTCCTTCTGCTACCCATCTGGGTGCCAGCACTGTCTGCTGGTTCTCGCCAGAGCCTTTGGCCTAGGTGCCTCCATCTCGGTATCCGAGGTCCAGCAACGTCAGCTGGTCCTTAGTAGTGGTTTCTAGCACAGGTACCTCCTGCATAGTAACTGGGGTCCAGCACCATCAGCTGTTCCTCAGTAGTGCCATTTCTCTATTGTTCCTTCTGCTGCCACTACGGGTTCCAGTACTGTCAGCTGGTTCTCGCCAGTTTCTCAGCCTTCTTGTACCTTCTGCTACATTTCCAAGATCAAGCTTTTTGAAATTGTCTTTGGTAATCCTTATTGATCTCCATGACGACGACCCTGATGACGACGACCCTGAAGACCACACCAAAGAACACCAGAAATATATCCCTAAATAATAAGACCAAGAGGACAAAGAACATTAAGACAACCACCAAGATACAGAACAAAAGACAGAAGAACAAGAAGCAGAAGAAGCAAAAGCAGAAGAACAGAAAGCAGAAGAACATTAAGCATAAGACTAAAAATCAGCATAGAAGAAATCAAAATTATAAGCAGAAGAAGACTAAGCAGTAAATGGGGGTGAGTCCGTTCCTCCTCGTGATGCCCCTGGAAAATGCCTGCTGCTGCAGGCCAAACTGAACGCGGACAAATCCTGTTGTAAATCTTTAGTGACAGGCAGAACGTAAGGTGTAATCTTATAACTTTTATAGATAAGTACTACAGGAATGCCTGTCACCATAAGAAAATGAAGAAAAAGAAGAATAGGAAGAAGATGAAGAAATAGCATATTAAAATTAATAATAGCTGAATAAGAAGAATATGAAGAATGGAAAAAAAAATTAATGGGAAGAAGATGAAGAAGAAGAAGATGAATAAGGTGAAGAAAAAGTTGATGAAAAAAATGCTACTGCTGCGGATCATGAAGGAGAAAGTGTGGGAGAAGTACAAAAGAAGGTGAAGAGCATGGAAGTTGTGAAACATACTGTACATATCTGACAAAATATAAAAAAAGGTTAACATAGTCAATATCTTTTTATCGCCGAACGTCTTGAAAAAAAAAATTGGAATTAATGCTATGCCATGTGATTTGAATAAACCACTATGCCTTTAATGTCTCCTCCACCTCCCACAATACATTCTACATGATTCTTATTTGTTTTCAATTATGTAGAATAAGCCAACAAGGAAATAAAGGGCTTTTTTAAATTCCGATACCGGAAGTCCCATTGACTTGAATGGGACTTCCGGTATCGGAATTGGCGATACCCGATATTTTTTTTGTATCGGGCGATACCATTCGATACGATATTTTTGGGTATCGAACGGTATCGCTCAACACTAGTCAGCAGGCTTTGTTGAAGATGATGAGTTTGGGCGACAACAGACACACCGTGGAGGTACTGGCCAACTACTTGCAGCGACAAACTGAGTCATGGCTGGGCAGTCTACATCTTGAGGCAGGCAAGGTAGTTAGTGATAACAGCTGGAAATTTGTGGCAGCCATAGCCCTTTTAAAACTCAGACACATACCTTGCCTGGCTCACATCCCACTTATTCGTCTGCTCATGCAAACTTTGACGCACATTAAGGAGCAGGCATCTGCAGCCGAGGAGAAAGAGGAGGAGAGAAAGTCTTGATGACAGTCAGCCATTGTCTGCTCAGGGAAGTCTCATGGACGAGGTGGAGGAAGAAGAGGAGAAGGAGGAGTATGATGGGGATGATTATTTTGGGGAGGAGGATGCTTCTCAGGGGGCAAGAAAAAATGTTGGTGTGGCAAGTTCAGGTACAGGGTTTGTGCGTGACTGGAGGGATGTTGATTTTTCAGAAAGTGCTCCTCCACCCAGCACTCACAGTGTATTCATTGACACCTGGAACATTGGCCCACATGTCAGATTATGCCTTGCAGATCCTAAAAAGGGACCCACGCATGGCCAAAATGATGAACGATGACGACTACTGATTGGCCAACATCCTGGATCCACGCTATAAAGGCAAATTCCAAAACATCATGCCACAGGAGAACCTAGAGCTAATATTGGCTAACAAACAAGCAACTCTGGTAAACCGTTTCTTTGAGGCATTCCCAGCACACAGTGGCGGTGATGTTTTTCCAACGAGCCGTAGGGGGCAACATGGAAGAGGTGTTCGGGGTGCACACAGCCGAAGTGGCGTTGGACACAGGTGTTTCATGACTATGTTGTGGACTGATTTTTCAAGTACCGCTCACACGACTGGTAATACTGCATCGATGGAAAGTGACAGGAGACAGCAGTTGTCATCTATGGTAACAAACTACTTCTCGTCCCATATCGATGTTCTCCCTCACTGGTCATTCCCCTTTGACAATTTGGTGAGTAAACTTGACACCTGGCCTAAATTGGCACAATATGCCTTACAGGAGCTCGCTTGCCCTGCTGCTAGTGTGTTATCTGAATGAGTCTTCAGTGCTGCTGGATCAATCCTGACAGAAAAAAGACCCGTCTGTCAACACAAAATGTTGATGATCTAACCTTCGTTAAAATGAACCATGCATAGGTTTCAAAGGATTTTGTCCCTCCCTCCCCTGCTGACACGTAGGTTGCCAGAAAAATGGCTTCCTTTTGTCCTCCTCTTCCATGGACTTCTCCAATTACTCCATTTGCAGCTGCTGAAAGTCCAACATCAACATATGCCATTTTTTCCACCTCCCTAAATGGACTGCCTCCCCCCACAGAGCCAGGGTCACCACCTGGGGCATGCACCCGTGCGAGTGCCATTGCCCTGGACAGGTGGGTGGGCACACTCTTTGGCAACGGCACTGGCACAAGGTCCCTCATAGTAGAATCAAGTGTCTCTGACGGTGGGAGTGCACACCCGCCATCAGACACACCGGCGTACTATGAGAGGCCCTGTGCCAGTACCTCCGCCCACGAGTGGGTCCCCCCTGCTTGCTCAGGGCACCAGCACTTGCAATACTTACCTCTCCCTGCTCCTCCACTGTGTAGTCTGGCCTGTTAAATACTTCACTGGGACTGCCAATACAAATTTGGTGAAATGATAGATGATGGTTAAGACGTAGCTATGCCCTGTCCTGCTGGGCTCTGTCTTCAGAAGATCAATGGCTTCCATTTGTTATGGACGTCAACTCACAATGAGATGCAGTGGTGTTTTATCATCAGCTTTCACTGTTTTCCGACTCACAGATGTGTGGCATTCCTGCCCACATTTTTAAATGTGTCCTCTCGTGCCAATCCAACAGAATCGCCTACGGCCTGTGGCTTGTGTCTTTTGCACTCCAAAGTTACCTGACAGATCATGATAGGCAGTGAGGACAATGTCTACATCTGTCCGTGTGATCACAATTTGATGGAGATGAGTAACGGTGATGGGTTCCACGGTACTGCGATACAGTAAACCTTTCTACACAAGAACTGTTTTCGCTGTCTCCACAGACAAAGTAATTGAGGGTCAGCATCGCCTCTGAGAATTCTCCCTGGACTTTTTACCGTGATTAGTAATTCTAAAATTTCTGCAATCAGTCGACTTTTCGTCTGTACTTGTATCCATCTCGTTTCCTCTTGCGGAGAGTCTGGACTGTCTTACTGAGACTGAAATATATATGAAGATTGAAAAATACCCCAACAGTGTATACTGGTGTACGCTTCGAATACATAACCCTTTTTCTGCTTTTTAGATTCTTTTCTAGTCCATACTGAGGCTGTCTTTGTCGGACTCCGGAAATATACACACAGATATTTAATGTTTAAACTATGCTATATATACCTGTTATCCAGTGATACTGTACCCTTTCTCAACTTTGTACAATCAGGTCAAATCCATACTGGGCCTGAGACCCACTGAGTCTGCCTCCTGATATATATACATAGGTTTTTAATGTTTAAACTAGGCTATATATACCTGTTATGCAGTGATACCATACCCTTTCTCAACTTTGTACAATCACGTCCAATCCATACTGGGCCTGAGACCCTCTGAGTCTGCCTCCTGATATATAGACATACGTTTTTCATGTGTAAACTGTGCTACATATATACCTGTTATTGGGGGATACTGTACCCTTTCTCAATTTTCTACAGTCTTATTGAATCCATACTGGGCCTGAGAACGTCTGACTCTGCCTCCTGATTAGAGATGAGCGGCGTTTGATTCGACCTGTTCGCCAAGTTAAAATTCCAGCTGTTTTGGGCGGTGTTCGAGCCGTTCGTCGAACTCGAACACTTTGCTTAAATTTCGGCTGTTCGAAGTTCCGTTCAAGAACGGTTCGTTCACCAAAAGCGTAACTTTATTTTCACATTAATAATGGTTTTCAATGTTAATAGACTGTTTCATGGCATAGTAGCAGTGTGTGGTAGCAAGCGGTGTAGTACACCTGTCAAGGAGCTACACCGTGTGTGTTTCTAATTATTTTTTACCGCATTTTGTCCAGAAAATCCTTTTTGGCCTTGTAGCACTGTCTGCTACTTAGCAGAGGAGCCCACCAGTTAACCAAGCTATGCCGCCTGTTTATGTAAGAACTGTGTGCTACTCAGCATAGGAGCCCAGCTGTTAAGCAAGCTACAGCACCTGTGGTTTGGACACTTAATTTTTTCATTATTTCTGGAATGCCGGTTAGGCCTAATTCCGGAATTCAGGTTGACCTGCACTTACTGGGAAATCCTCGGTCGCGGGGAAGAATTGTAATCCCAGATCCCCATCACTATCGTGGTTCAGCGGGTTAACTGCACCTGTAAGCGACACACGCTGGACCTTTCAGTGTAGCGCGCATGCAGCCCCGGACATGTAAGGGCAATGCAGACCTGTTATTGCTCGATCTCGCGTGCCAGAGCCTCAAGTGTCGCTCTAGTAAGCTCGACGCGTACCGCCGGGGCATGCCGGAGTCTCGTTCGTTAATGGAATTAAGCTGACAAATCGCTAGCACAACTAAAAACGGACATCCACCACCACCCACTGAATCAACAAAGCATGCAATCTGTCAATCTTTTCTGTAGCTGGCATGGTTGAGGTTTCCCGGGTGGAGTCGAATTAAGCCGCAGGCTCCACTCCTGGTGGTGCCCTTCTGGACATTCCTTTAAGGTTCAGCTTTGCAACCATACTGCCCCCAGAAACCAAACACTTTGCCTTCATGAACGCTGTTTGGAGGTTCGTGGGAATAACGCCGCCAGATCAGCAGTTGGCCTAATTTATGGTGGGAAGTCTGACGGTATATGATCGTCTTTGATTTCAGATTTTTACTGTTTTTTGGTATTTTCCATTTTTATTCCAGCCTTTCTTGACTTCAT
Organism: Dendrobates tinctorius; assembly: GCF_039654945.1. Classification (NCBI taxonomy): domain Eukaryota; kingdom Metazoa; phylum Chordata; class Amphibia; order Anura; family Dendrobatidae; genus Dendrobates; species Dendrobates tinctorius. The sequence goes on from NW_027361830.1 coordinate 16,771,068, forward strand.
AAGGGCATGACATGCCTATATCTGTGTCTCTTCCTCCTCCTTTTACTCCTCCACCTCTTTTCTATATGTTGTTGCCGTTTTCCATATGTTATTTTTGTATTCTGAGCATTTTGTCTGCTTTGGGACACCTTTTAAGGTGTTTTGTAATAGTTTTCTATGTGTTTGTATGTGTCTGTGTTTGCCTGCCATTGTTTTCAATGGTGTTCGACATTGTTCGTCGAACGTTCGACAAAAATTCGACGAACTTGCCTCGTGTTCAATGAACCAAAACGAAATGGAACACTTGCCTCCTGTTCGACGAACCGAACTGAACTCGAACACTAGCAGGGTGGCTCAACACTACTCCTGAATATATAGACATACATTTTTAATGTTTAAACTATGCTATATATACCTGGTATCTGGTGATACTGTACCCTTTCTGCCAGGAAGTCCTCCTCCACCCACCACTCTAAGTGTATCATTGACACCTGGAACATTGTCCCACATGTGTGATTATTTCTTGCGGATCTTCTTATTATATTATGGTGTGATCCATCCTGAGTGTGTGACACTCTGTGGGTTACTCCTGCAATTTAGGTGTACAGTTAAAAATTACCCCAACACTAGTGTATACAGCTCTACGCTTGTGAAACATTACCCATTTACTGCTTTTTATATTCTGGTCTAGTCCAAACTGACCAAGTGAGAGTTATTTTCTGACTGTGGAAATAAATACTGAGATTGACAACAATGACCCCTACACTGTGTACAGCTGTACTCTTCAGATCCATTACCGTTTTACGGCTTTTTATATTGTGTTGTAATCCATACTGAGCCTGGGAGCGTCTGTGTCTGCCTCCTGAAATATCTACGGAGATTTAGAATGTTTAAACTATACTATATATACCTGCTATCTGATGATACTGTACACTTTTTCTTCTTTTTATATTCTTGTCTAATCCTTACTGAGCCTGTGAGCGTCTCTGTGTGACTGATGGTATATATAGGGAGATTGACAATCATCCTTTGACTGTTAGGAGCTGTACGCTTCTCATACAGTACCATATATCTGATGTTATTTTGGGTTCATATTCTGCAACATTTTGAAGTTTGGTGGAAGAAGCTGCGGATGTGGGCGTAGGAGGGCCAGCTGGTGCTGATGGTGGTGGTGAATCTGCTAGTAGTGGCAAAAGCACAATAGCAGCTAAGGCAGGAGGTGTTGAGCCTGCATCATGGTCTGGCTCTGGAATGCCTGGAAGGCTACCTTTTCTGGGAGCAGGTTAACCGCTTTTAAAGCCAGAGCATCAGGAACTGGTTTTGGCTTACGTTGCCGAAACAGACTCCAGCACAGCAAATATGCACTCCTCTTCTGAAGTTTAAAAAAATGCAAGGACTGAGTCGTCAAGTGCTGGCTCCTGGTCAGGAAGAGCCCCTTTCCTTGTGTCCTTCACCCCCACCAAAAGTGAATGATGCAGCAGGCCACACTTCACATTAGTCCATGTAGTTCTTTCCATCATACCATGCCTGGGTTATCAAGTCAAATCGTGAATTCCCCAGTCCAAGATGAATCTGACATGGAGTGTGGGTGGCCAGCCAGGGCAGTGGGGTTAATCCGTACTGGGTCGGTGTCTCAGAGGGATGTGTCACGTTGGTGATGATGACCCGTTCCGTGGCCCTGGGTGTCCATGCAAAGGGGTAAATAACGTTTATAGGTGAATGATACGTGACGCCACCTGTGGTTTCTGATCAGATTGACCAGCGCTGCAGTGTCGCTTCTCTGGGACAGATGTTGTTGTGCAGCTAAGATGTAGAAGCCCTGCACAGGTAGGGCCGTAGTCGCAGGGCAGATGAAAGAGTTGGTAGATGGTGTGCAGTGCAGGATGTAGCAGAGTCATGCGCCAGGCGCAGGAGAAAGAGGACAGACACAGTTGTGCAGTTCCTTTACCTGTACTTGGTAAGTGCCATCCAGGACCCAGAGTACAGATGGAGAAGGAGTTGGTCAGCCTGGAAGCAAATTTGGAATTCTCTCTCTGCAGATAGGTAGTGTGGCCCCTGTTCTAGCGCTTATCTGAGGTACTTGCAGTACTGAGTTCACTGAAGTTCCCCCTGTTGACTCTCTTTTGGAACTTTCTCGTATGGCAGGCAGCCATAGCCTTTTCCTTCTGGCTCACACACGTTGCTGCTGGGGCCTCTGAGCCTCAGTTGGGAACAGAGCATTTACAGCTGCTACTTCCTCCGGTTTCTGCTGCAGGACTGTCAGTGTCCCTACAAACTTGGAGATCGGCATCCCGACCATGTGCTCCAGCTAGGAGTGAGCCTTAACTCTGATTATCCTCCAGCTCCCCTTCTCACGTCCACACACTTTCCCTTCCCTTCACAGACTGCCCTAACTTCCCTCCTCCCGACCACAGAGAGCAGCTCCTCAGCAGTCAGGTTCAGAGGTCTCCCTGCTGGCCTGGAGTGGGAACTGTGTTGTGTGTCGGTTTAACTGCTAGAGAGATCCTTCATTGCTCCCAAGCATGGCATCACACTCCCTAGGAGGAAGGTAATGCCACTGTGGCGACCATAGTCCTGGGGGAGCCACAAGTGCACTGATGCCCAGCCACTGCTAGATGATTCTGCTGGTACATTGACCCAGACCACTACATTCCCCTCGCACTCTACACAGCCAGAATCTGACCCTGATGAAACTCAGGTTCCCCTTTGTGCATACTATACCACCTTACACGGTGACAAAGAGGAAGGTGCAGATGAAAGTGCAGGTTCCTTGAGCAGGTGGGGGGGCATACTCATGGGCAATGGCACTGGCACAGGCCCCCTCATAGTATGCAAAAGTGTCTCTGCCGGTGGGAGGGCCCACCCGCCGTCAGACACACCGCCATACTATGAGGGGCCCTGTGCCTGTGCCGTCGCCAACGAGTGGGCCCCCTCTGCTTGCTCAGAATCACAGCACTTGTAAAGTTGAAATACTTACCTCTCCCTGCTCCACCGCCATGACGTCTTCCGCGTTTCCTGACAGTGACATTCTGGTCAGAGAGCGCGATGACATCACGTCTGTACACCCTCTGCCTAAACAGTCCAAGTGCAGTGAGATGGAAGATAAGGACGACGAGGAGTCCAGACTAGTACAGGCATTCCCTAGCGAGGAGACTTATTTAATTGTTTTCAATGTTGGGACAGCTATTTTTGGGGAGCACTATACTCTGGAGAATGATATATGAGGCCCACCATACACTGGAGCATTCCGAAGGTGGACATCAGACACTGGAGCAACTTTTATAGGGCCCATTATGCACTGGAGCATTAGAAATGGGGCCCATTATATATGGAGCATTATTTGGGCCCATAACACAGTGGAGCTTCATCCATGGGGACCAACATATACTGTAGCATTATGTGGAGCTCATCATATACTGTTTCAAACATTATATGGGACCAATGATTCTGTATGGAGAAATATTTGGGCCTCATTACTCTGTATAGCGTACTATGCGGTAGCCATAATATGGTATGGAGTAATATACTGTCCATTTTTGGAGCTATTGGAGAATTTAAAATGGATATCAGTCATGAGATGTAAGAAGTGAAGTATTTTTCATTGTACTATACCGCTATTTGTCTGCTGTATCAGAGGATCATGAATTGCGGCATGTGTTAAAAGAACCCAGTGACACTCTTTGACCCAGGGCCCACGAAAATCTGGAGCCAGCCCTATCCCCCCACAACTTTAGCCAAATAACCCCCAGTTTTCAATACCTAACTATTATTATAAAGTAAATTAAGGTTGACAAGCTTAAGTAATAAGAATTGATGTTTTTGGCATTAAAATGGGCACTGTAGGTGTGTTTCCTGTCCTCCACTCCCTGCCTACCTTGGTTCCCCATTGACTTGCATTGGGTTTCGTGTTTCAGTCGGCCTTCGACTTTTCACGATAATCGGCCGATTTCGTTCAACCCGACTTTTGAGAAAGTCGGGTTTCATGAAACCCGACTCGACCCGAAAAAAGGCAAAGTTGCTAATCTCTACTGTTTAGGCACATCAGGGGCTCTCCAAATGTGACATGGCATCCGATCTCAATTCCAAAAAATTCCTGTGAAGCACCTGAAGGGTTAATGAACTTCTTGAATGTGGTTTTGAGTACCGTCAGGGGTGAAGTTTTTAGAATGGTATCACTTTTGGGTATTTTCTATCATATAGACCCAGACCCCTCAAAGTGATTTCAAATGTGATGTGGTCCCTAAAAAAAATGGTGTTGTAAAAGTGAGAAATCGCTGGTCAACTTTTAACCCTTATAACTTCCTAACAAAAAAAATTTTGGTCCCAAAATTGTGCTGATGTAAAGTAAACATGTGGGAAATGTTACTTATTAAGTTTTTTGTGTGCCATACCTCTGAGATTTAAGGGCATAAAAATTCAAAGTTGCAAAATTGTGAAATTTTCAAACTTTTCGCCAAATTTCCATTTTTCTTTCACAAATAAACACAAGTTATACGAATGATATTTTACCTCTTTAATGAAGTACAATATGTCAGGAGAAAATAATGTCAGAATCATCAGGATCCACGGATGCGTTCCAGAGTTATTACCTCATAATAAAGGAACAGTGGTCTGAATTGTAAAAATTGGCCTGGTCATTAATATGCAAACCACCCTTGGGGGTAAAGGGGTTAAGGACATTAATGGACTCTATGCAAATTATACAGTTGTGGTAATTGGTAGGTAAGTATATAAATGCATGCGCCGAATATTCAAACATGCAGAGCTTTCAAATATGCAGATAAATGCAACAATCAAGATAAACAATAGGTAAGCATAAAAACTAATGCGCAAAATACCAGAGTAGATAAAATTTTCAAAGTAAGAGATGCTGTAGATATAAAAAATTAATACATTTACTGATGTAGCAAAAGAAGGAAGGAGCCTTAAAGAAGAGCCATCATCAAAGTTTTTAACCTCTTTATATATTGCTGTCATCATATTATATAGCACTGTGTACTTACAATTGTTTATTTTGCCTTTCTACTCAGCTAGTTTTTCTATTTTCTCTGCTCTATACAGAACCAGGAAGTATCTTGTGACTGCAGAAATCATTCCCCTCTTAAAACCTTAGTGATGGAACCAATTTGGTACTTGACCAGGCCAATTTTTACCATTCTGATCACTGTCAATTTATGAGGTTATAGCTCTGGAACGCTTCAACGGATCCCACTGATTCTGAAATTGTTTTTTTGAGACATATTGTACTTTATGATAGTTTTAAAATTTCTTCAGTATGTTTATTTATGAAAAAAATGGAAATTTGGGCATACTAATAGATCACAGACTGAATATGAGTCAACAGTGTGATGCAGCAGCAAAAAAGGCAAATGCAATTCTAGGATGTATTAACAGAAGCATACAGTCTAGATCACGTGAAGTCATTATTTCCCTCTACTCCTCTTTGGTCAGACCTCATCTGGAATATTGTGTCCAGTTTTGGGCGCCACATTTTAAAAAAGACATCAACAAACTGGAGCAAGTTCAGAAAAGAGCGACCAGAATGGTGACCGGTCTGCAAACCCTGTCTTATGAGGAAAGGTTGCAGGATTTGGGAATGTTTAGTTTGCAAAAGAGAAGACTGAGAGGAGACTTAATAGCTGTCTACAATTATCTAAAGGGCTGTCACATTGTAGAAGGATCAACTTTATTCTCATTTGCACAAGGAAAGACTAGAAGCAATGGGATGAAACTGAATGGGAGGAGACACAGATTAGATATTAGAACAAACTTTTTGACAGTTAGAGTGATCAATGAGTGGAACAAACTGCCACGAGAAGTGGTGAGTTCTCCTTCAATGGAAGTCTTCAAACAGAGGCTGGACAGACATCTGACTGGGATGATTTAGCGAATCCTGCTTTGAGCAGGGGGTTGGACCAGATGGCCCAGGAGCTCCCTTCCAACTCTACGATTCTATGATTCAAAATTTTGAAACTTTTGGAATTTTCAAACTTTTAAATTTTGTGCCTTAAATCAGTGATTCCTATTGCACAAAATAGTTAATAAATAACATTTCCCACATGTCTTCTTTACATCAGCACAATTTTGGAAACAATTTTTTTCTGTTAGAACGTTATAAGGGTTAAAAATTGACCAGCGATTTTCTCATTTTTCCTACAAAATTTAAAAAGTCATTTTTTTAGGGACCATCTCACATTTGAAGTGAATTTGGGGGGTTGAAATGACAGAAAATACCCAAAAGTGACACTGTTCTAATAACTGCACCCCTCAAGGTGCGTAAAACCACATTCAAGAAGTTCATTAACCCTTCATGTGCTTCACGCGATCTAAAGCAATGTGGAGGGAAAAAAAAGACTATTTTACCATTTTCACAAAAAATTTAATTTGAAACCAAAGTATTTTTATTTTTCAAGGGTATCAGGAGAAAATTTGTTGTGCAATTTCTCCTGATTATGCCAATATCCAGTATGTGGGGGAAAGCCACTGTTTGGGCGCATGGCAAGGCTCAGAAGGGAGGGAGCACCATTCAACTTTTTGAATTCAAAAATGGCTGGAATCAATGTCACGTTTGGAGACCTCCTGATGTACCTAAACAGTAGACACCCCTCAATTCTAACTCCAAACCTAACACAGCCCTAACTCCAACCCTAACCCCAATGCCCCTAACCCTATTCCCAACCCTAGCCATAACCCTAACCACAACCCTAACCCCAATAGCACCCTAATCTCAACACCACATCCCTAACCTCAGCAAAACTCTAACCCTAGCCCCAAACCTAACCCTAGTCCAAACCTTAACCCTAGCCCAACCCTTACCCTAGCTATAACACCATGTATAACCTTAACCATAACCCTAACTCTAGACCAGCCCTAACCCTAGCTATAACCCCAACTATAACCCCAACCATAACCCTAAGCCTAGTCCAACCCTAACACTAGCTATAACCCCAACTATAACCCCAACCCTAACCTTATCTATAACCCTAACTATAAGCCCAATCATAACCCTAACCCTAATGGAAAAATAGAGATAAATACATTTTTTTATTTTGTTATTTTTACCTACTTAAGGGGGTGATAAGGGGGGGTTGATTTAATATTTTTTATTTTGATCACTGTGATAAGGTCTATCACAGTGATCAAAATGAACTAAAAGGAGAAATCTTCTATTGTTGCTGGGTGCCGGCAGACCTCGACGGGTGCACAGCACATGCGCCCGCTATTTTTTTTCCATAAGAAGACTCCGATGGCCGGGGACACAGCTGGAGGGACTGGGGGGCATCTCAGGTACTGGGGGGGCTCAAAGGACCCTATTTCTCTCTCCTCTGATGTGCTAGATCACATCAGAGGAGAAAGAAATAAATGGGAAATCTCATTTTTTTTTAAGTCTGGCAATCACAATGCAAGGTTGGGAAATGGGCACAAGTGTGAGCAAACTATCACTTTGACAAAAGTAAATAATAAAATATAATATATACAGTATGTATATATGTACATGCATAGGCGGCTTATAATGAGTGCAATCTGGACTACTGCCCAGTACCCGAGACTCGGGGTGGCCCATGGCCAAATCACCCTCATTGTAATGTTTTCTGCACTGCCATCATATATCGGTAGACTTATGAGGGTTCAAACTATTTGTAAGAGGGTATATGGTGGGTCATAATGTATCTAGGGAGAAATGGGCAGGTTTATACATATATAGAGGGCTATGTGAGGGTTTGCACTGAAGTTTCCACAATCAGTGATGGTTTGGGGAGCTATGTCATCTGCTGGTATAGGTACACTGTGTTTTATCAAGACCAAAGTCAGTGCAGCCGTCTACCAGGAAATTTTAGAGCATTTCATGCTTCCCTCTGCCGACAAGCTTTTTGGAGTTGGAAATTTCATTCTCTAGCAGGACTTGGCACCTGTCCACACTGCCAAAAGTACTAATACCTGGTTTAAAAGCAACAGTATCACTGTGTGTGATTGGCCAGCAAACTCGCCTGAACTTAACCCCAAAGTTAGTGGCAGTTGCTTTACGAAACATCATAGTTGGAATACTGTTGTTGTCCAGTGACATTTTCAGGTCCAGGAAATCTACATTAGAGGAAAAGATATTGAATGAAAAGCATGATATCCATGAATTGTTATTAAGTTCAGAAATAAATCTCTCACAATCAGACAAAGAGACAGTCCAAAGGAAGAGAATATCATCGATATGTCAATAGCATCACAAAATGTGCAATTGAAAAGTCAAAAGTGGGTGCATGTCAGAGGCTTGCCTATAGAATATTGGATCGAGGAAAAAAATATTTTTTAAAGCACTAGTTGTAAAAGATCTAATATAATGAGTCATGTCTTCTGTCACAGGTGTTATCCTTGTCCAGGAAACCTGATTATGCCTTTACACCAAGATTGTGGTGCATGCAGGTATATTGAGATTGCACATCCGATGTTGCCAACAAGTTATCAGCACGGCTGGTAAAACCAACAATTTGTTAAATCAAGTGTGGAGTCTCTAATGTATGAACCTAAAAAAGACCAAAGGCTGTAGATAGAAATCAAGATAAGAATAGATTCATACAAAACACCAATACCCACTCTGTTGTAACGGATTCAAAAGGATTCTAAAGAATAAGAAAATGCTCACACAAGAATTGAATAAACTAAATTGATTTACTTAATAAATGATAAGATTAAATAATAAACAGTATAAACAACAAAAATACATGTGACATAAAAACAAGCATTATTCATACATTACAATTTTCAGGTAAAATTCAATCTGTGTCCATCCCTCTCTCATCTCCATATCGTCTCTGTCTGTCACATCTCCCCTCTGCTCTCTGTGTGTGACCCCCCTCCCTGTATGTCTGTTAGGCATCGGATTTCTGCGTTTTTTCTGCAGGGATCCAGACCCTCACATTCTGCAGTCTCCTGAAGTTCATCTACTGCAGAGGAGATTGCAAAGGAGATTGCCTTGCAGCAAATCTCTCCTTAGGCTAAGTCCTTCTGTCCTCCTACTGAGCATGCTCATGGGATGATCTCCCATTGGAGATCGGGAGTCATGTGCTCAGGTCCCGCTCCAGATCTCATTGGTCCATCTCAGAGATCTGGAAGCTTGCGGAAGGTCCCGGCTGCTATTAAAGGCGCGCAAGGCTGTTCCGCCATGCGCTAGTATAAACTTACTTGCTGCTGTGTGTATGAGGACGGATGTATGATTCTGGTGAATGACTCATTATAAAGCCCATTCCTTCTGATATTACGTATGTGGTTAGGGACTGAGTTAGAATCAGCGCCAGCGCTCCTCTGCTGCAACATCCACAGCTGCTAGCATCCGACATTGCACTTGCGCCTTAGCCTTGTTGTTTAGCGGCAGTGTCCACGCCGCACTGCAGTAGCAGCCCTTTTGTGTCTGCAGTTGCAACGCTCGGCACACTGTAGGTCTAGACGGACGTAGTGCCACCGTCTTGGGCTACTCCTGTGACCTGATACCGTGTGTGCATTTTTACTGAGTACTGTCACGTCAACAGGCTCAGTCTTTTGTGTTTGTACTTATTTGGCATTTCTGTGAATTAACCGATTGCTCTGCGCACCTGGGTGAAGTTTAACCCTGTGCGTATTTCCGCCATATTGCTCCTGCCACCACTTAGCAGCGGTTATATCACCTGCTGCACGGGGGACCCCAAGCGGCGAACACACTTTATTATTATTTTTATTTATTGCGTTCCGCCGTTCCTAACAATGTCTGTGTGATTTTTATATGTATAAACTTCTTTGATGTCCCAAGGTATGTGTACTGGACACCGAAACTGCCTCCAATTAGGATAAACATCTCCGGGGAAAGGTGTAATTAGTATCTTTGAATGTCAAAGATCCATTGTTTAGAAGATAAGTGTTAAGATAATAAAAATCAGTTATTTGCCCCCTTTGGGCAGTTTGAACAAGCTTCAATGATCTGACCTTCATGGAGGTTAGAAGGATATATATGTATATATATAAAGTATATATATATATATATATACACACACACACATATATATATATATATATATATGTGTGTGTTAAACCATATCAATAATTAGTAAAATAATTAATTGGAGTGATGAAACCATTAAAATTAACTTGTACTATACACCCACTAATTTAGGTCTGCTTGGGGGTTCTTGTATAAATTTGGGAACATTTTGGAAGCATATAAAATGTGGTAACTATATGTGACTGTCTAGTAACAAAATCCCTTTCACCGCACGGAAAGCCGGCCCCTACAGTAGCCACCAGAATGAATAATGGCCTTCACAATAGTCCTCACACTGTATGAAACTCCCACACAGTCCGCCTACAATACTATGAAGATAAAAATAAAAAATATATGTACTCATGTACCCTGTATCCATTTAGGTTTAGGAGACAGGCTTTGGTGGACAGGCACGGTGATATCACGCTGGGGAATGTACACAATATCATCGCTCTGGATGGGGATAGAACGAAAATGTTTCCCATCCATCACCCTGCTGTTCTGTTTGCCATAATCCTAAAGTGACTTGTGGGGTAGTGCAGACTCCATGTCTCCCCTCTCTGTTGCAAAGCTTAACTGCATTGGCATGCATTGCATGCTGATATAGTTAAGAGTAATGATAGCTCCGAGTGAGCTCTTCTAAGCGAGAGGCATGGTCTATTACCTTTTCTGCACCTAGAGTAAATTTTCTGCTGTCGCCTGCAATGTGTTTGAAATTGTCTCATATAGAGCACAATTGGGACATTATTGGTTTACAATTACAAGTGGAGATGCTAGTAGCGGGTTTTGATGATTTGCGCACTCAAGTGCTATCAGCATGGCAAGAGCATTCCATTCCATGTGTGCTTACATAATGCTGAATAAAACAAAATGTTTTGAATACTGTGAATTCCATAATTCCACAACTTTTCTTTCTTGGTTTTGCAATTTCAATGTAGAAGCATGCATTCAAGTTCAGGTTCATTTTGTTTCTCGATCCTTTCTAAAAGGTAACCAAGGACAGTGATCCAAAATCTGAACTGTTTCTCAGTATGTCGACAACCTATGCAAATGGTTTGACATTGGTAAGTCTAATTTTCTTTTCCTTTATGGTATATCATTGATGAATGACGTGTTATAAGATCCTATGTCATCTGATTGATGTACAAAAGAAGCAGGGACACTGGAGGAGATAATATATGTAATCCAAATCGCAAGTGAGATAATGATTAAAATGAAACAACTCCTATGTAATTGGGGGTGCAAATCTGTCATCCTTCAAAATGAGATAATTTACACAGTCAGGGCAATAAAAAAATGTTCCTTTCGGTCACCATAAGGTACCTATGTACTAATTTTCAAATAGCCTGAGAGGTTTCTTTTTGGCCATATTAAAGGATAGGATTAGTAAACAGCTGAAAAATAGGTGGGAGGCTGTTCACCACCTCTCTACCACAGGGGTGGTTTAGGAGATATATAGTAATTATTTTGAGTCATTGAGTGTTTGGTGTGTCTGAGATGCAGGTCCAGAACAGTGTTTATATGAAAGAAAGCTGAACCTTGTTATTTACCCAGAGCAAGCGGTTCTCCACAACCACATGAACTGCGCTTTATGTTATCTATTTTTCCTCCGCTTTGCCAGAAAAGCTGTGTTTATTTTGTTGAACTGTGAACTGGTTTGTGTTGTGCCTTTTAAATAAGCCAGTGGAAGTCGAGAAGCAGTCCTGTGTCTACATCTGTGAGCAGCTAAGGCCTCTTTCACACTTCAGTTTTTTGCATCAGTTCAAATCCGCCAAAAAGTCAGACAAGCGGATCCGTTCTCAACTGATGTGAACGGATGGCACAGGATCCGTTTTCAGACGGATCCTGGAAATGAGGAAATTTAAAGGAACCGCTGGCTGGGAAGGAGAGAGAGAGAGAGAGAGAGAGAGAGCGAGCGAGAGCGAGAATTTTTTTTTTTTTGTCCGGCACCCAGAAAGAATTTCGGGTTAAATGAGTGTCTGGAGGATCCGCCAGAGAAAAGAACGTTGCAAGCTCCGTTTTGAAATCTTTGAGGATGGCGACGGACAGCAACTTTTGGCGGATCCTCAAAAAAAACGGATGCAACGGACGGCAATCCGTCACAATCCGCCATTAATGGAAGTCAATGGGGAAAAAAAACGGATCCTCAAAAGAAAATTGAGGATCCGTTTTTTTCAAAACCTGGCGGATTGTGACTGATTGTAAAAAACTGAAGTGTGAAAGAGGCCTATGTGTGCCAATCTACACCAAGGGGTATCACTAAATTCAGTAATTTCAAGTAAACTTTTGCCTACTCTTTTCTCTAAAATAAAACACCATCATTTTTCTGTTTAGGTGTTCTTTCATATTTAAGATTTTAAAGAGAAAAGAATAGTCCATAATATTTCTGTGTTGTGCAGGTATTGATGTGACTGTGACCTATGTTGCCACCCAGTCAGGCAAATAATGGGTGTATGTGTTGTTCATCAACTGAGCAGTAATATTTAGCCACCTTCTATGGTGTTAGGATCACATGGTGAGGTCAATCCAGGAAGCTTCAGGTCTGGGTTGGCTCATGGATCTTTAGCAATGGTGCAGCAGTCTGGAAGGCACATGAGTAACAAGGACTAGGCATACTTAGGAGTCTGAGGTTTAGTATTGCATATGAAGTAGAACCCCACAGGGAATATAGTAAAGGAACAGAATAAAAAAAATAGCTTGCTTGCTTACTGCAACAGGTAAATGAATCTAGAGGTGACAGAACAAAGGTTAACCTACTGAGCTACCAATATACAGAATTGGAGCGAGTTTGCAAGTAAAATCACAAATAGTCGAGCTTACTAAATATGGGACACTGGTGTCGTAATTCAGAGACACAGGTATGTGTCTTAGTTGACCTTAAATAAGTCTAGGGGAATTATGTAATTGAGCCTTATCTAGCAACTTACAAAATCTAACACAGAGCACAGAAGTGCAAAAGTAGATCCTGGGATACCTGGGGCAGCTGCATAACAAGTGGAAAATGGGGCAGCACCACACTCTACTTAAACTCTCAGCATAGCGCTGGGAGTTGCCAATTATAAGTATATACTGACCTTGGATGATTCTCATTTTGCTCTGATACCTTACCCTTCAAACTTCACTAATGTTGATGACCTTGGATGGAATATACCTTTTGCCTGCTTTACGATTCTGCCTCTTACTCCATTCTCCTTGTTATAACTTTAACTACCTTGCTGATCTTCTTTCTGTAACCTGAATTTTATTCTGTATCTGCCATTTCTGGTTTTGACAAGGCTAGCTAGAGCAGCCCTCATCTGCCAAACATGCACGTCTGACTGGCAGCTACTTTGAGGATGCAACCTAAGGGACCCTATTATCAGTTGAGATTCCCATAAAGAGGTTAAGCGAGTAAATTCAGTTCACCTCTGGTACTTGTTAAGTGGCGTGGCTTGTGCAAAATCTCTCCATGGAAACTCTATTAAGATTTGCCAGGTTTCCACTTATACTTGCCTTGTACATTGTCCTTTTTAAATCCCCAGTAAATACAACTCTGGCAAAAATTAAGAGACCACCACATCAAATCCCTGTCATGGGCAGCCCATTCTCCAGACCTGAACCCCATTGAAAACCTCTGGAATGTAATCAAGAGGATGATGGATATTCACAAGCCATCAAACAAAAGAAGAACTGCTTACATTTAAGCACCAGAAGCAGTGTGAAAGACTGGTGGAAAGCATGCCAAGACGCATGAAAGCTGTTTTCAAAATCATGGTTATTCCACAAAATATTGATTTCAGAACTCTTCCTGAGTTAAAACATTAGTATTGCTGTTTCTAAATGATTATGAACTTGTTTTCTTTGCATTATTTGAGGTCTGAAAGCACTGTTTTTTTTAATTTTGACCATTTTCTTTGTCAGAAAAAAAATAGAAAATTTATTGCTTGGAAATTCGGAGACATGTTATCAGAAGTTAATAGACTAAAAGAACAATTTACGTTTTACTCAAAAATATACCTAGAAAGAAAAAAATCAGACAAACTTAACATTTGAAAGTGGTCTCTTAATTTTTGCCATAGCTGCATATTAATTTTAGATTATGTTTTAATTATTTAAGTTTGAAAACTTGTTTATCATTTGAGTAGGTTCAGGCCTCATCAGTTTCATGAGCCTGGAGTAGAAAATACATCCATCTGAAGACAATTACTAATGTGACTACACATACAAAACATTATATCCACACTGAGAGTAGCAGTTACAGTCACTGCCCTTCGCAGCTGCACAACGATTATATTCAGACATTTTCATATTAATGAACAAATGGAGTACTTACATTTTTAGTATCTTCTTATAATTACAGTAATTAAGATATTCATATGAATGAAGCATGGCATAAATTCCAATAAGTTTCACTTTGCTAGTAAGATGAATATTTTTTTTACTGCAGTCGACAATTATTAGAGCGCAGTCCTGCAATTTTAATATCCTTCTCTAATAAATCTTTGGCTGAAAATTAAAAATAAATGATGTTTTAGCGTCTCAAAGTACAAAATGACTACTAATAATAAAGAATTTTATCTTTTTGTCTGGCATTATAAAACTGACACTACAGTAAATGTAGCTTAGTTTAGCCTTTCAAAATGCAATATGAAAGTGATAAATTGCTAACATATACTAGAGTCTTGTACTGTAACTCTACAGTCTTAGTTTTTTTGACGGCTTCACTAATGATGTCCCCCAGGATTGTATTATGTCATATATGGTAAGAACTAAGCAAATGCTATAAACTACACAGGCATTATCATTAAAAGTATGAAATTCAAGCAAATGAAAAGTCTCTGAACTCCTGTAAGTCATGCTTAGCAGATTACCAAACTCATTTAATAAATGATTATATTTATGAAGATAATAACAAGTGTTTTTCAGAGCAGCATAATAACCCTACAGGGGTTGACTCACAGGTAAAAAAAAAATACTTTCTCTGTTAGATCACACAAAACATAACAATTTTGCAAAGGCTATATTAAAAAAAAATAAACAAGAAAAATAAAACCTTCCATCCAAGATACCGCTGTTACATACAGTACTTGTTATGACACTGTCAGAAATTGTTTCACTGTCTGGGTTGCTTAGTACAAGGGTGGGCGGAATGACTCCCTGCTATTCTGTTGGCCAGTCAATAAGAATCCCTGAAATAGAAACAGCTTCTTCTCTCTAGCATTGGATACATGAGATTGACGTGCTGAGAGCAAATCAATAGAATAGAAAGCACCATAAAAATAATACAAAAAATTTATTGAGATAGAGGGACAAATAATGAAATAGCATTCCATGTGAGGAGAAAATGGTCCAACTGCAATTGTTTGCAATGGGGCCATTCGTAAAGGGAATCTGTCAGTGGGATTCCATACCCCAAGCTATTTATGCAGAATGTGCTTGTAGTACTTTCAAAGACAAATCCAGCAATACCCCTACCTAGAAATTCAGGTTCTCTATTCCTGAGAAATCAATGTTTGAATGTACATAAGGATATCAATTTTAATCGTCTTCAACTCCAACTTTATTCCCTGACCAGCACCACCTCTTCTTCCTTGATTGATGACTCCTTTGTCTGTTTTCGAAGAGTGTAGAGGCCATCAGACAAACAGGAGTACACAGTTCAGAGCTGTAGTGACACAAGTTTTAGCCTCATTTACATAGCAATTCAAATACTAATACCTCAGAAAGGGAGGAAGGTACTGGCAACGTAAAGATATTGTTGGACTTTTCTTTGAAAGAGCTATGTAAATGTGCAGTATGTCTCTCAGAAAATTTTTGGAATTACACATATTATATACATATTGATTACTTTTGTGTGTATTGGAAAACAAAACAAATAAGAAAAAAGGCAAATTTCACGTAAAACCAACTGTGGCTGCCACGCTATTAGCATGTGGATACTAAAATGTGTATGGAGTGTCTAGCTGTCCTAAAGTGGAATGATATATACACAGACACGTGAGTACTAAGACACTTACTGTGTGTATCTGAAAGCGCTGGTTGTAGATCTGTCCTGTTATGGTGCAGTCCATGGAATGAGTCCAGGTGCAAGCTCAAGTAGGGAGCATCCTCCCATGCTTGTACTCTGCACGCTCGCAATAGCACAGTGTGGTGGTAAGCTCCGTCCGATGTTGCCGCTGTGTAGTGGTATAGCGAGCTGGGGGTGTGGTTAAACGGTGATGTCACCTGTCTGATGAGATGGACACATACAGGGGCCAGTTGCCAATGCGTTTCGAGTGTACCGTCCCTCTTTCTCAAGGTCAAATTTGACATAATTTCACATAAATTCCCCAAAATGGGTGGAACAAAGTTTTTGGCACCTTTACAAACTTGTGGTTAAGCAATTTTGTTTCAAACATGTGATGCTCATTTAAACTCACTTGTGGCAAGTAACCAGTTGTGGGTAATATGAAAATGACACTTTAAACCAAATAAAAAGGGAAGAAGTTGACTTAATCCATTCACTATGTGTCTGTATGAGCCACACTAAGCATGGAGAACAGAAAGAAGAGAAGAGAATAGTAATGAGCGAGTGTACTCGGTAATGCTCGGTACTCGCCTGAGCATCGCTTATTCGCGGTACTCGGCGAGTGCAGAGCATTTCCGGGATTGTTTGGCGGTAGCTCGGGTCCCTGCCCTGCATGTTTGGCACTCTTTAGAGCATCAATCAACATGCAGGGATTGTCTGCCATGCACTGCAATGCCGCAGCTATATTGGTTGTGGTATTACAGTGATTGGCTGGCCGCACAGCATCATCAGGTCTACATCAGACCACATATTTCTCTAGTCACCTTCAACGACGGTATACGGAGGTTGCCTCTTTGCCCTGATGGGGGACAGGAAACACAGAGAGGTTAAAAGGCCCTCCCACGTGTCAATGTCTTTCCTGTTCCCCATGGAGCAGGGAGAGGTCCGTATACTGTAGTGGCTGGCAACTGCAGTAACGGGGCAGGGTTACCTGCGTCAAGATGCCGGGCAGCTGGTGGTCGCGTCTTGCCTCCTCCTCTTTGCTGCTCCCTTCGTCCCCTCGGGTGACCTCGGGACCTCTTGTTGGTCTTCCCGCGCCCCCATGAGGGCAAAGCAGGCCAGGGATCCCTGACCGGGGGCCTCCCGCAGCTCCCCGGTCTCTCCCCCTTCAGCACATAGCATCTTGGCGTCCTGGAAGTGACGGCGGTGGATCTCACTCGGCACTTCCGGTATCGGCACTCCTGGGAGGACGCCGACTTTTGGTAATGGCGGCCCCCATGCGACGCGCGGTACCCGCTTCTGAACACCGGCACGTGGACCCAGGAGGGGGAAGGGGAAGCACCGATCTCTGGAGGGCAAGCGCTGGCTCTGAGGAGCATAAAAACCCTGCTGAAGCCTGCGTACAGGTAAGACAAATGTGGCGCCCCTCAGGATTCAGTTGCCACAGAGGTACTGCACCTACTCCTGAGGTGTGGTACCCCACCATCCAGGTAAGTTGAAGGTTCCTGACCACGCTCCAACACCTGCATCCCACACAACACAGTAGTTCAGCAAAGCCACATTGCGGCTCCCTGCTTGGAGTGTAGCAGAGCACCTTTGGTGGCTCCCTGCTTGGAACACGAAACGTGCTGGGAGGCGGGTGGAGTTAGAATACATAAAAGAGGGGGAAGAGTTGAGTTCAATTTCAGTTTGAGAGGAGTTGAGGAGAGAAGATCCCTGGGAGAGGGATGGAGGAAGGAGGTGCTGCAGCAGATCTCAGTGACCTGGGTCTGCTGGCACGGAAAAGGAAAGAAAGAGAAAGACATTGAACAGAAACCTGATCTTCCATTAGAAGGAGAGACTAGTACGGAACGTCGGAGTAAAAAGGGAACAGAGGACGTGGGTTAGAAGAGAACCCTGCCTAGAAGTTCTAAGCACAAGGCCGGGGCCTGGTCCCCAAGATTGTATGGATACTAATGGTCCTACAGCAGACACCAGTGGAATAGTGAGCTGTAAATGCACTACTCCCATCTAAGACTTGGGGGCACAACTGCAACTTGGATAGTGAGCCGGGACTTAGGAGTAAGGAGTCCCCGAAGCAGGCTACAGCTGTCTGCCGTACAAGTATAGTTCTTGGGAATATCTGTCAGGAGGAACTCCAGTGTAACTCAGTACTAGGAGTACTTCACACCAAAGGCGCTATAAGAAGAGACGTTGAGAAAGGCACATGTTGGCGGAGTGTTGGAAGGGAGCATTCCATCTGACCTGGAGGTTGACTGAGTCCCTGACCCGGAAGACACAGCACGAAGGCAGGCACCTGTGTGTACTAGAGACTGTGAGTAAAGCTTTGGAACTACATGCTCTCGTGTCCTCCAATTATTCCTGCGCTAACGCACCCTGTACCACTACATCTGGGTACCAGCTTTCACACCGCCTGTGCCTCTCCTCTACCCCTACATCTACACTGCCCTGGGACTACAGCTCCACCTGTGGGGAGCTTCACCATCTTGGCTGCAACACACCACCAGTCCCAGAGGATCTGCATGCAGCGTCGGCTTAACATCTCACTTGCCGAATACCACTGGTGGCGTCACAAACTATTCATTCAAACAACTACATTTCACCATTTCAATCTCCCCCATTACTTGGGCGCCCCGGGCCACCACTGCTGTGACACATCCCGCTGACACCTGCCTGGTACCGAGTACCCCACAGCCCTGGGAGGGCGACCCACAAATACCTCAACATGGATGGCTCTTTGTGCCCTGCATCTGCAGAGCCCAGCGGAGCCCCTGCCACTGTGAGTGTTGCAGGGAAGGTGTGCGTGGAGTGGCGATCTAATTTTGGGGGCTCCCTTTATTCGGACCTCCCTCTCCCTTTCGTTTTAGGGAGAAATGTCTACCCCCAAAGCCGCAACTAAGAAAAAGTGCCCAATATGTATCATTAAAATGCCCTCATTATGGGATAAAAAGCTTTGCCGGTCCTGCACCGACACAGTAGTTATAGCAGAGCAGCCGTCCCTCTTAGACGAGATTCGCTCCCGGTTCAAACAAGAGGTGCAGTCTTCCCTAGCGGCTTTTACACCACCACCACCACCACAATCACGTTCTCCAGGAAAGAAAAGGAAAATACAGGTTGAAGACTCTGACTCTGAGTCCGACCTGTCTCATACATCGTCCTCTGGGAGATGGAATGAACCAGTATCACCCAGGGCTGCCGAGATTAGCAAATACCTCATCTCCTTTGACTATATGGAGGAGCTGGTATCAGCAGTACGCAGCACCATGGGGTTAGAAGAGGAGCCAGAACCGCAGTCCTTAACTACCTCACGAACCAACCTCAGTTTGTAAAGGTTCAGGACAGTGTGTCAGACACGGTGATCTGCAATACAGGGGCACCTCAAGGTACAGTTCTTGCCCCTTTTCTCTTCACACTGTACACTGCGGATTTTAGGTGCAACTCATCTAGCTGCTACTTGCAGAAGTATTCTGATGACTCTGCAATAGTAGGCCTCATCACAGGAGGAGATGAAAGAGAGTACAGAGATACTAACCAAGCTTTTGTGGAGTGGTGTCAGAGGAACCACCTTAGGATTAATTCCGGGAAGACCAAGGAATTGGTGGTGGACTTTCGCCAGGGAAAAAATCCACCAGTAGTGGTGAACATTCAGGGAAGTGACATTGAGATAGTCGACACCTATAAGTACCTTGGTGTGATCCTCAATAATAAACTTGACTGGGCCCATCACTTGGATGCAGTGTACAGGAAGGGCCACAGTAGGCTTGATCTGCTCAGAAGGCTGAGAGCCTTCGGAGTTAGGGGGGCACTCCTTGCATCCTTCTTCAACTCTGTTGTGGCATCAGTCATCTTCTTTGGTGTGGCGTGTAGGGGTAGTGGCATATCAACCAGGGACAGGAATAGGCTGGACAAACTGATTAGAAGGGCCAGCTCTGTCCTGGGATGCCCCCTTGATCCAGTTCAGGAAGTAGGCGACAGGCGGATACTGGCCAAGGTGAGCTACATGGTGCAGAATGATTCCCATCCCATGCATGAGACCGTGACAAAGATGTGCAGTACTGTCAGTGACCAGCTACTTCATCCTAAATGTGAGAGGGAGCGCTATCGAAATTCCTTCCTTCCTGCTGCAGTTAGGCTGTATAACCAGCACTGTCCAAAATGGAGAACGACCCAAACAGTGAACTGATAGATCCAAAGTTGTGATAGTCCGGTTATATCTTTTTTTTTCGTATATGTACCTACCTACTGTCAATGTAATGCCTTTATGCATCTGTATCTGTACTTGTTCCTACCTTGCTGCTGTAATGCTCTGAATTTCCCCATGGTGGGACGATTAAAGGATTATCTTATCTTATTCAGGACCAAATGTTTGGTTGGCTTAAAACTGAAAAACACATAGGGTTCCCAGAACATGCCAACATATTGGACATGATTTCGCAGGAGTGGGAACTGCCGGAAAAACGCCTTAGCACTCCCTCAGAGATGAAACATAGATTTCCCCTGGAAGGCGATTCTGCGAAATGGGACATCCCCAAAGTTGACATTCAGGTGGCGAGAGTCGCAAAAAGAACTGCACTCCCATTCGAGGATTCTTCTCAACTGAAGGCCCCGATGGACAGAAAAATAGAAAGTCTCCTAAAGAAATCTTGGGAGGCATCTGCATCCACGTTAAAGGCGAACATCGTCTCCACCTGCGTAGCTAGAGCTTTGTTTTGCTGGCTTGAGGAACTAGAATCCCACATATCACAGGGTACCTCCAGGAGTGAGTTATTAGACTCCCTACCCATCCTGCATAAAGCTACAGGGTTTTTAGCGGACGCTTCTATGGAATCCATTAGGGTAGCCGCTAGGTCCCTAGTACAATACAACGCAGCCAGGAGAGTTCTCTGGCTCAAGATGTGGAGCGGTGGCATCTACTCCAAAGCTAAGTTGTGCACCATACCCTTCAAAGGGGAACATGTCTTCGGGCCTGCCCTAGACGAGATTCTAGAGAAAGCCACCGACAAAAAGAAAGTGCTTCCAGAGCAAAAACCTTTCAAAAAGCGGCCCTTTCGTGCCCCACAAGCTCAGACCTCCCAAGCAAGAGGCAAAGGCAAGATAGGGAGATGGAGTTACCCAAAGGGTAGGGGAAAAAATATTCTCGTCCCACAGCAGCAGCAGCAGGCCCAACCACCAAACAAGCAATGACTTCGACTCGGTGAGGGGGAGACTCTCAAAATACGTACATCAGTGGGAAAACATCACCAGTTCTCACTGGGTCCTCAACATCATCAGGGAGGGCCTATTGATAGAGTTTATCTCCTCCCCTCCACAGGGTCTAAAAGTCATTTGCCTCCCGACCCCAAAAGACCAGACAACACTGCGGTTAGGTCTCAGAAGCCTCATGGGGTCAAACGCAATCTTCCCGGTCCCAGAATCAGAATGGGGTCAGGGCCATTACTCTCAGTTGTTTCTGGTACCCAAACCATCAGGTGAGGCCCGTATTATCATAAATTTAAAGGGACTAAACCGGCATATAAAATACCGAAAGTTCAAAATGGAATCAGTAAGGTCAGCCATCCCCCTGATCGGGCCACATTTCCTTATGTCAACCATAGACTTAAAGGACGTCTATTTTCATATTCCAATCCATCCGAGACACAGGAAATATCTGAGGTTCGCGGTACAGGGGAGTCGTCAGGTGGAGCACTATCAGTTCAATGTCCTTCCATTTGGCATCTCCTCGACGCCAAGAGTTTTCTCCAAGGTAATGGCAGAAGCAGTGTAACTCATCAGGAGCCAGAGCATCTGTATAGTGCCTTACCTGGATGACCTGCTGATAGCTTCCACCGAGGCAACCCTGGAAACTCAAGTGTCAAAAACCCTGGATACCTTAAGGTCTCTGGGATGGATCCCCAATTTGAAAAAATCTCAGCTGCAGCCCTCCAAGACCAGGAAGTTTCTGGGGGTTCTTTTGGACTCCGCAAAGCAAATATCCTTCCTTCCGGATGACCACCGTCTAATCTTAATATCAAAGGTCAAGAAATTCAGGCACATAAGGTCCCCTACAATCCGGGAAGGCATGTCGGTCTTAGGCTCTATGGCAGCATCTATACAGTCAATAGCCTGGGCTCAAGCTCACTCCAGAACCATCCAGGCTCACATCTTGGAAAACTGGAACGGTCATCCTGGTACGCTGAACAAGAAAGTGCACACACCGGGTCGAGTAAGAGCCTCCTTAGCATGGTGGATGAGCACCAGAAACCTCCGCAGAGGCGTGAATTGGAACCAGATTTCGCTGACTTCAGTCACGTCGGATGCCAGCGGAAGGGGCTGAGGGGCGATGGTAAATCAGACTCCATTTCAAGGACTCTGGGATCAGACCACGAGCTGGAAATCGTCCAATTTCAGGGAACTGAAAGCTGTGGAAGAAGCCCTCCTGGCAGCTGGTTATCAGATTTCGGGGCATCACATCTGAATATATTCAGACAACATGACCACAGTGGCTCACATCAAGCACCAGGGCAGTACAAGATTCAGCAACCTGAAAGGAATCTCCGCTCGAATACTCTGTTGGGCCGAAAAACACCTGTTGTCCCTGACAGCGGTCCATCTAAAGGGCACCTCCAACATACAAGCAGACTTCTTAAGTCGCCAGGACATCCATCCTGGAGAATGGAGCCTAAACAGCAGGAGCTTCAGATTGCTAGTATACAGGTGGGGCCTACCGGAAATTGACCTTTCGCCTCTCACCGAGACGCAAAGGTCGAAGCCTTTTTTCCCTAAACCCCAGAGACAATTCCAGGGTAGTGGATGCCCTGGCCCAGGATTGGGCTTTCACCTGGCCTATGCCTTCCCACCAATACCAATCCTGGCGAAAGTCCTGAGAAAGATACGAGAACACCGGACCCCGACTATCTTGGTAGCCCCGTTCTAGCCAAAGAGAAGCTGGTTCAACCTGATTACCGAGATTCAGGTAGATGGACCGTTTCTCTTGCCACTAGAAGACGATCTCCTCTCACAGGGGCCGATTCGCCACGCAAAACCACAGAAGTGGATTCTGGTGGTATGATTACTGAGGCCCAGGTACTAAGATCCAAGGGGTTGTCAGATCCGGTAATCGCTACCCTACAGAAATCTAGAAAGCCGGTAACTAACGCTATCTACAACAAAATTTGGAAAAAGTTTTCATCTTTCTGTTTACCTAACTAACCAGATCCGCTCAGACCAAACATGTAAAAAATTTTGGATTTCTTACAGAGGTGTTTAGAGATCGGCCTTAGACCTAGCACCTTGAAGGTCCAGGTCTTAGCTCTCAGCTCCGTTTTCGACCAAGATCTAGCAGGTCATCACTGGGTCAAAAGATTCATGACTTCGACCATCAGAATGAAGCCTAAAAAACAGACAATAGTCCCTCCATGGGATCTGAACTTGGTGCCTCAAGGGCTCGCAGGTCCACCCTTCAAACCTTTGTTTTCTTGCTCTCCTCAAAACATGGCATACAAAACAGTTTTCTTAGTAGCCATAACCACAGCCAGGAGAGTAAGCGAATTACAAGCCCTATCGATAAGGGAGCCTTATTTGCTTGTTGGAGACGACTCAATATTCCTTCGTCTCGACCCTTCCTTTCTTCTGAAGGTAGTCTCCGAGTTCCACCGATCCCAAGAAATCGTCCTACCATCATTTTGCCAAAACCCAGCAAATGTTAAAGAGGAAAAGTTTCATAGTCTGGACGTCCGACGCATTGTTCCACATTACTTGGACCATACCCGTCCTTACAGAATCGACCAAAATCTGTTTGTCCACTCCTCAGGTCAAAACAAGGGGAAAAAGGTGGCATAGAGCAATATAGCCAATTGGATAAAAAAAAAGCTATAGTGGAAGCATATATCACTCAAAATATGCCTCCCCCAATGGGGATCAAGGCCCATTCAACCAGATCCACTTCAGTCTCCTGGGCAGAAAAAGCAGGTGCATCTCCAGAGCAGATCTGCAGGGCAGCAACGTGGTCTTCACTCCATACCTTCTCAAAGCATTATAGACTGGATGTAACATCTAGTAGGGATCTAGTCTTCAGCCGAAGGGTTCTCCAGGCAGTTGTCCCTCCCTAGTGCCAAATTAGTTGGTATTCCTCCGTATACCGTCGTGGAAGGTGACTAGAGAAAATAGAATTAGACTTACCGGTTAATTCGGTTTCTAGGAACCTTCCACGACGGCACTAATTCCCACCCTATACTCCTGGATAAAGAATCTGGGAATTGGAAGGTAAACTAGGGCTACAGTCTCAGTTATAAGTCACTGACAGGTGGGAGGTGGGAGGGCCTTTTAATCTCTCTGTTTCCTGTCCCCCATCAGGGCAAAGAGGCAACCTCCCTATATCGTCGTGGAAGGTTCCTAGAAACCGAATTACCGGTAAATCTAATTCTATTTTTTCAGAGTATCAATAGGGTAGGGGAAAAGGAAAGTCAGCTCACCACAGCATGCTGGTAATAGTGGAAGTCCTCTGCACGGAGCCGCCCCAGTCCAGAGCATCAGCAATCAGCAGAAAAAAAAAAAAGAGAGATGTGCTCCAGCGATGAAACAATCCACTGATATATTAAAATCAGTTTTTTATTTGCTTCTTAAAAACATGAAGAAACAATGTGGGTAACACAAAAGGCAGAAATATGACCAATGCTTTTCAGCAATTAAACCTTAATCATGGTATCACTTTTGTGTTACCCACATTGTTTTTTCATGTTATTAAGAGGCAAATAAAAAACTGGCTTTAATACATCAGTGGATTATTTCATCGCAGGAGCACATCTCTCTTCTTTTCTTTCTGCTGATATTTTACAGTGTGGTATCTCCGTCACACACTTCATCTGTGGGCTACAAATTGTGGTATTTCAGACCTCCATTGAACTGTTTTTGCTGTGTGTTATCCTAGATCCATAAACTATTTTCCTGTAAAAAAAAATAAAAATACAGGCTACATATTTTACAGTGTGGTATCTCCGTCACACACCTCATTTATCTGTGGGCTAAAAATTGTGGTATTTCAGGCCTACATTGAACTGTTTTTGCTGTGTGCTACCCTAGTTAAATATTTTTCTGTAAAAACATGAAAATACAGACCACATATTTTACAGTGTGGAATCTCCATCACACGCCTCACCTATCTGTGGGCTACAAATTTTGGCATTAGAGGCCTCCATTCAACTGTTTTTGCTTTGTGTCACCCTAGTTCTTGAAACTATTTTCCTGTAAAAAATAAAAATACAGGCCACATATTTTACAGTGTGGTATCTTCGTCACACACCTCATCTGTCTGTGGGCTACAAATTGTGGCATTTGAGGCCTCCATTCCAATTTTTTTCCTATGTCATAGCCTATTGACACCAGTTGGCTGAAAAAAAATTTATTACCTATAGGCCAGATATTTTAAACTATGGTTTATCTGCACATGGATCACATATAAGTTTGCTCCAAATTCAGCCATTTGTAGTGAACGGGGAAAATATTGTTGTTCATTTAAAATGGGCAAGGTGTGTGGCAAGGAACGTGGAAGTGGACGTGATGGTGACGGTGCATGCAGAGGCCGAGGCCATGTGCAAGCTTAAATTGTGCCACAACAAACACCCACATCTTCTCGCCCAACCTTCTTGTCCGAATTACTTGGGGACCGCAGAACACTACTATTGACCCCAGAGCAGTGTCAAAACGTTTTTGTTTGGATAGCGGATAATGCTTCCAATCACTTTGCCACCACCACCCTGTCTTCCACACGGTTAAGTCTGAGTAGCCATGAGTTTGGACCGCATATTCCTCACCCTGATCCTCCTTCCTCCCACCATGCCAAGTACCCGGAGACAACTGATCCTTCACTTGGACACTCCAAAGAGCTATTCACTTTTCCATTTATAGATTAGGGCCTCTCACCCGGTCCACTTGAAGCGGGGCAAGATGAGATCGCATGTAGAGATGCCCAAATATTTGAGCAGCCACGGTCACACGAAGGCAACAGTGGGAATGTGTAACAAAAGGTGGACGATGATGAGACACAATTGCCAGAAAGTCAGGAGGAGGACCAGGGAGGGGATGTGGAAGATGAGATCGTGGATGATATATTAACTGACACAACCTGGCACAAGGGGAGGGAGGCATAGCACCCCAACAGGCAGGAATAAGCAGTGTGGTGGTTGCAGACAGACGGCGGGTAACCATTCCTCTTAACAGCAACATGACAGAAGTTGGCAGTACAACTCTTAGGTCTTCCCAAGTCTGGTTGCTTTTTAAAGACTCTGCTGATAACCCAAAACAGGCCATTTTCACAACCTCCCATGCCCGTATTAGCAAGGGTAACAACACTACCAGCCTGACCACCACCAGTATGATCAGGCGCATGGCAGCAAAGCACCCAACTTTGTGGGCTGAACCCCAGGGTCCAGGAGCACTGTCTGAGGGTGACACCACTGCTTCTTCCACTGTTGTACGTGGAAGTCAATCCCCTGTCCATGGTGTCTGCGAAGATGCCTCGTGCCCTGCACCTGTCATTTCACACACTCATCTACCACCATGATCAAGCACGTCAACGTCCTTTTTCCAGCACAGCATTCAGTTGAACATACCCCAGTCCTTGGAATACAAGCATAAATATGCAGCCAATGCCCCACAGGCCACAGTACTAAATTCACACATTTCTTAACTGCTTGCACTCAAAATGTTGCCTTTTAGGCTCATGGAGATGGAAGCTTTCCACAACCTGATGGTGGCAGCAATCCCAAGGTACTCAGTCCCCAGCCACCACTATTCATCCCGGTGTTTCTGTCCCGGCATTACACAAGCATGTGTCCCATAACATTACCCGTGCCCTTAACAATGCAGTTACTGAAAATGCTGACAGGCTGACTCATAAAAATGAACAAGGGCTGGATTTGGCCACAATTATCTACACCACTGAATGATAACAGTGAAACATAACCATGAATACAGTGTCATTTTTTGGGAGGTATATTCCCATGCACCTCTTTACAGCTACACATGGGTATACGCTTCCTGATTTTGCCTATTTGCTGTTATCCTCCTCTTTCTCCTCATCCTCACCAGCCACCACCACTAGATCACCACGGTGAGTATGATCCATGATGAAACAGCCACGTTATTGTGTTAAAGGGTGTTTTTGATGCCCATACACTTGCAAGTATAGGAGACCAGCTTATTTAAACTGGGAAAACATTTTTAGGAGACCATCCTACACGTGTCTTCCGACACCACCACTAGGTCACCAGGGTGAACGTGTTCCGTGATGCAACAGCCAAGAAATATTTTTCAAGTGTGTTTATGATGCCTGTTCCAAAAATGTTTACACAGTGTGTTGAGGTGTACTGCGTTAAGGAAATAGTTAATTCCTGTTCTCTATATTCAAAAAAATACAAGAAATAGTACTGTGCAAGAATGCCCTATGTCAGAGTTATCATCTGTCTACCAGTGGATACTAATTATGGCCTGGTGGTTTTACTTCTATTCCCAGAAATTGTCAAGGACATGATGTTTTTCTCATTTTAATATGTGAAATTATCTGTAAACACCCAAAATATTATCTGGTCAGCCAAGAATCTCCTGAGAACATCAACTCTTGATCTGGACCATGTTAACATACGGGAAGTGCCCCACATTTACTCATGTAAACTATCTTGTATCCCAGGACTCTTTTGACAACCCATTGTATAATCTATATTTTTTTGCCAAATCTATATTTTTTTGCCAACTTATTGTGTAATGCTGTATTTCCCTAGTGCAAAAGAATTATACATATAAATCGCCGTGAGGCGAGTGCAAGACACAAAATAATACCTGTAAGCCAATTGGTGCTATATGGGTTGTATAAGAACGCGCCCTGACGCGCGTTTCGGAAATAGAATCTCCTTCGTCAGGGGGATAAGAAGGAGATTCTTTTGCACATCAGCACCTTTTTGCACTTTTTTGCACTTTTGGACACATTTATTAGATATTTTATGTTACTCTATTTATGCACTTTTTTTGTATCTGGATCATTAATTAAGCCTTTTGTTATGGACTGGTTTTTCCATTGTCCATAAATATATTGCTTTTGTGGTTGTATATGTCATTATATTATCTTATTTTATTTTATATATATACACAATTTTATGTATTTAATTGTTGTGCCAATATTTCAATAAAGGTATTTTTATATTATATTGTATCATTTATTATTATTGTTATTATTATTTTTTATCATCTTTTTCATCTTGGTTTTTATTTCAACCCATCTTTGAATTTTTTCAATTTTCATTTATACCCGGATGGTCTGCCATCCCCTTTTTTTTGGGGGATTGATTCCAGCACACATTTGATATTGATAATTTTATTATTATATTCTTCTGAAATTATTGCATCTTATATAGGCACTGTGTGATTGGTTCTTTTCCCCTGTTTATTTTTATTATTATTACTAGAGCAAGTGGAAATTGGAAATTCTTGAGGCAATAACGCAACTGCCCCACAACAAAGGTGAACTGTACTACAATGCTGGGAACAGGATTGATTGTCCAATGTCTGATGCCAGACTCCTTCAAACATCAACTACCTGCTGGTGATCAGCTCTAAACCAAACACAAGAAGCAAAAAGAAGAGGTTTTTTTTAAGTAGTCTCTGGGCCCATATGTGACTCGGGAATCTCTCTTATTACAGTTTTTAATTTGTGTTGGACTCATCAGAGCTTAATCTTAAATGTAGTTGGTTGGATGACTGCTGATGACCCTGAGGATTTAAAGAGTGCTTTTAAGATAGTATCAGGATTAACTTCAGCTGGAGGATTTGAATCAACACTTGAGGAGGAGGAGATTGTGTTTCTTCTAGATTCACTTTCCTTATTTGATGAAGTGTCACTTAATCTTAAATGGATGGGCTGCTCTGATGTTATCACACTACCATTCAAATGAAGATTGCATTTCATTGGTTGTCCATCTAGGTATCTGATGTTGCATTTTTTTGTAGGCACCAAATGCATCTTCCTTTCTTATAAACACAACCTCTGCAATTCTATAACTCAACAAGCGGCCAAGCTTCAAGGCACCGTATACATATAAAAGCTACACGATATCTTCCTCTGTGACTCTTAGATGCAAATTTTTAATGGTCATTTTTTGCCTTCTAAAGGGCTAAAGACAGACTCTTTTGGAGTCGGCCCTACTGAAGAACTGTCCTCCTTTGTGACAAGTGTCCATGACACATTGGTTATGTAGTGACCAGAAAAACGATTACTAATATGTGATTGCATTTGTGTCAACGGTTTTCTGTTTTGCCTTGGGAGGAGGTAAATTACTTATTATGCTGCCCTCTCTTGCCTTGTTTTAGTATTACAACTTGTAGTACTATGCT
Source organism: Dendrobates tinctorius (assembly GCF_039654945.1). Lineage (NCBI taxonomy): Eukaryota > Metazoa > Chordata > Amphibia > Anura > Dendrobatidae > Dendrobates > Dendrobates tinctorius. Next base: position 16,800,395 of record NW_027361830.1, read on the forward strand.
GCCCTCTTCTGCTTTAGTTTGGCATTACAACTTGTTTTCTGATTGGAAAATAAGTGGCAGTTGGAGTTGGTGTGAGAGACTGAAAATGTTGTTACGTGCGGTTTTGGTGGTGAGAGGAGGGAGGAAATTGAGGTTCCTCGTGTAGGACAAGCAGATCATACAAAGCACCTTTTTCTTGGAATGCCCCGTGTTTACATCAATAAAGTGCTGAGACAAGCGAAGGAGCTGCAGAGCTGCGCAGCAGATTATCCAGATACTCCGATCCGATTAAGGTCAGCTAATCCTCCCCCTTCACATAGCACAGTGAGTTATATGAAAAGTTACTGCCATCCTCCCAAAGCCGGAAACGAGAAGAGGCTTTGACTAACACAATGTTTAGGGAAAATTGTATCTGTTATCCATGACTGTTTTATGGAAAAAGATAAGAATTGTTTCAAGCCTTCAGTAAAATTCATCTTTCAAGTTTGCACGGGACCCCCGGTGTATGCTTCTTTCCTCCGCAGCCTCATACCTTGCCGGCATCAACATAACCCTCAGTCTCATATATCCGTAAACTCCCCCTTTTATAATTGCCACCTATCCTAGGGATTGTTAGAGCCAACGGAGTCACCGTGACTGAACCATCCTCCGAGATACTAGGCCTGCTTCCCACAAGGCGGTGCGACAGTTGGAGTCTTTGTGTGCAATAAAGGTGGTGAAGTCTCGTGCTGAGTAGACATGGGAGCTCTTTATGCATCATTATGTTCAATTTAGTAAGAAGTAAAGTTTGCCCAAGAGAAAGTAAATTTCCAGACATTCACGACTTTTTTTGCTCTGTGTTGGCAGCTGTGATTTTCGTCTTCTTGGCGGGGATGTGGGAAAGTTCCAAGTCATCATCAATACCATCATCATCCATATCTTGTATAGAGGAAATCTGTGGTTTCCCTGGTTCGTGGTTAACAACGTTTATTCCCATTCCTTTATTATTGTTCATTACACCTGAAGAAATAGTTTTCGACTGTGAAATTTTGATGGTCTTGGTAATATGTATGGGTGAAGATGAAGAACCTTGTGCCATTGGTGTGTTGATAGTTACGTCCTGTGCACTTCTCTTTAACCTTTGTTTTTCACGAGCATCCATCAGTTTGTTTGGTTTTCCTCCAACACTGATCTGCTGCTTTCAAGAATTAAGCATCTCATGAGCATCTTGCACTTTACCCTTCATATGGACACGTGCCTTTGGCAACCCATTTCTCACGAGCATCTTTTATGCCGAGCTTCAGGTGTGCATCTGTTACACCTCTCTTCTGATGGTTATCAAACGCATTCTGGTGATTGGTGGTGGGTAAACAACTAATCATTGTGGGATGGATCCTGGATCTGATACCTCCCATAGCCCCTCTGTTATTAATCCTGTACATTCCCATTCTTGCCATCACCATGCCCCTTTTTCTGATCACTTCATCCAATGACTCGTCCACCATATTTATGGTAAAAACCTGCACCTTCCCAGCAGCAACTGTGTATGAAACCACGTTATTGTTTTCAATGGTGTTTATGATGCCCGAAAAAAGTTTACACATGATGTTGATGTGTATGCTCCATGAGGAAAGGTGTGGCAGCCCATACTAAAGTGTATGGGCATTACAAGTATAGGAGATCAGCTCCTTTTTAATGGGAAAATATTTTTATGAGGCCCTCCTCCACGTTTCTTCCAAGGGGGATTGGGGTGCGTGCACATTTGGAGCAGGCCTTGCATTCACTTCATGGGAGTGCAAAATGCATAATGATGTGAACTTTGGTTTCATGTGGCCATCTAGGATGTTTGTTGCAAATGATATTGGGGTGTGTGTAACTTTGCAGCAGCGCAGGCCTTGCATTAAATGCATAGGCAAACACTATGTGAGAACCGATTTCTTATAATGGGAACATTTTTTTCTTGAAGCCCTCCTGTACGTCTGTTCAAAGGGGTATTGGGGTGCGTCCTAATTTTTGGCAGCTCAGTCACTCACTGCATAGGCAATAACAATATAGGAGACCCACTGTTTAATAATGGGAACAACAAAGCATATCAAATATAGGAGACCCACTGTTTAATAATGGGAACAACAAATTATAGTCGGCTGATGGCCCTTTAAGAAAATTAATGCCGCCCCTTATAAAAATAGGCTTTGTGACTTTCAGAGTCCTTCCTTCATAAATGTAACAGGATGTGTCACACTCTACATGGCCAGCTAAGGATGTTAAAATGACATTTCCCAGTGAATGCATTTGTATTGGTTGAAAGCAATGCTACAGTTAAAAAGCACAATGTGTGAACATTGCCCAAGTGAAGGAGGTACATTTTTTGGGGAGGGGTTAATTTTTTTGCCTTACATACTGTTAGACACCGGGATTCTCCCTCTGCACAGGATGGATCCCAAGCCTTATGTTCTCCTGCAGTCTCCCATTCAGTCTCGACCACAGTAGATGCTGCTCATCAAGGACTCATCACCTTGCTCAGACTCAGGCTGTGCGCATTGTTACTGCTGCCTCTCCAGGTTCAGCTATGGTAATTAATAATAGACAGCAGTGAGCACTGAGCAGTCATTCCTGAGACTAAGTCCAGGATTTACTCTACTGAGCATTCTCATGAGGTGGCAACCTCTCATTGGTGGTCGGTCTTCAGCTGCTCAGTTCCTGTGCCGGCTCCGGACTGGCCCACAAGCAAAGTTCTGCTTGATTGGCACAGTCTATAAAAGGATCTTTGATGCACCGTCGGTGCGCTAAGATCATGCATACTTTCAGTGTGTGTGTTTGTAGGTGGGACAGCTACCACCCTGTATGAACTTCCGCTTGAACTTAGCATCTACACCGGGCATCCTCAGGAGCAGGCTCAAAAGCCACCATGTTGAAAAAAACACGGCATTCTGTGAGCGCGAGGGAGGTGCACAAGTTCGGGTATCCAACCAACTGTAGAAAATGAGAAATTTATTCTGATGAAAGTCCGTTGTTGGACCGAAAACGTTCAAAGGATTGTGTTTAATTGGATGTGATAACAATAAAGGAACTGTGAAATTGCCTTCGATTTTGAGTGCCAAGTTTTTTGATATTTTCAAAAGCCACCATGTGTCAGAGCAGGTTCAATCACCAGCATAGTGGGGGGAGAGTTATAGGGACCCCAACTAGCACCAATTCCTCTATGCTCCTGTAACATCTAACAGGGCATAGCTTAGAGTACTCTCAGTTGTTGTACTGCTTTGTGGAGTAACAAAGTCAGGCACGTTGCTCTCTGTTCACACCGAGTGAGGTTTAATTCAGTGTGTTTATGGTGCTTGTTCACAGCTACGCTCCGCCATTGTCCTCTAGCTGCGTTTTTTCCATCACCGCACGGTGAACCCCGGGTTGCGATTGCACCTTCTCATAATTTACTTTGGTGCGATCTGCAAACCCTAACACATATAAATTATTACCCTGGAAACGATGTTCCTTAACATACTGTATTTCCCAGGAAAATCCATTTTGGTTTCTTTTTTGTATGTTTTATTGTGGCCTGTTAAAGTGGCGTAAGACTCTGACAACATTGTTAACAGCTGTGACCTGGAAGTCAGAAATGCATTCACCATGATGTCCCCATGTCATTTGAGCACTGTTCCCATCGATTTCAGATGTTTTTAGACCCTAAACGGACCCCAGGGGGAGATAGCGGCAAAAATGCTCAGTTTTCCCATAGACTTACATTGTGCTCGTTGCTCGGGTCGAGCATATTGGAATAATTTGCTTGACCCAAGCAACGAGCACCTGAGCATTTTAGTGCTCATTCATCACTATTAAGAAGCTTATTAATAGAAAGTGAGTGACTGCAGTTTAGTCCAAAGGGTGTGCAACAAAATATTAATTTGAGGGTGCCAACATTTTTATTTGGGCCATATTTGGAGGTTTTGTGTGAAATGATGTCCGATTTGCCTTTTTTCTGTTTTTTTTTTGTGTTGTTCTAATACGTACAAAGGAAATAAACAAGTGAATAACAAAACGAGAAATTTCAATAATTTTCTGAGAGAAATGCTTCATTGTCCAGAACAATTTCAAGGATGCCAACTCACTTAGCCATGACTGTATAGTACTTTTTAGTTGCTAACAAAAATAAAATAAATTATATCTTTGATAAATTGGCTAAAAAAATCCCACAACCTTTTTTTTTTTGTTTTAGGCTCCTGAGACACATGCTGTGATAGCCTACTACTAGTTACTACAGCTACACTTGTGTTCATGACCCCCTGCCATCTTGGAATACCACCATTTGTTCCCTGGGTAGTAGAAATGCTAGGTCAGTGATAACAAAGGAGAACATCTATCTTACAATTAATGCTTAAAATTGATTACTAATCATGATAGTGTCAAAATAATTGGTACCAGCCGCACAATTGAAAGAACACTCAGCGGCCTAGGGAACAGTCTAGTCCTGGTGTTCAGTGGTGTGTGCTCCTCTTCACGTAATCTACTTATAGGACCCACTATGCTGCACCAGAATCTGGAATCATAAATTAGTCCTACCTCTAATAATAATAATAATAATAATAATAAACACTCAGATTAAATGTTAATACTATCTGGAGACTGAACAATACCACTTTATCTAACTTATAAACACCACTATACTGTGACAGAATAACACACCCATACTATGACTAAATTGCACATGCCCTATAGTACAGGGATTAAATAACCATCATACAGAAACTGAATATTACAGTACACTGCAACTAACATGATGAGAGTCTGAATAGTACTGCCATATTGTTGCTAAATAAAAAAAAAACACTATGGGAAAACCGACAATACCACTGACAGCATTCTGACTATATACAGAAATATGAAGAAAGGTGTCAATCTGCAGTGGAAATGCACAGGCATAAGCAGTTAATGAACACATCAAACATTGATCGGCACCTAGTAAAAAGTGAGTTTAAAGAAGTTGTCCCCTTTCATAAATTCTCGATCCACATGCTTAGCTTAACATAAAAGCAAAACCATGTTTAGCTTACTATCCACGGGGCCAGCGATGAGTCAATGCTGCTGATGCCGGTGTCCGGAACTGACTGTGGTGCTGTCTTCATGTCGACCATGCTGCAGCCAATCAGTGTGCTCAGCATCTCTGCCATTGCAAATGGAACAAGCTAAGCAGAGCCGATGAACTAACTGAATTTCAGCAGGAGCTGATGTCAGGGCCACAGCCAATGCCAGACAGCGGAAGCAATGGTAGAGAATCAGAAGTGAACCCAGGATTGTGATAAAGTGTAGTATATATATATATATATATATATATATATATATATATATATATTTTTTTTTTTTTTTTTTTAAACAAACTGTGCGCAGGGACAAAGGTTACTGTTTTTAAGAATATAATTCTCTAAAAGATCACTTTCAGCAGGCAAGGAAAGGCTAAAGTTTCTAGGTAGCACTCACTACCTGTGATTATTGATTAAGGCCATGAGGCAGTCTCACAGGCTACAGTCATTGCTTGCAATCAAAGTCCAGCACTGCTTTCATCATTAGTAACAGGTAGCATGTGTTTACTAAAAACGTATTTCTTGTTTCACAAGAAAATTATTACAGTGCAGGACTAAATCACACTATTAGCGATTTTTGCTGATAACCCACAGCATGGATGGCCCAAAGTCTGTGCTGCAGGCTTCACTAAACGAAGTAGCTTTCTTTTCCTGCTGCTAGGCTACTGTCTTCAGAGCAATCATCATAGGATTTTCTAGCACAAACTACAACATTGAAGACAGCAGCTTAGAGCAATGAGCAAGATGCTTCTTAGTTTAGTGTCTACAGAACAAACCCCACACTGTCCGCACTGTCGGCTATCTGCAAAAATCGCTAATAAAATTATTTAGAAAAATGATTAAGCTGCAGAGTCCTGTACTAAAACAATTGTCTTGTGATACTGGAGATAAAATACAAAGCATTACTTTTTTCTTCATTTATGCAATCGGTAACATTTTAGAGATCAGTGTCTCAACAAGTCTGTAATTAATCTGGATAAAGCAATGGTGGCACCATTGGGGCTTTATATCCAATGACAAGCGCCCTTAAAGAAGTGAATAAATATTTCTGGTCATGTGTACCCTATTAGATAAAACTAAAAATGTAAAAATAAATATATACTACATAATCATCTAATTCTGCCTGTAACGGAAATCCCGGCCGGCCACGACCAATCAGCGACAGGCGCAGTCCGGCTGTAAATTGGTGCGGCATTCGAACCACGCACGCCACTGCTACCGTCGGGAGATCAGCGGCGCTAGCCACTGATCTCCCGACGGTTGCCGCGGGTCATCTCCTGCCACACGGAGGTCAGCGGCGACGCAGCCGGGAGATGACAGGCGCAGCGTTCAATGTGCATATGGTACCCAGGGTCTGGAGGAGAAGAGACTCTCCTCCAGGCCCTGGGTACCATAAACCTGTAAAAAATAGAACTAAAATAAAAAATAGTGATATACTCATCTTCTGACGGCCCCCAGACTCTTTCCTCCTCTCAGGAATGCCAAATGAATTCTGGAGGTGGAATAAACTGTGGATGACATGTCACATTTGAAAACTCCTTGACATGCCAAAACATCAGAAAACCCCACATATGACCGCCTTTTGCAAAATACACTTCTTTAGAAATTCATCTAGTGTAAGGAGCTACTTTTCATGCACAGTGGAAAGCTTAGAAGGGAAGGAGTGCCATTTTGTAGTGCAGATTTTGCTGTTATGTTTTGAGGGTGCCGTAACCCAAAGGGAGAGCCCGTCAGGTGTCAGAACAGCCGAAGCACCCCAAAATAAGTTACCTAATTTTACAAATTACACATCTCAATTAATTTATTTAAGGGTGCAATTATCATTTTGACACCTCGGGCACGTCATATCATTTTATACCAAAGGGTAGTGAAGTAAAAATAATTACATTTTTACCACTCATTTTTTTAGCCTCTGATTTACAGACAGGGTAATTGACAAATTTTGGTGCCATTTTACCAGACAATTTCTGCTGAAAGTGGCAATACCCCATATGTTTACAATAAGTAATCAGTGGCGCTCGTATATTTAGACACTCTTCAGCTGCAAATAAAACAATAACCACAGAAATGCCAAAAAAAATCAGAGTAAATTGTAAAATATATTTGCACTAAAAAGTGACTTCCCTGATGGGAGAAAAAAATTAGCAGGTATAGACGGTGTAAATATCCAAGGACAGGAAGTCGATTGTAAGAGAGATGACTAAGCATAGGTCTCCCTGTTTGGTAATGCAGGTTACTTGTACTTTTTAACTAACATATGACATCAATAATAAATGTCAATCTTCACACAGAAAAGTGTGTTGTCTGCAGTGTGCAGAAAGAGTATTTACCTTGTCTCGTGATGAACTATGTAAAGCTGAGATTCAGAAGGCTGAAGCAGGGTGATGAAGCAAGATGATGAAGCAGACTGATGAACTTCCATACCTTTTCTTGTCCACTCGAGGGACAAGCGATGAGCAAATAATGAATGGATGGTTTCGGAGCGCTGTCCTGGCTCATGACAGGCGCTTCATGCAGCTCTTCCATCCTGCCATAAGAGCACGACTCCCACACTGTACCTGGATGCTTTCGGTGTTCAGCATTCAGCCAGCAAGGGACTGTGTGACGTAGATGGTCTCATGAGGTTCACATGACTTGTGGACGGTAAGAAGCAGTAAGAGGACCAATTTTAACCTACGCGTTTTGGAAGCTCCGGTTTCCTTCCTTTGCTGTTGATTGTCAGGTGTATGTCAATAGAATTTTAATAACTCTACTACAATAGTTAACCCTTTGGGTCTCAGAGTGTCTAATAGAAATATCCATCTGCTCTCAGCCCTTGACATTTGTTTTATGAAATCCCCTTTCCTCCAGTGTTGATGATGGACAATCTCAATGCCCATTACCCCCATATCCCGCACCACACTTCCATGATGTTCCAGAAAGTGTTTAAACAGGGGATGGCCCTCAAATTTCTTTTTAATATTCCTGACATGTTTGTTGATTCTAACATTCATAGGGTGATTGGTATGCCCTACATATATTTTATTACAGGGGCATTTAATAATATAAATGGTCCCTGAAGTGGTGCAAGTGATGAAGTCACGGATTTTGAATTCCGAGTTTGCCCTCACAATTCTGGTTTGTTTTTTAGTATGTAATTGCTGATAATTTCTACATTTGCAGCAGGGAAAAAAAACAACCAAATTTTTATGGAAAAATGAAGTGGGTTTCCTATGACCGACAGGGCAACCAGGTTTCCTAAGTTTCGGGCTTTTTTGTATGCAAATCTGGGGAACCTGGGTATTTGTTGCTCCAAAATTTAGCATCTCTTAGTATCGCCCAATGTTTATTTACAATTCATTTTAATATATATGGGCGTTAGAATTGTATTGGGTAACAATGGAAACAAAGTTTTTTGGCTCTTTGTTATCGCTAAGAAGGTTCAATCGGGATTTCTCCTCTACCAACTTCCTGGCTTCTATCAGAAGTTGTCTGTCATATCCTTTACTGAGAAATTTGTTGGTCAATGTCTCCGCTTCCTGGTTGAAGTCATGAGGTTTTGAGCAATTGCACTGGGCTCTCGCAAACTGGTTTAATCTTTCTGCACACTGCAGATAATACACTTTTTGGTGTGAAGACTAACATTTATTATGGATTGGTTAAAAAGTACCAGTAACCTGCATTACCACACAGGGACACCTTTCCTTATTCATCTCTCTTACAATCGACTTACAGTCCTGGACATTTACACTGACTATACCTGCTAACTTTTTTCTCCCATCAGGGAAGTCAACTTTTAGCGCAAATATATTTTACTATTAATACCCAATATGTGCCTATAAAGTACTGCTGTGACACACAACAACACTAAGGAGGGGAGGTAGAGCTATTTGACTCTTGAAGAACAAATTATTGTAGAATGGTATGTAGACTCCATATACAGAGCCCCTGAGTGCAAGAAGAGCAGATTTCCACCTCAGGTGACACTATGTTGAGCATTGTACCCCTTTGGGAATTTATCTACAGGTGTAGTGGCAATTGTGACTCCATGCGTGCTTTCCAGATCAAGGAGCCTGGATGTTACTGATTGAAAATTGCAATTCTGCCATTGTAGTGCCCGCACATTGTAGCGCCAATACATTGTAGTAACCATAAATTGTGCCCAGCTCATGCAGCTGACATCAACACCACAAATATTACCCTACTTGCTACAGCATCAGGGCAAATGGGAAGAGCTGAGCAAAGCATCAAAATTGGCAAATCTAATTGATATCCCTTCCCTGGGGCTGTGGGCTGCTATTTTTAGGCTGGGGAGGGCCAATGTCCTTGGCCCCTTCCCAGTCTGAGTATACCGCTTTAGGTTGACTGGTTGTCAAAATGGGGTGGACCCTATTCCATTTTTTAAATTATTAAAATAATTAGAAAATACGGCTTGGCGATCCCTCTATTTTTTTTGATAACCATCCAATATAAAGCTGACAGCTGGGGGTTGTAGCCTGCAGCTGTAAGCTTTACTTTCACTGAAGGGAACCCACTCAATTTTTATATATTTATTGAACAGGTGCCGGCTAATAAAAACTCTCATTAGCCTTGCCTGCTCTCGCTGCTGTCATTGGGAGCAGGTATAGGATGAGGAGTAGTACTCTCATCATCTAACGTTTGCAACTAGAAGTAACCTTTTTACCTCTGGTCAGAATTTCTGGCTCACACGCTGTCATTTGACAGCTTGGGATCCAGAGTGCTCTGACCAGGGGTAACAAACTTACTGCCGCTCAGAGCCACCTGTGTTTCTTGCGATGTCAAACAGGTGACAGCATTGGAAACACCCAATGTTCAGGTTGATGAATCTGAACAGTAACATGAACTTCCTGAAGAAGTTGGGGTTGAGGTGTTGGGTACGGACCACGAACTTTACTATTTAAGTTCACCCATCCCTAATTGCTACCCCTCTATGAATCACTTGTGAGGCCATATCTAGAATATGGGATCCAGTGGGATCCAGTTTTGGGCTCCATATTTTAAAAAGGATATTCACAAGTTAGAGTCAGTTACAAGATGGTCATCTAGATTATTAAAAGAGATGGGAGATGTCTCATATGATGAGAGGTTGGAAAAGTTGGGCTTGTTAAGCTTAGTAAAAATTACATTACTATTACAGACCAGCATGCTGTGGTGAGCTGACTTTCCTTCTCCCCTACCCTATCTTTTGACTTAGTAAAAATACTGTCATGGTTCCACCCCTCAGGGTGTCTGGGATGCAGTTACTGACAGCTCGGCCGTCCAATCCGGTACAGGACTGTGCTGAGCTGTCAGTGTGTTGATTGACAGCTCGACTAACCAATCTGTGACTGGGATGCATTGGCTGTCTCCAAGTGTTCACTATCTCGGGTAGTTGCCATGCCTACTTAACTGAGCAGTTTCTCCCAGAACACTGCCAGATGTACATTCAACAAGTGAGGATTGTGCTTCCCTGTGCCTTGAGTTCTGTATGCATGATCTATTGCCTGACCTTGGATTTCATTATGACCATCCACCTGTTTAACCCCTTCTGCTCTGATCCATTATTCTCCTGCTACTCTGACCTCGGAACGTTACCTGACTATGCTTTTGTCTCTTCCTTCTGTTTATGATGTACCCTCCTGGCTTCTGACCTTGGACTCCTTGACCACTCCGGCTCACTGTTTGACTGTGAGAAGTGACTAGCGTCACAAAGACGCATCAAAGGAGATCTCATTTACATGTATTATTATATCTATGGTCACTACAAGGGACTGGCACATGACTTATTCCTTCCAAAGACAATGATAAGGACCAGGGGGCACTCATTATAGGTGGAAGATTGGATATTCCAGCATCTACGGTAAATGGGAATGATTTCTTTACAGTTAGAGCAGTCAGAAAGTGGAATGCCCCACCACAAGAGGTAGTAATCGCAGATACAATAACAGCCTTTAAAAAGGGCTGAATGATTTCTTCAATACTCATTGGCGATTATAGGTAATTTAGTGAAAAAATGTACAATTAGTGGAGAAAGTTTGAACTTGATGGAGCTAAGATTTTTTTTTTAACCTATGAAACTATGTAACTATGTTTGATCATCATGACTTAAGTTTACTTCATAGGTTGTGAACCTCTTCCTAACCATGAAGTAAACTTACATCAAAGGTAATGAAGAGGTTAAGGGGACACTTAGGTGTCATTATTCCTTGAAGGGGACACTTGGGGCATTATTACAAAGGAACATATAGGGCTTTTGTACAATTGAAGTTCAAAAAGGGGAATTAATACTTTCTGTGTGTCCCTATTATTATTAGATATGCTCTCTATCTTGTACTCTGTCAGTGTATCATTTTTGAAGGGAGGGAGAATAATTGTAATAACACAACTTTAAACTGCAGTGTTTATAAGAAACACACAATTGACTTCTTATATTTTCAGCACCATATCCACCTGTTCTCAACTTAAAAAAACTCCCTATCCAGCCTGCACACATTGTTTTAGAAGGGCTGTGGACACCATCATACTGTGTAAGAGGTGTTGTCATACCATCATCATGTGTGGGGTGAGCTTTGTTGGCTATAATACTGTTTGAGGGGGCCAAATTGTCCATCATACTGGAAGAAGCTGCAGGTGAAGGGAGGATGAGGAGTTTTTGTATGTTTGCAGTAAATTGAGATGGTCGTTTAACCTGTTCTTCAGAAATTTGCATGTTAGTATAACTGTAAAGAGGTGGCAGGTCTCCTCAGTTGCGCCCTCTTCTCCTTTCGTGTGACTCCCTGTGCACTTTATGAACCGTGATGTAATATATGTGTTTTGGTATTACACTGTAGTACGAGCTATACAATGTATTGTGATGTTCCCCTTTAATGCCTGTATTTAGTTAGGGACAGAATTAGTTAATTAAGGGGCTGGACTGGCAGCCTCAAAGGAGAGGAAGCTGCTGCTTCCCGGTCAGAAAGCCCAGGTATGTCGACCAGGGCAGATGTGTGCTACAGAAGGGGCATTGCCAGACTGCCAGATGGGAGAGATCTGCTGCACAGGATCAAGGATCTATATGGACGAAGGCTTACAATACAGGCCCCCAGGACTTGGGAAGGGCCTTTTCTGAATGGGTCTCAGGTGCCCAGATGCCAGCGATTGGACTACTGTGAATCTTGACCACTGTGGACATTGTGGGTACGGCCACAGCAAGTGTCAGGGAGAGAGCAGAAAGCCAGTGATGAAATTGTCTTTTCATTCATCCTTCATCATTGTTCAAATAAAGTTATTTTTCTATGTTGTAGAATATCTGTATTCCCAGACCCTTAATTGCCTGGACTGCTGTGACGAGAGGAAGAGAAGGCAACCTGTGGGAAAAAACTGTGTTGGTTCTGTTTATCTATGTAGAAGGGCCTGGTGTGATCACTGACCGTTTGCTCAGTGGACTCTGTCAATGTACTGTGTCTTTAAATAACTCGCCACAACTACCTGCCGGTTGCTCATGTTACATAAGTACAATTAAAAGGTATACTAATGCTAGGTTCCCACACTTCAGTCCTCAAGGCCCACCAACAGATCATGTTTTCAGGATTTCCTTAGTATTGCTCAGGTGATAATTGCTTCACTTGTGCAATGCAAAGGAAATCCTGAAAACATGATCTGTTGGTGGGTCTTGAGGACTGGAGTTGGGAAACCCTGTACTAATGCAATTAGGATGTAATCCAATGTATTCTGTTAAAAGAAAAGGGGGAGACAGGGCGCTTCCAATGCGTAGGTCTGTATGGAAAGTAGATGAGTGCACAGCAAGTGTTAGGCTCACCTGATAGGGTTGTGAGAGTCACAACACCTATAATCGCATAAAACAGCTGCAGCAGTCTGCACGAGGTCCAAGGACTTGGTTCAAAGAGAAGGCTGGTAGTGCAATAAGAGACTGCGCTGCTGTGGTAGAATTCAAGATATCTTTATTGCCAACGCGTTTCCTGAGCCAGTCCCAGCTCACTTCATCAGGGCCGATGAAGTGAGCTGGGACTGGCTCAGGAAACGCGTTGGCAATACAGATATCTTGAATTCTACCACAGCAGCGCAGTCTCTTATTGCACTACCAGCCTTCTCAATGTATTCTGTTAGGAATAGCACACTGCTCACTGCACTCTCCACGCTGCTGAAAAGTTCCGTTTCTAGTGTTAATGTCATTTTTATCCAGGTCTAATAAATACCAAGTTTCTTGTTTCATTCTTGTTTAAACCATCATTAAAATACCAGTAAAATACCAGTAAAATAATAACACTTATACTCACTTCTGGTGCCGGCGCCATTCCAGATCTGAGGCTCTCGTGACTTTATGTTATGCGATCTCTATTACTAATCAGTGCTTGCTTCACTCTCCTTCAGACAAATCAAAATATCCAGAGGAAGTCAGAGATGCTGCTGCCCTCTCACTTCCTCTGGATGTCACCTGTAGGAGAGGAAAGTGCAGCCAGCACTAATTGACCACAGAGATCATGTGGCATAACAATGTCAATGGAGCCCCGGGAGAGCCAGAGTCAGCAGGACTGGTACCGTCACTGGTGGTGAGTATGAGTGCTATTATTTTAATGGGGTAGACACATGGATTTAAAAAGGGTTGTCCAAGTTGTGGAATAGCTCTTTAATACTAGATTATTGTGCTGTGCCTTTGATCAGCTTATTTATCCTCCAATGCTTACTGTATTTGTGTTGAAAACTTGGATTGATTCTGATCAATATTGCGCGTTAATCTAGAGTTTCTTGTTTGTACATCAAACTTGGTATGTTACTTTATTTTATCTTCAGCACAATGTTATTCAAGCTTGTGTCACCCACTGTACTCCAAACCTGCTTGAAGACATGGACAAGTTTGGTGTTTATATGCTGCAGAAACCAATTTTCTAATACTGAAATGTGTCTATAGTGTCTGCAATGTAATTATCACTTCCTAAAGGCTTTAGCCAATAGTTACTACTGGTCCTGCTTCGTAAAAGCTCCACTTGGCATTGTAAAGCTTTATAGGTGATGCTTTATCCTGGAGCCCAACCTAAGTATTATTAGAGGAAAAATAAGTATTCATATTATATGTATAGTATACTAAAAGGGTGTCATGGAGGTAAAATTGAGATCAAAGTTGTATCTATATACTGTCACTGGCATCCTGTCTGATAACTGTCTGCATATTTTATCTCTATAGACAATCAACAATTCCCCTATCAATCTCTCATACTATACATTAGAAACTTGAATCCATAGATAATACAATGCCATGAATTTTTGCTTTGCAAGTGTATTTGAAGATGCAATAAGTAAACACTAAGGCTTTTTAACAGGTTGCATCGTGGGGTTTTCACTACATAGAATTTAATAATATTACGGCTTCAATGGACTTTAGTTGCTTAAAGGGAACCTGTCATGTCCCCAATTTCTATAAATCTGCAAACATAGGGATAATAAGCAAGTTAATTGGATTTCAATTTATTCAGCCACCTTACTGAAAGCATGGTTGCTGGGAGGAAATTAACTTTGTTTTTCCAGGGAGCTGCTGGCTTTCAGTCACAGAGGTGTGCAGGAATGGCTTCAGTTACTGCTCAGTATTCAGTGAGCGGCAGCTGTAAGCACACCCCAAAAAGCTCACCCTGTACATATATATTCTTCAGACCAGGCGGTAAATCCATATGCTAGGATGTGCTTTCAGCCATTGCTCACTATGTATTAAGCGGTGACTGAAACTGCTCCGCGCATGCTTCTCTGACTGAAAGCTGGTGGCTTCCAAGAGGAATAAAGTTCATTTTCAGTAAGGCAGTCTGACAACATTGTAACTTTATTTAACTGCAGATTAACCCTATATCCACAGGTTAATAGTCGTTTGGGGGCATGAAACGTTCCCTTTGAAGCTGGTTACTTCTTTATTTTTTTACTAATAGTCAGTGCAATCAATTAGTAAGATCTCAGTAAATATTTAGCATCTCTATTAGAAGCAGAGTAAAGGTACTGTCACACTTAGTGATGCACCAGCGATCCCGACCAGCGATATGATGCGGTCAAGATCGCTGGTGCATCGCTAAGTGGTCGCTAGTGAGCTGCCACACAGGCAGATCTCACCGGCGACATCGCAGGGGTCGGGGGTCGCTACTAACCTGTCAGACGAGGCTACCCTGACGTCCTCCCGCCCGCGTCCACGCGTCGCTCGTCTCCACAGCAGGAAGCCCCAGCAGGAAGCTGACGACGAGAAACGGTCCAGGACGTTCTCGCGCGATCAGCGATAATCAGCGGGGGAGCGGTCGGAGGTAAGTTTCAGACACAGCGATATCGCTAGCAATATCGCTATAACGTCATAAAAACCAGTGACATTATAGCGATATTGCTAGCGATATCGCTTAGTGTGACAGGCTCTTAAGGAGCATTGTACAGTGTTTTGGTACTCTATAACTTGTAGGTTGTACAAAGCTGTAACATAACAATAAGCATGGGGACTTGTGACTGGAGTTAATGTTTACAGTATTTCGTTGCTACTCCTCTGTGGAGTGAATCTCTAAGTGACGGTTGTAGAAATACTAGTAACAGTCCAGTTGGTTTAAGATATATTCTTTAGCATATTAATGCCCCAGTTTTGTAAGTAACTGAAGAATCTATTATTGCAAAATGTTTTCTATTAAATGAGTTGACACATAAATGCACTCCTCCCTGTTAATACTCTTTATAAGTCATATAGTGCACAAATTGTATCCAAAAATATAAAAAAATTGAGACAGAATACTCAATTGTCACTATTTTATGTGAATAATGCTTTTAAAATATTTTTAGAAAGCTCTTTCTCTAGCTGCTCTGTTAATTGAGCATTCCTACTTTTTTAACTTGTATTGTGTTTTCTTATAGTCATGTCTAAAGTTGAAGTGTTGATTCCATTCTGATGAAAATCATTATTTAATTCTCAGCTATCTGATCTATTACTGAGAAGTCTATGAGATGACCATCAAAGATATTCACTTGGATCTGCAATTACAGGATCTGCAAATACATAGTACAGTGTGTCCGTAAAGTCATGGTGCACTGTTGACCAGTCACAGGAAAGCAACAAAAGACGATAGAAATGTGAAATCTGCACCAAATAAAAGGAAAACCCTCCCAATTTCTGTAGCGTGGTGTGACAGCATGTACATTGAACGTATTAATGACATTAATCACTTAAAACAGAGACTCACAGACGTTATTCACTCTGTTACTCCAGACGTCCTTACCCGTGTGGGGCAAGAACTTCACTATCGTTTGGATGTGTGTAGGGCAACAGATGGAGCCCGCATCGAACTGCACTGAATAGGTATGAAACTGGGAGAGGTTTTCTTTTATTTTGAGCAGATTTCACATTTCTATAATTTTTTGTTGCTTTCCAGTGACTGGACAGCTAACATAAGAAAAAATTCCAAAAAACTTTCATATGAAAGGCAGACTCACCAAACCCTGAGTGATGCACTAGCAGGATGCAGCAGGCCTCCATTGATAAAGGCTTAGGGCAGCACAGGTGCAACCCACTGATGTAGACAGCCAGTATCCAAAAGAAAAAAGAGGAGCTGGCTGCCTAGTGGGAAAAATGCACACATATAAGGCTTGCATAGGACATCAGTCACACAGTGCGGTGCAAAGTGCCTGAACAGCCTATTGATCACACCCATAGTATTAGCAGACGGGCAGTTCAGCACTATATACATGCATCACACAGAAAAAAACCAAGCCAACATAAAGAGGCCCTGCTGCATCCTGCAATAATGATAAAAAGTGCAAAAATATAAAAATACTTGGGGTATTAGTTACTATTTTGGCCAAGACAGATAGGCTCGCAATCTAAACTTCAAGGATCCCCAGATTTTGTGAGTCTCTAACACTAAATCTGAACAGCTAACATGAGAAAAAATTCCAAAAAACTTACATATGAAAAGCAGACTCACCAAATCCTGACTGATGCACTACTAGGATGCAGCAAGCCTCCATTGTTAAAGGCTTAGGGCAGCACAGGTGCAGCCCACTGATGAAGACAGCCAGTATCCAAAAGAGACTGGTCAAAACTGCACCATGACTTTATGGACACACTGTATTATAAAAGATATTGACCGGGATGTTTAAAAACAGTTTCACTGCAAATGTGTTAGAAAAATAAATTATTTATATATTCAATTAATCATCGCTCCAGTGTCCCCAATAGGTCCTGCAGCATTGATGTAATATAATATCCATTATTTATGTGACTGTTGCAGCCAGCTATTACCTTATTAGTGACAAGTGAGTATACTCGTTGCTTGGCTCTCCCCGAGTATGCTCTGGTGGTCTCCGAGTATTTTGGCATGCTCGGAGATTTAGTTTTCCTCGCCTCATCTGCATGATTTGCGGCTGCTAGACAGCTTGAATACATGTGTGGAATGCCTGTTTGTTAGGGAATTCCCACATGTATTCAGGCTGTCTACCAGTCACAAATCATGCAGCTGAGACGACGAAAACTAAATCTCCGAGCACACCAGAATACTTGGAGATCACCAGAGCATGCTTGGGAAAACCTGAGCAGCAATGCTTCTCACCCATCACTATTAGTAATGCCTTAGCAATGCAAAACTCAATTCATAAGGCATGTAGTCCAGACAAAAAGATGTTCATAAGGGCAAGTATGCCAAGAAAAGTTATTTCAGTGTACTGGTATAAAAATTCAACTTTGGAAGTTGTGCTGTGGACACAACTAAAATTAACTCATAAAAAATGTGGAAATCCGGAGGTGATCACTGCCAGTGTCCTCTATCCTCAGTTGGCTGTGCCAGACCTCACAGGTTGATGAGGAAAGCTTCTATGTGTTGGGGGGAAACTCAGTTTTGTGCAGATGACCAGATCATGCTGTGAAATATGCATGCAAATTATTATTTTTTTTTAGACTATAGGAGGTATAACATGCTTCTAGGATTATGGGCCTCTAGAATACTTATCAAGTAACAGAAATACTTGCAGGATTTGCAGGAATCACAGACGTGATATCACTGGAGTGATGGGGGAATAAAAAGGTAAGTTATGGTTATTTTATGATATTAAAATATATTCTTTAAGGTTTTGAAATCACAAAGAATTCCTTTAATTTGGTTTGTTGCCAGGTAGAATTTGATCAATTCACAGGGCTCCAGTACATCGGTGACATCAGTAATCTATGGCCGCTGGGCAGGAGCCCTGAGAAACGCCTATTGACTCCCAGTATCCACTGCACCTGTTTTTATTTGCCTGTGAGGTTGAGATGAGTGGGTTAAAATCTGCGGTGCAAGTAGTCCAAAGATGAGCAGGAGAAGGAAATGTTAGAAATGCGGTTTGTTGGTAAATGCACTTCTAAGTGACACAGTTCTTCATCAGGACAACCACAATCATTGAGGTTTGCTCTGATGAAAAAAATAATCCGCATTTATACTATTCCCATCTCCTGCTCATCTCTTGACTACTGGCAGCGCAGATTTTAACCCACTCATCTCCAACCAATCTCAAAAGTTTCTCCACAACATAGATCTGCAGCAGCATGCATAGAGGTTGAGACTTTTACACCCTTCCAGATGAGCATAAATTGCTTTTGTCTTCTTGTTTCTACTTGGAAAAAAATCCTATTGCGCTTATTGAATTTCCATTTTTCCATTTGCATGTTTTGATTAGCCGACATGGTGTAACGTCATGTTTGTGGCGTTACACACATGTGATGTCATTACAGGTAAACTAATCAGAAAAAGAGCAGCAGATGCCATCAGGATGGACATTTACTAATTATTTTTATGCTAATTTTCCACTTTGCAACATTTCACATTATGGACCTAGAATCCTTTTGGGATACTTCATTCATTTTAAAATGTTCAGTTATTAAAATTCTTTTTACTTTACCATATTTGATGTCCTTGCACATAATAAAGTGGATCAAAAATGGTTTGCCAAATTTATTTTTTTACAAGCTGTTTTCTTACTACTTATATTCTGTGTGTGCACTTATTTCTGCCTGATAAACCTCTTATTGGAAGCAGACTGCTCACTGTGTAGTGTCAGTTAATATTTGTTTTAGCCTGTACTACTTCTGTTCTTCAGTGGTTAATATAATTAATTGGCTGCCCTTTCACGCAGGAAATTGCTTGCAGGGAGAAAGCTTCCAATTGGATTGCCGGCATTTTTAAGGTTTTCATATATAATACTGAGAAAAGTTTCCTTTGACAAGCTGCTAATAAAGTTGCTCAGTCAATATTTGATGGATGAAATGGAGCATTTGCTAGCACGTCTGGAATCATTTCGAAATGTAGTAATGGACAATAATCTAAGAATTTTATGAACTTTCCTTTTACAGTATAAGGTGATATACAGTGGAGACTTCATCAATCAAATTTGCTGAGTAACTGAAACTAAAGCAGCACCATAAGATGATAAAAAAGTGAGAATTAAAATCATACTGATTAGTGGTAGGAATGATAACAGAATGCTAATCTAATATATAAAGCTCAAAGTGTGCATGTACTGTATGTACAGTATGTATGTGTGTATGTATGTGTGTGTATGTCCGGGATAGGCATCCGCACCGTCGCAGCTACAGCCACAAAATTTGGCACAGTCACACGTCTGGACCCCGAGAGCGTCCTAAGCTATGTTGTGAGGCGAAATTTTAACCCCGCACGTTCCAATTTGCCAAACAATTTTGCCCCTATCTACATACTGGGGAAAAAGTGTGTGCGTGTCAAGCCCCGCCCCTCATTATGATGTCATAATGCCCCTATTTGCATAATGGAGAAACAGTGTGTGCACATCAAGCCCCGCCCCTCATTATGATGTCATAATGGTTGCCATGGCGATGCTGATGTCATCATAGATTGCAAGCCATAATACCAAAAGAGAACACAAAAGGACAAGAATCCAAAAAATACAAAATTTATTTGAATAGTACAAAATCACACCATAATAAAATATGTATATAGCAAAGCACATGTAAGGAGGTAAATACCTCACCTGGATATATAGAAAAGCTATGTGATAAACAGATAGAATTGCATAGGGTCACAACCATAGGCTGAACCAGCAAAGATACATGTGAATCCTTATATTACATCCCAGGGAAAAATGTATAAATAACATAATTTACACTTGTGAGAAAAATATTATCATTCACCAAATGTTAAAGACCTCCCATATCAAGGAAGATCTTATCACCCCCATAGGATGTAAAAATGACCAAATAATAAGGCAAAGATCAAATAACCCATATACCTGTAGTCATGCTGTTGCCTGGCTGTGAACCCGTGACGCACCCCGACGCGCGTTTCACCGCCTCTGCAGTTTCGCCGCTCATTATGATGTTATAATGGTTGACTATGGGATGGAGGATGTGCGATTGGTATATGGGCACGGGACTATGGGATGGAGGATGTGTGATGGGTATATGGGCATGGGACTATGGGATGGCGGATATGTATGATGGGTATATGGGCACGGGACTATGGGATGGAGGATATGCATGATGGGTATATGGGCATGGGACTATGGGATGGAGGATATGTATGATGGGTATATGGGCACGGGCCTATGGGATGGAGGCTGTGTGATGGGTATATGGGCTCGGGACTTTGGGATGGCGGATATGTATATGGGCATGGGACTATGGGATGGAGGATGTGTGATGGGTATATGGGCACTGGACTATGGGATGGAGGATATGTATGATGGGTATATGGGCACGGGACTATGGGATGGAGGATATGTATGATGGGTATATGGGCATGGGACTATGAGATGAAGGATGTGTGATGGGTATATGGGCACTCGACTATGGGATGGCGAATATGTATGATGGGTATATGGGCATGGAATTATGGGATGGAGGATATGTATGATGGGTATATGGGCATGGGACTATGAGATGAAGGATGTGTGATGGGTATATGGGCACTCGACTATGGGATGGCGAATATGTATGATGGGTATATGGGCATGGAACTATGGGATGGAGGATATGTATGATGGGTTTATGGGCATGGGACTATGGGATGGAGGATATGTATGATGGGTATATGGGCACGGGCCTATGGGATGGAGGATGTGTGATGGGTATATGGGCATGGGACTATGGGATGGCGGATATGTATATGGGCACGGGACTATGGGGTGGAGGATGTATGATGGGTATATGGGCATGGGACTATGGGATGGAGGATATGTATGATGGGTATATGGGCTTGGGACTATGGGATGGAGGATATGTATGATGGGTATATGGGCACGGGCCTATGGGATGGAGGATGTGTGATGGGTATATGGGCACGAGACTATGGGATGGCGGATATGTATGATGGGTATATGGGCACGGGAGTATGGGATGGAGGATATGTATGATGGGTATATTGGCATGGGACTATGAGATGAAGGACGTGTGATGGGTATATGGGCACTCGACTATTTGATGGCGGATATGTATGATGGGTATATGGGCACGGGACTATGGGATGGAGGATATGTATGATGGGTATATGGGCATTGGACTATGGGATGGAGGATATGTATGATGGGTATATGGGCACGGGCCTATGGGATGGCGGATATGTATATGGACACGGGACTATGGGATGGAGGATGTGTGATGGGTATATGGGCACTGGACTATGGGATGGAGGATATGTATGATGGGTATATGGGCACGGGACTATGGGATGGCCTATATGTATGATGGGTTTATGGGCACGGGGCTATAGGATGGAGGATGTGTATGATGGGTATATGGGCATGGGACTATGAGATGAAGGATGTGTGATGGGTATATGGGCACTCGACTCTGGGATGGCGAATATGTATGATGGGTATATGGGCATGGGACTATGGGATGGAGAATATGTATGATGGGTATATGGGCATGGGATAATGGGATGGAGAATATGTATGATGGCTATATGGGCATGGTACTATGGGATGGAGGATATGTATGATGGGTATATGGGCACAGGCCTATGGGATGGTGGATATGTATGATGGGTATATGGGCATGGGACTATGGGATGGAGGATAATTATAATTTGCTATAACTAACCACAGTTAGTTACTATGCCCGGGCAGCGCCGGGCTCTTCAGCTAGTATAATATATTAAAGAGTCTTCTGTGGCCATTCTTTTATTCCAGAGGGTATATTTACCGATTACTGTTCTAAAGCTAATGCAACTCTTTTTTAAAAGGCTGCTGCAGTTACTTTACAACATTAAATGTGACCTTTGCAACAAATTAACGGGTGGCTCAACACAGCTGAGCTTAGTGCAGCGCAATGCAGTGTGAAGAGGGAATAATGGCGCACCACAAATATTGCATAAATAGTCAAGACAATGCAAAAAGGAGGTGCCACATAGGTAGGAAAGCTGAGTAAGGAACCAACAGGAGAGAAAGGACTTACTAATGAAAGTGCACACTCCAATATATAAAAAAAAATCAATCAATTTTATTAATACTGACACAGCAAACACATGAATATAAAAACAATTAAAAAGATATAACATTGAGATTCCAGACCCAAATGCCAATAATACATTTATTATGAGTGTGATAAGATACAATAAAATTGCAGTATACAGCAATAAATGACACAATAAAGATGCACCATATGTTGGTATAGTGAGCAAGCAAACCCAGCAGTAAAAAAGGTCTATCAAAAGCAAACAAATAAATCAAGTGCTGGAAGCAGATTATTCAGGATACTCTCCAAGCGTGTAACAACAGAGCTTCTTTATTCAGTAACAATATATAATAAGCTTAATAGATCAGGAATAAATCATTTATGTGTCTCTATCTGTGCAGCATCTGCAGCAGGCTGCTTCTCTCATGCACAGACACAGGAAAAACAGGAAATACAGTCACATGCTATCTCTATGTGAGCCTCTGGGAGTTTTTTTTTTGTTCTAACTTTATGAACAGCATACAAATCTTGCAAATAAACACTCAGACAGGAATGAAGTTGTTGCACCAAACATTTTCCAACACCCCCACTCAACAACTGTGTCATGGTCACGTGTGTCTGGACGCAGAAGATACCGCAAGGCGGACCCATAGCACACGTGACCCTGGATACAGCGCCTCCAGTGGGGCGAATTTAAATAATAAAACGTGCAGATGGATACACCGCCTCCACCTGGCGAATTTAGGAATTACACGTTATACATACATTCTGGAAACCTCGCCTCCAGTAAGGCAAATTAAATAATAAGGGGGACCTGGGAAACATTAACAATGGTGGGCCCTGCGATAGGGAATAAGGGAGTGGAGACCTCCTAAGCTCCCCTGAGCCAGTGTCCCTGCACTCCTTACGTTCCCTATACAGGCTCCGCACCTGTCGCCGCACGCGAACCTTAAACCCTTGCTCGCCCTGACCCTAAACCCTCACTAGGGAATTGGGCGGTGCGGAGACTAATCCCACCACTGCACTAATAACACACATGAGGGAAAGAGACAATACAGGGGACACCACGGAGCTACCCCCGGCCGTGCTTGCGCTTAAAAAGCGCTAATGTGAAACCGGCCAAATCCTGTTAGTCCCATTGTGGTTCTGAAGTCTACAAACTTTGTTATACCATCAGCTATCATCTTGTCAGACTCGCAATAAACAAACTCAAGTACACCACATTCCACTAAGTCACGTAAGTGGTGATATTTTACATCAATATGTTTAGTCCTTGCACTAATCTTCTCACCGCTAGCAAATTTAATGCATCCTTGGTTGTCTTCATAGATAACTGTTGGATGAGCTAGAGGCTTGCCGAAATCTTCCAAAAGATGTTTCAACGAAATCACTTCTTGAATTTCATAAGCAGCAGACATATATTCTGCTTCTGTAGAAGATAATGCAACTGACACTTATTTTCTGCTGGACCAAGAAATTGAATTTTCCCCTCTCTGGATTTGGATTCTCAAATAATATGTCTAATTTCCAAGGTCCTTAGTCTCAAATGCTAGTTGAGAATTTCACCTAGCTTTGCGATTTCTTTTTCAACTTGATAACACATGAGTATATTGTCTACATATAGGAGAACATACATCCACTCCTTTGCTACTTTTTTCATATACAAACATGAATCAGCTTGAAGGCTATGTGCACACGTTCAGAAATGCTGCGGAAATTTCTGCAACTCCCGCCACGGTTAAAACGCATGCAGAATTTGAATGCATTTTCCTGCTAAACACAAGTGTTTTGCAAGCGTATTTAGCTTGAAGAATGCTTGCGCTTTCCAAGCGATTTGAATCATCGCTTGGAAAGGTGATTGACAGGTTGGTCACACTTGTCAAGCATAGTGCTTGACAAGTGTTACCACCTTTTTACTATTAATGCTGCCTATGCAGCATCAAAAATAAAAGATAGGATGTTAAAAATAATAAAAAAAATAAAAAATAGAGATATACTCACCTTTTGTTGGCCCCCGGCCCTCAGCAACGCTCCCGGCATCTTCTGGTCTCAGTGATGCTTTGTGCGAAGGACCTTTGTGATGTCACGCTCGCGAGAGCGCGACATCATCTGAGGTGATTTGCGCAAAGCATCACTGGGACCGGAAGATGCCGGCAGCGTGGTGAGAGGCAGGAAGGACTACGGGGGCCACCAGAGGGTGAGTATATCCAGATTTTTTATTTCTATTCTATTTTTTATAGGATTATGATACCCAGGGCATGGAGGAGAGTCTCCTCTCCTCCAGACCCTGGGTACCATCCGCACATGAAGCACTCACTTCACGCATGGTGGGCATAGCATGTGTAATTGAGCGTTTCAATGTAATCCTATGGGTTCAGAATTGCCGCGATTCCGCACAAAGAATGAACATGCTGCATATTTTTCTGCTATGCGATTACACAGCAGAAAAATCCACAGCATTAGAACAGCAATGCGGAATCCCATAGGATTGCATGGGATGCGTTTTCTTAGCATTTTCGCAGCGTTTTCGCAGTGGAAAAACGCAGCGAAAAAGCTAAAAAAAACAACGTGTTCACACAGCCGAAATCTTTTAAATCCTTCATCCATCAAAACTTTGTTCATTTTCAAGTTCCAAGCTTTTGCCGACTGCTTAAGTCCATAGAAAAATATTCAGAATTGAGAGTCCTCAGTGGTTGATACCTTTCAATGGCTAACTGAAAAGATGGTAACACATTGCAAGCTTTCGAGACTACTCAGGTCTCTTCATCAGGCATTGACTAATACAAAATCTGAAGAGTCACATATTTATGCACAACACCGCACAGAAAAAATGCAATAGATAAGACAAGTGACGTGAAGCAGAACTATCATTACGGGAGAGGGAAAAACATAAATATTGGACCAGTTCATAGATAAGGAGTCTGGATTTTTCTATCTACTGGCTAACACGGTACAAAGATATACATCTTTCCTAAGTCCATAGAGAAATTTTTGCATTTTACAATCAAGGTGCTCTTCACCCTTTTTAATATATCGGGTTGACTCAAGTACAACTCTTCTTCAATGTCACCATGTAGGAAGGCTGTTTTGATGTAAAAATATCTCACTGTCAAGTGTTGAACTGTAGCTAAAGACATTAAAGTTCTGAATGTGGTTTGCTTCGCAAATGGACAAAATGTAGCATCATAATCTTCACCATACTTTTGCGAGCAACCTATTATGACTAGAGTTGAGCGATACCAGCCGATGCTTGAAAATATCGGATCGGAATGGATCGGCCGATCTTAAAAAAAAGTATCGGTATCGCCGATTCCGATACCGGGAACCAATGCAAGTCAATGGGGCCAAAATATCGGAATTAAAAAAAAACCTTTCTTTCCTTGTAGGTTAATTCTACATGAAGAAAAACAACTAAGAATAATGTAGAATGTATTGTGGGAGGTGGAGGAGACATTAAAGCCATAGAGGTTTAGCCCAATCAAATGGAATAGCAGGAATTAAACTTTTTTTTTTAAAGATGTTAGGAGTTACAAAGATATTGACTATGTTAGCCTCATTTATATTTTGCCAGACATGTATGTCTTCTTCTTCTACTTCCTTTTTTTACATTCTTCTTCTTCTTCTTCTACTTCCTTTTTTTACATTCTTCTTCTTCTTCTTCTACTTCCTTTTTTTACATTCTTCTTCTTATTCCTTTTTTTACATTCTTCTTCTTCTTCTTCTACTTCCTTTTTTTACATTCTTCTTCTTCTTCTTCTTCTTCTTCTTCTTCTTCTTCTTCTTCTTCTTCTTCTTCTTCCTTTTCTTACATTCTTCATATTCTTCTTATTCAACAATTATTATTCTACATATTCAGCTTCTTCATCTTCTTCCTATTCTTCTTCATCATATTCTTGTTTGTGTCAGGCATTCCTGTAGTTGTTATCTAGAAAAGTTAGAAGTTTACACCTTCCGTTCTGCCTGTCACAAAAGATTTACAACAGGATTTGTCCGCGTTCAGTTTGGCCTGCAGAAGCAGGCCTTTTCCAGGGGCACCACGAGGAGGAACGGACTCACCCCCATACACTGCTTAGTCTTCTTCTGCTTATAAATAAGATAATATCATTTGCTCAGAGTATTAGTCTTATGCTTAATGTTCTTCTGCTTTGTTTTTTTTATGCTTCTTTGTCTTCTCTCTCTTGTTGTTCTGCATCTTGGTGGTTGTCTTCCTGTTCTTTGTCCTCTTGAACCAGCTGACGGTACTGGCACCCGGAGGGGCAGCAGAAGGAACAAGAGCCAATGGCACTACCGAGGACCAGCTGACGGTGCTGGAACCCGGTTACTAAGCAGGAGGTACCTGTGCTACAAAGCACTACCAAGGACCAGCAGACGTTGCCGGAACTCGGATACCGAGATGGAGGCACCTAGGCCAAACGCTCTGACGAGAACCAGCTGACGGTGCTGGAACCCGGAGGGGTAGCATAAGCTGCAAGAGCAAATGGAAATAGCGAGGACCAGCTGACAGTGCTGGCACCCGGAGGGGCAGCAGAAGGAATAAGAGCCAATGGCACAACCGAGGACCAGCTGACGGTGCTGGAACCCGGTTACTAAGCAGGAGGTACCTGTGCTACAAAGCACTACCAAGGACCAGCAGACGTTGCCGGAACTCGGATACCGAGATGGAGGCACCTAGGCCAAAGGCTCTGACGAGAACCAGCTGACGGTGCTGGAACCCGGAGGGGTAGCATAAGCTGCAAGAGCAAATGGAAATAGCGAGGACCAGCTGACAGTGCTGGCACCCGGAGGGGCAGCAGAAGGAATAAGAGCCAATGGCACAACCGAGGACCAGCTGACGGTGCTGGAACCCGGTTACTAAGCAGGAGGTACCTGTGCTACAAAGCACTACCAAGGACCAGCAGACGTTGCTGGAACTCGGATACCGAGATGGAGGCACCTAGGCCAAAGGCTCTGATGAGAACCAGCTGACGGTGCTGGAACCCGGAGGGGTATCAGAAGTTACCCCTGAAAAGCAAAGTTGGCATGCCGCAAGCTGGCCGCAGTTACCGAATCACACAGTCCTACAGGGGGTGCTTGTCCTACTGGCACTATGGAACAAACCTTTCTTACCAGAACCCGCAGTCCACATAGGAAGCACCTAAACTGCTGGCACCCTAGCCTCGGCTAACCCAACCGCAACACGACATGGCAACTTGGGGTGGCAAACTGACATTGACACTTCCCGGAAACAGCAGGCAGGGCTGGAACCAAGCTGGGCAGGAGGGAGTACCCGTGCCAAAGTCAGTTATGAGCAGCAACTGGCGATGTTGGAGCCCAGGACAAGCACTTAGCAGGCTGAGGCCTGATGTGCTGTCAATTGGGAGGCAGCAGGACAGATTGCCATCAAAACAGCAGGGGAACAGCTGACGTTACTGAACCCCACAAACACAGGAGCTAGTGTTTTACTCTGTGAAGACGGCACTTCCGAGCAACAACTGGCTGTGTTGAAGCCCAGGGACAAGCACGGAGCAGGCTTAGGCTGCATTGAAGAAATTTTAAGATCGGTTGTAGACTACTAATTTGAACCAAGCTCCACTTAGGCCTGTGGATTCACTGATTTTCGTATTTCCCCTGTCCTCCAACCCCGCCAGTTACAGCTCCGAAGTGGCGTCTGCACAATCCACACTTGTTCCTGTGTTACAGGTGTTCAGTCCGGTCAGTTAATCCCCTGATGTGTGTCCGGCAATGTCGCCTGCTCTGTCCACATTCCGATAATGGGAATGTGGACAGAGCAGGCGACATTGCCGGACACACATCAGGGGATTAACTGATCGGACTGAACACCTGTAACACAGGAACAAGTGTGGATTGTGCAGACGCCACTTCGGAGCTGTAACTGGCAGGGTTGGAGGACAGGGGAAATACGAGAGACAGTGGAGCCACAGGCCTAATTGGAGCACGGTTAAAAATCAGTAGTGGTACGACTGTGTAGGCAGCAGGAGACTTTGCCATCCACACAGCAGGGGATCAGCTGACATTACTGAACCCCACTGAGACACGGGAGCAAGTATCTCTTTCCGTGTGGACGGCACTTCCGAACTACAACTGGCTGTGTTGAAGCCCAGGAAATAGGAGGGTGTAGGCAGAGGCCTACTGTATTTTGAATGAGTTTACAGCAGGAGAGACTGCCATCCACACAGCAGGGGATCAGCTGACGTTACTGAACCCCACTGAGACACGGGAGCAAGTATCTCTTTCCGTGTGGACGGCACTTCCGAACTACAACTGGCTGTGTTGAAGCCCA
Source organism: Dendrobates tinctorius (assembly GCF_039654945.1). Taxonomy (NCBI): domain Eukaryota; kingdom Metazoa; phylum Chordata; class Amphibia; order Anura; family Dendrobatidae; genus Dendrobates; species Dendrobates tinctorius. The sequence continues at coordinate 16,829,085 of NW_027361830.1, forward strand.
GGAAATAGGAGGGTGTAGGCAGAGGCCTACTGAATTTTGAATGAGGTGACAGCAGGAGAGACTGCCATCCACACAGCAGGGGATCAGCTGACGTTACTGAACCCCACTGAGACACGGGAGCAAGTATCTCTTTCCGTGTGGACGGCACTTCCGAACTACAACTGGCTGTGTTGAAGCCCAGGAAATAGGAGGGTGTAGGCAGAGGCCTACTGTATTTTGAATGAGTTTACAGCAGGAGAGACTGCCATCCACACAGCAGGGGATCAGCTGACGTTACTGAACCCCACTGAGACACGGGAGCAAGTATCTCTTTCCGTGTGGACGGCACTTCCGAACTACAACTGGCTGTGTTGAAGCCCAGGAAATAGGAGGGTGTAGGCAGAGGCCTACTGAATTTTGAATGAGGTGACAGCAGGAGAGACTGCCATCCACACAGCAGGGGATCAGCTGACGTTACTGAACCCCACTGAGACACGGGAGCAAGTATCTCTTTCCGTGTGGACGGCACTTCCGAACTACAACTGGCTGTGTTGAAGCCCAGGAAATAGGAGGGTGTAGGCAGAGGCCTACTGTATTTTGAATGAGTTTACAGCAGGAGAGACTGCCATCCACACAGCAGGGGATCAGCTGACGTTACTGAACCCCACTGAGACACGGGAGCAAGTATCTCTTTCCGTGTGGACGGCACTTCCGAACTACAACTGGCTGTGTTGAAGCCCAGGAAATAGGAGGGTGTAGGCAGAGGCCTACTGAATTTTGAATGAGGTGACAGCAGGAGAGACTGCCATCCACACAGCAGGGGATCAGCTGACGTTACTGAACCCCACTGAGACACGGGAGCAAGTATCTCTTTCCGTGTGGACGGCACTTCCGAACTACAACTGGCTGTGTTGAAGCCCAGGAAATAGGAGGGTGTAGGCAGAGGCCTACTGTATTTTGAATGAGTTTACAGCAGGAGAGACTGCCATCCACACAGCAGGGGATCAGCTGACGTTACTGAACCCCACTGAGACACGGGAGCAAGTGTCTCTTTCCGTGTGGACGGCACTTCCGAACTACAACTGGCTGTGTTGAAGCCCAGGAAATAGGAGGGTGTAGGCAGAGGCCTACTGAATTTTGAATGAGGTGACAGCAGGAGAGACTGCCATCCACACAGCAGGGGATCAGCTGACGTTACTGAACCCCACTGAGACACGGGAGCAAGTATCTCTTTCCGTGTGGACGGCACTTCCGAACTACAACTGGCTGTGTTGAAGCCCAGGAAATAGGAGGGTGTAGGCAGAGGCCTACTGTATTTTGAATGAGTTTACAGCAGGAGAGACTGCCATCCACACAGCAGGGGATCAGCTGACGTTACTGAACCCCACTGAGACACGGGAGCAAGTGTCTCTTTCCGTGTGGACGGCACTTCCGAACTACAACTGGCTGTGTTGAAGCCCAGGAAATAGGAGGGTGTAGGCAGAGGCCTACTGTATTTTGAATGAGTTTACAGCAGGAGAGACTGCCATCCACACAGCAGGGGATCAGCTGACGTTACTGAACCCCACTGAGACACGGGAGCAAGTATCTCTTTCCGTGTGGACGGCACTTCCGAACTACAACTGGCTGTGTTGAAGCCCAGGAAATAGGAGGGTGTAGGCAGAGGCCTACTGTCTTTGTAATGCGGAGACAGCAGGAGAGACTGCCATCTCCACAGCAGGGGAACAGCTGGCAGTGCTGAACCCCACTAACACTTGAACGAATGTGTTTGGCTCTGTGGAGACGACACTTCTGAACACCAACTGACGCTGTTGGAGCCCAGGATTAGGCGAGGAGCAGGCTGGGGCCTACTGGATTTTGGCAGGTGAAGGCAGCAGGAGACTTGCCATCTCCACAGCAGGGGAACAGCTGGCAGTGCTGAACCCCACTAACACTTGAACGAATGTGTTTGGTTCTGTGGAGACGACACTTCTGAACACCAACTGACGCTGTTGGAGCCCAGGATTAGGCGAGGAGCAGGCTGGGGCCTAATGGTTTTTGGCAGGTGAATGCAGCAGGAGACTTGCCATCTCCACAGCAGGGGAACAGCTGGCAGTGCTGAACCCCACTAACACTTGAACGAACGTGTTTGGCTCTGTGGAGACGACACTTCTGAACACCAACTGACGCTGTTGGAGCCCAGGATTAGGCGAGGAGCAGGCTGGGGCCTACTGGATTTTGGCAGGTGAAGGCAGCAGGAGACTTGCCATCTCCACAGCAGGGGAACAGCTGGCAGTGCTGAACCCCACTAACACTTGAACGAATGTGTTTGGCTCTGTGGAGACGACACTTCTGAACACCAACTGACGCTGTTGGAGCCCAGGATTAGGCGAGGAGCAGGCTGGGGCCTACTGGATTTGGGCAGGTGAAGGCAGCAGGAGACTTGCCATCTCCACAGCAGGGGAACAGCTGGCAGTGCTGAACCCCACTAACACTTGAACGAACGTGTTTGGTTCTGTGGAGACGACACTTCTGAACACCAACTGACGCTGTTGGAGCCCAGGATTAGGCGAGGAGCAGGCTGGGGCCTACTGGATTTTGGCAGGTGAAGGCAGCAGGAGACTTGCCATCTCCACAGCAGGGGAACAGCTGGCAGTGCTGAACCCCACTAACACTTGAACGAATGTGTTTGGTTCTGTGGAGACGACACTTCTGAACACCAACTGACGCTGTTGGAGCCCAGGATTAGGCGAGGAGCAGGCTGGGGCCTACTGGATTTTGGCAGGTGAAGGCAGCAGGAGACTTGCCATCTCCACAGCAGGGGAACAGCTGGCAGTGCTGAACCCCACTAACACTTGAACGAATGTGTTTGGTTCTGTGGAGACGACACTTCTGAACACCAACTGACGCTGTTGGAGCCCAGGATTAGGCGAGGAGCAGGCTGGGGCCTACTGGATTTTGGCAGGTGAAGGCAGCAGGAGACTTGCCATCTCCACAGCAGGGGAACAGCTGGCAGTGCTGAACCCCACTAACACTTGAACGAATGTGTTTGGTTCTGTGGAGACGACACTTCTGAACACCAACTGACGCTGTTGGAGCCCAGGATTAGGCGAGGAGCAGGCTGGGGCCTACTGGATTTTGGCAGGTGAATGCAGCAGGAGACTTGCCATCTCCACAGCAGGGGAACAGCTGGCAGTGCTGAACCCCACTAACACTTGAACGAACGTGTTTGGCTCTGTGGAGACGACACTTCTGAACACCAACTGACGCTGTTGGAGCCCAGGATTAGGCGAGGAGCAGGCTGGGGCCTACTGGATTTGGGCAGGTGAAGGCAGCAGGAGACTTGCCATCTCCACAGCAGGGGAACAGCTGGCAGTGCTGAACCCCACTAACACTTGAACGAACGTGTTTGGTTCTGTGGAGACGACACTTCTGAACACCAACTGACGCTGTTGGAGCCCAGGATTAGGCGAGGAGCAGGCTGGGGCCTACTGGATTTTGGCAGGTGAAGGCAGCAGGAGACTTGCCATCTCCACAGCAGGGGAACAGCTGGCAGTGCTGAACCCCACTAACACTTGAACGAATGTGTTTGGTTCTGTGGAGACGACACTTCTGAACACCAACTGACGCTGTTGGAGCCCAGGATTAGGCGAGGAGCAGGCTGGGGCCTACTGGATTTTGGCAGGTGAAGGCAGCAGGAGACTTGCCATCTCCACAGCAGGGGAACAGCTGGCAGTGCTGAACCCCACTAACACTTGAACGAATGTGTTTGGTTCTGTGGAGACGACACTTCTGAACACCAACTGACGCTGTTGGAGCCCAGGATTAGGCGAGGAGCAGGCTGGGGCCTACTGGATTTTGGCAGGTGAATGCAGCAGGAGACTTGCCATCTCCACAGCAGGGGAACAGCTGGCAGTGCTGAACCCCACTAACACTTGAACGAACGTGTTTGGCTCTGTGGAGACGACACTTCTGAACACCAACTGACGCTGTTGGAGCCCAGGATTAGGCGAGGAGCAGGCTGGGGCCTACTGGATTTTGGCAGGTGAAGGCAGCAGGAGACTTGCCATCTCCACAGCAGGGGAACAGCTGGCAGTGCTGAACCCCACTAACACTTGAACGAGTGTGTTTGGCTCTGTGGAGACGACACTTCTGAACACCAACTGACGCTGTTGGAGCCCAGGATTAGGCGAGGAGCAGGCTGGGGCCTACTGGATTTTGGCAGGTGAATGCAGCAGGAGACTTGCCATCTCCACAGCAGGGGAACAGCTGGCAGTGCTGAACCCCACTAACACTTGAACGAACGTGTTTGGCTCTGTGGAGACGACACTTCTGAACACCAACTGACGCTGTTGGAGCCCAGGATTAGGCGAGGAGCAGGCTGGGGCCTACTGGATTTTGGCAGGTGAAGGCAGCAGGAGACTTGCCATCTCCACAGCAGGGGAACAGCTGGCAGTGCTGAACCCCACTAACACTTGAACGAATGTGTTTGGCTCTGTGGAGACGACACTTCTGAACACCAACTGACGCTGTTGGAGCCCAGGATTAGGCGAGGAGCAGGCTGGGGCCTACTGGATTTTGGCAGGTGAAGGCAGCAGGAGACTTGCCATCTCCACAGCAGGGGAACAGCTGGCAGTGCTGAACCCCACTAACACTTGAACGAATGTGTTTGGTTCTGTGGAGACGACACTTCTGAACACCAACTGACGCTGTTGGAGCCCAGGATTAGGCGAGGAGCAGGCTGGGGCCTACTGGATTTTGGCAGGTGAAGGCAGCAGGAGACTTGCCATCTCCACAGCAGGGGAACAGCTGGCAGTGCTGAACCCCACTAACACTTGAACGAATGTGTTTGGTTCTGTGGAGACGACACTTCTGAACACCAACTGACGCTGTTGGAGCCCAGGATTAGGCGAGGAGCAGGCTGGGGCCTACTGGATTTTGGCAGGTGAAGGCAGCAGGAGACTTGCCATCTCCACAGCAGGGGAACAGCTGGCAGTGCTGAACCCCACTAACACTTGAACGAATGTGTTTGGTTCTGTGGAGACGACACTTCTGAACACCAACTGACGCTGTTGGAGCCCAGGATTAGGCGAGGAGCAGGCTGGGGCCTACTGGATTTTGGCAGGTGAATGCAGCAGGAGACTTGCCATCTCCACAGCAGGGGAACAGCTGGCAGTGCTGAACCCCACTAACACTTGAACGAACGTGTTTGGTTCTGTGGAGACGACACTTCTGAACACCAACTGACGCTGTTGGAGCCCAGGATTAGGCGAGGAGCAGGCTGGGGCCTACTGGATTTTGGCAGGTGAATGCAGCAGGAGACTTGCCATCTCCACAGCAGGGGAACAGCTGGCAGTGCTGAACCCCACTAACACTTGAACGAATGTGTTTGGCTCTGTGGAGACGACACTTCTGAACACCAACTGACGCTGTTGGAGCCCAGGATTAGGCGAGGAGCAGGCTGGGGCCTACTGGATTTGGGCAGGTGAAGGCAGCAGGAGACTTGCCATCTCCACAGCAGGGGAACAGCTGGCAGTGCTGAACCCCACTAACACTTGAACGAATGTGTTTGGCTCTGTGGAGACGACACTTCTGAACACCAACTGACGCTGTTGGTGCCCAGGATTACGCATGCCGCATGCAGAGGCCAATGGGCAGCGGTTTTTATGGAGGTTGTGGACTACTACTGATTCTAACCATGCTCCACTTAGGCCTCTGGCTCCACTGTCTCTACTATTTACCCTGGCCTCCAACCCCGCCAGCTACATCTCTGAAGTGGCGTCAGCACAATCTACACTTGTTCCTGTGTTACTGGTGCTCAGTCCCATCAGTTGATCCCCTGATGTTTGTCCGGCAAGTTCGCCAGCTCTGTCCTCATTCCCACTACTGGTTATGGGAATGTGGACAGAGCAGGAGACCTTGCCGGACACACATCAGGGGATAAACTGATGGGACTGAGCCACAGGAACACAGGAACAAGTGTAGATTGTGCTGACGCCACTTCAGAGATGTAGATGGCGGGGTTGGAGGTCAGGGGAAATAGTAGAGACAGTGGAGCCAGAGACCTAAGTTGGGCACGGTTAAAAATCAGTAGTGGTTTGAATGTTGATGGAGCTGGTGACTCTGCCGTCCACACAGCAGGGGATCAGCTGGCATTACTGAACCCCAGTAACACAGGAGCTAGTGTGTTTCTCTGTGCAGACGACACATCTGAGCGACAACTGGCTGTGTTGAAGCACAGGGATTATAGTTCAGGTGGTAGAAAAATGAACACACCAGCAGACCTGGATACAGTTGCCAACCACTAATTTAGTCTGTAAGAGGAATGGCAAAGTCTTTGGAGATCCAGGCCTTGTTCATTTTCAGAAAAGTCAGCCGGTCAACATTATCGGAAGATAGTCGCGTGCGACGGTCTGTTAGTACACCACCTGCGGCACTAAAGACACGTTCCGATAATACACTGGCAGCAGGGCAAGCCAGCACCTCCAATGCATACTGGCTAAGCTCTGGCCATGTATCCAGCTTAGAGACCCAAAACTTGAAGGGGGAAGAGCCATCTGGGAGTACAGCGACAGGGCAAGACATGTAGTCTGACACCATCTGACGGAAGCGTTGCCTCCTGCTGACTCGAGGCGTCGCTGATGGTGTAGACAATTGTGGTGGACACACAAAACTTTGCCACATTTGGGCCATAGTGGTCTTGCCTTGTGCTGCGGCACTGCCTCTGCTCCCTCTTTGTGCAGAGTTTCCTCCACTGCCTCGACGCACAGAGCTGCTTTGTAAAGCACTTGCAACAATGCTGTCGGGTGGAATGGAAAACATTATGGACTGCACCAGTGACTCTTCGTACTCCCGCATTTTACGCTCCCGGTTCAACGTTGGTATGAGCCTTTGTACGCTGTCCCGGTAGCGAGGATCTAGGAGGGTGTACACCCAATAATCAGCCGAGACGAGAATGTGGGCGATGCGGCGGTCGTTTCTCAGGCACTGCAGCATGAAATCAACCATGTGCTGCAGACTCCCAACTGCCAAAGAACCGCTGTCCCCTGTTTGAGGCGTGACCTCGACCTGCTCTGCATCACCCCACCCTCGCTGTACATACTGAGTAGAGGTTTGTGTACCTCCCTCCTCTGGAGAGATGTCTTCCTCCTCCATCGACTCCTCCTCATCCTCCTCACAAAGTGTCCCCTGCCTAGGCCTTTGTGAGGAAACACGTAGCGCAGACTGTCCAGAAGCAGATGGCATTTGGGACTCCTCATCCTCCACCTCTTCTGAAACCTCATCCCTTAGTGCTTGCAGTGTTTGTTGAAGCAGGCAGATAAGGGGGACAGTCATGCTGACTAGTGCATCATCTGCACTCGCCATCCGCGTGGATTCATCGAAGGCACGCAAAACGAGGCAGATGTCCTTCATAGAGGCCCACTCAATGGTGCTGAAGTGTGAACGGCGCACAGTGCGACTTGTTTGCGCCTGATGCAGCTGGTACTCCATGACTGCTGCCTGCTGCTCACACAACCGCTCCAACATATGTAACGTTGAATTCCACCGGGTGGGTAGGTCACATATGATGCGATGTTCTGGAAGGCCAAATCGTCGCTGCAGAGCAGCGAGGCGCGATCTTGCCGTGCTGGAACGTCGCAAGTGAGCGCACTCTATGCGGACCTTGTGCAACAGTGCATCAAGATCCGGATAGTCCCTCAGAAAGCTCTGCACGACCAAGTTAAGAACATGTGCCAGACATGGGATGTGTGTGAGGTTGCCTAGGCCAAGAGCTGCCACCAGATTTCGGCCATTGTCACACACTACCAAGCCCGGCTGGAGATTCGCTGGCCCAAACCACACATCGCTCTCCAGCTTGATAGCATTCCAGAGCTCCTGCGCTGTGTGGCTTCGATTCCCCAAAGAAATTAATTTGAGTACAGCCTGTTGACGTTTGGCCACGGCTGTGCTCATATCGGTCGTAACAGGCTCCTGCTCTGCTGTTTCTGAGGAACTTGAGTAGGAGGAGGAGTCTATGTGTACAGACTGGAGTCCTGCAATCCGTGGCGTTGGAAGAACACGTACAGCGCCACTCTCCAGATCCGTACCCGGCTCCACAACATTGACCCAGTGGGCAGTGAGGGAAAGGTATCGTCCCTGTCCATGGTTACTGGTCCACGCATCGGTGGTCAGGTGGACCTTGCTACTAACGGCGTTTAGTAGCGCATGTTTTATTTTGCCCTCAACATGTTTCTGCAGGGCAGGGACGGCTCGCCTGCTGAAATAAAAGCGGCTGGGCACGTTGTATTGGGGGACTGCCAATGCCATTAAGTCCCGGAAGGTGTCAGTGTCCACCAGCCTGAATGACAGCATTTCAACTGCCAGAAGTTTGGCAATGCCAGCATTCAGAGACTGTGCTCGGGGATGGTTTGCCGAGTAAGGGCGCCTTTTATCCCATGCCTGTGCTACCGATGGCTGTGATGGATGGGAACGTGCTGTTATGGGTGGAATCTGACAGGGTCTCCGGACAACAGTGGCAGAGGTTCTTCCTTGGCGATCCTGTGAGGAAGCCGAACCAGCAGTGTGTGAGCTGGAGGAAGAGGGCCCAACACGAACTGAAGAGGTGGTAGGTGGTGCTGTACGTTGGCCTACGTCTTGAGGGTGTCTCTGCAACTCCAACTCGTGCTTGGTGCGCACATGTTTCCACATATTTGTGGTATTGAGGTTGCTGACATTTCTCCCTCTTTTGACTCTCTGATGACACAGCTTGCATTTGACAAAGCAAATGTCATCTGCAACTGTGTCAAAAAAGGACCACGCACTGCAACTCTTGTGAGCGCCCGGTTTGCCTTTGGAAGGAGGAATGCTCCTAACGGGTGCCGAAGTGGAGGGTACAGGCAACCAAGTCTTCCCCCTCCCTCTGCCTCCTGTTTTGGCCGGTAGGGGAATCTCTTCCTCCGAGCTGCTCCCACCACCTTCCTGTTGCTCACGCCATGATGGGTCAAGGACCTCATCATCTTCCCTCCCCTCTTCAAACAGCTGCTTCTCCGGGGTTGTCTCGCCAGCACCGTACGCACCAGAAAGTGGCAACTGAGTCTCGTCATCATCTGATGCGTACTGAGGTGTGCTGACCATAGGCACTGGCCCACTCGCCTCTTCAGATTCAGAGGGACAAAGAAGTTGCGCATCACTGCATACTCCCTCTTCTTCACATTCAGGAATGCTGCTTGGCTGGCCCCCTCTTTCCAAGCCAACAGATTCCGAGAACAGAAGTAGAGATTGTGATGGCTCCTGTCCATGTCTCTCTGACTGCCTGGGCACTTTGGCAGGTGGTGAAGAGACAGATGGTTGCTCTTCGGTGCTCTGACCCTGAGAGGATGCGGAAGTAATTGAAGTCGATGCGTTAGCTGCCATCCATCCGACAACGGCTTCAATTTGTTCCTCCCGCAGCAGTGGGGTACGTTGAGGTCCTACAAAGCTGCGCATAAAGGACTGTTGCCTGCTAAAACTGGGGGATGCTGATCCACTGGTGCCCGCAGCAGGCCCAGAATCCCCACGTCCTCTACCTGTAGAATCCCCACGTCCTCTCCCTGCAGAATCCCCACGTCCTCTCCCTGCTGAAACTCCACGCCCACGCCCACGCCCCCGCGCCTTACTCCCTGCCTTCTTCATCTTGCAAGACTGCTTAAGATAGGCAAAAAAGGACAAAGGGGGGCCTTAGTGTGCTTATTCCTGAACAGCTGGTTACAGGTACAAGAAACACTAATTTTATGAAGTGTGTGTGTGTGGACTAGACTTTAATAGGAGCTGATGTGGCCTACACAAGTTCAAAATGTAGTGTTTGGTGAACTTTTTATGTGGTTTCTTTGTTTGAAACAAACTCAAAGTATGAGAACAAAGAATTGAAACTGATAGTATCACCAACTTTTTGGAGCTATTACAATGCAGGCAGGTAACCTACAATGCAAAAGATGAGGCTCCAAAAAAATTGGGTAATACTAATCTGGCTGCGCCGGCAGGGCACAAGCCAGAAAAAAAGGCTCCTCTATCTACTCCTATATAGTGTTTGCAACCAACCAATGTTGATGGATACGGATGGATGCACACTAATAGGAGAAGAAAAAATGAGCTGCACTCAGAGACAAATATGTGTGAGGCAGTGACGCACGTTGAGCGTCCTACAACCAGACGTAGCTGCAGGACACTCTACTCAGCGTGAGCTGCACTCACACACAGTCAGAGACCTCTCAGACAGCCGTCAACAGTGCAGCTAAGTGGGCACTGGCACTGACAGGCTGCAGAAAGGCTCCGCTGTGTACTCCTATATAGTGTTTGCAACCACCGTAGATGGAGACGGATGGATGCACACTAATAGAAGAAAAAATGAGCTGCACTCAAATAAAAATATGTGTGAGGCAGTGACGCACGCTGAGCGTCCTACAGCCAGACGTAGCTGCAGGACACACTACTCAGCGTGAGCTGCACTCACACACAGTCAGAGACCTCTCAGACAGCCGTGAACAGTGCAGCAAAGTGGACACTAGCACTGAAAGGCTGCAGAAAGGCTCCGCTGTCTACTACTAGTGTTTGCAACCAACGTATATGGATACGGATGGAAGCACACTAGATTGAAATTATTTAAAAAATGCAGCTCAAAAAATAAAAGATGTATGAGGCAGCAGTGATCACACTGGGTGGCCTACAGCCTGACGTGGCTGCAGGACCCACTCCACAGCGTGAGCTGCACTCACACAGCCCTTGCAGACAGCTGTGAAAACAGCGCTGCTAGGGAAAAGCAAGCTACAGTGGTGGTTTATGTAGCCTGGATAAAGCACAATATTGTTTTTAGAATCGCTATTTCTAACTGTCCCTCACAGTCTTCTACAGCAGCCTGTCCCTAACTGAATTCACAGCAGAGTGACCAGAAATGGCGGCTGCGGTGGCTTTTATAGTGCATCATGACATCATTTCGGCAGCCAATCACAGCCATGCCAATAGTTAACATGCCTACATGCCTAACAGGATGTGCCCACACTTCGGAGGATTCCCATTGGCTTAATCAAAGCAAGCAGGCTCATAGCATGATGGGAACTTCCTATTCCGATTCCGATCCCGGAATCCGATATGAAAAAAGTATCGGAATTAAGTATCGGAATTCCGATACCGCTGATATCGGCCGATACCCGATACTTGCGGTATCGGAATGCTCAACACTAATTATGACCAATCTTGCCTTAAACCGGTGAACTTTACCTTCAGAGTCATATTTGTTTTTGAAGACGCACTTAAATCCGATAGTTCTTTTTCCTTGTGGTAGCTCAGTAAGCTCCCATGCCTGGGATTGGTGAAGGGACACCATCTCCTCAATAGCGGCATTTATCCACTTCTGCTTCTCGTGGACAGGCAGTTTTTGCATCTTTTGCCATGACTGTGGCTCTGGTTCAGGAAATGTTCTGACCATATAAGAAAGGCATCTAGCTGGGATACCTATGTTTGTCCTTTTTGAGCTCTTGACTGGAGGTTGATTTGGTTCTTCTGTGTCTTCCTTGGTGGCATCAGAGTTTATCCACACTTTACAGTGTTTTCCTTTTCAGCATCTGGGTTTGGTGGTTGAGATTCTTGTTCTTGCTTCTTAGGTTGAATAACTAGTGTAACTTCATGGAATTTGAGTGATACAGAGTTTTCATCAATCATTACATCTCTGCTGATTGTTACTGTGTTGGCTGCTTCTCTCATACACAGACACAGGAAATACAGTCACATGCTATCCCTGTGTGAGCCTCAGGGAGTTTTCCTTCTAACTTTATGAAGAGCATTCAAATCTAGCAACTAAACACTCAGCTAGGAATGGAGTTGTTGCACCAAACATATTCCAATATCAAAAACTGAGCTGATCATGGGTAAGGAGAACAATGAGGAAATGGTACCTGTAATACTAATAGTAAGAGGCAGAGGCTGTTAACAAAATAAGAGAGACAGCCTGATAAGAGATAAGATAATCCTTTAATCGTCCCACCATGGGGAAATTCAGAACATTACAGCAGCAAGGCAGGAACAAGTACAGATACAGATGCATAAAGGCATTACATTGACAGTAGGTAGGTACATATACGGAAAAAAAAGATATAACCGGACTATCACAACTTTGGATCTAGCAGTTCACTGTTTGGGTCGTTCTCCGTTTTGGACAGTGCTGGTTATACAGCCTAACTGCAGCAGGAAGGAAGGACTTTCGAAAGTGCTATGATATGAATGCATAAAGTATGCCAAGATGAAGGATTGGTGGCAGTGACCAATAAAAAAGTCTATGTGGAGAGGTACATATCACCAGTCAGAGTGGGACAAGCACAGAGTCTGGGAGCCAATCCCACACATATCGCGGCGTGGACCGCAGCTTCAATCGAGGAATGTATTTCAGGTAAGATTTCCTCATTGTTCGCATTACCTATGATTAGCTCAGTTCTTGATTTATTTGTTTGCAATTAATAGACCTTTATAACTGGTCAGTTTGCTTGTTGCAGGCTCACTATACTGCCATATAGTGCGTCTTTTTAGTCTCATTTATTGCTGTATACTGCCATTTTTTTTATATCTTATCGCACTCATAAATGTCTTATTGGTATTCGAGTCTGGGACCTCATCATCACATCCTTTTAATTGTTTTTATATTCACATGTTTGCTGTGTCATTATTAATAACATTGATTTATATTTTTTATATTGGAGTGTGCACTTTTCATTAGGTAGCCCTTTCTCTCCTCTTAGTTCCTCATGCAGTGTGATGATGACATCGCTGCTGCACCCTGTCAACAAAAGGAAAGTGGCAGCGTCAAAGAGATATTGCTGGAGCAGAGATGAGTGAGTATAGTAATTTTTTGAATTTTTACACCTTCCCTATTTCAGCAAATAAAAAAAATTGCAAAAAACCCTTTTAAACATAGATAAACATCTTTTATCTGAAGAGTTTTTCCATGATCACTGTTTTTTTTTTATTCTATGGGCTTACGGAAAGCTGAAATTGTCATTTAAAATAAAAGAATGCAGTAGAATTAATCCAGTTCAATGGTAGAATATCTTCAACTTTTTTTCTATATATTAAAATATTTCCACATCCATAGATAAGAGTGCGTATTTGGGGCAATCAGCACCCTTACCCTATAGTATTTGGTTCGAGTGCACCAGATACGCATTGATGCTCTTATATGAAAATATAAAATAAATATCTATAAAATAATGATGCATATGAAGGTGTTTTAATTATTCACAAATAAAGATGAAGATTTGCAACCAATGAGCTCAATTTATTTTACTTCATTGTCATCATCATCGTCAGTTGCAGTGACGTACATTGGGTGCTCTGGAGCGATTAGTTAACTGCGGTGAGTTGGCTTTTTTTACCTTTTTCCAATTTAAAACGTAAACGCTATTTACGTGTCCAAAATTGGATACTTCTTCATTTTATTGAGATTCAAACTGAGATTCTGGTTTGACTTTTATCTTAAGTCATGTGACAAGGCTCATTAAAGGGTCGATATTGACTTATACTGTAGGTTTGCGGTTTCCAATAGGTGTCACTAGAGTTTTAGTCATCTTCCTCTCTGAAGAGACAATTTTCATTTTATAATAGAGAGTATATATATTCGTATTGTTTGGAAACTAATTTTTCTGATACACTATTGCAAATTCTCAAATTCCCATCACACAAGTATATAATGATTTGGTAACTTTTTGGCTGACTGTAATAACCACTAGGAGAAGCATAAAAGTTATAAAACTCTTTAATATTATCATATTTTATTATAGATCATATTGGAAGTATAGGATGAAGATGTGATACAGTACATAGATATGGAGGGTAAAGACGCAGCAGGTGTATCAGGTCTCTCTAGCCTTAAACGTCTAAAAGATTTATTTGTCTGCCATTAATAAGGAAACTATTGCTATAAATACACATTTTTCCAGGAAAATTGTGTAAGTGTAACTACATAAAATGACATAAACAATGACATATATTATGTAAATGTGCTTTGAGAAAAAGATAATATAGATTCTGTAATCAATCATACAGAAACTTTCGATACTCGAGCCTACATATCAAAATATAAACCGGAAAGGATTTTCAGTTTGGAGTGTATTTGTAGGGGTTCTGATCTGGGGCTTTATTTTTTTAGGGATGTGGGTGATTCAGGTGGTCTTCTCTGAAGTTTGTAAAAGTTTAGAGGTCTGAACTATGGTGTCCTTGGGTCTCAATATACTTAAGGGCTTGATCTGCCATCTAATTTATTTAATGAGTCTGATGTAAAATTTGGTATAGTTTAAGGACTGAATAAATTTAGATGTTTACTCTGTAGTCACGACTGGAGATGAGAGAATTTAAATTTCATATTTGTCCGATTCCCACAAATGTAAGCAGGAAATTAGATTAGCATCAAATAAATTAGGCAATTATTGAATTGGCAGGAAAAGGAGTTAACAAATCACTCTGGATTCCAATTTTCTTCTTTCATATGTCTTCTATCTTCTTCATTTCCAGGTGTTCAGCCTTGCTATTCTTCACTAGGCTCTATGCTGTCACATGCGGCGTGACACATGACCGGCCTGGAGGAAGAAGATAGAAGAGAAAAGAAAGAGGAGGTTCTTGCGTAACTTGTTGAGGTTGGAAAAGTATGGGAAGCTTCAAAGGGAAGTGAGTGCAAGATTTTTTTAAGGAAATCTGTCAGTAGTTTCACCTCTCCTAACCCTTCTGTTTCGGGCATGCAGGACACAGGAAGCTGAAAGGAGTGATATCTTGATATCTACAATCGGATGTTTTATTCCAGAGAAATCCATCTTTTTTCTTATATGAAAATTAGTTCTTTCAGGCTATGGGGAGGACGCTGACCTTCATGAGAGTCTGCCTCCAGAGATGATATTAAATAAAAAAGGGAGATAGCACAGTGAGACAAGTAACTAACACAGAACAGGAGAAATTAACTTTGCCTTCTTGTAAAATGAATTTTTGCAGTTCTCTGAGCTCTGCTTTGTTGTAATTTATACATATTTGTATTTATAGGATATCTATAAACAGAAAGTTAGTGAGGAAACACTTAGCTAACCAAAATGAATTCAAGTCTCCAGGTCCAGATTAATTACACCCCAGAGTTCTGAAGGAGATAGCAGAAGAAATTTTTGAACCCCTCTCCATAATCTTTGAAAATTCTTGGAGAACAGGAGAAGTCCCAGAAGACTGAAGAAGAGCAAATGTTGTTCCTATCTTCAAAAAGGGGAAGAACATGGACCCAGGCAACTATAGGCCGGTGAGTCTGACTTCTATACCAGGAAAGATCTTTGAGCAAATTATTAAACAACATGTAAGTAAGTACCTGGACAAGAATGAAGTGATTAAAAAGAGTCAGCATGGGTTTGCAACTAATAAGTCATGTCAGACTAACTTAATTTCCTTCTATGACAGAATCACTGATTGGGTGGATGAAGGAAATACTGTAGATATAGTATATCTTGACTTCAGCAAAGCATTTGACAAAGTATCTCACACAATCCTTATTGAAAAAATGGCTAAGTATGGAATGGAAATGGCAAATGTTAGGTGGATTCATAACTGGCTTAATGATCGGACCCAAAGAGTGGTCGTAAATGACTGCACATCCAGTTGGAAGAATGTCTCAAGTGGGGTACCACAGGGCTCTGTCCTGGGCCCTGTATTGTTCAACATTTTTTATCAATGATTTAGATGAAGGAATTGAGGGTAAACTGATTAAATTTGCTGATGACACAAAGCTAGGAGGGATAGCTAATACTAGAGAAGAGAGAGAGAAGATTCAGAAAGATATAAATAAACTGGAGCAGTGGGCAGCAACTAACAGAATGGTTTTTAACAGGGAAAAATGCAAAGTACTACATCTGGGCAATAAAAATGAAAAAAAGCATATACAAAATGGGAGGAATAGGGCTAAGTGACAGCACATGTGAAAGAGACTTGGGTATACTAATAGATCACAGACTGAATATGGGTCAACAGTGTGATGCAGCAGCAAAAAAGGCAAATGCAATTCTAGGATGTATAAACAGAAGCATAAAGTCTAGATCACGTGAAGTCATTATTTCCCTCTACTCCTCTTTGGTCAGACCTCATCTGGAATACTGTGTCCAGTTTTGGGCGCCACATTTTAAAAAAGACATCAACAAACTGGAGCAAGTTCAGAAAAGAGCGACCAGAATGGTGACCGGTCTGCAAACCCTGTCTTATGAGGAAAGGTTGCAGGATTTGGGAATGTTTAGCTTGCAGAAGAGAAGACTGAGAGGTGACTTAATAGCTGTCTACAAATATCTCAAGGGCTGTCACACTGTAGAAGGATCATCTTTATTCTCATTTGCACAAGGAAAGACTAGAAGCAATGGGATGAAATTGAATGGGAGGAGACACAGATTAGATATTAGAAAAAACTTTTTGACAGTTAGAGTGATCAATGAGTGGAACAGGCTGCCACGAGAGGTGGTGAGTTCTCCTTCAATAGAAGTCTTCAAAGGTTGGACAGACATCTGTCTGGGATGATTTAGCGAATCCTGCTTTGAGCAGGGGGTTGGACCAGATGGCCCAGGAGGTCCCTTCCAACTCTACGATTCTATGATTCTATGTAACAATATTACATCCCTGTCTGCCTCTGAGCTGGAAGCTGAAGGTGGAAGGAACCCACAGATGTGTCAGGTATAATCATAAACAGCTCTGCAGTGAGATCAGGAGAGCAGAGAGCGGCCATTACATATCACACTGGTAACATCCCCTTCATGTAAAACAAGCTCTGGAGGCCGAGTTATCTTCCAGACATCATCCTCCCCAGAGCCTGGAAAAGGTCATTTACATGAAGTGATAAAAGATGATGTATTAATAAGACATCTGATAGGAGACATACAGTTAGTACTTTTTCAGCAGTCTATATCCTGCAGGCCCTTATTAAAAGATTAGACACAGTAGGTCAAATGTGGTGACAGATTCCCTTTAAGGCCCCTTTCACACATCAGTTTTTTGCCATCAGTCACAATCCATCGTTTTTTGAAAAAAAACAGATCCGGCGACTGATGCCGCTGGATCCGTTTTTTTCTCATAGACTTGTATTAGCGACAGATTGTGATAGATGGCCTCATGTTCCGTCCCTCGTTCGCCGGATCTGTTGAAAATGTCTTTTCTGATGGCCGACACGATGCACAAAGCAACGTTCTTTGTGTCCGTCGAAAAAATCAGACAGTGATCCGTCGCTGTCCATCGTTTGCTAGAGTGAAAGTCTATGGGTGCAGGATCCGTCGTCATCCGTCAAATGACAGATGCCAGCGACGAATCTGTTTTTTTTTTACTGAGCATTCTCCTGACAGGTTTAAACACAAAAGAAAGAATAGATATATACGCATAGACTACATATATACTGTAAATATATATGTCATTGAGACACACACACATATATATATATAGTTCATAGATTTCTACATAGCATAATAGCCGCTAAATCAATTGCCGGCTTCAGTAAAATCATTTCCGAACCCACATATAGTAAGCCATGTCATATCAAAATGATTTATATATATATCAGTTTTAAATAAATTTAATAGTTTGTGTTAGGAAAAATAAGGAACTCTAGGAGTTAAATTTAAGGCTATAATGGCGGAAAAAAAGTGTGTGCGCTCCCGCTGAATTTTCTCAGCCAGAGAGGGAAAGCCAGTGAGTGAGGGCATATATTAATAGCCTAAAGAGAACCCATTGTTTTTGGCCCCCCCGGCTAAAAAAATCTGCCCCCAGCCTCCCCAGAAAAGGCGCATCTATAAGATGTGCCTTTTCTGGCACTTAGCCTCTTTCTTCCCATAGCCTTTAGCAGTGACTAAATAAAATAAAATAAAAAACCAACAATATGCATACCTCTCCGCTGTTCAATCTGGTCCCCCGCTGCAATCCATCACAAGGGGTTAACTAGTTTACAATGGGGACTGGTGCTAATGCTACCGTCCCCTCTGTAAACCACTGCAGAATGAATTAAATCATGTCTGCGCAGATGCCCTGACTGACCGGAGATGAACTGATTAGTGTGGGAAAGTTTCTGAACTTTTTCCCATGCTCTTGAGTTCACCTCAGATCAGCCAGGGACTCTGCGCAGCCTCAATGACTACTGCTGGTATCAGTGAGGCAGCGCAGAGTCCCTGGCTGACCTGAAGTGAACTCGATAGCGTGGGAAAGTTTCTGAACTTTTTCCAACGCTGTCAGATCACTTCCAATCAGCTGGGGACTCTGCGCAACCTCAGTGACTTCAGCGGAAGTTGGTGAGGCTGCGAGGAGTTTCCGGTTGACCTTAGGTGAACTGACAGCATGGGAAAAAGTTCAGAAACTTTCCCACACCAATCAGTTCATCTGCGGTCAGCCAGGGCACCTCCGCAGGCATGATTTAATTCATTCTGCAGTGGTTTACAGAGGGGCCGGTAGCATTAGCACTGGTCCCCGTTGTAAACTTGTTAACCCCTTGTGATGGATTGCAGCAGGGGACCTGACTGAATGTCAGAGAGGTATGTATACTGTTGATTTCTTATTTTATTTTTTTTACAGAACAAGGGCTATTTTTTGGATTAACAGAATAATAAATTTGGTCAAAAATGTGTATTTATTTCATTTAAAGAATTTTTTATTAATGTGTGTCTTTTTTTACCCTTTACTATTCTAGGGTTAATAATGGAGAGGTGTCTTATTGACACCTCTCCATTTTTTACCCTTCTTATTGTCACCTTTCAATAGCAAGGTGACATTAACCCATTATTATTAACCCATGAGCCACCACTAAAGACCATGGAAATAGAGAGGCTAAGTGCCTTTTCTGGGGTGCCTTTTCTGGGGTGGCTGGGGGCAGATTTTTTTAGCCAGGGGGGCAAAAACAATGGTCCCTCTCTAGACTATTAATATCTGCCCTCACTCACTGGCCTTCCATCTCTGGCTGAGAAAATTGCGCGGGAGCCTACGCAATTTTTTGCCGCTATTATAGTCTTAAATTTAACCCCTAGAGTTCTATTTTTTTCCTAACACAAACTACTAAATTTATTAAACACTCACATATATAAATCATTTTGATATGACATAGTTTACTATATGTAAACCATGTGGCATATCATGTCGGGTTTTGTAATGATTTTACAGAAGTCGGCAATTGATTTAGTGGCTATTATGCTATGTAGAACTCTATGAACTAAAAATATATATACATATATGTGTCTCAATGACATGTGTGTATATATATATATATATATATATATATATTCTATGTGTATATATCTATTGTTTTATTTCTAACATGTCAGTATGATTTTACTGTACAGCTGTACTGTGACAGCACATGTGAAAAAGACTTGGGTATACTAATAGATCACAGACTGAATATGAGTCAACAGTGTGATGCAGCAGCAAAAAAGGCAAATGCAATTCTAGGATGTATTAACAGAAGCATACAGTCTAGATCACGTGAAGTCATTATTTCCCTCTACTCCTCTTTGGTCAGACCTCATCTGGAATATTGTGTCCAGTTTTGGGCACCACATTTTAAAAAAGACATCAACAAACTGGAGCAAGTTCAGAAAAGAGCGACCAGAATGGTGACCGGTCTGCAAACCCAGTCTTATGAGGAAAGGTTGCAGGATTTGGGAATGTTTAGTTTGCAAAAGAGAAGACTGAGAGGAGACTTAATAGCTGTCTATAAATATCTAAAGGGCTGTCACACTGTAGAAGGATCAACTTTATTCTCATTTGCACAAGGAAACACTAGAAGCAATGGGATGAAACTTAATGGGAGGAGACACAGATTATATATTAGAAAAAACTTTTTGACAGAGTGATCAATGAGTGGAACAGGCTGCCACGAGAAGTGGTGAGTTCTCCTTCAATGGAAGTCTTCAAACAGAGGCTGGACAGACATCTGACTGGGATGATTTAGCGAATCCTGCTTTGAGCAGGGGGTTGCTCCTTCAATGGAAGTCTTCAAACAGAGGCTGGACAGACATCTGACTGGGATGATTTAGCGAATCCTGCTTTGAGCAGGGGGTTGGACCAGATGGCCCAGGAGGTCCCTTCCAACTCTACGATTCTATGATTCTATGATTCTATGATTCACTGAATTGCCGGCTTTTAAAAAACGGATTCGTCAAAAAACGGAAGAAACGGATGTAAAAAGTGTTGCGACTGATCTGTTTTTTCACCGGATCCGCTAGCCAACGGATTGTGACTAATGGAAAAAAAACTGATGTGTGAAAGTACCTTAAGGCTATGTGCCCACGTAGCGTTTTTCATGCAGAATATTCCTGAGCGGAAACACATACCCTCTTCCCAGGAAAACGCATGCGTTTTGCAAAGCGCTTTTGTAAGCGTTTTTGACGCTTTTCTTAAGCATTTTTGCATGCGGTTTCCTATGCGTTTTTGCAATACAATTGAATGTGTGCGGAAACGCGTGCGTTTCCGCAAAATTAATGAACACGCTGCGTTTTTTTCCACTTAGCGTTTCCGCAGCGGAAAAAAACCCACCATTAGCACAACATGTGCGGATTCCATTATGATTACATTGGATGCTTTTCTTAAGCGTTTCCGCAGCAGAAACGCTTGTCTAAAAGCGCTGGGTAAACGCTTAAAAAGCGCAACGTGGGCACACAGCCTAAAACACTATTCCCTTCTTCTAAAGTACAGCAAATATAATTCCTCCTTATAGTGAAAATAATGGAGTACAGCAAAAAAACAAACACTTTTTGTTCACAGAATAGATAAAGTACTGTACACTTAAGCAACATTTGTCATTTTTTAGTAAGTTAAATGTTTATATTTTTCATAGTGGGAATTTCTTCAATAATACCTATCATTGCCTCTTTAAATTGCACGGCTCTAAAATATTTGGTGTATATAGGTCAGAGCAAAGTACTGCAGTACGTATGTGCTGGCGCCATCATTTGACCTTTCACAGCAAATGCGCACTGTAGTACTTTGTGTTGCTGCACAAAAGTGTGAAGGGGAACAGTGTGCAGATAATGTAGGATGCATGATCTACATAAAGCACACAATAAGGACAACATCACAAAACGAGAGGAGGCACTGGACGTAGACCAGTGATGCCCATTGGACCTGACTGCCATGTAGGTGAACATAATGAAAGCTATTTTTTTTACCTTTGACTCATTCTGCAGCAATATAGAATGTTTTCATATGAGGTTGAAAGTTGGTGGCAGTAGGTTATATCAGAAAAAATGGTGACAGATTTGAATTAAGGTCCATGTACATGTATCCTATGTATACCGGTAGACCGAGAAGAAGTTCTCAATAATTTTTCAGTGTATATGAAAACAGTGATCAAATGATCAGTGAGCATTTACTAATTTTGCCAATCTAATGTTTTTTGATGACCACAACATGGTCAATTGTCAGCTACACTTCTTATGCACTTGTTTAATCTTGTCAGTATGGAAAACAGGACAAAAAGAAAAAAAAGACAAGTGACCTTTAGGATATGTGCACACGTTGCAGATTTGCCAGAAAACGCAGGTAAAAATCCCCGCGCTTTTGATGCAGATTTGATGCGTTTTCTTCATGCGGATTTGTAAGCTAAATAAAGGTGTATTATTTAACAAAAAAGAGTTGTCATTTCTTTGTCCAACCTCTTATTTTGCATACTCCATTACACACACACAGATAGATAGATAGATAGATAGATAGATAGATAGATAGATAGATAGATAGATAGATCTATAAATAGATAAATTGATCTATGAATAGATAGATAGATCTATCCATAGATCTATCTATATCTATCTATATCTATCCATAGGTATATCTATCCAAAGATATTGATAGAGATAGATAGATAAATGGATAGATATATCTATGTATCTACAGATATATCTATGTATAGATATATCTATCTATCTATAGATATATCTATCTATAGATATATCTCCCTATCTATACATACTGTAGATATATAATAGCAAGGCCGATGTTTATTAATGAACAATATGTTTAATTTAAAAAAAATGGGAAAAAAATGTCATGGGCTCTGGCACAATTTTCTGCGCCATAGAGGGAAAGCCGATGACTGGGGCAGATATTCATAGCCTAGGAAGGGGCCATGGTTATTGGCTCCCCCGACTACAAACATCTGCCTCCAGTCACCCCACAAATGGTGCCAATTCCGGCACTTAGCCTCTCTCTTCCCACTGCCCAGTAGCGGTCGCATATGGGGTAATAAGGGATTAATATCACCTTTATATTGTAAGGTGACATCAAGCCCAGTTAGTAATGTAGAGGTGTCAATAAGACACCTATCCATTACTAATCCTGTAGTTGTTAAGGGATAAAAAAAGACACAGCCAGAAAAAAGTCTTTTAATGAAATAAAACACTACACAGTTTTGCCATCTTTATTATACGCCTAATCTACGTGATGCCCTCGATCTTCTGAAAAAAATAAACAAACAAATACTCCCTGTTTCAACGTAGTCCATTTAATAACAAGTGTCCCACGATGATCTCCCCTGTAGAACAGTGACATCGGGTGATGTCACTGCTCTACAGGGCCTCCCTCGATGAACTGACAGGAGACAATGGCTCCTGTAGTGCATCACTGAAGAGGTTACCTGAGTTCAGGCTCTTACTTTACAGCAATGCTGCATGAGAATTAGGGTTAGGATTAGGATAACAGGACCTCTTTCCTGGTGGCGGAGGGATGCATCGTGGAGGATTACCTCCGCCCATCAGTTCATTGCGGGAGCCCCTTTAGAGCACTGACATAACCCAATGTCAGTGTTCAACATGGGAGATCGTCATGGGACACTCACTATTAACTGAACTATGATGGAAAGGTAATGTATACCGTAGGTTGGTTTATTATTTTATTTTTGGTTACAGGAGATCGAGGGCTTCAGGGACTAGGTGATTGGTGAGTATTGCTCTATGTTATAGGGTGTATGTACTGTCTGTAATGTATGTGTATATGTATGTACTGTATGTTTTTTTTTACTCTTGACATGCATTGTCTGATGGGACTATTTTCCCATCATCGGCAATGCAGTAACCCCATCAGACAATGGTTGCTCTCACAGCAGACAAACAGATACACACACATACAAGCAGATCCCGCCCCACAGACACACGCACAGTCTCCACCCACATTCCACCCACACACTTCCCTCCTTCTGATCTGCAGCAATTCTAGCACCTAGAGTTGAGCGAAACGGGTCGAAAAATTTCAAAAGTCGCCGACTTTTGGCAAAGTCGGGTTTCATGAAACGAAACCCGACGCTAGGATGAGGTCGGCCACGAGGTCGGCGACTTACGCGCCAAAGTCGCGTTTCAAAAGTTTGTTTTGCGCTCTTTTTCAGCCAATCAGGATCCACGGACACTGTGGGCAACGTGATGACATAGGCAGGGGTCACCACCATCTTTCAGAAGGGCATGCAAGTGATTGGCTTGCTTTGGTGGGCGTCACAGGGGGTATAAAAGGGCGTGCACGCCGACCGCCATCTTACTTCTGCCGATCTCAGTATAGGGAGAGGTTGCTGCTGATTCTGTAGGGAGAGCGTTAGGCGGGGAAGAAGACAAAAAAACTGCTTCTGCTGCTAGCGATTTGGCCTGCACAACACACCAGTCACTGTGTGTGCAGTGCAAGGGGAGGCTATATAGTGGTGTATCAGTGGTGTTGGTTGTTGGGCTGCCTTCTAAGGCTTCCTGACATTCCTGCATTGCTGTTTACCCACTGCTCCGCAAACTGCTTTTTTAAAAGCAATCACAATTTTTTATTTTTGTCCTGCTGAGAAGAAAAAAAAACTGCTTCTGCTGCTAGCGATTTGGCCTGTACAACACACCAGTCACTGTGTGTGCAGTGCAAGGGGAGGCTATATAGTGGTGTATCAGTGGTCTTGGTTGTTGGGCTGCCTTCTAAGGCTTCCTGACATTCCTGCATTGCTGTTTACCCACTGCTCCGCAAACTGCTTTTTAAAAAGCAATCCCAATTTTTTTTTTTGTCCTGCTGAGAAGAAAAAAAAACTGCTTCTGCTGCTAGCGATTTGGCCTGCACAACACACCAGTCACTGTGTGTGCAGTGCAAGGGGAGGCTATATTGTGGTGTATCAGTGGTGTTGGTTGTTGGGCTGCCTTTTAAGGCTTCCTGACAGGCTGGCATTGCTGTTTACCCACTGCTCTGAAAACTGCTTTTTTAAAAGCAATCCAATCTCCCTTATCATCTAGTCGCTTTTGTCACAGCTGTGCCATCGAGCCTGTGACATAGCGCTCAGATATCAGTGGGCCTCACACAATCCAAAAGTGTCCAGTGTCCACAAGTGTCTGCAGAAATTCAAAATCTCCCTTATCCTCTCGTCACTTTGGTCACAGCTGTGCCATCGAGCCTGTCACATAGCGCTCAGATATTCATTGGGCCTCACACAATCCAAAAGTGTCCAGTGTCCACAAGTGTGTGCAGAAATTCAAAATCTCCCTTATCCTCTAGTCACTTTGGTCACAGCTGTGCCATCGAGCCTGTCACATAGCGCTCAGATATTCATTGGGCCTCACACAATCCAAAAGTGTCCAGTGTCCACAAGTGTGTGCAGAAATTCAAAATCTCCCTTATCCTCTAGTCACTTTTGTCACAGCTGTGCCATCGAGCCTGTGACATAGCGCTCAGATATCAGTGGCCCTCACACAATCCAAAAGTGTCCAGTGTCCACAAGTGTCAGCAGAAATTCAAAATCTCCCTTATCCTCTCGTCACTTTTGTCACAGCTGTGCCATCGAGCCTGTGACATAGCGCTCAGATATCAGTGGGCCTCACACAATCCAAAAGTGTCCAGTGTCCACAAGTGTCTGCAGAAATTCAAAATCTCCCTTATCCTCTCGTCACTTTTGTCACACCTGTGCCATCGAGCCTGTGACATAGCGCTCAGATATCAGTGGCCCTCACACAATCCAAAAGTGTCCAGTGTCCACAAGTGTCTGCAGAAATTCAAAATCTCCCTTATCCTCTCGTCACTTTTGTCACAGCTGTGCCATCGAGCCTGTGACATAGCGCTCAGATATCAGTGGGCCTCACACAATCCAAAAGTGTCCAGTGTCCACAAGTGTCTGCAGAAATTCAAAATCTCCCCTGTCCTATAGACACCTTGTACCTTGTTTTACATTACTATATAGTTTGTTGGATTTTGTCTACATTTCTACCAAAAATGAGGAAGGCTGGTGGAAGAGGCCGTGGAATTGGGCGGGGGTTGGCAGCTGGTAATGATGGTGTTGGTGGTGGATCTGATGGTAGTGGCAAGAGCAAAATAGGACCGAATGCAGGAGGTGTTGAGCCTGCGTCATCGTCTGGCTACATAAGGCCTCGAACGCTTAGTTTTCTAGGAGTTGGCAAACCGCTTTTAAAGCCAGAGCATCAGGAAAAAGTTTTGTCTTACATTGCTGACTCAGCCTCCAGCTCTATCGCCTCCTCTTCTTCAGTTGTAAAAAGTAAAAGCACTGAGTCGTCATTGGAGGCTCATGTTCATGAACCACACCTTTCCTTGTGTCCTTCACCCCAACCAAGATTGAAGGATGACGCAGGCCATACTACTGATTACTCCATGGAGCTGTTTTCACATACCATGCCTGGATTATCAAGTCAAATGGTGAATTACCCAGGCCAAGATGAATCTGACATGGAGTGCACTGATGCACAGCCGCTGATGGATGATTCTGCTGGTACATTCACTCAGAGCACTACATTGTCCTCGCAGTGTACAGAGCCAGATTCTGACCCTGATGAGACTCAGGTGCCCCTTCCTGCACACTATACCACCATACACGGTGACACAGAGGAAGGTGCACTGACATAGAAGAGGAGGTGATGGATGACCCAGTTGTTGACCCAGATTGGCATCCATTGGGGGAAGAGGGTGCTGCTTCCAATAGCTCAGATGAGGAGCATCCACAGCAGACATCGACATCGCAACAGCTGTTATCTGGCAGGCCCGGAGCACTCCAAAGACAGGTTCCAAACATCAAAAGAGTTGCTGGACAGCTTGTCTAGAGGGTCAAAAGATCACAGCGTGCTAGGCCGCAAAATGTCTGCCAAAGTAGGAAGAGTGCAGTGTGGCACTTTTTTGACCAAAATCCTCATGATCAGGCCAAGGGTATCTGTAAGAAGTGCGCAAAGACCTTTAGCCGAGGGAAAAATCTGAAAAATTTGAATACCAGTTGCATGCTTAGACATTTAACCAGCATGCACTTGCAAGCGTGGGCACAACACCAAACCTCAAGTGCCACATGTGCAACTGATCACAACGAAGGTAGTCAGCAACGCTACATTGTTTCCCCCACTGTAAGCCCATCGGTTAGCACAGCAGCAAATGTTGAGGTGTCGTTGCAAGGCCACAGCAGTCAGGGAATCCCACTGATATATCAACGAAAGACTGATTCTAGGCCATCAGAAAGAACACCAACTCCATCACCATCATCAACCCTCTCTCAGTCTGCCCTGTCCACCGCTACTTCCACCATATGCAGCTCTCAAGTCCAGCACACCCTCCCAGACACTATGAGTAGGTCAAGAAAGTACTCAGTCTCTCATCCGCGTACACTGGGTTTGAACGCCCACATTGCCAAACTAATCTCGTTTGAGATGATGCCCTTTCGGTTGGTGGAAAGCACAGCTTTCCGAGAACTCATGGCCTATGCAGTACCACGCTATGACCTACCCAGTCACCACTTCTTCTCTCGCAAAGCCATCCCAGCCCTCCACCATCATGTGAAAGACCGCATTGTCCATGCAATCAAGCAGTCAGTGAGCGGAAAGGTGCACCTCACAACTGATGCATGGTCCAGTCGGCATGGCCAGGGCCGTTACGTGTCCATCACTGCGCACTGGGTTAATGTGGTGGATGCAGGGTCCACAGGGGACAGCGGTGGTGGGACAGTGCTGCCTAGCCCACGGTATAGGAAACAGTTGGCTGTAGGCATTCGACCCTCCTCCTCCTCCAGAAGCGAAAGCTCGTCCACAGAGCGCAGTCGTACGAGCACTCCATCTGCAGCTGCCACTGTTGCACACGATGTGTCCCGCTATCGAGCAGCTAGTGGAAAGCGTCAGCAGGCTGTGTTGCAGATGATGTGTTTGGGCAACAGACACACCGCCGAGGTGCTGGCCGAGTACTTGAAGCGACAAACTGAGTCATGGCTGGGCAGTGTACATCTTGAGGCAGGCAAGGTAGTTAGTGATAACGGCCGTAATTTTGTGGCAGCCATAGCCCTTTCAAAACTCAGCCATATACCTTGCTTGGCTCACACCTTGAACCTGGTGGAGCAGTGCTTCCTCAAAAATTATCCGGAGTTAACAGCCCTGCTCCAGAAGGTGCGAAGACTGTGCGCGCACATCCGCCGGTCGCCTGTACACTCCGTTCGTATGCAGAAGCTGCAGCGATTGCTCCACCTTCCCAACCACCGCCTCATTATCGACATTGCAACAAGGTGGAACTCCACCCTGCACATGGTGGAGCGGCTGTGCGAGCAGAGGCAGGCCATAATGCATTTGTGGGAGGATACACGGCCAGGCACTTTGAGAGCAGACATGGAGTTGACAGGTGTGCAGTGGTCGAAGCTGAAAGACCTCTGTAAAGTCCTTCAGTGTTTTGAGGAATGCACACGGCTGGTAAGCGCAGACGACGCCATCCTAAGCATGAGCATCCCACTTATGCGTCTGCTCATGCAAACTTTGACGCACCTTAAGGAGCAGGCGTCTGCAGCCAATGTTGATGAGGAGGAAGAGGAGGAGGGAATCCTTGATGACATTCAGCCATTGTCTGCTCAGGGACCTCTCCTGGACGAGGTGGAGGAAGAAGAGGAGGAGGAGGACGATGATGGGGATGATTACTTAGGGGAGGAGGATGCATCTCGTGGGGCAAGTGAAAATGTTGGCGTGGCAAGGTCTGGTACAGGGTTTGTGCGTGACTGGAGGGATGTGGATTTGCCAGAAAGTGCTCCTCCAACCAGCACTCGCAGTGCATCATTGACACCGGGAACATTGGCCCACATGTCAGATTATGCCTTGCAGATCCTAAAAAGGGACCCACGCATTGCCAAAATGATGAACGATGACGACTACTGGTTGGCCAGCATCCTGGATCCACGCTATAAAGGCAAATTACAAAACATCATGCCACAGGAGAACCTTGACCTAATATTGGCTAATAAACAAGCAACTCTGGTAAATCGGTTGCTTGAGGCATTCCCAGCACACAGCAGCGGTGATGGTTCTCACACGAGCCGTACGGGCCGGGGGCAGCTTGGCAGAGGTGTTCGTGGTGCACACAGCAGAAGTGGCGTTGGAGACAGGGGTTTCATGACAATGTTGTGGACTGATTTTTCAAGTACCGCTCACACAACTGGTAATACTGCATCGATGGAAAGTGACAGGAGACAGTAGTTGTCAACTATGGTTACAAACTACTTTTCCTCCCATATCAATGTTCTCCCACACAGGTCATTCCCCTTTGACTATTGGGCCACTAAACTGGACACCTGGCCTGAATTGGCACAATATGCCTTACAGGAGCTCGCTTGCCCAGCTGCAAGTGTGCTATCGGAAAGAGTCTTCAGTGCAGCTGGATCAATCCTGACAGAAAAAAAGGACCCGTCTGACAACCCAAAATGTGGATGATCTAACCTTCATTAAAATGAACCACGCATGGGTTTCCAAGGATTTTGTCCCACCTTCCCCTGATGACACATAGGGTGACAGAAAAATGGCTTGCTTTGGTCCACCTCTTCCTGGGACTTGACCTATTTCACCTTTTGCATCAGATGAATGTCCAACATCAACATATGCCACTTTCTAAAACTCCCTAACTGTGCTGCCTCCCCCCCATAGCCGGGGTCACCACCTAGCGCACGACACCGTGCGAGTGCCGTTGCCCTGGACAGGTGGGTAGGCCGACTCTTGGGCGCGGGCACTGGCACAGGGTCCTTCATAGTGCAATCAAGTATCTCTGACGGTGGTGGTGCACACCCGCCGTCAGACACACCGCCGTACTATGAGGGGCCCAGTGCCAGTACCGACGCCCACGAGTGGGCCCCCCTTGCTTGGGCAGGGCCCCAGCATTTGCAATCTTTACCTCTCCCTGCTCCTCCGCTGTGTAGTCTGGGCCGTCAAATCCATACTGTGCCTGACACCGTCTGAGCCTGCCTCCTGATGTATAAACATATATTTTGAATGTGTACGCTATCCATACATGTTATCTGGGGATACGGTACCCTTTCTAACCTTTGTGCAATCACGTGCAATCCATACTGGGCCTAACACCGTCTGAGCCTGCCTCCTGATGTATAGACATATATTTTGAATGTGTACGCTATCCATACATGTTATCCGGGGAAACGGTACCCTTTCTAACCTTTGTGCAATCACGTGCAATCCATACTGGGCCTAACACCGTCTTCCTGCCTCCTGATGTATAGACATATATTTTGAATGTGTACGCTATCCATACATGTTATCTGGGGATACGGTACCCTTTCTAACCTTTGTGCAATCACGTGCAATCCATACTGGGCCTAACACCGTCTGAGCCTGCCTCCTGATGTATAGACATATATTTTGAATGTGTACGCTATCCATACATGTTATCTGGGGAAACGGTACCCTTTCTAACCTTTGGGCAATCACGTGCAATCCATACTGGGCCTAACACCGTCTGAGCCTGCCTCCTGATGTATAGACATATATTTTGAATGTGTACGCTATCCATACATGTTATCTGGGGATACGGCACCCTTTCTAACCTTTGTGCAATCACTTTCAAGCCATACTGGGCCTTACACCGTCTGAGCCTGCCTCCTGATGTATAGACATATATTTTGAATATGTACGCTATCCATACATGTTATCCGGGGATACGGTACCCTTTCTAACCTTTGTGCAATCACATGCAATCCATACTGGGCCTAACACCGTCTGAGCCTGCCTCCTGATGTATAGACATATATTTTGAATGTGTACGCTATCCATACATGTTATCTGGGGATACGGTACCCTTTCTCACCTTTGTGCAATCACGTGTAATCCATACTGGGCGTGAGAACGGCTGGCGAGCTACAGCATCTGTGGTTTGCACACGTAAGTTTTTCATTTTTTCAGGAATGACGGTTAGGCCTAATTCCGGAACTGCGGTTGACCTGCACTTATTGGGAAATCATTGTTCGCTGGTAATAATTGTAATCAGTGATCCCCATCACTAACGTTGTTCAGCGGGTTATCTGCACCTGTAAGCGACAAATGCTGGCCTTTTCAGTGTAGCGCACATGCAGCCACGGACATGTAAGGGCATGACACACCAGTTATTGGCCAATCTCATGTGCCAGAGCCTCACGTGTCCCTCT
Organism: Dendrobates tinctorius; assembly: GCF_039654945.1. Classification (NCBI taxonomy): domain Eukaryota; kingdom Metazoa; phylum Chordata; class Amphibia; order Anura; family Dendrobatidae; genus Dendrobates; species Dendrobates tinctorius. Next base: position 16,859,413 of record NW_027361830.1, read on the forward strand.
AGTAAGCCGGACTCAGACCGCGGGGCATGACGGAGTCTCGTTCGTTAACGGAATTAAGCTTGCAATGTGTGCATCTGTTCTGTAGCTGGCATGGTTGAGGTTTCCCAGGTGGAGTCGAATTTAACCATAGGCTCCACTCCTGGTGGTGCCCTTCTGGACATTCCTTTAAGGTTCAGCTTTGCAACCATACTGCCCACGTAAAATAAACACTTTGCCTTCATGAACGCTGTTTGGAGGGTCATGACTCGTGGGAATAACGCCGCCCAATCAGTTAACCTGCTAGAGAGATCGTTCGTTGCTCCCAAGCATGACATCACACTCCCTAGGAAGAAGGTAATGCCACTGTGGCGACCGTACTCCTGGGGGCGACACAAGTGCACTGATGCCCAGCCACTGCTCGATGAATCTGCTGGTACATTGACCCAGACCACTACATTCCCCTCGCACGCTACACGACCTGAATCTGACCCTGATGAAACTCAGGTTACCCTTCCCATATACAGTTCCATCTTACACGGTGACAAAGAGGAAGCTGCAGATTAAAGTGCAGGTTCGGTCCACCCGCCATCAGACACACCACCGTACTATCAGGGGCCCTGTGCCAGTGCCGTCGCCAACGAGTGTGCCCCCCCTGCTTGCTCAGGATCACAGCACTTGCAAAGTTGAAATACTGTGCAGTGAGATGGAAGATGGGGACGACAAGGAGTCCAGACAAGTACAGGGATTCCCTAGCGAGGAGACTTATTTGATTGTTTTCAATGTTGGGACAGCAATTTTTGGGGAGCACTATACTCTGGAGAATGATAGATGGGGCCCACCATACACTGGAACATTCCAAAGGTGGACATCAGACACTGGAGCAGCATTTACAGGGCCCATTATACACTAGAGCATTAGAAATGGGGCCCATTATGTTTGGAGCATTATTTGGGCCCATAAGACAGTGGAGCTTCATCCAACATATACTGTAGCATTATGTGGAGCTCATCATATACTGTTTCAAACATTATATGGGACCAATGATTTTGTATGGAGAAATAGATGGGCCTCGTCATGAGATGTAAAAAGTGAGGTATTTTTCATTGTACTATACCGCTATTTCTCTGCCGTATCGGAGCATGATGAGTTGTGGTATGTGTTAAAGGGGCGCTCTTTTGCCCAGGGCACATGAAAACCTGCAGCCAGCCCCCCCCCCCCACAACTTTAGCCAAATAACCCCCATTTTTCAGTGCGTAACTTGTATTATGAAGTTAATTAAGGTTGACAAGCTTAAGAAGAATTGATGCTTTTGGCATTCAAATGGGCACTGTAGGTGTGTTTCCTGTCCTCCTCTCACTGCCGACTTTTATTCCCCATTGACTTACATTGGGTTTCGTGTTTCGGGACGACCCCGACTTTTCCCTATAATCGGACGATCTTGCTCGACCCGACTTTTGGAAAAGTCGGGTTTCACGAAACGAAACGCGACCCTAAAAAACCAAAAGTCGCTCAACTCTACTAGCACCCACATCCTCAGCAAATCAGCAGATCTTTTTTACATCTGCAGTTTTGCTGCACATTTGCCTGACTCAATGGAAGTCAATGGGTGCAGAAACGCTGCAGATCCGCAAAAAGAATTGACATGCTGCGGAAAAAAAAACGCTGTGTTTCTGCTCAGATTTTTCCGCAGCATGTGCACAACAAATCTCTATTTCCCATAGATTTACATTGGCTGTGCACTACACTGCAGATTTGATGCAAATTGGTGCAGCCAAAAATGCTGCGAATCTGCATCTAAATCTGCAATGTGTGCACACAGCCTAAATGTGAGCGAGATCACAAAAAATAAACAAAAATTTATGTCTTTCCAACATTAAAGGGAATCTGTTACTAGGTTTTTGTTACCCCATATGTTGAGTGCAGCATTATATAGCTGCAGAATGTGACACTAGTCACAAGTAGTGTTGAGCATTCCGATACTGCAAATATCGGGTATCGGTCGATATTCGCTGTATCGGAATTCCGATACAGAGTACCGATATTTTTTCAATATCGGATACCAGAATCGGAAGTGCCCATAATGCAATGAGCCACTGTTGTGGCTGTGATTGGCTGCTGAAATGATGTCATCATGATGCGCGGCCTGTGCCGACAGACGGGGGTCTGTACGGGCCTGCAGGGGGCCTGTGCCGGCTGCCAGGGGTCTGTACGGGCCTGCCGGGGGCTTGTGCCGGCTGCCGGGGGTCCGTACGGGCCTGCCGGGGGCTTGTGCCGGCTGCCGGGGGTCTGTGCGGGACTGCTGGGGGTCTTGTGTGTGTGCAGGCATCGTCCGATGGGACTACAAGTCCCATCGGGCGATGCCTGCTACAATGACAGTGATTGACACATTAGCTAATGATGGGACAGTAGTAGTCCCATCATCCGGCTAATGTGTTGAATGTAAAAAAAAAAAAAAATATATATATATATATATATATATATATACATACTACATACATACATACTACATATATACAACATTCATACATACTACATATATACAAGATTCATACAACATACATACATACTATATACATACTTCATATATACTACATTCATACATACTACATACATACTATATATATACTACATACATACTACATATATACTACATACATACTACATATTTACTACATTCATACATACATACTACATGCATACTACATATATACTACATTCATACAACATACATACATACTACATACATACAACATTCATACAACATACATACATTCATACATACTACATACATACTCCATATATACTACATTCATACATACTACATACATACTACATATATACAACATTCATACAACATACATACTACATACTACATACATACTTCATATATACTACATTCATACATACTACATTCACACAACATCCATACTACATATATGCTATATTCATACAACATACATACTACATATATACTACATTCATACAACATACATACATACATACTACATATATACTACATTCATACATGCATACTACATACATACTACATATATACTGCATTCATACAACATACATACATACTACATACATACTACATACATACAACATACATACATTCATAGATACTACATACATACTACATATATACTACATTCATACATACATACTACATACATACAACATGCTACAGACATACAACATACATACTACATACATACTACATGCATGCTACATACAATACATTCATACAATACATACATACTACATACATAATACACCCAATACATTCATACATTCAGGCAATACATACATATAGACATACAGTACATAAAACATAGAGTAAATACTCACCAATACTTGTCTCTTTGATCCCCGAAGCCAGTGTCATCTGTGGAAAAAAATGAAAATAACAAACAAACAATATACTCCCTGATCCGCAGAAATCTACGCATGTCCCACGCCGATCTCCCATGGAGAACAGCAGCATCAGCTGATGAGACCGCTCTCTACGGGGCTCCAGGAATCCAATGACGGGAGGTAGGTATCCTTCCGCACTGTATTCCTCCGCCACTGTAAAAAAAATAGTCCCTAGTCTCACTTTTGGCACTGCTGTGTGAGAAAGTTCCCACGCAGCTTTTGCCATAAAGTGAGACCAGGGACTATCTTTTTGTAGTGGCGGAGGAATACAGTGCGGAAGGATACCTACCTCCCATCATTGGATTCCTGGAGCCCCGTAGAGAGCGGTCGCATCAGCTGATGCTGCTGTTCTCCACGGGAGATCGGCGTGGGACACGTGTGGATTTCTGCGGATCAGGGAGTATATTGTTTGTTTGTTATTTTCATATTTTTCCACAGATGACACTGGCTTCAGGGATCAAAGTGACAAGTATTGGTGAGTATGTGCTCTATGTTTTATGTACTGTATGAATGTATTGTATGTAGTATGTATGTAGTATGTATGTATTGTATGAATGTATGAATGTATTTTTTGTAGTATGTAGTATGTATGCTGTATGTCTGTAGCATGTTGTATGTATGTATGAATGTGGTATATATGTAGCATGTATGTAGTATGTATGGATGTATGTATGTTGTATGAATGTTGTATGTCTGTTGTATGTCTGTAGCATGTTGTATGTATGTAGTAAGTATGTAGTATGTAGTATGTATGTATGTTGTATGAATGTAGTATATATGTATGTAGTATGTAAGTATGTATGTTGTATGAATGTAGTATATATGTATTATGCATGTATGTATGTTGTATGAATGTAGTATATATGTACTGTAGTATGTATTATGTATGTATGTTGCATGAATGTAGTATATATGTAGTATGCATGTATGTTGTATGAATGTAGTATATATGTAGTATGCATGTATGTTGTATGAATGTAGTATATATGAAGTATGTATGTAGTATGTATGTATGATGTATGAATTTTGTATATATGTAGTATGTAGTATGTATGTATGCTGTATGAATGTAGTATGTATGTTGTATGATTGTAGTATATATGTAGTATGTATGTATGTTGTATGAATGTAGTATATATGAAGTATGTATGTAGTATGTATGTATGATGTATGAATTTTGTATATATGTAGTATGTATGTATGCTGTATGAATATAGTATGTATGTTGTATGAATGTAGTATATATGTAGTATGTATGTATGTATGCTGTATGAATGTAGTATATATGTAGTATGTATGTATGTATGTTGTATGAATGTTGTATATATGTAGTATGTATGTATGTTTTTTTTTAATTTTACATTCAACACATTAGCCGGATGATGGGACTATACTGTCCCATCATTGGCTAATGTGTCAATCACTGTCATTGTAGCAGGCATCGCCCGATGGGACTTGTAGTCCCATCGGACAATGCCTGCACACATACAAGACACCAAGCAGGCCCGCACAGACCCCCGGCAGCCGGCACAAGCCCCCGGCAGGCCCGTGCAGACCCCCGGCAGCCGGCACAAGCCCCCGGCAGGCCCGTACAGACCCCCGGCAGCCGGCACAAGCCCCCGGCAGGCCGGTACAGACCCCCAGCAGCCGGCACAAGCCCCCGGCAGGCGCGTACAGACCCCCGGCAGCCGGCACAAGCCCCCGTCAGGCCCGTACAGACCCCCAACAGCCGACACAAGCCACCGGCAGGCCCGTACAGACCCCCGGCAGCCGGCACAAGCCCCCGGCAGGCCCGTACAGACCCCCGGCAGCCGGCACAAGCCCCCGGCAGCCGGCACAAGCCCCCCGGCAGGCCCGTACAGACCCCCGGCAGGCCCGCACAGACACGCACAGTGTTCGCCCACGCACCGCCCACACTCTTCCCCCCTCCTGAGCTGGATGTGCAAGTAAAGAAAGGGTTTTTTTAATTCCGGTATTTCTGTCCCATTGACTTGAATGGGACTTCCGGTATCGGAATCGGCGATACCGATACTTTTTTGAGTATCGGGCTGATCCAATCCGATCTGATATTTCTCAATATCCGATGGTATCGCTCAACACTAGTCACAACCCATGGACAGGCCATTAGTCGGCGAAGTCAGATGTTCCAGGGTAAATGCCAAAAAAGCATTTAGTAAACCAAAGGAAAATACAAAGGTCACATTTCAGGGTCAGAATACTAGAGAAATACAAGTAGCTGATAAACAAAGGGGCAATAACAAACGGGTAGTCAGAACACTGTTCAAAGGTCAGCAGCAGAAGATCAGATGCAAAGGGGCAATAACAAATGCATAGTCAGAACATGGTCCAAACGTCAGCAGCAGAAAATCAGATGCATAGGAGCAATAACAAATGGGTAGTCAGAACACGGTCCAAAGGTCAGCAGCAGAAGATCCGATGCAAAGGGACAATAACAAACGTGAATTCAGAACATTGTCCAAAGGTCAGCAGCAGAATATCAGATGCCTAGGAGCAATAACAAATGGGTAGTCATAACACAGTCCAAAGGTCAGCAGCAGAAGATCTGATACAAAGGGACAATTACAAACACATAGTCAGAACATGGTCCAAAGGTCAGCAGCAGAGGATCAGAACTTACAGCACAGGGATCAGGTGAACACACTCCAGAGAGCACAAGCATAGAACAAGTTTTTAATGGCAGTGATCTGGGCAAGACAGATCACCTAAATAGCAGGGCCAATTACCGAGAACAGGGAGCATCGGTGGAAATCTCTGCACCTCCTAGTCTCAGATAGGTCTATCCAGCTGTCAATCAAAGCACAGACAGCTCAGCATGCCCAAGCACAGGATAGGATGGCAGAGCTGTACATCATTGAGTACCAGACACTCTCAGCAGAGGAATCGCAACATAGAGACTCTGATTCCAGAGATCTATCACTCACTAGGCTGCTTGCTGTCACTTGAGTAAAATCACTGCATATACAAATCTAGCACTTATGCTACTCTAAATTCAGGAAAAAGTGAGGCTAATAAACTAAAATATAACTTTTAGTATTTCATGTTAAAATAAACAAATTGTCATGATCCCAGTGCAGGTTTTTGAGCTGCACACCTGGGGTTAATGTCTGGAGCTCGGTGCAGGTTTTGACCTGCACACCTGGGGTTAATGATTGTGGCCTCTTTCTGGTTCTGGGAGAGCTTCATAAACCCCTGGGAAGCTTCAATCCCTGCCAGTTATATTTTTGCCTTTGGCCTAGTGTGCTGACCCCTGTGTGCCTGTTTGTTGCTATAGCTTGTTTATATGGTTCTGACCCGGTTCTGTTTCCCGTTGTGAGTTTGCCTGTTGATTTTGTACTGCGTTATTATCTCTGTGTATGACTCATTGTCTGTGACCTGACTACTCTCTGCTCGCCCCTCTTGTACCTTTGCAGCTATCTCTGTGTGTGACTTACTGGCTACGTCTTGACTATCCTCCCTGTCTATGCCCCCTGGTAACTTTGTCTCGCAGTTACCCTGCTAGGAGTTATCTTGCAGCTCCTAGCTCTGTGGAGTTTAGGCCACGCCCCTAGCAGTCACGTGCTTCAGGTCCTGCGGCTCTGAAGTATGCATCTACTCGGCTGCTGCCCGCTCCACAGGTATCTTTGAGTGCTGTTTGCTTTACTCAGGACACACGCACTGGCTCAGTGAGCAAGTTCAGTGCGGTGTTCCTGACATTATAACTGGCCTACAATTTTTTTTTTTCTCTCCTCACTTCTGCAGCATGGACCCAATGTGTGCTTTATCTGAGCAGGTGGAATGCTTGACTCAGTCACTGCAGAAGCTTAGTTTGGAACACCAAACTCTGGCCCAGTCCCAACGGCGGGTGGAGGACTCAGTTCAGGGGGTGCTTTCCGCAGACTTCCAGCAGGTGGGGAATAGAAATGTCATTTTAGTCCCACCCGAATCCCCGGTTAAATTGCCAGATACATTTTCTGGTAACAAGGATGATTTCAGGGCATTTAAGGAGGGCTGTAAGCTCTTTTTCTCTTTGAGACCCCACTCTGGGAATGAGAAACAGAGGGTGGGGGTGGTTAAGTCCCTGCTTAGGGGGTCCCCACAAACCTGGGCATTTTCGCTTTCCTTTTCTGCCCCTGAGAGAATGTCTGTGGATGTGTTTTTTGAAGCCTTTGGGCTTATTTATGATGAGCCTGATAGAGTGCGGTTGGCTGAGGACAAGGTGATGAGTGTCTGTCAGGGGGAGGACTCGGCCGGATGGTTCTGTACTGAATTCAGACGTTGGGCAGCTGAGATTTCCTGGAGTGATGCCGCCCTTCGGGGGCTGTTCCACAGAGGCCTGTGTGAATGTCTGAAGGATGCTTTGGCACTTCATCCTCCGCCTGACTCCCTGGAGGATGCCATGATCCAAGCGGTTCGCATGGATCACAGCCTGCGGGCTAGAGGCATTATGCAATGGGAAGCACCATTAATCTTCAATAGAGATGCGACCCGGACTCTTCCTATGGCTATGGAGGTGAGCACTGTCACCTGTGAGGGAAGGGAAAGAAGACGCCGCCGGGAAAAGCAGTTGTGCTTCTATTGTGGGAAATCTGGACATTGGAAGAAGGACTGCCCCTCCTGTCCATCATCCTCCAAGATGACGGGAAACGACTAGGTCTGGGTAGTAGTCGAGGAGGCTACCCAGACCTTCAGGTACAATTTTCCACATGTGCAAAAATGATGCTGCAGGTGGAACTGGAACTTGGTTATGGTCCTGTTCAGACTACTGCTGTTATTGACTGCGGTTCCGCTGTGAACCTGATTGATACCAAGGTTATGACTCTTAATAAGATAGGGACAGTCAGGCTTCACGATCCTGTTAAACTTGTGGCAATTGACTTGTCTCCTCTTACCCAAGATGGTATCTGTTGCAGGTCTGAACTTTTTTCTCTAAAAGTGGGTTCCACTCATGTGGAAAAACTAAGTTGTCTTGTGCTTGATAACTTGCCTGCAGGACTGGTACTGGGGATGCCTTGGCTTAAACGCCATAATCCTACCATTGATTGGGTTACAGGGTAAATCACTCAATGGGGATGCAATAATAAATGTGGTAACCTGGGACATCTTGTTAACGCTGTTAAATCCGTGTCTGTGTTGTCTGTCGGTCTGGAAGGTATTCCGGAGTACCTGAAGGATTTTGAAGACGTTTTTTCCGAAAGTGAGGCTGAGACGCTGCCACCACATAGACCCTACGATTGTGCCATTGATTTAGTACCCGGAGCCAAGTTACCTAAGGCTCGATTGTTCAATTTGTCTGGGCCAAGCCATGAAGGAGTGCATAGCTGAGAGCCTCCGCAAAGGGCATATCAGGCCTTCTGTGTTACCTGTGGCAGCAGGGTTCTTCTTTGTGAAGAAAAAAGATGGTGGTTTGCAGCCGTGCCTCGACTTTCGGGAACTGAACAAGACAACGGTTAGGAACTCTTACCCGCTTCCCCTCATCCCAGACTTATGTAACCAGTTAGCTGGGGCCCAATTGTTCTCCAAGTTAGATCTGCAGGGGGCCTACAATCTGATAAGGGTTCGGGAAGGGGACGAGTGGAAAACGGCATTCCTCACATCAGAAGGACTCTTTGAGAACCTGGTAATGCCATTTGGGTTAACTAATGCACCCGCTATCTTCCAAAATTTCATCAATGTTGTGTTTTCTGATCTGATAGGCCATTTTGTTATTTATTTGGATGATATTTTGGTGTATTCCCCGGACAGTCAATCTCACTTGCAACATCTAAAGACAGTTCTCCAGAGACTCAGGGAGAACCAATTGTTCTCTAAATTGGAAAAATGTTCGTTTTTTGTACAGGAGCTGTCTTTTTTGGGGTTGATTGTGTCTTGTGAGGGGTTTCGTATGGATCCTAAGAAGGTGCTGGCGATCGCTGACTGGGTTCAGCCTCGAGATCTCAAGGGGCTCCAGCGCTTCTTAGGATTTGCAAACTATTACCGGAGATTCATTAAAGGTTTCTCACAAGTGGTTAAACCACTCACGGATCTTACCCAGAAGGGCGCTAATGTAAAAAATTGGTCTGTACTCGCTAAGGAATCCTTCTCAGTGATTAAGAAATGTTTCATGTCTGCCCCGGTGTTGGTACAACCTGACCCGTCCAAACTATTCATTGTGGAGGTTGATGCTTCTGAAGTGGGGGTGGGGGCTGTGCTGTCCCAGGGTCCGGCCTTCCTTACCAATCTCAAACCCTGTGCCTTCTTCTCCAAGAAGTTCTCTTCAGCTGAGAAAAACTAGGATGTAGGCAATAGGGAACTTCTTGCGGTCAAGCTGGCATTTGAGGAATGGAGGCACTTTTTGGAAGGGGCGGCTCACCCTATCATGGTTGTCACGGATCACAAAAATTTGGCATACCTTGAATCTGCTAAGAGGCTTACTCCTAGACAGATCATGACTAAGACTATTTTTTAGTTGAAACGCGTTGATCCTCCTCACTGGTGTGCTTGGTGTTTGCTATAAGAAATTTTTAAAGAACCAACATATTTTTAAGTTGTCCAATAAAGCTTTGTAAATTGCAGCCGCCTCTGTCTCCAGCTGGATCACTTTTTTCTCTTCCTCTTGCTCCTAATTCATGTGGATGCTCACCACAGTCCGTGCTGGGCATTGGCAGGCTTGGGGATTGCATTGCAGACGGGTAAGCTGACTACAACTTTTTTTTTTTAACTTACTCCTAGACAAGCCCGTTGGTCACTTTTCTTTTCACGATTTCAGTTCTCCACTACTTTTTGACCGGGGTCCAAAAATGTTAAAGCGGATGCCCTGTCCAGAAGTTTTGATCCAGTGTCTCCCCCTGAGCCGCCGTCCTCCATTCTTCCCCCAGGGGTGGTAGTGGCGGGGGTCTCAACTGAGTTGGAACAAGAAATTCTAAGGGCTCAGGCCCTAGCTCCAGCAAACAGGCCAGGGGATAAACTGTTTGTTCCAAATTCATTGTGACCTAGACTTCTGCAGGAGTTTCATGAGTCTAGGCTGAGTGCTCATCCAGGTATCACGGCCACTAGAGAGGCAGTAGCCAGGGGTTTTTGGTGGCCTTCATTAAGGTCCAATGTCAAGGAATTTGTTTCTGCTTGTGGCATGTGTGCCCGTTCCAAAAGCTCGCATAACCAACCGGCTGGGGAACTCAAACCTTTACCGGTTCCTGATAGGCAATGGACTCATCTTTCCATGGATTTTATTACCGGCCTTCCACCTTCCAGGGGCAATACCGTGATCAGGGTGGTGGTGGATAGGTTTTCTAAACAGGCCCATTTCATTCCCTTGGCAGCATTACCTTCAGCAGAAACATTGTCAAGGTTGTTTGTGCAGCATGTGGTCCGATTGCATGGTGTACCCCTGAATGTTGTGTCTGACAGAGGTGTGCAGTTTGTGGCCAAATTTTGGAGGGCGTTCTGTATGAAATTGGGCATCTCACTCTCCTTCTCGTCGGCATATCACTCGGAGAGTAATGGTCAGACAGAACGCACCAATCAATCCCTGGAACAAATTCTCAGGTGTCTGACCTCTGCCAGACAGGAGGATTGGTGTGATGCGTTACCGTTGGCTGAATTCGCTTTTAACAACCGGGTGAGTCAGTCCACCAACATGTCCCCATTCCTGATTAACTATGGGTTTAATCCGCATTTTGGGGAGTTTACTCTGGTGGATTCCGGTTGTCCAGTGGCAGAGGGGTCCGTTCAACGGTTAAAAAACCTCTGGGCTGAAGTCCGGCGTAATATCTCTCGGGCCCAGGGGAGACACAAATATTTTGCGGACAAAAAGAGAGCCTCGGGAGACATGTTTCAGGTAGGAGAGAAGGTTTGGCTCTCCACACGTAACATCAACTTAAAGGTACCATCAGCTAAGTTGGGACCAAAGTTCATTGGTCCGTACGAGATTATGGAGATAGTCAACCCAGTGGCACATAGGTTGCGTCTCCCGGCCTCCTTAAAAATATCTAATGTGTTCCATAAATCTCTGTTGAAACCCGCAGGATCTGTCAAAGAGAACTCTGAGTCTGTTGTTCCTCCAGTGCTGGTGGAGGGTCAATTGGAGTATGAGGTTGGACATATTGTGGACTCTCGGTGGGTGCGCCACTCTTTGCAGTACCTGGTCCACTGGAAGGGATATGGACCAGAGGAGCGCTCATGGGTCTCTGCTCGCTCGGTACATGCAGATCGCCTGGTTCTGGCTTTCCATGCCAAGTACCCGGGGAAGCCTGGGGGTCCAGAGGCCCCCCTTTGAGATGGGGGTACTGTCATGATCCCAGTGCAGGTATTTGAGCTGCACACCTGGGGTTAATGTCTGGAGCTCGGTGCAGGTTTTGACCTGCACACCTGGGGTTAATGATTGTGGCCTCTTTCTGGTTCTGGGAGAGCATCTTAAACCCCTGGGAAGCTTCAATCCCTGCCAGTTATACTTTTGCCTTTGGCCTAGTGTGCTGACCCCTGTGTGCCTGTTTGTTGCTATAGCGTGTTTATATGGTTCTGACCCGGTTCTGTTTCCTGTTGTGAGTTTGCCTGTTGATTTTGTACTGCGTTATTATCTCTGTGTATGACTCATCGCCTGTGACCTGACTACTCTCTGCTCGCCCCTCTTGTACCTTTGCAGCTATCTCTGTGTGTGACTTACTGGCTACGTCTTGACTATCCTCCCTGTCTGTGTCCCCTGGTAACTTTGTCTCGCAGTTACCCTGCTAGGAGTTATCTTGCAGCTCCTAGCTCTGTGGAGTTTAGGCCACGCCCCTAGCAGTCACGTGCTTCAGGTCCTGCGGCTCTGAAGTACGCATCTACTCGGCTGCTGCCCGCTCCACAGGTATCTTTGAGCACTGTTCGCTTTACTCCGGACACGCGCACTGGTCAGTGAGCAAGTTTAGTGCGGTGCTCCTGACACAAATATAACATCACATGATGAGACAATAATCAGACAGCTCTATACAGTCTAGGGATAATTGTAAATCTCTGTATATATTTCATGAGTCAGACACAGATGGTCACAGGCTCAGTATGGATTAGACAATAATATAAAAATTTGCAAAAGGGTACAGTATCACTAGATTCAAGGTATATATAGTAAAGCTTAAGCATACTGAATCTCCGTATACATTTCAGGAGGCAAACACAGACGCTCTCAGGCCCAGTATGGATCCGACAACAATATAGAAAGTTGAGAAAGGGTACTATGGCGCCCCTAAGGGTACGGTTGCCAAAGAGGTACTGCACCTCATCCAAAGGTGTGGTATCCCACCCTCAGGTAAGGAGGGATCATCACTCAGGACTCCTAATCCTGCACTCAACACACACACTAGTTAGTCAGTGCTTTCTTGGTGTACCCGGTGGGAGGATGGCCTCGTCCCAGACTGACTAGGAAAGGGTGTTGGGGGTTAGTGTGGAAGGTAGGTACAGTGGGAGGAGCTTATGTAGTGGAGTGATTGTGGGTATCCAATCAGAGAGAGCAAGCTGACAGTTGATGGGTGGAGCTAGTCTGAGGTAAATCGATCTTCCTAGAGAGTTGTCAGTCGGTGACAGGACAGAGTAAGAGCAGGATTGCTGTGAGAGGGGTGAAGGTCAGAGAAGAGAGAAAAATCTTGTCCAAGCTCCTAGACTGGAAAGAAGGGGTCCTTGGGGCACGGAAAGTGCACTAAGCCACCTGTGAAGCCCGTTTCTGGAGAAGAAAGGACCAGGCCTCGTTGGGGAAGGTGGCTCCTGAAGGTAGTGGAGAAATACAGGGCTCAGCTAGAAAGACGGAGGCTGAGGTTACTTTAAGTGTCTCAGTCGCAGCCACATTCAATACTCAAAAAGACAGCAGTTGGAATAAAGGACCCTGGAGCCTGACCCACGTCGCCTGGTGTGATCTGAGGCTGCCGGCTTGGGACACTGTTTGCGAAGGCGCACAGCAGGAAGGAAGGGAGAGATCAGCGCAGAGACACAGCCTAGAAAGGATACACAAGGAGGAGTCTTGAACAGGTGTTCCTGATCTACCTTTGAGTTTGACGGACCCCTCCCTCGGATGACATAGTACCAATCGGGTCATATTGTGCACAAAACTTTTGAGGAAAAACTCAGAAACTGCACCCAACTGTGTCCTTGGTGGCTTTTACAACTCGCCTGCTACACACGCTACACTCACTATCACCGTCAACGGCTCACAAACACCATCTCAACTGCCCTGGGATACAGCTCTGCTCATGGAGAGCTTCATCATCTTCTCCGCTTTAACACCGGCCCAGAGGATCTACATTGCAGCATCGGCTACCCTAGCTGAGTACCACGGGTGGTGTCACGATCTCCCTTTTCCAAATTAATTATCATACCGTCTTCCCCCTCATCTGAACTGTCATCTTCTTTATTGGACACCCAGGGCCACGGGCTGGGTCCCAATCACCACCGTGACATACTTCCCCCTTAAAAGAGCCTGAAAGGCCCAGTACTGAGTAACCCCTGGCCCTGCGTGGCATTTCATTTTAACACCAGATAACAGGGATATATTGTATAGTTTCAACATTATAAATCTACGTATATATTTGAGGAGGCAGACACAGACGCTGTCATGGCCAGTATGGATTCGACAGCAAACTAAAAAGTAGAAAAAGGGTACAGTATCACCAGATCCAAGGTATATATAGTATAGTTTCAACATTCAAAATCTCTGTATTTATTTCAGGAGGCAGACACAGATGCTCTGAGGCTCAGTGTGGATTACACAACAATATAAAAAGCAGTAAAAGGAGAATGGATACCAAGCATACTGCTGTATACTGTGTTGGGGTCATTTGGCAATCTACATATATATTTCAAGAGTAACACACAGCCTCTCACAGGCTCAGTACGGATCACACCATAATATAAAAAGAAGATCCGCAAAAAATAATCATACATGTGTGCCAAAGTTCCAGGTGTCAATGATGCACTTTGAGTGGTGGGTGGAGGATGAATTTTGGGCACAAAGGGTACTGGATCAACAGATACAAGGTATATATAGTCTACTTAAAATGCAAAAAAATTTCCTTTAGTATTTCAGGAGGCAGACACATATGCTCGCACACTCAGTATGGATTTGACAATAATATAACAAATTGAAAATTGACCAAATACAAGGTATATATATAGTATGGTTTAAACATTCTAAATCTCCGTAGACATTTCATGAGGCAGACACAGACGCTCTCAGTCCCAGTATGCATTAGCCAAGAATAAGAAAAAGCATAAAAAGGTTACTGTATCACCAGATACAAGGTACATATAGCATTGTTTAAACATTATAAATCTCATTATTTTTTTCAGGAGGCAGACACGGATGCTCTCAGGGTCAGTATGGATTACACAATATAAAAAACAGTAAAAGGGTAATGGATCAGAAGCGTACAGCTGCATACAGTGTTGGGGTAATTGTAAATCTCAGTAGATATTTCCAGAGTCAGAAACAGACTCTCACTGGCTCAGTATGGATTAGACCACTACATAAAAAGCAGTAAATGGGTAAGGTATCACAAGCGTACAGCTGTATACAGTGTTGGGTTAATCTTAAATCTACAAATATATTTCTGGAGTTACAGACAGACGTTCACAGGCTCAGTATGGATTACACAAGAATATAAAAACTTGAAAAAGGGTAATGTTTTGCAATCGTTCAGCTGCATACAGTGTTGGTGTCATTTTAAATCTCCTTATATTTTACCAGAGTAAGACACAAACTCTCACAGGCTCAGTGTGGATTACATCCAAATACAAAAAAGAGAAAAAGGGAAATGTATTCGAAATGTACACCATTATACAGTGTTGGAGTACTTTGAAATCTTCGTTTATATTTCAGTGTCAGTCTGCCAGTCCAGACTCTCCGCTAGAGGAAGGTTGATGGATAAAAGTACAGATGTAAAGTCGAGTGATTTTAGATGTTTTTGAATTAGTAATTATGGGAAAACCTCCTGGGAGAATTCACAGAGGCGATGCTGACCCTCAATAACTTTAACTGTGGATACAGCTAAAATGCAAATTAGTGAAGAAAGGGTTGCTGTATCGCTGTAGCGTCGATCCCATCACCGTAACTTGTCTCCATCAAATTGTGATCACAGGGAGAGCTGTAGACATGGTCCTCACTGGCTATCATGATCTGTCTGGTCACTTTGGAGTGCAAAACACACAAGCCACAGGCCGTAGGGAATTCTATTGGATTGCCATGAGAGGACACATTGAAAAATGGTGGCAGGAATGTCACACGTCTGTGACTATGAAAAATGTGAAAGGTGATCATAAAGCACCACTGCATCTGATTGGGAGTTGACATCCATTACAAATGGTAGCCATTGGTAATCTGAAGGTAGAGGCCAGCAGGACATGACATAGCTACATCTTAACGATTATCGATCAGTATAACAAATTTGTAGTGGCCGTCCCTGTGACGGATTTAACTGGCCAGACTACACAGCGGTGGAGCAGGGAGAGGTAAGTATTGCAAGTGCTGTGTCCCTGAGCAAGCAGGGGGGACCCACTCGTGGGCGCCAGTACTGGCACAGGACCCCTCATAGTACGCCAGTGTGTCTGATGGCGAGTGGGCCCTCCCACCATCAGAGACACTTTATTGTAATATGAGAGGCTCTGTGCCAGTGCCGTCGCCCAAGGGTGGGGCCACACACCTGTTCAGGGCAACAGCACTTGCCCAGGTGTGGCAGGTGTTGACCCCGGGCCTGGGGTGGAGGGGCAGCCCATTTCGGGTGGTTTAAAAAATGGCATATGGTGATGTGTAGGCTGGACTTTCAGCTGCTGCAAATGGAGGAATTGGAGAAGTCAGAGGAAGAGGAAGACAAAAGCGAGGCTTTTTTTTGGCAACCTATGTGTTATCAGGGGAGGGTGGGACAAAATCTTTTGAAACCCATGCATGGTTCATTTTAATGAAGGTTAGATCATCAACATTTTGGGTCGACAGACGGGTCCTTTTTTCTGTCAGGATTGATCCAGCAGCACTGAAGACTCTTTCAGATAGCACAATACCAGCAGGGCAAGCGAGCTCCTGTAAGGCATATTGTGCCAATTCAGGCCATGTGTCCAGTTCTGAGGCCCAATAATCAAAGGGGAATGACTAGAGTTGAGCGAAACGGGTCGAAAAATTTCAAAAGTCGCCGACTTTTGGCAAAGTCGGGTTTCATGAAACGAAACCCGACCCTAGGATGAGGTCGGCCATGAGGTCGGCGACTTACGCGCCAAAGTCGCGTTTCAAAAGTTTGTTTTGCGCTCTTTTTCAGCCAATCAGGATCCACGGACACTGTGGGCAACGTGATGACATAGGCACGGGTCACCACCATCTTTCAGAAGGGCATGCAAGTGAATGGCTTGCTTTGGGGGGCGTCACAGGGGGTATAAAAGGGCGTGCACGCCGACCGCGCCGACCGCCATGTTACTCATGCTGATCTCAGAATAGGGAGCGCTGCTGCTGCTGATGATTTTGTAGGGAGAGCGTTAGGCAGGGAAGAAGACACCAAAAACTGCTTCTGCTGCTAGCGATTTTGCCTGTACAACACACCAGTCACTGTGTGTGCAGTGCAAGGGGAGGCTATATAGTGGTGTATCAGTGGTGTTGGTTGTTGGGCTGCCTTCTAAGGCTTCCTGACATTCCTGCATTGCTGTTTACCCACTGCTCCACAAACTGCTTTTTTAAAAGCAATCCCAATTTTTTTTTTTTGTCCTGCTGAGAAGAAAAAAAAACTGCTTCTGCTGCTAGCGATTTTGCCTGTACAACACATCAGTCACTGTGTGTGCAGTGCAAGGGGAGGCTATATAGTGGTGTATCAGTGGTGTTGGTTGTTGGGCTGCCTTCTAAGGCTTCCTGACATTCCTGCATTGCTGTTTACCCACTGCTCCGCAAACTGCTTTTTTAAAAGCAATCCCAATTTTTTTTTTTGTCCTGCTGAGGTACTGAGCGTGAATTTTTTCACACCATACAGCGGTGTACGCTCCTGACACAGTACCGTGTAACGGCTGTTATCACAGCCACAGTGAAGCTATCAGTGTGTCACTCTGTGAGAATAAAACGAGGACATGTTCCGTTCTTACAGACCTGCACTCTAGGGAGATTACTATTCTGCCCAATTCTACATACACCTTGTAGTTTGTGATACACTAGCCAATTTCTGCCTGTGACATAGCGCTGTGATATTCAGTGGGCCTCACACAATCCATAAGTGTCCTGTGTCCACAAGTGTGTGCAGAAATTCAAAATCTCCCTTATCCTCTAGTCACTTTGGTCACAGCTGTGCCATCGAGCCTGTGACAGAGCGCTCAGATATTCAGTGGGCCTCACACAATCCAAAAGTGTCCAGTGTCCACAAGTGTCTGCTGAAATTCAAAATCTCCCTTATCCTCTAGTCACTTTTGTCACAGCTGTGCCATCGAGCCTGTGACATAGCGCTCAGATATCAGTGGTCCTCACACAATCCAAAAGTGTCCAGTGTCCACAAGTGTCTGCTGAAATTCAAAATCTCCCTTATCCTCTAGTCACATTTGTCACAGCTGTGCCATCGAGCCTGTGACATAGCGCTCAGATATCAGTGGGCCTCACACAATCCAAAAGTGTCCAGTGTCCACAAGTGTCTGCAGAAATTCAAAATCTCCCTTATCCTCTCGTCACTTTTGTCACAGCTGTGCCATCGAGCCTGTCACATAGCGCTCAGATATTCATTGGGCCTCACACAATCCAAAAGTGTCCAGTGTCCACAAGTGTCTGCTGAAATTCAAAATCTCCCTTATCCTCTAGTCACTTTTGTCACAGCTGTGCCATCGAGCCTGTGACATAGCGCTCAGATATCAGTGGGCCTCACACAATCCAAAAGTGTCCAGTGTCCACAAGTGTCTGCAGAAATTCAAAATCTCCCTTATCCTCTCGTCACTTTTGTCACAGCTGTGCCATCGAGCCTGTCACATAGCGCTCAGATATTCATTGGGCCTCACACAATCCAAAAGTGTCCAGTGTCCACAAGTGTCTGCTGAAATTCAAAATCTCACTTATCCTCTATTCACTTTGGTCACAGCTGTGCCATCGAGCCTGTCACATGGCGCTCAGATATTCATTGGGCCTCACACAATCCAAAAGTGTCCAGTGTCCACAAGTGTCTGCTGAAATTCAAAATCTCCCTTATCCTCTAGTCACTTTTGTCACAGCTGTGCCATTGAGCCTGTGACATAGCGCTCAGATATCAGTGGGCCTCACACAATCCAAAAGTGTCCAGTGTCCACAAGTGTCTGCTGAAATTCAAAATCTCCCTTATCCTCTAGTCACTTTGGTCACAGCTGTGCCATCGAGCCTGTGACATAGCGCTCAGATATCAGTGGGCCTCACACAATCCAAAAGTGTCCAGTGTCCACAAGTGTCTGCTGAAATTCAAAATCTCCCTTATCCGCTAGTCACTTTGGTCACAGCTGTGCCATCGAGCCTGTCACATAGCGCTCAGATATCAGTGGGCCTCACACAATCCAAAAGTGTCCAGTGTCCACAAGTGTCTGCTGAAATTCAAAATCTCCCTTATCCTCTAGTCACTTTGGTCACAGCTGTGCCATCGAGCCTGTGACAGAGCGCTCAGATATTCAGTGGGCCTCACACAATCCAAAAGTGTCCTGTGTCCACAAGTGTCTGCTGAAATTCAAAATCTCCCTTATCCTCTAGTCACTTTTGTCACAGCTGTGCCATCGAGCCTGTGACATAGCGCTCAGATATCAGTGGGCCTCACACAATCCAAAAGTGTCCAGTGTCCACAAGTGTCTGCAGAAATTCAAAATCTCCCTTATCCTCTCGTCACTTTTGTCACAGCTGTGCCATCGAGCCTGTCACATAGCGCTCAGATATTCATTGGGCCTCACACAATCCAAAAGTGTCCAGTGTCCACAAGTGTCTGCTGAAATTCAAAATCTCCCTTATCCTCTAGACACTTTTGTCACAGCTGTGCCATCGATCCTGTGACATAGCGCTCAGATATCAGTGGGCCTCACACAATCCAAAAGTGTCCAGTGTCCACAAGTGTCTGCTGAAATTCAAAATCTCCTTTATCCTCTAGTCACTTTTGTCACAGCTGTGCCATCGAGCCTGTGACATAGCGCTCAGATATCAGTGGGCCTCACACAATCCAAAAGTGTCCAGTGTCCACAAGTGTGTGCAGAAATTCAAAATCTCCCTTATCCTCTAGTCACTTTGGTCACAGCTGTGCCATTGAGCCTGTGACAGAGCGCTCAGATATTCAGTGGGCTTCACACAATCCAAAAGTGTCCAGTGTCCACAAGTGTGTGCAGAAATTCAAAATCTCAATATCCTCTAGTCACTTTGGTCACAGCTGTGCCATCGAGCCTGTGACAGAGCGCTCAGATATTCAGTGGGCCTCACACAATCCAAAAGTGTCCAGTGTCCACAAGTGTCTGCAGAAATTCAAAATCTCCCCTGTCCTATAGACACCTTGTACCTTGTTTTACATTACTATATAGTTTGTTGGATTTTGTCTACATTTCTACCAAAAATGAGGAAGGCTGGTGGAAGAGGCCGTGGAATTGGGCGGGGGTTGGCAGCTGGTAATGATGGTGTTGGTGGTGGATCTGATGGTAGTGGCAAGAGCAAAATAGGACCGAATGCAGGAGGTGTTGAGCCTGCGTCATCGTCTGGCTACATAAGGCCTCGAACGCTTAGTTTTCTAGGGGTTGGCAAACCGCTTTTAAAGCCAGAGCATCAGGAAAAAGTTTTGTCTTACATTGCTGACTCAGCCTCCAGCTCTATCGCCTCCTCTTCTTCAGTTCTAAAAAGTAAAAGCACTGAGTCGTCATTGGAGGCTCATGTTCATGAACCACACCTTTCCTTGTGTCCTTCACCCCAACCAAGATTGATGGATGACGCAGGCCATACTACTGATTACTCCATGGAGCTGTTTTCACATACCATGCCTGGATTATCAAGTGAAATGGTGAATTACCCAGTCCAAGATGAATCTGACATGGAGTGCACTGATGCACAGCCGCTGATGGATGATTCTGCTGGTACATTCACTCAGAGCACTACATTGTCCTCGCAGTGTACAGAGCCAGATTCTGACCCTGATGAGACTCTGGTGCCCCTTCCCGCACACTATACCACCATACACGGTGACACAGAGGAAGGTGCACATGACATAGAAGAGGAGGTGATGGATGACCCAGTTGTTGACCCAGATTGGCATCCATTGGGGGAAGAGGGTGCTGCTTCCAATAGCTCAGATGAGGAGCATCCACAGCAGACATCGACATCGCAACAGCTGTTATCTGGCAGGCCCAGAGCACTCCAAAGACAGGTTCCAAACATCAAAAGAGTTGCTGGACAGCTTGTCCAGAGGGTCAAAAGATCACAGTGTGCTAGGCCGCAAAATGTCTGCCAAAGTAGGAAGAGTGCATTGTGGCACTTTTTTGAACAAAATCCTCATGATCAGGCCAAGGTTATCTGTAAGAAGTGCACAAAGACCTTTAGCCGAGGGAAAAATCTGAAAAATTTGAATACCAGTTGCATGCTTAGACATTTAACCAGCATGCACTTGCAAGCGTGGACACAACACCAAACCTCAAGTGCCACATGTGCAACTGATCACAACGAAGGTAGTCAGCAACGCTACATTGTTTCCCCCACTGTAAGCCCACCGGTTAGCACAGCAGCAAATGTTGAGGTGTCGTTGCAAGGCCACAGCAGTCAGGGAATCCCACTGTTATATCAACGAAAGACTGATTCTAGGCCATCAGAAAGAACACCAACTCCATCACCATCATCAACCCTCTCTCAGTCCGCCCTGTCCACCGCTACTTCCACCATATGCAGCTCTCAAGTCCAGCTCACCCTCCCAGACACTATGAGTAGGTCAAGAAAGTACTCAGTCTCTCATCCGCGTACACTGGGTTTGAACGCCCACATTGCCAAACTAATCTCGTTTGAGATGATGCCCTTTCGGTTGGTGGAAAGCACAGCTTTCCGCGAACTCATGGCCTATGCAATACCACGCTATGACCTACCCAGTCGCCACTTCTTCTCTCGCAAAGCCATCCCAGCCCTCCACCATCATGTGAAAGACCGCATTGTCCATGCACTCAAGCAGTCAGTGAGCGGAAAGGTGCACCTCACAACTGATGCATGGTCCAGTCGGCATGGCCAGGGCCGTTACGTGTACATCACTGTGCACTGGGTTAATGTGGTGGATGCAGGGTCCACAGGGGACAGCGGTGGTGGGACAGTGCTGCCTAGCCCACAGTATAGGAAACAGTTGGCTGTAGGCGTTCGACCCTCCTCCTCCTCCTCCAGAAGCGAAAGCTCGTCCACAGAGCGCAGTCATACGAGCACTCCATCAGCAGCTGCCACTGTTGCACACGATGTGTCCCCCTATCGATCAGCTAGTGGAAAGCGTCAGCAGGCAGTGTTGCAGATGATGTGTTTGGGCGACAGACACACCGCGTAGGTGCTGGCCGAGTACTTTCAGCGACAAACTGAGTCATGGCTGGGCAGTGTACATCTTGAGGCAGGCAAGGTAGTTAGTGATAACGGGCGTAATTTTGTGGCAGCCATAGCCCTTTCAAAACTCAGCCACATATCTTGCTTGGCTCACACCTGGAACCTGGTGGTGCAGTGCTTCCTCAAAAATTATCCGGAGTTAACAGCCCTGCTCCAGAAGGTGCGAAGACTGTGCGCGCACATCCGCCGGTCGCCTGTACACTCCGTTCGTATGCAGAAGCTGCAGCGATTGCTCCACCTTCCCAACCACCGCCTCATTATCGACATTGCAACAAGGTGGAACTCCACCCTGCACATGGTGGAGCGGCTGTGCGAGCAGAGGCAGGCCATAATGCATTTGTGGGAGGATACACGGCCAGGCACTTTGAGAGCAGACATGGAGTTGACCGGTGTGCAGTGGTCGAAGCTGAAAGACCTCTGTAAAGTCCTTCAGTGTTTTGAGGAATGCACATGGCTGGTAAGTGCAGACGATGCCATCCTAAGCATCAGCATCCCACTTATGCGTCTGCTCATGCAAACTTTGACGCACCTTAAGGAGCAGGCTTCTGCAGCCAATGTTGATGAGGAGGAAGAGGAGGAGGGAATCCTTGATGACATTCAGCCATTGTCTGCTCAGGGACCTCTCCTGGACGAGGTGGAGGAAGAAGAGGAGGAGGAGGAGGATGATGGGGATGATTACTTAGGGGAGGAGGATGCATCTCGTGGGGCAAGTGAAAATGTTGGCGTGGCAAGGTCTGGTACAGGGTTTGTGCGTGACTGGAGGGATATGGATTTGCCAGAAAGTGCTGCTCCAACCAGCACTCGCAGTGCATCAATGACACCGGGAACATTGGCCCACATGTCAGATTATGCCTTGCAGATCCTAAAAAGGGACCTCCGCATTGCCAAAATGATGAACGATGATGACTACTAGTTGGCCAGCATCCTGGATCCACGCTATAAAGGCAAATTACAAAACATCATGCCACAGGAGAACCTTGACCTAATATTGGCTAATAAAAAAGCAACTCTGGTAAATCGGTTGCTTGAGGCATTCCCAGCACACAGCAGCGGTGATGGTTCGCACACGAGCTGTACGGGCCGGGGGCAGCTTGGCAGAGGTGTTCGTTGTGCACACAGCAGAAGTGACGTTGGAGACAGGGGTTTCATGACAATGTTGTGGACTGATTTTTCAAGTACCGCTCACACAACTGGTAATACTGCATCGATGGAAAGTGACAGGAGACAGCAGTTGTCAACTATGGTTACAAACTACTTTTCCTCCCATATCGATGTTCTCCCACACAGGTCATTCCCCTTTGACTATTGGACTGCTAAACTGGACACATGGCCTGAATTGGCACAATATGCCTTACAGGAGCTCGCTTGCCCAGCTGCAAGTGTGCTATCGGAAAGAGTCTTCAGTGCAGCTGGATCAATCCTGACAGAAAAAAGGACCCGTCTGTCAACCCAAAATGTGGATGATCTAACCTTCATTAAAATGAACCACGCATGGGTTTTCAAGGATTTTGTCCCACCTTCCCCTGATGACACATAGGGTGACAGAAAAATGGCTTGCTTTGGTCCACCTCTTCCTGGGACTTGACCTATTTCACCTTTTGCATCAGCTGAATGTCCAACATCAACATATGCCACTTTCTAAAACTCCCTAACTGTGCTGCCTCCCCCCCCATGGCCGGGGTCACCACCTAGCGCACGACACCGTGCGAGTGCCGTTGCCCTGGACAGGTGGGTAGGCCGACTCTTGGGCGCGGGCACTGGCACAGGGTCCTTCATAGTGCAATCAAGTGTCTCTGACGGTGGTGGTGCACACCCGCCGTCAGACACACCGCCGTACTATGAGGGGCCCAGTGCCAGTACCGACGCCCACGAGTGGGCCCCCCTTGCTTGGGCAGGGCCCCAGCATTTGCAATCTTTACCTCTCCCTGCTCCTCCGCTGTGTAGTCTGGGCCGTCAAATCCATACTGTGCCTGACACCGTCTGAGCCTGCCTCCTGATGTATAGACATATATTTTGAAAGTGTACGCTATCCATACATGTTATCTGGGGATACGGTACCCTTTCTAACCTTTTTGCAATCACGTGCAATCCATACTGGGCCTAACACCGTCTGAGCCTGCCTCCTGATGTATAGACATATATTTTGAATGTGTACGCTATCCATACATGTTATCCAGGGATACGGTACCCTTTCTAACCTTTGTGCAATCACGTGCAATCCATACTGGGCCTAACACCGTCTGAGCCTGCCTCCTGATGTATAGACATATATTTTGAATGTGTACGCTATCCATACATGTTATCCGGGGATACGGTACCCTTTCTAACCTTTGTGCAATCACGTGCAATCCATACTGGGCCTAACACCGTCTGAGCCTGCCTCCTGATGTATAGACATATATTTTGAATGTGTACGCTATCCATACATGTTATCTGGGGATACGGTACCCTTTCTAACCTTTGTGCAATCACGTGCAATCCACACTGGGCCTAACACCGTCTGAGCCTGCCTCCTGATGTATAGACATATATTTTGAATGAGTACGCTATCCATACATGTTATCTGGGGATACGGTACCCTTTCTAACCTTTGTGCAATCACGTGCAATCTATACTGGGCCTAACACCGTCTGAGCCTGCCTCCTGATGTATAGACATATATTTTGAATGTGTACGCTATCCATACATGTTATCTGGGGATACGGTACCCTTTCTAACCTTTGTGCAATCACGTGCAATCCATACTGGGCCTAACACCGTCTGAGCCTGCCTCCTGATGTATAGACATATATTTTGAATGTGTACGCTATCCATACATGTTATCTGGGGATACGGTACCCTTTCTCACCTTTGTGCAATCACGTGTAATCCATACTGGGCCTGACACCGTCTGAGCCTGCCTCCTGATGTATAGACATATATTTTGAATGTGTACGCTATCCATACATGTTATCTGGGGATACGGTACCCTTTCTCACCTTTGTGCAATCACGTGTAATCCATACTGGGCGTGAGAACGGCTGGCGAGCTATAGCACCTGTGGTTTGCACACGTAAGTTTTTCATTTTTTCAGGAATGACGGTTAGGCCTAATTCCGGAACTGCGGTTGACCTGCACTTATTGGGAAATCATTGTTCGCGGGTAATAATTGTAATCAGTGATCCCCATCACTAACGTTGTTCAGCGGGTTATCTGCACCTGTAAGCGACAAACGCTGGCATTTTCAGTGTAGCGCACATGCAGCCACGGACATGTAAGGGCATGACACACCAGTTATTGGCCAATCTCATGTGCCAGAGCCTCACGTGTCCCTCTAGTAAGCCGGACTCGGACCGCGGGGCATGACGGAGTCTCATTCGTTAATGGAATTAAGCTTGCAATGTGTGCATCTGTTCTGTAGCTGGCATGGTTGAGGTTTCCCAGGTGGAGTCGAATTTAACAGTAGGCTCCACTCCTGGTGGTGCCCTTCTGGACATTCCTTTAAGGTTCAGCTTTGCAACCATACTTCCCACGTAAAACAAACACTTTGCCTTCATGAACGCTGTTTGGAGGGTCATGACTCGTGGGAATAACGCCGCCCAATCAGTTAACCTGCTAGAGAGATCCTTCGTTGCTCCCAAGCATGACATCACACTCCCTAGGAGGAAGGTAATGCCACTGTGGCGACCGTAGTCCTGGGGGCGACACAAGTGCACTGATGCCCAGCCACTGCTCGATGAATCTGCTGGTACATTGACCCAGACCACTACATTCCCCTCGCACGCTACACGGCCTGAATCTGACCCTGATGAAACTCAGGTTACCCTTCCCATATACAGTTCCATCTTACACGGTGACAAAGAGGAAGCTGCAGATGAAAGTGCAGGTTCGGCCCACCCGCCATCAGACACACCACCGTACTATCAGGGGCACTGTGCCAGTGCCGTCGCCAACGAGTGGGCCCCCCCTGCTTGCTCAGGATCACAGCACTTGCAAAGTTGAAATACTGTGCAGTGAGATGGAAGATGGGGACGACGAGGAGTCCAGACAAGTACAGGGATTCCCTAGCGAGGAGACTTATTTGATTGTTTTCAATGTTGGGACAGCAATTTTTGGGGAGCACTATACTCTGGAGAATGATAGATGGGGCCCACCAAGCACTGGAACATTCCAAAGGTGGACATCAGACACTGGAGCAGCATTTACAGGGCCCATTATACACTAGAGCATTAGAAATGGGGCCCATTATGTTTGGAGCATTATTTGGGCCCATAAGACAGTGGAGCTTCATCCATGGGGACCAATATATTCTGTAGCATAATGTGGAGCTCATCATATACTGTTTCAAACATTATATGGGACCAATGATTCTGTATGGAGAAATAGATGGGCCTCGTCATGAGATGTAAAAAGTGAAGTATTTTTCATTGTACTATACCACTATTTCTCTGCCGTATCGGAGCATGATGAGTTGTGGTATGTGTTAAAGGGGCGCTTTTTTGCCCAGGGCACATGAAAACCTGCAGCCAGCCCTCCCCCCCACAACTTTAACCAAATAACCCCCATTTTTCAGTGCGTAACTTGTATTATGAAGTTAATTAAGGTTGACAAGCTTAAGTAAGAAGAATTGATGCTTTTGGCATTCAAATGGGCACTGTAGGTGTGTTTCCTGTCCTCCTCTCACTGCCGACTTTTATTCCCCATTGACTTACATTGGGTTTCGTGTTTCGGGACGACCCCGACTTTTCCCTATAATCGGACGATCTTGCTCGACCCGACTTTTGGAAAAGTCGGTTTTCACGAAACGAAACTCGACCCTAAAAAACCAAAAGTCGCTCAACTCTAGGAATGACCTGTGCGGGAGAACCTCGATATGGGAGGAGAAGTAGTTGTAACCATAGTTGACAACTGCTGTCTCCTGTCACTTGCAATCGATTCTGTATTAGCTGTCGTGTGCGCGGGACTTGAGAAATCAGTCCACAACATGGTCAGGAAACCCCTGTCTCCAAACCCAGTTCAGCTGTGTGCAACATGAACACCTCTTCCATTTTGCCCACTACTGCTCGTGGGAGAACCAGCTCTGCTGCTGTGTGCTGGGAATGCCTCAAACAACCTGTTTACCAGAGTTGCTGGTTTGTTAGCCAATATTAGCTCTTGGTTCTCCTGTGGCATGATGTTGTGTAATTTGCCTTAATAACGTGGATAGAGGATGCTGGCCAACCAATAGTCATCATCCCTCATCATTTTGGCAATGCCGGGGTCCCTTTTTAGGATCCGCAAGGCATAGTCACACATATGGGCCAGTGTTCCAGGTGTCAATGCTGCACTGCCAGTGGTGGGTGGAGGAGCACTTTCTGGCAAATCCACATCACTCCAGTCACACACAAACCCTGTACCTGACCTTGGCACGCCCACATGTTCTCTTGCCCCCTGAGAAACATCCTCCTCCCCAAAATAATCATCCGCCTCATCTTTCTCCTCATCTTCCTCTTCTTCCTCCACCTCGTCCACGACAGTTCCCTGACCAGACAATGGCTGACTGTCATCAAGGCTTCCCTCCTCCTCCTCCTGTTGCTCCTCAGCTGAAGACGCCTGATCCTTGATGTGCATCAAAGTTTGCATGAGCAGACGCATAAGTGGTATGCTCATGCTTATGATGGCGTCGTCTGCGCTTACCAGCCATGTGCTTTCCTCAAAACACTGAAGGACTTTACAGAGGTCTTTCAGCTTTGACCACTGCACACCCGACAATTCCATGTCTGCCCTCAAACTGCCTGCCCGTGTATCCTCCCACAAATGCATTATGGCCTGCCTCTGTTCGCACAGCCTCTCAACCATGTGCATGGTGGAGTTCCATCTTGTAGCAACATCTATGGTTAGGTGGTGTTGGGGAGGTTTTGTAATCGCTGCAGCTTCTGCATATGACTGGAGTGGACGTTCGAGCGACGGATGTGTGAGCACAGTCTTCGCACCTTATGGAGCAGGGCTGTTAACTCCGGATCATTATTTAGGAAGCACTGCACCACCAGGTTCAAGATGTGAGCGAGGCAAGGTATGTGTGTGAGTTTTGAAAGGGCTATGACTGCCACAAAATTCTGCCCATTATCACTGACTACCTTGCCTGGCTCAAGATGTAGACTGCCCAGCCATGACTCAGTTTGTCAATGCAAGTAGTCGGCCAGTACCTCCGCGGTGTGTCTACTGTCACCCAAAAACATCATTTTTAAAACAGCCTGCTGCCGCTTACCACTAGCTGTTCGATAGTGAGACACCTTGCGTGCAACACTGACAGATGTAGATGGAGTGCTCGTGTGACTGCGCTCTGTCAATGAGCTTTAGTTTCTGGAGGAGGAGGAGAAGGAGGGTCAAATGCCTACACCCAACTGTTTTCTATACCATGGGCTAGGCAGCACTGTTCCACCGCCGCTGTCCCCTGTGGAGCCTGCATCCACCACATTAACCCAGTGCGCAGTGGTGGACACGTAACAGCCCTGGCCATGCCTACTGGTCCTTGCATCTGTTGTGAGGTGCACCTTTCCACTCACTGATTGTTTTAGTGCATGGACAATGCGGTTTTTCACATGCCGGTGGAGGGCAGGGATGGCTTTTCGAGAAAAGAAGTGCCGACTGGGTAGGTCATAGCATGGGACAACATAGGCCATGAGCTCTCGGAAAGCTTCGCTTTCTACCAAATGGAAGGGCATCATCTCTAATGAGATCAGTTTGGCAATGTAGGCGTTCAATGCCAGTGTACGCGGATGAGAGGATGAGTACTTTCTTGTCCTACTCGGAGTGTCTGGTAGGGTGAGCTGGACTTGAGAGCTGCATGCATATGGGGGAACTAGCATTGGACATGACAGACAGAGAAGGGGTTGGTGATGGTGAGGGTGTTGATGGCCTAGATTCAGTGTTTCCTCACGAAAATACTGTGATTGCCTGACTGGTTTGGCCTAGCGATGACACATCAACATTTCTTGATGGTGGTGTGCTTAGCGGTGGCCTTACAGTGGGGGAAGTGATGGAGCGTTGCTGGCTAACTTGAGTCGGAGCAGGTGCACATGTGCTACCTGAGCTTTTGTAGTCCGTTCACGCTTGCAACTGTATGTTGGTTAAATGTCTAAGCATGCAACTTGTATTCAAATTTCCTAGATTTTTCCCTGTGCTAAATATCCTTCAGCACTTCTTACAGATAACCTTTGCATCATCAGTAGGATTTTGTTCAAAAAAGTGCCGCACTGCACTCTTCCTACTATGGTACAAATTTTCAGGGCTTGCATGCTGCGCTAATTTGACCATCTGGCCAAGCTGTCCTGCAACTCTTTTAGTTTTCTTGCCAAGCTTTTTGACAGCTACGGGCCTGCCGGATAACCACTCCTGCGATGACGATGCCTGCTGCGGATCGTTCTCCTGTTCTGACCTTTTGTCACCAGCACCCTCTTCCCCCAATGGATGCCAATCCAGGTCAACAACTGGGTCATTCATGACCTCGTCTTCAATGTCATGTGCACCTTCCTCTGTACCTTCCTCTGTGTCACCGTGTAAGGTGGTATAGTATGCAGGAAGGGGCACCTGAGTTTCATCAGGGTCTGATTTGGGCTCAGTAGACTGCAAGGGCAATGTAGTGCTGTGAGTGAATGTACCAGCAGATTCGTCTAGCAGTGGCTGTGCATCAGTGCACTCCATGTCAGATTCATCTTGGACTGGGGAATTCAGGACTTGACTTGATAACCCTGGAATGGTATGTGAAAAGAGCTCCATGGAGTAATCTGAAGTGTTTGCTGCAGTATCCTTCACTTTTGGTGTGGGTGAAGGACACAACGAAAGGTCTTGTTCCTGACCAGAGGCCTGCACTGATGACTCTGTGCTTGCAGTTTTTGTAACTTCAGAAGAGGAGGCAATAGAGCTGGAGACTGTTTCGACAATGTAAGCCAAAACCTGTTCCTGATGCTTGAGTTTTAAAAGCGGTTTGCCTACTCCCAGAAAAGTGAACCTTAAAGGCCTTCTTGTGCCAGAGGATGACGCAGGCTCAACACCTCCTGCCTTAGCTGCTATTGTGCTTTTGCCAGAACCAGCCGATGCACCACCACCATCGTTACCAGCTGCTCCCCCCTGCCCACGTCCTCAGCCTCTTCCACCAGACTTCCTCATGTTTGGGAAAATGTACCAAAAATACCAGCAGAGAAATGGTACTGTATGAGTAGCGTACAGCTGTGTAAGGTATATGTAAGAAATGGAATCTCCGTACATATTTTGTGAGTCACAGATGCTCACCCAGTATGTATTTCACCTTAATCCAACAAGCAGATATACGGTACTGTATCAGAGGTGTACAGCTCTATACATTGTTGGTGAAGCTGTCAATCTCCGTATATGTATTTACGGAATGTCAATACGGTGTACAGAGAAATGGAAATGTCCGTATATGTATTTATGGAGTGTCACACACACACGCTGACTCTGTGTAGATGTGTCAGGAATAAGAACATCAGATATCCGATACTGTTTGATAATCGGACAGCTCAATATGGTGTATGTAGAAATGGAAATGTCCATATATGTTTTTACAGAGTCTCACAGACACACGCTGACTCTGTGTAGATGTGACAGTAATAAGAGCACCAGATATCCGATACTGTTTGAGAATCGGACTGCTCAATATGCGGTATAAGGAAATGGAAATGTCCGTATATGTATTTATGGAGTGTCACACACACACGCTGACTCTGTGTAGATGTGACAGTAATAACAACACCAGATATCCGATACTGTTTGAGAATCGGACTGCTCAATACGGTGTATAAAGAAATGGAAATGTCCGTTTATGTATTTATGGAGTGTCACACACACAAGCTGGCTCTGTGTAGATGTGACAATAATAAGAACACCAGATATCCGATACTGTTTGAGAATCGGACTACTCAATACGGTGTATAAAGAAATGGAAATGTCCGTATATGTATTTATGGAGTGTCACACACACATGCTGACTCTGTGTAGATGTGACCGTAATAAGAACACCAGATATTCAATACTGTTTGATAATCGGACAGCTCAATACGGTGTATAGAGAAATGGAAATGTCTGTATATCTATTTATGGAGTGTCACGCACACACGCTGACTCTGTGTAGATGTGACCGTAATAAGAACACCAGATATCCTATACTGTTTGATAATCGGACTGTTAGGAACAGCGGAACGCACTAAATAAAAATAATAGTAAAGTGCGTTCGCCGCTCGGGGTCCACCGTGCAGTAGGTGATATAACCGCTGCTAAGTGGTGGCAGGAGCAATATGGTGGAAATGTGCACAGGGTTAAACTTCACCCAGGTGCGCAGAGCAATCTCAGTTAATTCACAGAAATGCCAAACAAGTACAAACACAAAGGACTGAGCCTGTTGAAGTCAGAGTACTCAGTAAAAACGCACACATGGTATCAGGTCACAGGAGTAGCCCAAGATGGCGGCACTACGTCCGTCTAGACCTACCGTGTGCGCAGCGTCGCAACTGCGAATGCAAAGGGGGCTGCTACTGCAGCGCGGCGTGGACATTGCCGCTAAACGACAAGGCTAAGGCGCAAGCGCAATGTCGGATGCTAGCAGATGTGGATGTTGCAGCAGAGGAGCGCTGGCGCTGATTCTAAACTCAGTCCCTAACCACATACGTAATATCAGAGGGAAGGGATTTTATAATGAGTTATTCACCAGAATCATACATCCGTCCTCATACACACAGCAGCAAGTATATACTAGCACATGGCGGAACAGCTTTGCACGCCTTTTATAGCAGCCGGGACCTTCCGCAAGCTTCCAGATCTCAGAGATGGACCAATGAGATATGGAGCGGGACCTGAACACATGACTCCCGATCTCCAAAGGGAGAGCGTCCCATGAGCATGCTCAGTAGGAGGACAGAAGGACTTAGCCTCAGGAAAGATTTGCTGCAAGGCAATCTCCTTTGCAGTAGATAAACAGCAGGAGACTGCAGAATGTGAGGGTCTGGATCCCTGCGGAGTAAACGCAGAAATCCGACGCCTAACACAGACAGCTCAATATGGTGTATAGAGAAATGGAAATGTCCGTATATGTATTTATGGAGTGTCACACACACACGCTGACTGTGTAGATGTGACCGTAAAAAGAACACCAGATATCCAATACTGTTTGATAATCGGACAGCTCAATACGGTGTATGTATGGAAAAATGTTAATCTCCATGTATTTTTTTATGGAGTCACACACATATAGCATGTATTTGTCCGTGATACCAGCCGGTACACGGTAGTGTATGAGGAGCGTACACCTCTATACGGTGTGTGAAAAAATGTACTCTCAGTCCACTGTGCAGAAAAAAAGTAATAAAAGGATATTTGCTCTTAAAAAAGCAGTCTGCACAGCAGTGTGCAAACAGCAATGCAGCTATCAGGGAGCCTTATAAGGCAGCCTAATAACCAACAGAGCTCCTGCACACAAATATATCCTCTCCTGTCACTGCACACTATACTGTTGTGTTGCACAGTGACATTCGCTATCAGCAGAAGAAATTTTTTTTTTTTTGCCTGCCTAAACACTCTCCCTATTGAGAATGAGCAGCAGCAACCTCTCCCTATGCTAACATCGGCAGAAGTAAGATGACGGTCTGTGGTCACGGCCTTTTATAGGCACTGTGACGCCACACAAAGCCAGCCAATCACAATGCCCTTCTTAAACATGGTGGGGGCCGCTGCCTATGTAATTGCGTTGCCCACAGTGTGCATCCTTGATGATTGGATGAGAAAAGGCGCTGAAAGCATTGTGGGTAACGCGACTTTGGTGCGCGGGTCGGCGACCTCATGGCCAACCTCACGCTATGGTCAAGTTTCAATCGTCGAAAACCGACTTTAGCCAAAGTCGGCGGATTCTGAATTTGGCAGACCCGTTTCGCTCAACTCTAATACTGACCAAGGTTTAGATTAAACTCTGGTCTTATTAAACATTATGATACTGACTATAATACTAATATCACTCTGGCCTCTATAAAGTATAATGAGGCTGATAATGGTTCACTATAAACCCAAACGAGACTGACAGTGATCAAATACACACTGTCTACAATTACTATAACAGTATAGTGAGACTGACAGCGGTTCAGCTTACACTAGAAATACTAGAGACCTGAATGAGACTGACAGTGATTACATAATATACAGTATATACTGTACATAGGGCTGACAATGATATGTCCCTGCTACAGGTGCTGCTGATCAGACCATACCTGTCAATGGTTCAATATTCAATGCAATTGGTAAGCACATAAAGCAGAACCATCAGTGGCTCACTTTAGCAATATATGTGTATGAGGCATGTATGGTATTAGTCATCTGATATATTCATATGATATACACAAACTTTATGGCTAATAATGCAGTGCTAAAGTGAATGACTGGTGGTTCTGCTTTATGTGCTTACCATTTATAGTGAATATTGAACCACTGACAGGTAACGTCTAATGTGCAGCACCTCTAGCAGGGGCATATCATTGTCAGCCCTATGGATAAATATTTTGTAACCACTTTCACCCTCACTATACTGTTATAGAAATTGTTGACAATATGTACTGGATCACTGTCAGTCTTGCTCAGGTTCACAGTATACAGTAAGCTGAACTGTCATCAGCCCCACGGTACTTTATAGAACCAAGAGTGAGATTAGTATTATTTATTTAATATTAAATATTAGAAAATATAGTTTAGCTTATTAGCCTCACTTTTAACTGAATTTATACATATTTGTGAGTAGGGAGCTTTGGTGATTTGAGCAATATCCCCTATATCATCCCCACTTGTTAAATGTTGGGCTCTGCATAACCTCACGTATACGACTTATTTGCAGATGTATACAGTGATCGGAAAAACCTGTCAATCAGTGGTGGGGCGGGGTTTGCTTGACTACCTGGCAGAAGATTTACTAGTCCTATATTGACAATCTCCTGCTAAGAAAATAGTGATTTTGTCAAAACTACACTAAGCAGCCCAATAAGTGACACATCAATGGAATCTGAGTCTCTGTCTCTACAATATATGTTTCTCTCAGATTAGGTGGCAAAAACCTGGTAACAGATTCCCTTTAAAGCTCGATTTATAGCTGAAAACCTTCATGTGTACAGGACCCTTGAATTAATTGAATGCTTTTGGTCTTCTTTAGTTAAGTTTTTTATTGATGATATTCTCAGTAATACGTATTCAAATAAGATAATGTAATAAAAATGTTAGGTTGACAAATGCAAATGAAGTCATGGTAAACAGCAAAATGTTATGGTGAAATTTGTGCATTAAAATTACGGTATATATTAATCTCTTTGTTTCCAGGCAGTTTTTCCATGTTGCTATATGACCTTTGCGTATTAGGACATTTCCCTTTGCATCAGCACTAAATATGACTTTATTATTTACGTTAATTGTACCAGTCTAATCTAAATTTAACTGCATCCTCTTTTAATTAAATCCTCCATTTCTTATAAGACAGGAACTAATCCGAATTCAGAAATGTACTTAAGGTCAACTAAGCTGGAATCTTGGGATACATTCTACATTTGTTATTGTAGAAAATCCATTTTTTTCTTTTCATCTTGTTGTACTGCTTAATCTTGGGCTGTGTCCTGCCTTGGCAAATGTGTTGCAAATTACAAATTATGTTTTCATGGAATTTATCCTCTTCAAATTTAAGAAAAACATATGAATTTAAAGCATAAATTGTGCATGTTTCTATATT
Organism: Dendrobates tinctorius; assembly: GCF_039654945.1. NCBI lineage: Eukaryota > Metazoa > Chordata > Amphibia > Anura > Dendrobatidae > Dendrobates > Dendrobates tinctorius. The sequence goes on from NW_027361830.1 coordinate 16,894,035, forward strand.
GACCCTCTATTAATGGGAATATAAGATTTCTTAATATTTTTTATTTTTACACGACTTAAAAACAAGATTTTGAAACCGGCAGTAATAAATTTAATAGATTTTGCTCCTAATAACTTAATTCATTTGATTTTCTTTGCTTTATTAAATTGCCTGTTTCCAAGGACAAACTCTTGGAATATAAGAATAGCAAACTTCATTCTTTCAATCAATCTTAACAGAATAGTCTGTAAAGCAGAACAATATGTTAGCCCCGATAGACCTTGAAGTCTATAAATTTAGCTGCCTGTTCTCAGCTGCAAATGCAAACTATTGCACCCAAGAAACTGTATGGCAATGGCTGTTTACATGAACGGTAGAAGATAAACCTTGCTCGGGAGTAATGTCAACAGCAGATTCACTTAATGTCAACTGACTACATTTTAAAGAGCCATGAGTTCAAGTTTACATTCAGATGTTAAAATGGATACAATAAATACTGCATATATTGTTGTGAGGTTCCAATAATAGATGGGAAAAATTCCAGATATGCTCTATCGTAAGCTTTGTTTCCATGCTTTCAACACCTTTATAAGATAAATCAACTCTAGTTATTGTAGTCATTATTACTAGAGAGGAGTGAACACGTGGCTGTTCGGGTTTTCCGGGTTCAACATACATACCGTAAAAAGTTTGGTTCATGTTCGAACTTGACCTTGAACTTGACCCCAAACTCGAACTCAAGAGAAGTCAATGTGGACCCAAACTTCGGTGCTTCTGTCATCATAGCAATCATTGAAAAAATAGGAAGTAAATGTATAACATAAAAATGTCAACTGTGCCCTCACTGAGGCTAGACTGAAGCTAGCTTCTTCCAGTCCAGTTAAAAATTGCACCAACAGAACAGGAGGCAGAGTAGCCCCTAAAAAGCAGCTTACAAATTTCACCCACATACCATGGGCAGAGTACCGCCTCAGAAGCAGCTTACAAATTTCACTCATAGTTCATGGGGCAGAGTACCCCCTAAGAAGTATCTTACAAATTATTCCCATACATTGGCAGCTTACAAATTTCCCCCACAGACCTTGGGGCAGAGTATTCACTAAGAAGCAGCTTACAAATTTCACCCACAGACCATGGGGCAGAGTATCCCCTCATAAAAAGCTTATAAAATTCAGCCACAGACCATGGGGCAGAGTGTACTACTACATCCTGTCCCTATGCTAAGCAGAATAGAAAAAAATAATCTTGAACTAGGAGGAACAGGTCCAAGTGGAGAGGGAGGAGGTGAATGTGGCGGCATAAGTGGAAGAGGTGGGGGAGGGAGAAGCCAACACATTTTTTTGTGCTTTTTATTTGTGGAGGAGGCCCCCAAATAAAACAAATGGCAAATAGAGTTCAAGACTGGCTTTCGCTGTCATAGTTGTCTAGTCATCCAAAGGTCTAGATAAGTCTTGTAGGATCCATGCCTGATTCATTTTAAGGAATGTTAGGTTACCCATGTTGGATGTGCACAGGCGGATGAGCCATGCTGTGAATACCTGTTCAGCCTTGATAAACATTCCTTCTGACACTACATTTGCTGCAGTGCAGGCCAGCACCTGCAAAGCATAAAGAGCAAGCTCATGCCATGTGTCCAATATAACCCATAATCTTAGTACATGAAGACGGAAACTCCCTCGACTTGGTCTTCTCTCAGCTTTATGCAGTGGATGATTTTGCAAACTCCTCTCTCCCACTCTCTGACCACAACCTTCTTTCATTTTCTATCAAGAACTGCCAGGCTGCTCAGGTCACCCCCACTGTCCATATTTATAGAAACATACAGGCCATTAACACCCAGAAACTTATGAAGACCTTGCAGTCTTCATTGGCCCCTATCTCCTCCCTCTCCTGTCCTCATTCTGCATTGAAGCATTACAATGAAGCACTTCAAAGTGTCCTGAATTAATTTGCACCTCCTATACATAGAACTCCACAACATAGACAGTGACAACCCTGGTACACCCTGCAAACACGTTTCCTGCAGCGGTGCTCCAGGTGCGCCGAACGTCTATGGAGAAAATCCAACCTACCCGAAGATTTCATCCATTATAAGTTTATGCTTCAAACATACAATACTGCCCTTCACCTCTCAAAACAAACCTATTTCAACACCCTCATCACCTCACTGTCCAATAACTAGTGTTGAGCGATACCATCCGATATTGAAAAATATCGGATCGGATTGGATCGGCCGATATCCAAAAAGTATCGGGTATTGCGGATTCCGGATCCCGGAAGTCCCATTCAAGTCAATGGGACAGAAATATCGGAATAAAAAAAACCCCTTTCTTTCCTTGTAGGTTAATTCTACATGAAGAAAAACAACTAATAATAATGTAGAATGTATTGTGGGAGGTGTAGGAGACATTAAAGCCATAGAGGTTTAGCCCAATCAAATGGAATAGCAGGAATTAATTTTTTTTTTTAAAGACGTTCGGAGTTACAAAGATATTGACTATGTTAACCTCTTTTATATTTTGTCAGATATGTATGTTTCACTACTTCCATGCTGTTCACCTTCTTTTTGACTTCTCCCACACTTTCTCCTTCATCATCCTCAGCAGCAGCATCTTTTTCATCGTCTTCTTCACCTTATTCATCTTCTTCTTCTTCACCTTCTTCCTATTATTATTATTTTTTTTTACACTCTTCATATTCTTCTTATTTAACTATTATTCTTCTTTATATTCTACTTCTTCATCTTCTTCCTAATCTTCTTCTTCTTCATCATATTCTTGTTTGTGACAGGCATTCTTGTAGTTGTTGTCTATAAAAGTTTGAAGATTACATTATACATTATTATTATTATTATTATTATTACTTGTTGACAGTTAGTCTTCCAACATATTGTTGTATTGCTGCCTCCTGCTAATACAGACCATGTCAGATGGTGGTGACGGATGTTGTCCATGCTAATTATGCCTTCCGAGGAGCTGAGGGTGCCTTAGCTGCGTTGGTGACTTCCTCCTCGACCTTATTGCTCCACTCATCCCATGCTGTTGCGTGGGAAAGCCATTGGTAGTTTTCTACCAGCGTTTGTAGTCACAAATTTTGTGATTCCTCTCAAGTGATGGAAGTAATGATGGTACATTGTCCTTGTAGTGGAGATCCATCAGGGTAGCCACCCAGTAATTTGCACTGACAACAATATGGTCAACTCTGTGGTCATTATGCAGGCACTGTAGCATGTATTGATTCATGTGTGTCAGGCTGCCCAGAGACAATGACTAGAGATGAGAGAATATTTCAAGGTCTGCAGAACATGTTAGCTGAACAGTTCAACGGACATACCTGAACCCCATTGACTTCAGTGGAAGGCAAAACCAATTGCATAGACAACACCTTCCGGGGGGCAAAAAAGCTTCCAAAACAGCTAAAATTAGGGGCAGACACAAGGAAATGTGGCATCAATTGACCCTTTAATTGCACTATAGGTAAATAACTTTAAAAAATTACATGGGTTGTCCTGTATTTTTGATAATCAGCCAAGCAAAACTGACTGCTGTGGGCTGCAACCCTCAGCTGTCAGCATTGGCAAGGCTGGTTATCAAGAATAGAGGGGTCCCCACACTGTTTTTTTTAACTATTTAAATAAATAATTAAAAGAAACTGCATGGAGTTCACCACATTTTCAACAACCAGCCAAGCTAAAGCTGACAGCTGGGGTCTGGCTTTACCTGGCTGGTAAGGGACCATGGATATTGCCTTCCTCAGCCTAATAATAGCAGCCCACAGCTGTCCCACAAAAAGTGCATCTATTAGATCATCCAATTCTGGCACTTTGACTGGCTCTTCCCACTTGCCCTGTGTTTGTGGCAAGCGGGGTTCATATTTGTGGCATTTATGTCACCGTTGTATAGTCAGGTGACGTTAAACCCACTGCTTAGTAATGGAGAGGCGTCTGTAAGACACCAATCCATTACTAATCATTTAGTTATATCATAAATAAACACACAGCCAGAATATATTCCTTTATTTTAAGTAAAAACAAAACACACTTTTCCTTTTTTATTTAAAATTAACAAACACAGTTATACTCACCTAACGTCCATTCCATTGAAGCACTCGTGTCATTTAATAAAACAAAGAAAAAACAACCATACCTCTCACCTGTCTATCGTTCTGTCCCATGCCATAATCCATATCTGGGGATAAACAGTTTTCAACCTGTTACAGCTTTTGCAACTTTTCCCATGGGACATATGCTAACATCAGTGAGTTGAACTGAATTAATTGGCTGAGAACTCCCAGAACCTTTCTGATGGCACCACTAGCATAAAAACTTTCTCACGCTTGCTATGATGCAGTCAACTCTATCACCTGACTGACAAGACACTGAGCAGCAGTAGTAGATGGTGTTCAGTGACTCTGCTGGATGGCAGGTTGTATAGTCGTATCATGCAACAATGCAGACTGCCATCTAGATGGAGCAGAGCTATTATTTTCTCTGCAGACAAATAAGGAATATTGTGATTTATTATTTTTATTCTGTTACAGGAGACCATAGCTTTTGTGGACTGAGCGATGACATGAGTATGTGTTAATTTGGGTTCATTAAAGGAGTATGTGTCATTCTTTCAATTAAAGGACTATATTCTGGCTGTGTGTTTATTTACAATATAACTATAGGATAAGTAATGGAGGGTTTCTTATAGATGCCTATCCATTACTAAACAATGGGCTTTTTATCACTAGAAAATGCAAAGGTGACATCAACGCCTTATTTATGAACCCCACTTGCCACCACCATAGAGCAAGTGGGAAGAGTAATGAATAGATGCACCTTTTCTGGGGCAGCTGTGGGCTGCTATTTTAGTCTGGAGAGGGGTCAATATCCATGCCATAGTTACAAGTCTGGTAATACTAACCCCCAGCTGTCTGCATTAGCTTGGCTGCTTGTCAAATTTGGGGGGGTACCCCATGCCGTCTTTTTAAATTATCTCTATATATAAATCTGAATGTGTGTGTGTGTGTATCACAAAGCAGCAGAGTGGAACACCAACCAATCACGAAGCAGCAGAGTGGGGCGCGGTTGGAGAGCAGGGCTGAGGACGGGTACAGCAGGACAGTGCATGGAGAGCGGGACTGTGAGGAAGACAGTCTTCAGGACAGAGGCCGAATAGTGCCAGCACCCTCCCAGCCCTGTTCCGGCTCAGTCGGCGCTCCCCGTCGCCAACTACACTATCCCCCTTCTCCCCTGCAGCTTCCCGTCCTAAATTTAGTCCCCGGCTTCTACTGTGGCCTACTACAGTGCTAGGCCATGCCCCCGCAGGCCACCCAATCACATGCACTGCAGCTCCGCTGTAGCTCTGCCCACTCTGCCCGCCCAGGCTAGTCCACGCCCCCACAGGCTACCCAATCACATGATCAATCACATGCGCTGCAACTCCACTCTAGCTCCACCCACTCTGCCCAGCTCCGCCCACTCCTTCCGAATGAACAATCTGCGCACCTCTCCTGGTCCCGGCATCACCACGGGTGGTGCATGGAGAGCGGGGCTGTGGAGGAAGGAAGACAGCGGGGCTGTAGAGCAGGGGTCTCAAACACATGGGCCGCATGGAGCCCCTGAGGCAGGCATCTGCGGCCCGCGGTGCACCACATGTCTCACTCCCTGAGGCAGGGGGAAGACATGCATTCAGGAGCAGCGATTGCATTGGCTGTTCTGTTTGCACACACTGCACAGGACCTGTGATGAGGTCACAGGAGGGGGAGGAGTCAGGGGTCACATGATCAGGGGCCTCAGTGTGTGCAGGACGGATGCTGCTGTCTGTGTGCTGGTTGTCATGGTACTGGATGAAGGTAAGTTTATGCGTGGGGTCAGGAGGGGTTTACAGGGTGGATGGAGCAGAGCTTTGTGTGTTCGAGGTGTATGGAGTGGAGCCCTGTGTACGAGGTGTACAGAGCGGAGCCCTGTGTGTACGAGATGTATGGAGCGGAGCCCTGTGTGTACGAGGTGTATGGAGCGGAGTCGTGTGTGTACGAGGTGTACGGAGCCTTGTGTGTATGATGTGTACAGAGCGGAGCCCTGTGTGTACGATGTGTATGGTGCGGAGCCATGTGTGTACGAGGTGTACAGAGCCCTGTGTGTATGAGGTGTATGGAGCGGAGCCCTGTTTGTTTGAGGTGTACAGATCAGAGCCCTGTATGTACGAGGTGTATGGAGCAGAGCCCTGTGTGTACAAGGTGTAAGGAGCACGAGGTGTATGGAGTGAAGCCGTGTGTGTACAAGGTGTACGGAGCGGAGCCGCTTGTGTACGAGGTGTACGGAGCCCTGTGTGTATTAGGTGTAAGGAGCGGAGCCCTGTGTGTTCGAGGTGTACGGAGCGGAGCCCTGTGTGTATGAGGTGTATGGAGCGGAGCCCTGTGTGTACGAGGTGTACGGAGCAGAGCCACTTGTGTACGAGGTGTGCGGAGCCCTGTATGTATTAGGTGTAAGGAGCGGAGCGCTGTGTGTTCGAGGTGTACGGAGCGGAGCCCTGTGTGTACGAGGTGTATGGAGCGGAGCCTTGTGTGTACGAGGTGTACGGAGTGGAGCCGCTTGTGTACAAGGTGTATGGAGCGGAGCCGTGTGTGTATGAGGTGTATGGAGTGGAGCTGTGTGTGTACAAGGTGTACGGAGCCCTGTGTGTATTAGGTGTAAGGAGCGGAGCCCTGTGTGTTTGAGGTGTACGGAGCGGAGCCCTGTGTGTACGAGGTGTATGGAGCGGAGCCCTGTGTGTATGAGGTGTACGGAGCAGAGCCGCTTGTGTACGAGGTGTACGGAGCAGAGCCGTGTGTACGAGGTGTATGGAGTGGAGCCCTGTGTGTATGAGGTTTACGTAACGGAGCCCTGTTTGTACGAGGTGTATGGAGTGGAGCTGCGTGTGTACGAGGTATGCGGAGCCTCGCGTGTACTGGTTGTATTAAGTTTGAAAGGAATGCGGCCCCCCAGCCCAAATTTTTTTTACTGTGCGGCCCATTTACTCTGACGAATTTGAGACACCTGGTGTTGAAGGAGAGAGTGGGAGAGCAGGGCTGTGAAGGAAGAGAATGGGGCTGTGAACAGAGAGAGCGGGAGAGCAAGGCTGTGAAGGAAGAGAAAGGGGCTGTGGATGGGGAGAGCAAGGCTGTGAAGGAAGAGAACGGGGCTGTGGATGGGGAGAGCAGGGCTTTGAAGGAAGAGAACGGGGCTGTGGACAGAGAGCGTGGGAGAGCAGGGCTGTGAAAGGAAGAGATTGAGGCTGTGGACGGGGAGAGCAGGGCTGTGAAGGAAGAGAATGGGGCTGTGAAGGGAGAGAGCAGGAGAGCAGGGCTGTGGACGAAGAGACCAGGGCTGTGGAAGAAGAGAGCAGGGCTGTGGAGGGACACTGGGACACGGATGTAGAGCGCGGCTGCGGAGAGCTAGAATGGGATGGCGGGTGGAGAGCGGGGATGTTAAGGAAGACAGCGGGACCCACAGTTAGGTACTATGCCCAGGCAACGCCGGGCTCTTCAGCTACAGTCATGGCCAAAAGTATTGACACCCCTGCAATTCTGTCAGATAATATTCAGTTTCTTCCTGAAAATGATTGCAAACACAAATTCTTTGGTATTATTATCTTCATTTAATTTGTCTTAAATGAAAAAACACAAAAGAGAATGAAGCAAAAAGCAAAACATTGATCATTTCACACAAAACTCCAAAAATGGGCCGGACAAAAGTATTGGCACCCTCAGCCTAATACTTGGTTGCACAACCTTTAGCCAAAATAACTGCGACCAACCGCTTCCGGTAACCATCAATGAATTTCTTACAATGCTCTGCTGGAATTTTAGACCATTCTTCTTTGGCAAACTACTCCAGGTCCCTGATATTTGAAGGGTGCCTTCTCCAAACTGCAATTTTTAGATCTCTCCACAGGTGTTCTATGGGATTCAGGTCTGGACTCATTGCTGGCCACCTTAGAAGTCTCCAGTGCTTTCTCTCAAACCATTTTCTAGTGCTTTTTGAAGTGTGTTTTGGGTTATTGTCCTGCTGGAAGACCCATGACCTCTGAGGTAGACCCAGCTTTCTCACACTGGGCCCTAAATTATGCTGCAAAATTTGTTGGTAGTCTTCTGACTTCATAATGCCATGCACACGGTCAAGCAGTCCAGTGCCAGAGGCAGCAAAGCAACCCCAAAACATCAGGGAAACTCCGCCATGTTTGACTGTAGGGACCGTGTTCTTTTCTTTGAATGCCTCTTTTTTCTCCAGTAAACTCTATGTTGATGCTTTTGCCCTAGAAGCTCTACTTTTGTCTCATCTGACCAGAGAACATTCTTCCAAAATGTTTTAGGCTTTTTCAGGTAAGTTTTGGCAAACTCCAGCCTGGCTTTTTTATGTCTCGGGGTAAGAAATGGAGTCTTCCTGGGTCTCCTACCATACAGTCCTTTTTCATTCAGATGCCGACGGATAGTACGGATTGACACCGTTGTACCCTCGGACTGCAGGGCAGCTTGAACTTGTTTGGATGTTAGTGGAGGTTCTTTATCCAACATCCGCACAATCTTGCGTTGAAATCTCTTGTCAATTTTTCTTTTCCGGCCACATCTAGGGAGGTTAGCCACAGTGCCATGGGCTTTAAACTTCTTGATGACACTGCACACGGTAGACACAGGAACATTCAGATCTTTGGAGATGGACTTGTAGCCTTGAGATTGCTCATGCTTCCTCACAATTTTGTTTCTCAAGTCCTCAGACAGTTCTTTGGTCTTCTTTCTTTTCTCCGTGCTCAATGTGGTACACACAAGGACACAGGACAGAGGTTGAGTCAACTTTAATCCATGTCAAATGGCTGCAAGTGTGATTTAGTTATTGCCAACACCTGTTAGGTGCCACAGGTAAGTTATAGGTGCTGTTAATTACACAAATTAGAGAAGCATCACATGATTTTTCAAACAATGCCAATACTTTTGTCCACCCTCTTTGTTATGTTTGGTGTGGAATTATATCCAATTTGGCTTTAGGACAATTCTTTTTGTGTTTTTTCATTTAAGACAAATTAAATGAAGACAATAATACCAAAGAATTTGTGTTTGCAATCATTTTCAGGAAGAAACTGAGTATTATCTGACAGAATTGCAGGGGTGTCAATACTTTTGGCCATGACTGTAGTTAATTTAAATAATAAAAAAAAATCATGGGGACCCTTCTTGATAACCAGACTTGCTGAAGCTGAGACCTGAGGGTTGCAGCCCGCAGCTGTCAGTTTTGCCTAGATGGTTATCAAAAATACAGGGGAAATCCACATCATTTTTTAATTAATATTCATTTATTTATAGCGCAGCCAGTGACTGATGAATACCTCCATTAGCTGCCTCTTTATCTCGCTGTTAACAGTTGAATACAACTCTCAACATTGTTCCCTGCTAGCGCTCATCGCATCGCAAGCATAGGACCCTGATGTGAGCTTTCTTCACTTCAGCACCCGATGCTGGGGAACAGGACGAACAGTACCGCTGATTCCCAGGCACCAGTACGTGTCATACAGATGACACAGGGAAGTCATACGTGTGTCATCAGTGTGCATGTGTGCAGCACATTTTGCAGCCTGTGCTGCTACTGGAAACACTGACGTCTTAAATATCCCTTAGTGAATTTGGTCATTTACCGAATTTTGGCCGACTTTTGCTGATTTTTAGGAAACATGCTCAGAATCTGAACAAGAATCCATGTTTGTGCCATATGTGAGATTGGCGAACGTTTTCTGAACAAGTTTGTTAATCTCTAACAATGACAACCTGTCCTTGGTGGGAGGTACATTGTTTGAGTACTCTGTATCCCCCCAAGCCATGCTCCAGTGATGCCCATGAGCTGATCTGAGTGTCACCCTGCTGTGAAAATGGTTGTTTCTACTCCAACACCTCCTCTTCCACCTTCTCATCATCATTGTCCCTGCCTGTAAAATTGGTTACCTGGTCGATTTTGGGATAGTGACCCACTCTCCGAGCCATGTGTGGACGACAGGCCTGATAATAGTATAAATTGGCTCTGCTCCTCACCCTGCTAATCTTCTTTCTGTGTCACCACCTCATACATCATGTCTGAATTATTTTTTCCAGCAGGCATTTAAGTTGTATACAAACACTAACAGTGCCATCATCAGCACTGGCCAGATTGTTGGAATACTCAAAACAGCATAAAATGACACACACATCCCGCATGGAGTCCCACTCATTGGTGATGAAGTTGTGTTTTTCTGCACTACGACTCATCTGTGCATGCTGCTGCTGAAAATCAGCTACTGCCTCCTGCTTCTTGCACAGTCTTACCAGCACATGCAAGGTGGAGTTCCACCTTGTTGGTACGTCACATATCAGTTGGTGAGCAGGATGGCAGAAGTGATGCTGCAAAGCAGTCAGGCAAGCAGCAAGGTGAAAATGCCCAAAGTGTGCACACACAATGTGCACTTTCATCAGCAGCTCCAAAATATGTGGGTATCTTTTTAAGAAGTTCTGCACCACCAAGTTTAGCAGAGGCACCGAGCAAGGGATGTGTGTCAAACCGGCTAGGACCTGAGCTACTATGAAATTTAACCCATTATTGCTAGAGATAAGTGAACCTTTTAATGTTCGATTCAGCTATGTTCGCCGAACTTCCCGATGTTCACTGGCCAAACATAACCGAACAGCATTGAGTTCAATGGGAGGCTAAACAAAACACATAGACAACACCTTCAGGAGGGCTTAAAAGCTGCCAAAACAGCTCACATTATGGGCAGTCACCAGGAAAAGTGGCATCAAATTGACCCATCAATTGTGCTATAAATAAATAAATAATAAAAAAAAGTTCATGTCGATTCCCCTGTATTTTTGATTAACAGCCAGGCAACTGACAGCTTTGGTCTGCAACCCTCAGCTGTGAACTTTAGCAAGGCTGGTTATCAAGAATAGAGGGGTCATCAGGCCATTTTTTAAATTACTTAAATAAATAATTAAAAAAATGGCTTGTGATACACCCATATTTTACAACCAGCCTAGCTACAACTGAAAGCTGGGGGCTGGTATTCTCAGGCTGGCTAGGAACCATGGATATTGCACCCCCACCTAAAAGTAGCAGTCCATCGTTGCCTAAGAAAAGGCAAATCCATTAGGTGCACAAATTGTGGTGCTTTGCCTGGCTCTTCCCACTTGTGGGGTTCATATATGTGGGGTTGATGTCACCTTTCTATTGTCCGGTGGCATCAAACACAGAGATTAGTAATGGAGAAGCATCTAAAAGATGCCCTGATTACTAACCCCATAGTGATGTATAAAAATAGACACCCAGAATAAAGTCCTATATTTGAAATAATGACACAGACTCCTTTTTGATTATAAATTAAATCATACTCATGTTATCACCCAGTTCACTGAAAACAATGTCCCCTGCAAATGAATTAAAGTAATAAACAACCATATTCATCACCAGTTCAAAGTGAAGAGAATCTATAATATCCCATGATGATCCTGATGCCTTTGAGAGCAGTCACTAACGGGGCTGCTCTACCCTGCAGCAGTCAACACACTGACAGGAGCGTGTAATCACTCCTGCAGTGTGTAACCCTGAGCTGTGATGAGAAAATTCACCGGAGTTCATCAGCTGATGAGCCTCGTGATATCACATATGGCACCTCTGCTGCGAGAGAACTTTCTCATGTAGCAGTGCTGTAAGTGAGGTCACTGGAACTCGTCAGCTGATGAACTCTGGTGACCTCACTTACAGCAGCTCAATACTGCAAACTGAAGGAGTGATTGCACATCACTGTGTCGCCAGGTAGAGCAGTCGCATCAGCTGATGTGATGCTCTACAAGTGATCTGAATCACCATGGAACAGTATGGATTATGGTGGAGAGATGAGGGATGGTGGTTTATTATCTTTTCTCTTATCCAGATGACATTGGCATTGGGAATTAGGCATTAAGGTGAGTATATGGTGTTTTTTTATTTTGGAAAAGCTTGATTATTTACCGAAATTTGTCAGAATTTTTCCGATTTTGAGCAAAATGCTCAGGAATCTGAACACGAATCCGAATGTGCAACGTTCGTGCCGGCTTTGAGATTGGTGAACCTTTTCTGAACAAGTTCACTCATCTCTAGTCATCACACACTACTGGGCAGGGCAAGCCGTTCAGGGACTAAAGTTCATTACATCATGGCAGTGGGTATCTCAGTGCAGTGACCTCATGGTGTCAGAATGCTATTAGCCTTCAGATTAATCACACTTCTTCAGCTTATTAGCATTATTTTACATGACAGGTTCCCTTTAAGGCTATGTGCACATGTTCGGAATTGCCATGGAAATTTCTGCGGCAATTCCGCAACTCCCTGCTGCGGGAAATACGCATGCGGAATTGGCATGCATATTCCTGCTAAAGACTAGCGTTTTGCAAGCTTAATTAGCATGCAGAATGCTAGCATTTTCCAAGCGATCTGTAACATCACTTGGAAAACTGATTGACAGGTGACCAACTTTTTACTCTTGATGCTGCCTATGCAGCATCAATAGTAAAAAGATACAATGTTAAAAATAATGCAAAAATAAAAAATCCTCATATTCTCACTTTCCGGCGGCCCCCGCAGCCTTCACGATCCTCGCGATGCTCCCGGCGGCTCCCTTTCTCAGCGATGCCTTTCGACAATGACCCCAGATGACGTAGCATCACGCAAGACCGCTACATCATCCCAGGTCATTGTCGCAATGTTGCCGGGAGCATTGTGAGGATTGGGAAGGCTGCAGGGGCCACCGGAAGGTGAGAATATCATGATTTTTTTATTTTAATACTTTTTTTAACAGGGATATGGTACCCAAGGCCTGGAGGAGAATCTCCTCTCCTCCAGACTCTGGGTACCATCTGCACATGATCCGCTTACTTTGCGCATGGTGGTCAGAGCCACATGCGGAAAGTAAGTGGATTAATGCATTCCTATATGTGTGGAATCGCCACAATTCCGCACAAAGAATGAGCATGCTGCATATTTTTCTGCGATGCAATTTCGCTGTGGAAAAATACACAGCATTAGTACAGCATTGCAGAATGCCATTGAATTCAATGGGTTGCGATGTGTAAGCGTTTTCACCGCGTTTTCATGGCAAAAACGCTTACAATCCGCAATGTGTGCACATAGCCTAAATGATTGCAGCATGAAGATTTTTGTATTTGTAGTTTCCAAGTTTTTTGAATAGCAGAACACCAAGAAAAAAATGACAATACAGTAAACAAAGGAGTAACAGAGTAGTTACAACTTTTAGCCAGGATAAAAAATGGATAAAAGATCATACATGTCATCTATAGTAATTTTAATGAGTAACTGTATTTGTATGAGACATCTGATGTGTCATAGTGGTATGTCAACTGTTTTGATCGATGATGACGCTGAGATTGCAACCAATTGCTAAAATGAAAGGGGTAAAAACAATTACCAGAATGTTGAGTTTCTTTGTTTGTGTGTATCTTCCCCATTGGCACAGGGAGGGATCCATGAATTTATGTAAAACCTTTTTAAATAAAAGTTTTTAAAGGGTTTTTAAAGAGATCCTGAAAACTAGTACGTACTGACAATGCACGGTCATCATGTATCAGATACTGACAGTGTGATTTCAGCCAGGTATGTTTGACTCTGAGAGGCTTTGGTGTTTCAGAGAAAAGTATGCTATAAAAACCACTGAGGATCAAGCTGCGTGGGAGAATAGTCAGCCATGCGGGTCCCTGGCGGCTTCTGTCCCTTTTTCCAATGATTTACATGTATTTCCCTATAGATACACATACGGAAAGATCTGTCACTGATCTGAATATTCTGAATGTTCCTGTACATGGAGAACTTGTCCAACAGCTATCTATTGTGCATGGGGGGGGACTTTATTTAGTTGCCTCTTTGTCAAGTGCTAGTCAGTTCTGTATCTGCCGGTAGTCATTTATATACCCAGCTCATCACCTGTGTGTGATCTAGCTTTATCCGTGGACTCTTCCTATTCACTAGCCCTTTAGATTTGCCTGTAACCTGTAGATGTACACCTCAATCTTGACTTTGGCTTACTTCTTACTTTGATGTTGATTTTCATAGAGACACCATGTCTACAAGTAGTAATTCTACTATGTTGGATCTGACCTGTAGCTCAGTCTGTTTGCGATGCTCCAGTTCTATGTTCAGCAGCAAAATCCACCACTTGCAGCTAATAGTATACACAATCTAAAAATGTGCAGAAAATTAAAAGTATTAATTTCAACATAGAAGAGGGATAAAAGTCTAAGTTTGTGAGTTTAGGCAAAACCAAAAAACTAATCTCCCAAACTACAAAGCGGTATCAGTTTTCGCTACTTATCTTACTGTAAGAATCCACTCTACAGCTGATAAAAGCTTCCTATGCTCAGATTCCGTTCCATTTATTCTCTATGGAGCTCCTGGAAAAAGCTTAGCACATCCCTCAGATTCCTCATTGGGAATGAATGGAGTGGCGGTTGATCATGCGCACTGCCAGGTCTCTGTTCAGCGGATTGATATACTGTAGGTCCCAGCAGTCAAACCCTCACGGATGACTAAGCACAATTCCTTTAATGCATTTTCTAGGAAAATGTATTAACCAGTGAAAATACCACCAACACTAGCTAATATATGGATATATAATGATATATAATGTTTTGTCTCACTTTGAAATAAACTCAGACCTGCTATTACAATATCAAATCTTCCTCCTATAATTTTCTAATTATAACAATTTAAAATTATAATTATCCTTCCAAGGACTTATACCAGCTTGTATACTTAAACTTATTCAGGATGTTTATCTCACGTCGTGATAATTGAGCATCTTAAGTTCACATCTAAAATTATCATCCCTTAAAATTTTGATTCAATTATTCTATTTTTAAATTACAGACTTCTGATGGTCTGAATTTAATCATTTATGTACTGTACTATATTCTGGGTCTAAAATCTTCACCACGGAAAGCATAACACTAACGAAACAACTCACTACACATGGCTGTATTATGGCTCTGTCTGAAGAGAGTAGTAATAGGGCTTCCATGGAGGTAAGTGAGACCCCTACTATAGCTCTTTATGCCTACAATTTCATATAGAGTAGGTGTATACTAAACCTTTTGTCTGTCAAATTCTGTACAACAGCAAAAATTGAGTGTCTCGCTTCATCACACTCCATGAGTATGGAGCAATGTGCCTAGAGAAGAAAATCCCAGTACTAGAGTTGAGCGAAACAGGTCGGCCAGATTCATAAGTCGCCGACTTATGGCAAAGTCAGGTTTCACCGACCGAAACCCGACCACATTGTGAAGTCAGCCATGCGGTCGTCAAAATGAGCGCCAAAGTCGGATTTCCCAGAATGCTTGCACGTGACTTTTTTCAGCCACTGAGCAAGGACGTACACTGTGGGCAGTGAGATGACATGTCCAGCGTCTGGCGAGAGGGAGAGAGAGAGTTTTCACGCACTTTAAAACAGCAGTCCGGCATGTAGGTGTGTTTACTGTCCTCCAATCCCTGCCGACTTTGCTTCCCCATTAACTTGCATTGGGTTTCGTGTTTCAGTCAGACCTTCAACTTTTCACAGTAGTTGGCTGATTTCGTTCGACTTGACTTTTGAGAAAGTTGGGTTTCATGAAACCCGACTCGACCCTTAAAAATGGCAAAGTTGCTCATCTCTACCCAGTACACATGGAGAACAATAAATCCTATAACAGTGTATGGTGACTGGATGTTTCAGTACTAAAAGCCTTGTAGAAGCTGCCATCACTGATGTACCTACTCCATGCTCAGGAAATCTCGAGTAACGAATATACTCTCTCATCACTAGTCGTGATTGGTTTAAAGACCATCTCCCAACAGCCGGTATTGGATATTCTATTTTTTTTTGTATTTAGAATATTTATCTCCGCAATGCTAAAACTATGGTAAAATCGGTTTATATGCTTTCTGGTTTTGAATACAGGACTGTCAAAATGAAATAGCTTCTTCTACTGTGCCAATAATCACAAAAACCTAATTTACTGAACATATCATACAAGTTTTTGTTACAGGGTAATTATGTGAGAAGCCATATAAATATATACTGCAGACAAATAGCCTATGGGTGTACAGAATTTAAAATGTAAACCTTTTACATTCAGCCATTCAAATTATACAGTAAATATCAAGAAGTGTTACTTTAGTCATGTTACATATCCCGCTAATGTAGAATGGCTTCTTGGCTGGCCCCTCTTTACCCATCACCAGTAGTAGTATTCAACTAGAAGTCTAGCATACCCTAAAGCTCCTTTGCCCCAAATTAGAATGTGAAACTATGATCTCTATCTACTATGGGTGATTTTCAATTCTGGTGTAGTTTTATATGGTAGAGAAACATTTTAGACTCTTCAGTGATCTAGAACCCTGGTGCAGCTGCTCCCTCTGTACCCCCACATCCTTTACATGATTTTTTTTTTTTTATGGACACTGCTCTAATATTTACCTTTTTAGGATAATCTGTTCCTAATATTATTTCGTACAGCCTAAAATACTATGCAGTTTACTTTTCTAAAAAGCACAAGGGGGAGGACGAATCCAAGATACAACTAACGGTCATTATAAAATTGCTTTATTAAAGTGGAAGGCAAGGTACAAACATGACATGCTATACAGCCATAAAATCAAAAACAGCAGATAGGGACACAGGAGTCCAGGTTGCCAATACTGCGCTAAATAATACAAATAGCTACATAGTGGTAGTATATATTGCACAAAAAAGCCTAACAGCTGGTGATACCAAATGTAGTGCCCATGGTGAACTAACAAGTGGTCAGGCTAATGATAATAGATCCAGGCAACAATCAGAAATATATATTCATATAAAGCAATATAATTACCTGAACCTAATAGTAGATGGCAAATGGCAAACAGGAGTCCCTGTGTCCACCCCAACGCGCGTTTCGGAACACCTTCGTCAGTCTACTATATGGCTTTATATGGATATATATTTCTGATTGTTGCCTGGATCTATTATTATTAGCCTGACCACTTGTTAGTTCACCATGGGCACTACATTTGGTATCACCAGCTGTTAGG
The DNA here is from genome assembly GCF_039654945.1 of Dendrobates tinctorius. Classification (NCBI taxonomy): domain Eukaryota; kingdom Metazoa; phylum Chordata; class Amphibia; order Anura; family Dendrobatidae; genus Dendrobates; species Dendrobates tinctorius. The sequence goes on from NW_027361830.1 coordinate 16,911,091, forward strand.
CTTTTTTGTGCAATATATACTACCACTATGTAGCTATTTGTATTATTTAGCGCAGTATTGGCAACCTGGACTCCTGTGTCCCTATCTGCTGTTTTTGATTTTATGGCTGTATAGCATGTCACGTTTGTCTTTGCCTTCCACTTTAATAAAGCAATTTTATAATGACCGTTAGTTGTATCTTGGATTCGTCCTCCCCCTTGTGCTTTGTATAAATTTTGCAACCAGTCAACTATAGTCCTTGGGTGCTCATGTGGGTGATATGTTGTCTATAATTGTATTTGTTGATCACATCAGATTCCCCCACATGTCATATATACCGAGTTGTACTACCCTCGCTATTTATTAGTTTACTTTTCTAGTATATTTTTACATGTGTATTTAATTCCCATTTTCAATCTCCAGCATGCACAAATTAGATTTTAAAACAATGCTCATGAAATAGGATCAAAACATGCTGCTTTTATGCCTCCTATTAGTAGTAAGAATGGTGAATCAAATATGAATGCTGTATGAAAGTTAGAAATGTAAGCTCAAAAATTCAGTATGAGTTTGAAGGGAGCATTACTCAACCAATTATAAATGAAATACAACCTTTATAAAAGCTTATCTAAAAACAAGACAACCACACAGAAAACCAACAAATAACCGTGTCACCTATGTTGGCCCTACACTGGGGCCCTGATAGCAGCTACCTACCAGCGGAGGTTGGCACCCTACACACAATCGAGATTGGTGCCCCCGCTCCACGATGGCCAATATGAATCAAATATGCCAGAAAAAGAGTTGCATGATATATGGCTCATCCGGGCCTTGAAAAGACCTCAAAATATTTTTTATTGGTATGAGAAAGCAAGAAAAAATATTTTTTATTGGTATGAGAAAGCAAGAAATAAAGAAACCTAAAAGTTTGTAACACATAGAATTTTTTTCCCAAAGCAAGGTAAAAGAGAATTTGTGGACTCCTGACAAAGCAAGCGAATCTAAACAGCTGTTTGCATAGCAAAGAGGAGGTCACAGTATAGCGAGCTGCATAATTACTGTATTTCATAGCTTTCATGCATTTCAATGGTTTGTAATATCTATGTAATGAGATCCCTCTAGTAGAAAGTGATTCCAGGATTTTATTTTTGGATTCTATGGCTGCCTGAAGGAAAGAATTTTGCTGGCACTTTTTTACAGTACATTGGACATTTTGCTGACACTGTCTATATGGAACACTATACCTTATAAACTGTAGTTTTTAATTGTACAAGAAATAAATAAAGATAAAAGATTGTAACACACAGAAAATCAGGGTAATAGAGAATTTGTGGACGCCTGACAAAGCAAGGGAATCTAAACAGCTGGGTGCATGGCAAAGGATCACAATATAGCTAGGTACATAAGTACTGCATGTTTCATTCTCAATGGGCTATAATAAGCAAGTAGTGAGGTCCCTCTAGTGGAAAATGAGGCCACAATTTTATTATTGGATTCTATGGATGCCATTATTATTTCTGACACTGTTTATTTTTTTACCCTCTGAATGCAATGATTATGTGGGACAATCTTCTGCCTCTATTTATGTGGGACATTTTGTTGACACTGGCACCTTAGACTTTTTTGAGCTGCTACTGGAAAGCCTATGCCACCATTAGGTGTATCCTTATAGAAGGAGTTTACTTAGAAAATTGTAATTCACTTTGATATTAATAGTTAAAAATTTGAAAATGATCAATTCAATAGATTTCCCCACTCTCAAAAACACAGCAAAAATTAACCCTCTTTTTTGATCCACAAAGGTTTATTTCCTTGTTTTTTATACAATATGTAATAGAAGGAAGTTTTGTAAATTCAATTCTTCACTAAGGTATATACCTTTTCCATATTTGGTATTTATTTTTAGACTAGCGTACAAAAATTAGAGATGGATGTAACAATTCTTAATCTGTGATTGACATTTACTTTCATTATAGCTTGTTGGAAAAAAAACCCATGAAAATGAAGTTCAAAGCCAGACTCAAACAATCATTTTTCAGCAATAATTTTTTCAGCAAAGAAAATTAGCCCATAAATTCTCAGATATGTATTCTGTCATGATCAAAGAAGAATCTACATTATACAATTTTTGGCACGTTCATGCTTTTCTCTAGTTTGGATTTTCAAGGCTTGTTTTATGCCATAATGGTTAATTCAACCCTAGCAAAGAGAACAAAGAGCTATTGTTCTAATAAGACATTTCTAAATATCCCAAGGAGCATCTTCTGCATATTTGGAATATAAAGTGTTAATCTCCAGTAAAAAAAAACAGTTAAACATGGGAGCGCAGTTTATTCAGGAGGCTGATTAATGTGTCAATAGAAATCCACATTTTATGTATTGATTTTTGATTTTGTATCATAAATTTGTGGTAGCATGTTTCCTATTCTTTTCCATCTTCTTTGCAGATTCTTGTAACACTTCTTGTTGATTGCTTGCTTAACTAAGAGATCTACTTGCCAGGCATTACATTCAAGGGCATGCTTGCTGAAAATGAAACAAACAATTACATTTAGGTAGCAAAATAGCCAAACAATAATTAGTAATGTTCTAGATCAATATTACTTGCTGGAATGACATAGCTGAAATTATTTGTAGAATAGAAATATATTGCAAATCCAGCTGGCTAAGTAATGCATAGGGACATTACTGCTTAATTACTGGGTATTTTCACAGCATCCTAAATTACACAACTGCTAAACTAAGGAATAATATGCAGTTTTTTAAATATATTCTCAATCGCTCAATAGCTAAATCAATCCAACTGCAAGCAAGAGCAACTACAGGTTGAGAATTGCAAGTAATGAGAATGGAAAGGACAAAAGTGGGAACAAACATTTAAAAAAAGCCAATAAATATTTTAATTGATTTAGTCTCATTTAACTGACATCTATACTGTTGCAGTCTTAAAGGGGTGTTCTCAAAATCACAATGTTGTTTTATCATAAGGGCTCATACATGCGAGAAACTCAAATGAGTCTCGCACGTCAATACCCGGCACTGCTGCCAGCACTCGGATCGGAGCGTTCAGCAGTTGAAAGCTCCGATCTGAGTGCCGGCAGAAGTGCCGGGTATTGACGTCCGAGACTCTTCCGAGTTTCTCGCATGTGAGTATGAGCCCTTATATACACATACATTAATTTATTTGTAAAGTTCACACAAGCAAACAAAGTGATCCACACCGCTAATGCACCTTAGGCACATTATTTCAATGGTGTTCCAAAATGCTGTCGGCATGAAAACCTGCAAAACATAAGCCATGGAGACACCATCACATGTTTCTCAATGCAAGCAATGACTAGCCAGGTCTTTCCCCGGGAAGGAACAACCACGGGAAGAGCAGTCTCCAATGAAGGAAACCACCTATGCCAAAACATGGTATCCATCCACAGACAACTGTTTCGGGGTACTGCCCCTCATCAGTGTGGAGTAGGAAACTGGCCAGTAGGAGCAATGCCTAGTAGAAGACTGAAAAATGAGGATGAACTCATGGAGATCAACATCCAACACTGCGGAGACACCATCACATGTTTCTCAACGCAGTGATTCTAGAGCAATGCCCCATCCCATTTCCCCATGGGAAATATGTAAAAACATGCAAAACACAAGCCGCAGAGACACCATCACATGTTTCTCAACGCAAGCAATGACTAGCCAGGTCTTTGCCCGGGAAGGAACAACCGCGGAAAGGGCAGTCTCCAATGAAGGAAACCACCTATGCCAAAACATGGTATCCATCCACAGACAGCTGTTTCGGGGTATTGCCCCTCATCAGTGTGGAGTAGGAAACTGGCCAGTAGGAGCCAGTGACGACGATAATTGGGAACCTGGGATTACTGGCTGGGAACATAAATTGAGCTGGCTGCTCTTGAAGGTTGTTGGTGATTTTTCCTACGTGTGCATTTGGAGTTCTTTTGTCCCCTGCCTGATCTGCATGGTTCAGTTAAGTGATTCTTTTGCTAATCCTTTACATCTTATCTGGTTGTGCCTTTTTTTTGCTTTCTGCATGGTTGCTAGGGTTCAGCGTGTTCCCTGCTGGGGCAGTGCTGGGCCCTGCTTCATTTATTACAGTTGGTTCAGTCCCCTGTTATGTTAGTATCTTTTTGCTTTGCTGCCAGTTTACACCAGAGTGCTGATCTAGCGGGGGTGAGGTCATGTGGCCTCAGGTTTTTGTATATCAGAAAGTTGGACTTTTTTAGGGTTTTGTGCGTGACTGCAGACAGTATCTTCACTATCCTGTCCTGTCTAGACAGCTTGGGCCCCATCATTTGCTCAGTCTGTTCTCTCCCTGTGTTTGTGTCTCATATTGTCTCACCAACAATATATGTTTGGGGGCTGTCTATTCCTTTGGGGATCTGCTCCGTGGTAGTTTAGATTTCACATTTCTGTCTTTAGGCTTAATTAGTTCTCCGGCTGTGACGAAGTGTCTAGGGCATCATAGTAAGGCTCCACGGCTACTGCTAGTTGTGTTGATAGGATCAGGGGTCTACAATCTGCTTAGTTACCATCCTATCTGGTAATCACCAGCCCAACTGCAGACTCTAGGGTACTCAAAAGAAGGAAAGAATTGTAACAAAAAAAGTGTCAGAATTTTTTTTGTATATTTTTTCCTCTTTTTCTCTGGGGCCGTAGGAGGATTTTTTCCTTAATGGAGACTAAGCAATTGTCTAATCGTGTTGAGCAGCTCACTGCTGAAGTGCGGGGAATTTCTTCCTATCTCGCTCAATCATCTGCTGTAGAATCAAAGTTCCCTACTGCTTGTCATGATCCAGGGTGGATCTGACAGATTAAATGCACAAGTAACCTTTTTTTTTCCTGTGAGCTGTTTGCTCAGGGTTGGTTTTGCCCCCAGTGGCCAGTATGGTTATTGTACTTGTGCTTAGAGATAGTTTTGCCCCAGTGGCCAGTATGGTCATTGCACTGGTGTTTTTAGAGACAGTTTGCCCCCGGTAGTGGTTAGAGTAATTGCACGGGATCACTAACAGGTGTGTTTGCTCTATAAAGGTGTGTCAGTACTGAGGTTGGTGATATTATTGTTGGGCTTTCCAACCATCCTGGGTGAAGGAAGGAGCTGGATGGGGAGCTGGAGGAGAGTCCAGGGCAGCTCATTCAGAGTCCTGGAGTGGCAGCTATGGTGTCAGCGAGGAGTTCTCGTAAAGCATGGTGGAGTGGCAGCTATGGTGTCAGTGAAGATTTCCTTCAAAGCTTGGTGGAGTGGCAGCTATGGTGTAGAGCTGCACTCAGTTTGCTGGACTCAGTTGCTGGACAGCTGCACTCAGGTGCTGGACTCTGTTGCTCCAAGGTGGCACTCAGTGCTGGATGCTGTTGCTGTAAAGCTGCACCCAGGTATTGGACACGGTGGAGGAAGATGCACTCAGGTGTTGGTCTCTGTTGCCAGGAGCAAGTGCATCAGAGCAAAGCTAAGTGTTTCCATGTTTGTCACTTTTCCTCATGTTGGTGTTAGTGCAGCGGTGGGGCCAGTGCCTGCGCCACCCAGCTCCCTAGCAAAGGATAGGTGTAGGGTGTGCCAGGGCTACAGATTCCTGAGCGTTTCCCAGTGCAGAACCAGCATAGGGAACGTTAGGACCGTTAAGGACACTGACTCAGGGGAGTGCAGGAGGTCTCCACGTCCCCCGTTCCCTATTGCAGGGCCCTCCATTGTAAATGTTTCCCTATCCCCTTTGTCTGGTTGTATTAGTTACCGGCCTGCGAGCCGCGTCACACTGGACAATCACACGTGCCGCGTCCTGTTGTATTAGTTACCGGCCTGCTGGCCGTGTCACACAGGATGGGGCACATGACACTCCTGATGTGTTTTCGGGGGATCGGTTAAAATTTTTGAATTTCAAGAATAACTGTAAACTATTTCTTGCTTTGAAGCCTAATTCATCGGGGAGCTCAGTGCAGCAGGTTAGAATTGTCATCTCCATGCTGCGCGGCGATCCCCAGGATTGGGCTTTTTCTCTGACTCCTAGAGATCCTATTCTGGCTAATGTAGATGCGTTTTTTCAGACCCTGGGGTTGTTGTATGATGAACCTAATGCTATTGATCAAGCTGAGAAAACCTTATTGGCATTGAACTAGGGTCAGGATGCTGCGGAGTCATATTGCCAGAAGTTCCAAAAGTGGGCGGTCCTTACTAAATGGAATGATGATGCCCTAGCAGCTCTCTTTTGGAAAGGTCTGGCAGAAACTGTAAAAGATGTTATGGTGGAATTTCTTGTCCCCTCTGGTTCTAATGACTCCATGTGATTAGCCATTCAAATTGATTGACGTTTACGTGAACGTAAAAGTACGCGAGAGGCGGTGCTGCCTTTTGAACAAACTTCTGAACCCATGCAATGGGATAGGGTTTTGTCTAGGGGGCAACATCAAGAGTTCAGAAGGTGTAATAAGTTATGCTTCTTTTGTGGGGACGCCTCTCATGTTATTTCTGTCTGCCCTAACCGAGAAAAATGTTTTGCTCACGCATTTGCGGTGGGCAGTGTACAGCCTAAGTTCCTGTTCGCAGTTACCTTGATCTTCTCCTTGTCTACATTTTCTGCTAAGGCATTTGTTGATTCATGAGCAGCTTTGAATCTGATGGATCTTGACTTTGCCAAGTGTTGAGGTTTCCCCATGGTGCCCCTGAGAACCCCAATTCCCTTGAGGGTCATTGATGCTACCCCTTTGGGGGAGAATATACCCCAGTTTTGGACCCAGGTAATAATGCGGGTCACCCCGGACCATCAAGAGAATTGTAAATTTTTGGTGTTGCACAATTTACATGATACTATTGTACAGAGTTTTCCTTTGTTGCAAACCCATAATACTATTTTGGATTGGAAATCTCTGTCTGTGGTGAGTTGGTGTTGTCAATGTGTTCTTAGTGACACTCCTGTTTTCTCCACCTCTCCCCAGTCTCAAGACATTCCTGACTATTTGGCTGAATTTTCTGATGTATTTAGTGAGAGTAAGTCCGCGTCTTTGCCTCCTCATAGGAGTTATGACTGCGCAATTGAGTTAATGCCCGGTTATAAATTTCCCAAGGGTTGGCATTTCATCTTATCTGTACCTGAACATGATGCTATGCGATCTTATATCAAGGAGTCATTGGAGAAGGGTCATATCAGACCATCCTCTTCGCCTTTGGGTGCTGTTTTTTTCTTTGTGGCCAAAAAAGATGGCTCATTAAGACCATGTATTGACTTTCGTTCCCTTAACAAAATCACTGTTAAATATCAGTACCCGTTACCTCTGATTTCTAATTTATTTTCCAGACTTAAAAGTGCTTGTTGGTTTACCAAACTTGACCTCAGGGGGAGTATAATCTTATTCGCATCAAACACGGGGATGAATGGAAGATGGCGTTTAATACTCGAGAGGGACATTTTGAGTACCTAGTGACGCCTTTTGGGCTCACTAATGCCCATTCCGTCTTCCAATCTTTTATGAACAATATTTTCTGTGACCTTATGGATAAGTTTTTGATCATTTAACTGGATGATATTTTGATTTTTTCCAGTGATTGGGATTCTCATGTGGAACATGTCCGGATTGTGTTCCGGATTTTGAGGGAAAATACTCTGTATGTTAAGGGATCGAAATGTCTTTTTGGTGTACAGAGGATTTTGTTTTTGGGATTCATTTTGTCCCCATCTCCTATTGATATGGACCCGGCCAAGGTACAGGCCATTTATGATTGGGTTCAGCCCACTTATCTGAACGCTCTTCAGAAGTTTTTGGGTTTTCCTATTTTCTACCGTAAATTTATAATAATTTTTTTGGTATTGTTAGACCACTGACAGATTTGACCAAAAAGGGCGCTGATGTGGTGAATTGGTCTCCAGAGGCAGTCGCAGCATTTCAGGAGCTTAAGCAGAGATTCACTTCTGCCCCGGTTCTACGGCAACCTGATGTTTCACTCCCATTTCAGGTGGAAATAGATGCTTCTGAGATTGGTGCAGGAGCCGTTTTGTCTCAGAGGGATCCGGTAACCTCTAAGATGAATCCCTGTGCCTTCTTTTCTCGAAAATATTCTCCATCTGAACGTAACTATGACGTAGGGAATCGGGAATTATTGGCCATGAAGTGGGTATTTGAAGAGTGGAAACATTGGTTGGAGGGAGCTAGACATCAAGTTGTGGTCCTCACTAGGGATGGGCGAGTCTACTCGCTAGGACTCGTTACTCGGCGAATAGTAAGGGACTCGCTGGACTCGTTACTCGGCGAGTCTCCTAGTGATTACTCGCACAGTAACGAGTCCAATGCAAGTCAATGGCAATCCTAGTTTTGTCAGAGTTTTTTTTTCTCACTCGCTAGACTCGCTATATCACATCGCTGTCAACAGCGAGTCTGAGCGAGTCTACGATTCCGAGTCCTGTATACTGGATTCGGGACTCGCTTTTACAGAATCTGTTATGTTCCTACAAGTTTCCAAGACAGCCTATGTCAACACACAGCGATTGTGAGCGAGTCTGAGCGAGTCTACGAATCCCGAGTCCTGTATACTGGATTCGGGACTCGCTTATACAGAATCTGTTATGTTCCTACAAGTTTCCAAGACAGCCTATGTCAACACACAGCGATTGTGAGCGAGTCTGAGCGAGTCTACGAATCCCAAGTCCTGTATACTGGATTCGGGACTTGCAAATATAGAATCTGTTATGTTCTTTTGTAATTTGTAAATCGCACATTACTCGCTAAGACTCGCTTCCCCATTCATTAACATTGGACTCGCTAGACTCGCAACGAGTAGCGAGTCCCGGGCTCGGACTCGCTAGAGTCAAGCGATTCCGAGTAATTTAGGACTCGCCCATCACTAGTCCTCACGAATCACAAGAATTTGATTTATCTTGAATCAGCCAAGCGCTTGAATACTAGACAGGCTAGGTGGGCCTTGTTTTTCACGTGTTTTAATTTTGTGGTCTCCTTTCTTCCGGGCACTAAGAATTTTAAGGCGGATGCCCTTTCTAGGAGTTTCTTTGCGGATTCTCTTGATGTGAGCCTACTACCATTCTAAATGAGGGTATAATTCTTGATTGGCCTGGTGTCCTGCATGAGGGTTTGTTGACCCCTCCTCAAGGGGGGTACTGTTGTGAATTCCTTTGCTTGGATCTCTGAGCCGAAGCTGCCTTTGCTCCCTCTGGTGGTTACTGAGAGTAATGGAGCTGGCCAGGTTGATGGAAGTTCCCCACCTGACAATAATTGGTAACCTGGGATTACTGGCTGGGAGCATATAATTGAGCTGGCTGCTCTTGAAGGTTGCTGGTGATTTTTCCTACTTGTGCATTTGGAGTTCTTTTGTCCCCTGCCTGATCTGCATGGTTCTGTTAAGTGATTCTTTTGCTAATCCTTTGCATCTAATCTGGTTGTTCCTTTTTTGCTTTCTGCCTTGTTGCTAGGGCTCAGTGTACTCTCTGCTGGGGGCAGCACTGGGCCCTGCTTCATATGTTACAGCTGGTTCAGTCCCCTGTTATGTTAGTATCTTTTTGCTTTGCTGCCAGTTTATGCCAGAGTGCTGATCTAGTGGGGGTGAGGTTGTGTGGCCTCAGGTTTTTTGTATATCAGAAGTGTTGGTCTTTTTTAGGGTTTTGTGCATGATTGCAGACAGTATCTTTTCTATCCTGTCCTGTCTAGACAGCTTGGACCCCCCATTTGCTCAGTCTGGTCTCTGCCTGTTCTCTGCATGTGTTTGCTTCTCATCTTGTCTCACCGACAATATATGTTTGGGGGCTGTCTATTCCTTCAGGGATCTGCTCTGGGGCAGTTTAGATTTCACCTTTCTGTCTTTAGGCTTAGTTAGTTCTCTGGCTGTGACGAAGTGTCTAGGGCATCGTAGGAACGTGCCACAGCTACTGCTAGTTGTGTTGACAGGATCAGGGGTCTGCAATCTGCTTAGTTACCAACCTATCTGGTCTTCTGGTAGCTTAGCCTATTCCTGCCATCCTCCTCGGTGACCCATTCATAACACCCACTCAAGGAATTTTTCTCGGGCTTTGTTGAGCCTTTTCATCACACAGTTGAGTCATGAAACTTTGCAACATTTAGATGTAAAAATGAAAACTTATTTATTTTCCCAGAAAAATACAGTTTTAGCACCAAGTCTACAATTTGCATGAGAGGTAATTTCTCCTGAGCATAGTGAACTCCATTTGTGTTGAAAAAAAATGTTTGCTGTTGTGTAGTGTTGAGCGATACCATCCGATATAGAGAAATATCGGATCGGATCGGATTGGATCGGCCCGATATAAAAAAAGTATCGAGTATCGCCGATTCCGATACCTGAAGTGTCATTCAAGTAAAGGGGACAGAAATATCGGAATGAAAAAAAACCCTTTCTTTACTTGCACATCCAGTTCGGGATGGGGGAAGAGTGTGGGCGGTGCGTGGGCGGACACTGTGCGTTTCTGTGTGTGCGGGCCTGTCGGGGGTCTGTGCGGGCCTGCTGGGGGTCTGTGCGGGCCTGCCGGGGTCTGTGCGGGCCTGCCGGGGGTCTGTGCGGGCTGTCGGGGGTCTGTGCAGGCCTGCCGGGGGTCTGTGCGGGCTGTCGGGGGTCTGTGCGGGCCTGCCGGGGGTCTGTGCGGGCTGCCGGGGGTCTGTGCGGGCTGTTGGGGGTCTGTGCGGGCCTGCCGGGGTTCTGTACGGGCCTGCCGGGGGCTTGTGCTGGCTGCCGGGGGTCTGTATAGGCCTTCCGGGGGCTTGTGCCAGCTGCCGGGGGTCTGTACGGGCCTGCCGGGGGCTTGTGCCGGCTGCCAGGGGTCTGTACGGGCCTGCCGGGGGCTTGTGCCGGCTGCCAGGGGTCTGTATGTACGGGCCTGCCGGGGGCTTGTGCCGGCTGCTGGGGGTCTGTAAGGGCCTGCCGGGGGCTTGTGCCGGCAGGCGGGTGTCTGTATGGGCATGCCGGGTGCCTGTGCCGGCTGCCAGGGGTCTGTGCGGGAATGCTGGGGGTCTTGTGTGTGCAGGCATCGTCCAATGAGACTACAAGTCCCATCGGGCGATGCCTGCTACAATGACAGTGATTGACACATTAGCCAATGATGGGACAGTAGAAGTCCCATCATCCGGCTAATGTGTTGAATGTAAAAAAATATATATATGTATACATATAACATACATACTACATACATACTACATATATACTACATTCATACAACATACATACAACATATATACTACATTCATACAACATACATACTACATACTTACTACATACATACAACATACATACAACATGCTACAGACATGCAACATACATACTACATTCATACTACATATATACTACATTCATACAACATACATACGTACATACTGCATACTTACTACATACATACAACATACATACAACATGCTACAGACATACAACATACATACAACATACATACTACATTCATACTACATATATACTACATTTATAGTAGTCCCATCATCCGGCTAATGTGTCGAATGTAAAAATATATATATATATATATATATATACATACTACATACATACTACATACATACTACATATATACTACATTCATACAACAAACATACATACAACTTATACACTACATTCATACAACATACATACTACATACTTACTACATACATACAACATACATACAACATGCTACAGACATACAACATACATACTACATTCATACTACATATATACTACATTCATAGAAAAAACACAAAAATTGAGCTTGGTTTGAGATGATACACATGCAGCGTATAAATGCATGTTGACATTGGCCATAAAACATAAAACCTGCAAAAGACAAAGTGAGCAAAAACCCTGCTGTAACTAAATAAGTAAAAGCAAAAGTGCATCTAAATAATACAGAGTTTTTAGTAATACTGTGTTTGATCAAAAGTAGCATGAAAGCCATCCCACCACGACAAGGTAACTCTGTTCGGGATAGTCCTACACTGTCTAATATTAAAAACCTTGCTTTGTGTCAAAGTTGACCTCAATGTGTGAACAAGGGCAGACAAAAGGACTGGGTCCCAAACAGTAGACACCAGTCTGGGGAAGCCTTATATACAATTTCCAGCTCAGGAGAGTGAGGCCACACCCCAGCTTGCACAGAATGCAAAAAATACAAAGAAAAAACACAAAAATTGAGCTTGGTTTGAGATGATACACATGCAGCGTATAAATGCATGTTGACATTGGCCATAAAACATAAAACCTGCAAAAGACAAAGTGAGCAAAAACCCTGCTGTAACTAAATAAGTAAAAGCAAAAGTGCATCTAAATAATACAGAGTTTTTAGTAATACTGTTTTTGATCAAAAGTAGCATGAAAGCCATCCCACCAAGACAAGGTAACTCTGTTCGGGATAGTCCTATATACTACATTCATACAACATACATACGTACATACTACATACTTACTACATACATACAACATACATACAACATGCTACAGACATACAACATACATACTACATTCATACTACATATATACTACATTCATACTACATATATACTACATTTATATTAGTCCCATCATATGGCTAATGTGTTGAATGTAAAAATATATATATATGTATACATACTACATACATACTACATACTACATACATACTACATATATAATACATTCATACAACATGCATACAACATATATACTACATTCATACATACATACATACATACTACATGCATATATACTACATTCATACAACATACATACATACTACATACATACTACATATATACTACATACATACTGCATTCATACTACATACATACTACATTCATACAACATACATACATACTACATACATATATACTACATTCATACAACATACATACATACTACATACAAACAACATACATACAACATGCTACAGACATACAAAATACTTACTACATACATACTACATACAACATACATACATTCATACAATACATACTACTTTCATACAACATACATACATACTACATACATACAACATGCTACAGACATACAACATACATACTACATACAACATACATACATTCATACAATACATACATTGTTATGAATGAGTCACCGTAGGAGGCAAAAACAGAAATGCTAACTAAGTCCAGAAAACCAGAGAAGTTGGCAGCTATCGGATTGCAGACCCCTGAACCTATCAACAACAACTAGCAGTAGCCGTGGGGGGTTCCTACGATGCCCTAGACCCCTCGATCACAGCCGGAGAACTGCCTAGCCTAAAGACAGAAAGGGAAATCTAAACTGCCCCAGAGCAGACCCCAAAGCAATAGGCAGCCCCCAACATATAATGCCGGTGAAGCAAGAAGAAAAAACACTAACGCAGATAGAAAGATAGACTGAGCAAATGTTGGGGCCCAAGCTAACTAGATAGGACAGGATAGGAAAGCTGCTGTCTGCAATCCACGAAAAACCCTATCAAAATAAGAGCCAACAGACTGACAGGGAAAAAGGCCCTGAAGACACTAGGCTTCAAAAAGACTATGTCAGTACTCAGGTATTTTCTGCAAACCGACAAAAAAGGAATTCAGCTCACCCCAGCAGGGAATGGCAGAATCCAGAAAAGCAAGGCAAACTAAAAAAAAACACAAATGCAAAAAGGAAAAGCAGAAAACTTAGCTTTTGAGGAGCAGGAATCAGACTGGTCTCCTAGAATTCCACAGAGAAATCACCAGCGAGGCAGAAGGGCGTTTGCTGCCTTATATCCAGTCAGAGATCCCCGTCGCCCAGTCATCCTCTCCCAGCTCAGGTGCTTGGTAATCAGCCTCACTACCTTCCTTCACCAGAAGAGGGAGTTCATCAGACCTCAATGGTGAAGGGGAAAATGAACTCATAACAATACATATAGACATACAATACATATAACATAGAGTACATACTCACCAATACCTGTCACATTGTTCCCCGAAGCCAGTGTCATCTATGAAAAAATATGAAAATAACAAACAAGCCATATACTCCCTGATCCGCAGAAATCCACGAGTGTCCCACGCCGATTTCCCGTGGAGAACAGCAGCATCAGCTGATGCGACCGCTCTCTACGGGGCTCCAGGAATCCAATGACGGGATGTAGGTATCCTTCCGTACTGTATTCCTCCGCCATTTTCAAAAAAATAGTCCCTAATCTCACTTTTGGCATTGCTGTGTGAAAAAGTTCCCACCCAGCTTTTGCCATAAAGTGAGACCAGGGACTATTTTTTTACAGTGGCGGAGGAATACAGTGTGGAAGGATACCTACCTCCCGTCATTGCATTCCTGGAGCCCCGTAGAGAGCGGTCGCATTAGCTGATGCTGCTGTTCTCCATGGGAAATCGGCGAGGAACACGTTGGTTTCTGCGGATCAGGGAGTATATGGCTTGTTTGTTATTTTCATATTTTTTCATAGATGACACTGGCTTCAGGGAACAATGTGACAAGTAATAGTGAGTATGTATTCTATGTTATATGTACTGTATGTATTGTATGAATGTATGAATGTATTGTATGTAGTATGTATGTAGTATGTATGTAGTATGAATGTATTTATGTTGTATGTAGTATGTATGTTGTATGTATGTTGTATGTCTGTAGCATGTTGTATATGTTGTATGTATGTAGTATGTAGTATGTTATATGAATGTAGTATATATGTATGTTTGTATGTTGTATGACTGTAGCATATATGTAGTATGTTTGCAGTATGTATGTATGTACGTTGTATGAATGTAGTATATATGTAGTATGTATGTAGTATGTACTGTATGTCTGTAGCATGTTGTATGTATGTAGTATGTATGTAGTATGAATGTAGTATGTATGAAGTATGTATGTAGTATGTACTGTATGTCTGTAGCATGTTGTATGTATGCAGTATGAATGTAGTATATATGTAGTATGTATGTATGTTGTATGAATGTAGAGTATATGTAGTATGTATGTAGTATGAATGTAGTATGTATGTATGTATGTATGCTGTATGAATATAGTGTATATGTAGTATGTATGTAGTATGTATGTATTATGAATGTAGTATATATGTGTGTATGTTGTATGAATGTAGTATATAGGTAGTATGTATGTAGTATGAATGTAGTATGTACTGTATGTCTGTAGCATGTTGTATGTATGTAATATGTATGTAGTATGTATGTAGTATGAATGCAGTATATATTGTGAGAATCATGTGGGAATAGTGGATGAGGGCAGGTATATCTCGCCCAGATTCCTTTCCTATGTGGCCTAGTCTGGTTAGTATCGCACCTGCTTACTAATGGATAATGGGAGGTGGATATAAAAGGATGCCAGGTGGTTGTGTGAGTGTCTCAGCCTGGGAACACAGAGAGCCTGTCTGTGTGAGAGACCCACGTGAGTGAAAGCAGTGCCCACTGCAACTGTGGTTTGGCTGGACGGGAGAAGCCCGCCAGTTGTTAGTTAGGTTGTCCATTGTTTAGTTAGTGCCGGACAGGCAAGGATTTGTTTTATGTTTTATATCCTTTTGCATTGCTTTCACCGTTAATAAACCTGACCCAGGGTCAGTTACACCCGAATCCCAGCTCTGCGCCTGAGTTTCATGCTGAACGCACGTGACCTTTGACCCCAGCAAAGCCGATCCCGGAGTGTTTTATCACATTGTGGTGGAGAACGCGGGCATCACGTTGCAAGCATGAGCATGGAGGACGTGGTGAAAGCACTGGTACAGTCCACCGCCGTCCAGCAAGAAGCTAATCGGGTGATGATGGCCCAGCTGAAGGAGTTGGTGGACATGACAGTTACCGATCGTTCGCTTCTCCAGCAGGTGGCGCAGCGCTTGGCAAGCTTACCTGAGCTTAACCTGGAAGCCGAGTCGAGAGTGATTCACGTGAGTCGGTACTGGCAGAAAATGACGACCGAAGATGATGTCGAGGCATACCTGACCACGTTTGAACGGACGGCGGTGCGAGAAAAATGGCCGAAGGCACGATGGGCCGGCCTGATTGCCCCGTTTCTTTCCGGTGAGGCCCAAAAGGCGTATTATGACTTGGAACCTGAAGCTGCACAGGACTTTGACAAATTGAAAGCCGAGATCTTGGCCCGGCTGGGAGTGACGACCGCTGTCCGTGCACAGAGAGTGCATCAATGGACTTATCAGCCGGATAAACCACCGCGGTCACAGATGTTCGACCTGATCCACGTGACGAAGAAGTGGCTACAACCCGAGGTGTTGACAGCGCCAGAGATAATCCAGAGAGTCGTCATGGACAAGTACCTGAGAGCTCTACCTCCAGCCCTGAGGAAGTGGGTAAGCCATGGAAATCCTACGACGGCAGATCAACTGGTGGATCTGGTGGAACGTTACTCCGTGGTGGAAGGACTCCGAGACGACGCTACCCCACCTCGTTCTTCATCATCTCCACGTGGAACCGGTAAGACTGTTCCGGGGAGTAGGGGAGATGGAAAAATCCCTAAGACAGTGGGGGAGGAAAACGGGACTGCCCGCACTGCGAGGCCGAGAGTAACGAACTATGGTCTAAGCAAGGGGCCCGTTAGGTGTTTCTGCTGCCAAGAGATGGGACATATTGCTGCGAACTGTCCGGTCACTACTGAACCCATGCAGTGCGACGTCACAGACTCTAAAAACCGCATGTCTATGGTTGCACGGGTAGTGAGTGTGAATGCCGGTCAAAAGGATGTGGAAAGGCATTTGTGTGATTTAACTGTTGATGGCAAAAATGTGGTGGCATTGTTAGACTCGGGAAGTGTGGTGACTCTGGTGAAGGCCAGTCTGGTGTCAGCCCCGACTGGACCATCAGACAAATTTTCTGTAACGTGTGTGCATGGAGACACCTGTTCGTACCTCACCACGGTCATATGCATTACTACTTCCTATGGGTCTGTGCAACATAAAGTGGGACTCGTCCCAGCGTTATTGCATGATGTTATCCTGGGCCGGGATTTTCCCCACTTCTGGCAATTGTGGGAAAATCAGTTTATGCCCTCGGGTAATAGTGTACATGATTCTTCTCCCAGGGCGCGTGTGGGTCCCGAACCCCTGGAAGAGGTCTCCCCGGAAGACTCGGGGGAAGAGTCTGCGGGAAATGACCTGCAGTTCCCGTTTTCAGTCATGGCGGGTGATACGGAGGAGACCGGGGAAGAGGAGGAGGCCGACAGCCGTCCACCTCCCCGTTTGCCGGATTTAGAAGTTCAGAAAGATGACTTCCAAAGCGAGCAAATAAAGGATCCTACCCTTTCTCAGGCTAGGACAAATGTAAAAGTGATAAATGGGGTACCCGTAGAACCGGGCTCTAGGCTGGCATATCCTTACATGGTTCTGGAGAATGATTTACTCTATCAGATAGAGAAAAAGGGGGAAGATACGGTGCAACGATTAGTCGTGCCAAAACCCTACCGGCAGCAGGTGCTGGACCTGGCCCACGGACATGTGATGGGAGGTCACCTGGGAGTCCAGAAAACCACCGAAAGGATATTACACTGTTTTGTTTGGCCAGGCATGCATCACGATATTCGTGTATATTGTGAGTCTTGTCCCGACTGCCAAGCCTCTGCACCTAAGCCCCGGTTCTGTAGCCCTTTGGTACCCCTACCTATTATTGAAGTCCCGTTTGAGAGGATTGGGATGGATTTAGTTGGGCCCCTTCCACAGTCTGCACGTGGACACCAACATATCCTGGTCATCTTGGATTATGCCACTCGTTACCCGGAGGCCATCCCTTTGCGTAACACGGCCACCAAGGCGATTGCCAAGGAACTGGTGCATGTGTTTAGTCGGGTCGGTATACCAAAACAGATACTCACCGACCAGGGGACTCCCTTTATGTCCAGGGTAATGAAGGAGCTCTGCCGATTGTTACAAATCGAACCGTTACGCACATCCGTGTATCACCCTCAAACAGACGGGTTGGTCGAACGGTTCAATAAAACTCTGAAGCAGATGCTGAGAAAGGTGATAGACAAGGATGGGAAGAACTGGGACTATTTACTTCCGTATTTGCTTTTTGCCATCAGGGAAGTACCCCAGTCTTCCACGGGATTCTCGCCTTTCGAGTTATTGTACGCCCGACGTCCTCGCGGACTGTTAGACGTTGCAAAAGAAACCTGGGAGGGTCAGGTCACTCCGTTTAAAACAGTGATAGATCACGTCACACAAATGCAGGACCGTATTGCGGCTGTTATGCCTATCGTCAAAGAACACATGATACAGGCTCAAGGAGCCCAAAAAAGAATCTATGATAGGGGCGCCAAGATCCTTACGTTTGCACCCGGAGATAGGGTGTTGATCCTGGTCCCCACGGTGGACAGTAAGTTCCTGGCAAAGTGGCAGGGCCCCTTATCATGTAAATCTGATAAAGCCCTGGAAGGATCGGTCTGCCTTGTCAGCGGAGCTGGCCCGTCCTGTCTGCTCGCATACCGTACCGGAGGTATGGGTTGCAGAGACTCTCTCGGAGCGGCAAAAGACTGAGGTCAGGCAGTTTCTACTTTACAACCAAAAGTTTTTCTCAGAAAAACCCGGGCAGACTACGCTAATGAAACATGACATCGTAACGGAACCTGGTGTCACTGTTCACGTAAAGCCCTACCGAATCCCGGAAGCGCGCCGTGAAGCCGTTTCCCGAGAAGTGAAGGCAATGTTAGAGTTAGGAGTCATTGAGGAATCGCACAGTGCGTGGTCCAGCCCGATTGTGCTAATTCCTAAACCGGACGGCACCATCCGGTTCTGCAATGACTTCAGGAAACTGAATGCGGTCTCAAAATTTGATGCCTATCCTATGCCCCGGGTCGACGAGTTAATAGATCGGTTAGGAAAAGCCCGGTATATTACGACCCTAGATCTAACAAAGGGGTATTGGCAGATCCCTCTGGCTGAGGCGGCCAGAGAAAAGACGGCATTTGCTACGCCGGAAGGTTTATTTCAGTATGTGTATATGCCGTTTGGACAGCACGGGGCACCGGCGACCTTCCAGAGACTGATGGATCGAGTCTTGAGGCCACATAGGCGGTACGCTTCGGCCTATTTGGATGACATTGTCATTTACAGCTTGGACTGGGAGACACATCTCCAGAAAGTACAAGCTGTGATTGACGACCTGTGGGAGACAGGTCTAATCGCGAACCCCAAGAAATGTCACATCGGGCTAGAAGAAGCCCGGTATTTGGGGTATGTAATTGGGAGGGGTGTTGTTAAACCCCAGGTTGAAAAGATTCAGGCGGTTCAGGACTGGCCACAATCTGTCAACAAGAAGCAGGTGCAAGCCTTCCTGGGGATCGCCGGCTATTATCGCCGGTTCATACCCAATTTTGCAGCCATCGCTACCCCCCGACGGATCTTACAAAAGGGAAAGACTCCGTCATGATTAAATGGAGTTTAGCGGCTGAAGAAGCCTTCCATGGCCTAAAACGGGCACTTTGCTCTCAGCCTGTACTGGTGACTCCAGACTTCCGCAGCGAGTTTGTGGTACAAACGGATGCCTCTGATACCAGCATCGGGGCCGTACTCTCACAAGTGAGGGACGGAGTGGAACACCCAGTCCTCTATCTCAGCAGAAAGCTGAATAAACACGAGCAAAGGTATGCAGTCGTAGAAAAAGAGTGCCTCGCCATTAAGTGGGCTCTAGAGGCCCTCAAATATTACCTGGTGGGCCGAAAGTTCAGGCTGATCACTGACCATGCCCCTCTCAAGTGGATGCACTTGAACAAGGAACGGAATAGCCGGGTGACCCGGTGGTTCCTTGCCCTGCAGGCCTACACTTTCACGGTGGAGCACCGCCCAGGGGTACAGATGGGGAATGCAGATGCCCTGTCCCGAGTGCACTGTTTGGCGGGTGTCATTGCTCGACCGGAGTGGTCTGAGCAGAGGGGGGGGATATGTGAGAATCATGTGGGAATAGTGGATGAGGGCAGGTATATCTCGCCCAGATTCCTTTCCTATGTGGCCTAGTCTGGTTAGTATCGCACCTGCTTACTAATGGATAATGGGAGGTGGATATAAAAGGATGCCAGGTGGTTGTGTGAGTGTCTCAGCCTGGGAACACAGAGAGCCTGTCTGTGTGAGAGACCCACGTGAGTGAAAGCAGTGCCCACTGCAACTGTGGTTTGGCTGGACGGGAGAAGCCCGCCAGTTGTTAGTTAGGTTGTCCATTGTTTAGTTAGTGCCGGACAGGCAAGGATTTGTTTTATGTTTTATTTCCTTTTGCATTGCTTTCACCGTTAATAAACCTGACCCAGGGTCAGTTACACCCGAATCCCAGCTCTGCGCCTGAGTTTCATGCTGAACGCACGTGACCTTTGACCCCAGCAAAGCCGATCCCGGAGTGTTTTATCACAATATGTAGTATGTATGTAGCATGTATGTATGCATGTTGTATGAATGTAGTATATATGTAGCATGTATGTAGTATGTATGTAGCATGAATGTAGTATATATGTAGTATGTATGTATGTTGTATGAATGTAGTGTATATGTAATATGTATGTAGTATGAATGTAGTATATATGTAGTATGTACTGTATGTCTGTAGCATGTTGTATGTATGTAGTATGAATGTAGTATATATGTAGTATGTATGTATGTTGTATGAATGTAGTGTATATGTAGTATGTATGTGGTATGTATGCAGTATGAATGTAGTATATATGTAGTATGTATGTTGTATGTAGCATGTATGTAGTATGTATATATATATTTTTTTTGTTTTATATTCAACACATTAGCCGGATGATGGGACTGCTACTGTCCCATCATTGGCTAATGTGTCAATCACTGTCATTGTAGCAGGCATCGCCCGATGGGACTTGTAGTCCCATCGGACAATGCCTGCACACACACAAGACCCCTGGCAGGACCGCACAGACCCCCGGCAGCCAGCACAAGCCCCCGGCAGGCCCACACAGACCCCCGGCAGCCGGCATAAGCCCCCGGCGGGCCCATACAGACCCCCAGCAGCCGGCACAAGCCCCCGGCAGGCCCGTACAGACCCCCGACAGTAGGCACAAGCCCCCGGCGGGCCCGTACAGACCCCGACAGCCGGCACAGGCCCCCGGCAGGCCCGTACAGACACCCGGCAGCCAGCACAGGCCCCCCGCAGTCGGCACAGACCGCGCATCATGATGCGCACAGACCACGCATCATGATCACATCATTTCAGCAGCCAATCACAGCCACAACAGTGGCTCATTGCATTATGGGGACTTCCGATTTCGGTATCCGATATTGAAAAAATATCGGTACTCGGTATCGGAATTCCGATACAGCGAATATCGGTCGATACCCGATATTTGCAGTATCGGAATGCTCAACACTACTGATGTGATAAAACTCGGAAAACAAAGTGCACTCTTTAATTTTTGTAAAGAAAATTTGGATGCCATGTAGCATTTGCAGAGCCCCCAATTTGCACCCCCAAAATACAGAAACACCCACAAGTGACCCTAATTGTCAAATTAAACCCCATAACGAATTTATTTAGGGGTATGGTGAGCATTTTAACCCAAAAACTACATAACATAATTTTATAAGATTGGGATGTGAAAATGAAATATGTAAGATTTTTCCGTTAAATGTTTAAGCTCACACAAGGATTTATAGGGATAATTGGACAGAACAATTTGTTATGCAAATTTTACTGAATGTGCCAATGCACCATATGCAGTTGTATAACTATCGCTTGAGCACACATTGAGAATTGGATAGTAAGGAGCGCTATTTGGCTTTTACAATGCAGGTGTTGTTTGAATAGACTGTGGGTGTTGCAGCTTCATTGTTTAACCCCTTTCTGACATCTGACACACTATCAAGTCCAGGTGCCCTGGGTCCATATTCCAGTGGATGGGATATTACATCATAGCGCTCAGCTGTGCTCACGGGGGGTGCGCAGCTGATTGTGATTATCACAGCTGACAGCTGGCACTATGTGCCAGGAGCGGTCACAGACCGCTCCCAGCGCATTAACCCCTGGCACACTGCGATCAAACATGATTGCAGTGTACTGTGGGCATAGGGAAGAATCGCACAGGGAGAGGGCTAACTGCGTGCTTCCCTGAGACTCTCGGATCAACGTGATGTGCTCACGTTGTTTCGAGGGCCTCCTCCCTGCTGAGAGCAGACGCTGAGAAAACCTCCTGCACTGCTTGTCAGATCTGACACTGCCTATGCAAAGTGTCAGATCAGCGATCTGACACAATATAGTAATGTCCCAAACTGGAACGAAGTAAAAAAAAAGTGTAAAAGTATTTTTTTAAAAATTCCTAACTAAATTAAAAAAAAATATTCTCTAATAAATTCTTCTTTTTTGAAAATAAAATAAATAAATAAATAAAAGTACATATATTTAGTATTGCCGCATCCGTAACGACCTGCCCTATAAAACTGTCCCACTAGTTAACCCCTTTAGTGAAGCCCTTCAAAAGAAAAACAAGGCAAAAAAACAATTCTTTATCATCATACCGCCGATCAAAAAGTGCAATAACAAGCGATCAAAAAGACGGATATAAATAACCATGGCACCTCTGAAAATGTCATATTGTCCTACAAAAAACAAGCCACCATACAGTGTCATCAGCACAAAAATAAAAATGTTATAGCTTGCAGAATAATGCTATGCAAAAATAATGTCATCCGCTCAATGGCGACTTTTATTCCCCATTGACTTGCATTGGGGTCGGGTTTCGGACGAAATTCCGACTTTTTTTGCCCTAGTCGGACGAGTTTCATCTGAAACAAATTTTGTTTCATGAAACCCGATCCGACCAAAGTCACTCAACTCTAATGATGACCTTTGACACTCTCAATGCTAGAATGAATGTGTCGCATGGATTTATGTCTTTTTCCATCAATTAAGGAATTTGCTCCTAAGACCTTGTGGGGGCATTACAACACATTAGGAGACCCAATCAGAGGAGAATAAAAATCCAGACTCCTTATCTATGAACTGGTCCAATATTTATGTTTCTCTCTCTCCCATAAGCATAATTCTGCTTCACGTCACTTGTCTCATCTATTGCATTTTTTCTGTGCTGTATTGTGCATAAATATGTGATTCTTCAGATTTTGTATTAGTCTATGCCTGATGAAGAGACCTGAGTAGTCTCGAAAGCTTGCAATGTGTTACCATCTTTTCACTTAGCCATTAAAAGGTATCAACCACTGAGGACTCTCAATTCTGAATATTTTTCTATCTACTGGCTAACACGGTACAAAGATATACATCTTTCCTGTATTTTTTTTTTAAACATTCAAAAAATTCCTGTGAAGCATCTGAAGGGTTAATAAACTTCTTTAATGTGGTTTTGAGCACCTTGAGGGGTGCAGTTTTTAGAATGGTGTCACTTTTGGGTATTTTCTATCATATAGACCCCTCAAAGTGACTTCAAATGTGATGTCGTCCCTAAAAAACAAATGGTGTTGTAAAAATGAGAAATCGCTGGTCAGCTTTTAACCCTTAAACTTCCTAACAAAAAAAAAATTTGGTTCCAAAATTGTGCTGATGTAAAGTAAACATGTGGGAAATGTTACTTATGAAGTTTTTTGTGTGCCATATTTCTGTGATTTGAGGGCATAAAAATTCAAAGATGGAAAATTGCGAAATTTTCTAAATTTTCGCCAAATTTCCATTTTTTTCACAAATAAACGCAAGATATATATCAATGAAATTTTACCACTATCATGAAGCACAATATGTCACGAGAATACAATGCCAGAATCAACAGGATCCATGGAAGCATTTCAAAGTTATTACCTCAGAATTGTAAAAATTGTCCCAGTCATTAACGTGCAAATGACGCTTGGAAGTAAAGGGGTTAAAGAGTTCACCTAGGAGCATAATGATTCTTTTGAGTCTACAGATGCCTTACAGAATTTTATTTATTGTGACATGTAAATGCTGGAAATTATTGTTTGGCCACACTACAGGGCTGAGAAACTAGGAGCACTTTCTGAATATCAGAATGCATATTTTGTCAGAATACTTTACAGGCAACAATTGAGGATCTCCTAAGGTAAAAAAATAAAAAGAAAACAACAAATGTGACCAAATTTTAGAAATTACACATATCGATTAATTCACCTAAGACTGCAATGATTATGGCCCCACAAGTGTTTTTTCTTTACAACATTCAATTCATACTTTTTTTCTGTAGAATTTAAAATATGCCAATTTAGTGCCAATGCATTGTGTTTAGCTTATGCTTCTGGATATATGCATCTTATAAATTGTTAAGTTCTCTGCAACAGAAATGTTAACTAGTGATGGGCGAACCAGTGGATGTTCAGGTCCAGTGGATAAGGCAAATATTTTAAAAAAATTGGTTCAGGAACCCGAACCTGATTTAGATGAATGGGGGACCTGAACATCCGTTGTTTACCACCCTGTCATCTGCATGAGAGTGCAGCAAACACAGGCTCTAACTGGCTGTAAGATTATTACCGCTGGTCAGAGAACTGCAGTTCCCACGCTGTCAGAAGACAACAGGAGCAAACAGCTGTTACCAGCGGTAAAAGGTTTACCACCGGTCACAGGCGTCGGCTAATGAGAGCGTACTACTCCCATTAGTCTACGCTGCTGTCGCCAATAACACCGAAAGCAGGTGCCACTAATGGGAGTATTCATCAGCTGAAGTCTCTACTTTAAAAAAAAATTACCTGTGGTCTCTTTTATTTTTGATATCCAGAGCAGGCAAAACTGACAGCTGTAACCCTAAGGCCTCTTTCACACTTCCGTTTTTTACAATCAGTCACAATCCGCCAGGTTTTGAAAAAAACGGATCCTCAAATTTTTTTTGAGGATCCGTTTTTTTCCCCATTGACTTGCATTAATGGCGGATTGTGATGGATTGCTGTCCGTTGCATCCGTTTTTTTTGAGGATCCGCCAAAAATTGCTGTCCGTCACCATCCTCAAAGATTTCAAAACGGAGCTTGTAACGTTTTTTTCTCTGGCGGATCCTCCACACACTCATTTAACCCGAAATTCTTTCTGGGTGCCGGACCAAAAAACAAAAAATTCTCTCTCTCTCTCTCTCTCTCTCCAGCATTTCCTTTACATTTCCGCATCTTCAGGATCCGTCTAAAAACGGATCCTGTGCCATCCGTTCACATCAGTTAACAACGTATCCGCTTGTATGACTTTTTGGCGGATTTGAACTGATGCAAAAAACTGAAGTGTGAAAGAGGCCTTAGCTGTAAGCTTTATCATGGTTAATTAACAAGAATAGAGTGGTACCCCTACCATTTTTTTAAATTATTTTAAAAAATAATTTAAAAAACAGCGTGTGGTCTGCCCCACATTTTCTACAACCAGGCTGTTAGGCATTGGGTTTCTTCCCCTGCACAGGAGGAATCCCGAGCCTTGCCTTCTGCGGTCTCCCATCCTGTCTCGATCGCAGAGGAGGCTACTCAGCAGAGACATCGATCCCAGTGTCTTGCTCTGGCTAGTGCTGTCAGTTTGGTTGCTGCTGCCACCTCTGGTTCAATTGTAGCAATTCGCACTAGCCAGCAGCAAGCAGCTCCTTGGACTAAGTCCTTCTTTCAGCCTACTGAGCATGCCCATGGGACAACCTCTCATTGGAGGTTGGGGGTCACATGCTCAGGTCCTATTGCTGCTCCAATTGGACCACTGGGAAGGTCCAGGAAGGCTGCAACAATAAAAGGTTGGCATGGCCACCAGGCCATGCACTAATATAAGAAACTATAGACAATGTGGAGTGAGCGTTCTATGCACGTAGGTATGTCTCAGGTGAATGACTCATTATGAAACCACTACCCTTGGAACACATGTGTTGCTCAGCCTTGCTAATTAGAGCCTAGGCTGAGAGTACAGGTAGGAGGCTGAGTCAGGAACTAGCATCAGCGCCAAGTAGGGGCTTGCCTGTACGCCACAGTGCACTTGGTCTGCACTCTGCAGAGCCAGCATCTATTTAGTGGTGTTCGCAGGTGCGATGCCGCACACTAGTTGGTCTAGAGGAACTCTAACCCTGTGTCTTTGGGCCAGAGTTCTGTGACTATTCACTAGCGCTCACTATGCCGAGCTCTGTGAGCTTAAACAAACTACAGCATTTATATTCTGCGGTATTGCAGTTCTATGAGGTAAAAGAGTCCACCTCAGTACACACCGGGTGACGTTAACCCGTGTGTGTTCTTCTATTATACCACCATATAGCATCCGCCATTACCGAGCAACAGTTAACATCTCTGCACGGTGGACCCCGGGCTGCGAATGCACCTCATTACCACCTTATTATTTGGTGCGTTCCGCTAGCCCGTAACACAGGCAAGCTAAGACAGACAAATGAGGGGCTGGTATTCTCACGCTGGTAAGGGACCATGAATATTGACCCCCTAGTCTAAAAAAAGCAGCTCACAACCATTCCCAAAAAAGGTGCATCTATTTGATTACCAATTCTGGCTCTATTCCCGGCTCTTCCCTCTATGCCCTGGTTCGGTGGCAAGTGGGGTAATATTTGTGGGGTTGATGTCAGCTGTTTTATAGCTGCTGACATCAAGTCCACAGGTAAGTAATAGTGAGGCATCTATAAGATGCCTCTCCATTACTAATCCAACAGTTAGACTGTAAAAAGACACAGCCAGAATAAAATCATTTGTTTGAAAAAAAAATACACTGGCTCCTTTGTTTGAAAGCAAAATAAAAAAGCAAAGTTATACTCACCTTCCGCCCATTCCATTGAAGCCCTTGTCCTCTGTTTAAAAAACAGAAAATAATAAACAATTAGGAGTGGATTAAAAATGCAGAAGTCCGGACCGTGGGTACCATCCGCAACTGTTCTGCTTACTTTCCGCATGGTGTGCACAACCACATGCGGGAAATAAGCGGAACAATGCATTCCTATGGGTGCGGGATCGCCGCGATTCCGCAAAATTAATGAGCATGCTGCGGTTTTTACCGCGAAGGGATTCCGCCGCGGTAAAAACCGCAGCATTAGCACAGCATTGCGGAATCCCATAGGAATGCATGGAATGCTTATTTTTCGTGTTTTCGCCACAAAATCGCGCGGTTAAAACCGCCCCGGAAACGCGAAAAAAATGCAACATGTGAACTCAGCCTTACAGAATAGAAAATGATACAAACTGAGTGGCACGCTTAGCAATTTCGACCTCGCCCATAAACTGTTCTACAGTATCTGGGACAAATGAGACCTATAGATCTAATTATTTTGTTCATTCATTCATACATCCCACTCCAATGAGCACTTCATCGCATTCAAACAGTCCCTCACTACTTTCAAGACCACACTCGCCACAACTAAACAAACCTACTTCTCATCTCTCATATCCTCCCTGTCTCACAACCATAAACAGTTATTCAACACCTTCAATTCTCTCCTCTGTCCCCCAGCACCTCCTCCCTCCCCACTCATCTCAGCTGAAGACTTTGCCTCATTTTTCAAGCAGAAGATTGATAACATCAGAGACAGTTTTGGTCAACAACCCCCAGAGCCCCTCCTCCCGACTTCCCAGCCCTCCACCTCCAAAACCTACTTCTCCACTATTACAGAAGATCAACTCTCCACTCTACTCTCAAGATCACATCTCACCACCTGTGCACTTGACCCAATCCCTTCCCACTTCATCCCAAACCTCACCACAGTCTTCATCCCAACACTAACCCATCTCTTCAACCTATCACTAACAACTGGTGTTTTCCCCTAAAGCTTTAAACATGCCTCCATCACACCTATCCTCAAAAAGCCCTCTCTTGACCCATCCTCTGTATCTAGCTATCGCCCTATATCACTTCTCCCCTATGCCTCCAAGCTACTGGAACAACACGTCTACCTTGAACTGTCCTCCCATCTCTCTCCTTGCTCCCTCTTCGACCGCTTACAATCTGGCTTCTGGTCACACCACTCCACTGAAACTGCCCTTACTAAGGTCACCAATGACCTCTTAACCGCCAAGAGCAAGTGACACTACTCTGTCCTCCTCCTGGACCTGTCGGCTGCCTTTGACACAGTGGACCATTCCCTATTATTACAGACCCTCTTATCCCTTGGCATCACAGACTTGGCCCTATCCTGGATCTCATCATACCTAACAGACCGGACATTCAGTGTCTCCCACTCACACACCACCTCCTCACCTCGCCCCCTATCTGTCGGAGTCCCACAAGGTTCAGTCCCAGGACCCCTGCTCTTCTCCATTTACACCTTTGGCCTGGGACAGCTCATAGAATCTCATGGCTTTCAGTATCATCTCTATGCTGATGACACACAGATCTACATCTCTGGACCAGATATCACCTCCCTACTAACCAGAATCCCTCAATGTCTGTCCACTATTTCATCCTTCTTCTCTGCTAGATTTCTGAAACTTAACATGGACAAAACAGAATTCATCATCCTTCCCCCATCTCACATGACCCCCCCAACGAAGCTATCCATTATAGTAAATGGCTGCCCACTCTCCCCAGTTCCACAAGCTTGCTGCCTCGGGGTAATCCTTGTCGCTGATCTCTCCTTCAAACCACATATCCAAGCCCTTTCCACTTACTGACGACTTCAACTCAAAAATATTTCACGAATCCGTTCATTCCTCAACCAAAAATCTGCAAAAACCCTAGTCCATGCCCTCATAATCTCTCGCCTTGACTACTGCAACCTCCTGCTCTGTGACTCTCGCACCCCTCTAATCTATTCTAAACTCTGCTGCCCGACTAATCCACCTGTCCCCCCGCTATTCCCCAGCTTCTCCCCTCTGTCAATCCCTTCACTGGCTCCCCATTGCCCAGAGACTCCAGTACAAAACCCTAACCATGACATACAAAGCCATCCACAGCCTGTGTCCTCCATACATCTGTGACCTTGTCTCCCGGTACTTTCCTGCACGCAACCTCCGATCCTCACAAGATCTCCTTCTCTACTCCCCTCTTATCTCCTCTTCCCACAATCGCATACAAGATTTCTCTCGCGCATCACCCCTACTCTGGAACTCTCTACCACAACATATCAGACTCTCACCTACCTTCGAAACCTTCAAAAAGAGCCTGAAGACCCACCTCTTCCGACAAGCCTACAACCTGCAGTAACCACCGATCGACCAAACCGCTGCATGACCAGCTCTACCCTCGCCTACTGTATTCTCACCCATCCCTTGCAGATTGTGAGCCTTCGTGGGCAGGGTGCTCTCTCCTCCTGTACCAGTTATGACTTGTATTGTTTAACATTATTGTACTTGTTTTTATTAAATATACCCCTCCTTACATGTAAAGCACCATGGAATAAAAGGCGCTATAACAATAAATAATAATAATAATACATAGTTAGTAAAAAATTATATTTAGATCAGATAATATATATATATATATATATATATATATACACACTCCTCAAAAAAATGAAAGGAACACTCAAGCAACACATCCTAGATCTGAATGAATGAAATATTTTCATTGAATACTTTGTTCTGTACAAAGTTGATTGTGCTGACAACAAAATCACACAAAAATCAACAATGGAAATCAAATTTATTAACCGATGGGCATGATGTCCCAGATGTGCTCAATCGGATTCAGGTCTCGGACAAGGGCAAGCCAGTCCATAGCTTCAATGCCGTCATCTTGCAGGAACTGCTGACACACTTCATCCACATGAGGTCTGTCATTGTCCTGCATTAGGAGGATCCCAGGGCCAACCGCACCAGCATATGGTCTCACAAGGGGTCTGAGGATCTCATCTCGGTACCTAATGGCAGTCAGGGCACCTCTGGCAAGCACATGGAGGGCTGTGCAGCCCGCCAAAGAAATGCCACCCCACACCATTTCTGACCCACTGCCAAACCGGTCATGCTGAAGGTTGTTGCAAGCTGCAGATTGCTCTCCACGGTGTCTCCAGACTCTGTCACCTCTGTCACCTCTGTCACATGTGCTCAGTGTGAACCTGCTTTCATCTGTGAAAAGCACAGGGTGCCAGAGGTGAATTTGCCAATCCTGGTGTTCTGTGGCAAATGCCAAGCATCCTGTACGATGTGGGGCTGTGAGCACAACCCCCATCTGTGGACGTTGGGCCCTCAGACCATCCTTATGGAGTCGGCTTCTTACCGTTTGTGCAGAGACATTCACATTTGTGGCCTGCAGGAGGTCGTTTTGCAGGGCTCTGGTAGTGCTCCTCCTGTTCCTCCTTGCAGAAAGGCTGAGGTAATGGTCCTGCTGCTGGGTTGTTGCCCTCCTACGTCCCCCTTCACGTCTCCTGGTGTACTGGCCTGTCTCCTGGTAGCGCCTCCAGCCTCTTGACACTACGCTGACAGGCACAGCAAACCTTCTTGCCACAGCTCGCATTGATGTGCCATCCTGGATGAGCTGCACTACCTGAGCTACTTGTGTGGGTTGTAGAGTCCGCCTCATCATACCACGAGTGTGAAAGCACAACCGACATTCAAAAGTGACCAAAACATCAGCCAGAATGCATTGGTGCTGAGATGTGGTCTGTGTTCCTCACCTGCAGAACCAACCAAGAGCGTCATAGGTTATGTTGTGAGGCAAAATTTTAACCCCGCGTGTTCCAATTCACCAAACAATTTTGCCTATTATTCTTATCATTTCTATGGTGTTATCGTCCTTCTGTTAAGCTGGAAACAACACAATTTATTACCGTGCCAACACAGACCACTCTTGTGAGTTCATTTTCTGGTCTACAAGTTGCGAGTTCTCCTTCCGGGCTCCCTCTGGTGGTGACAGGAGGTAGTGAGGCTGATTTGATCAGTAGAGATTTGCCACCTGATAAGGAGGATGACGATTGGACCTCAGGAATCTCAGATTGGATTTAAGACAGCCGACGCCCTATTCTTGTGCTGGTGATTCCTTCTGGCTTGTCAAGTCTCGGTTCTCAGCTCTGTTCCAGTCAGCTCAAGCTAAGTTTTTCTGCTAATGTTCACACTTGATTTTGTTGGTCTATTCAGTTTTTTGTGTGGTCAGCCAGCCCCGGCTGAGGCTGTGCTGAAATTCCACTCTTACTTATCTGTAATTGCCAATTTGCTTTTTGTCCCTTATTAGATTGGCCTCTTTTTGCTCTGCCTCAGAATATTTCAGAGTGCTGATATAGTGGGAGCAGTCTAGTGACTTCAGGGTTAATTTTGTTATCAGAAGTGTTGGACATTATTTTTGTAGGGTTTTTGGCAGATTGCAGACAGTGTCTTTCCTTTCCTGTCCTTTCTAGTTAGTTTGGGCCCCATCGTTTGCTCAGCCTATTTTCCTGCCTATGTTTGTGTTTTCATCTTATTTCACCATCAATACATGTGTGGGGGCTGTCTATTCCTTTGGGGTCTGCTCTGGGGCAGATAGTTTTCCCCTTTTCTTGCTTTAGGCTTATTTAGTCCTCCGGCCGTGACGGGGCGTCTAGGTTCATCGTAGGTACGCTCCACGGCTGCTGCTAGCTGTGTTGTTAGGATCATGGATCTGCAATCTGCATAGTTACCAACCACTCTGATTTTTTCTGGGGCTTAGCTTGTTTAGGTTTTTCCTACACGGTGACCCATTCATAACAGACCACCCTCTGACACAGACTGCAGGGGGAGCCCAGTATCACACAGGATAGGATTAGATCCACGACTCAGCAGTCAGTATCACACAGGATCGGATTAGATACACAGCTCAGCAGTCAGTATCACACAGGAGAGGATTAGACACATGGCTCAGCAGTCATAGAATCATAGAATCATAGAGTTGGAAGGGACCTCCTGAGCCATCTGGTCCAACCCACTGCTCAAAGCAGAATTCGCTAAATCATCCCAGACAGATATCTGTCCAGCCTCTCTTTGAAGACTTCTATTGAAGGAGAACTCACCACCTCTCATGGCAGCCTGTTCCACTCATTGATCACTCTGTCAAAAAGTTTTTTCTAATATCTAATCTGTGTCTCCTCCCATTCAGTTTCATCCCATTGCTTCTAGTCTTTCCTTGTGCAAATGGGAATAAAGATGATCCTTCTGCAATGTGACAGCCATTGAGATATTTGTAGACAGTTATTAAGTCTCCTCTCAGTCTTCTCTTTTGCAGGCTAAACATTCCCAAATCCTGCAACCTTTCCTCATAAGACAGGGTTTGCAGACCGGTCACCATTCTGGTCGCTCTTTTCTGAACTTGCTCCAGTTTGTTGATGTCTTTTTTAAAATGTGGTGCCCAAAAGTGGACACAGTATTCCAGATGAGATCTGACCAAAGAGGAGTAGAGGGCAATAATGACTTCACGTGATCTAGACTGTATGCTTCTGTTAATACATCTTAGAATTTCAATTGCATTTTTTGCTGCTGCATCACATTGTTGACTCATATTCAGTCTGTGATCTATTAGTATACCCAAGTCTTTTTCACATGTGCTGTTGCTTAGCCCTATTCCTCCCTTTCTGTATATGCTTTTTTCATTTTTATTGCCCAGATGTAGTACTTTGCATTTTTCCCTGTTAAAAACCATTCTGCTAGTTGCTGCCCACTGCTCCAGTTTATTTATATCTTTTTGAATCTTATCTCTCTCTTCTCTAGTATTAGCTATCCCTCCTAGCTTTGTGTCATCAGCAAATTTAATCAGTTTACCCTCAATTCCTTCATCTAAATTGTTGATAAAGATGTTGTACAATACAAGGCCCAGGACAGAGCCCTGTGGTACCCCACTTGAGACATTCTTCCAACTGAATGTGCAGCCATTTACGACCACTCTTTGGGTCCGATCACTAAGCCAGTTATGAATCCGCCTAACAGTTGCCTTGTCCATTCCATACTTAGTCATTTTTTCAATAGGGATTGTGTGAGATACTTTGTCAAATGCTTTGCTGAAGTCAAGATATACTATATCTACAGCATATCCCTGATCCAACCAATCAGTGATTCTGTCATAGAAGGAAATTAAGTTAGTCTGACATGACTTATTAGTTACAAACTCATGCTGACTCTGTTTAATCACTTCATTCTTATCCAGGTGCTGACATACATGTTGTTTAATAATTTGTTCAAAGATATATAGAAGTCAGACTCACTGGCCTATAGTTGCCTGGGCCCACCTTCCCCTTTTTGAAGATAGGACCAACATTTGCTCTTCTCCAGTCATCTGGGACTTCTCCTGTTCTCCACGAATTTTCAAAGATTATGGAGAGCAGTTCAAAAATGTCTTCTGCTATCTCCTTCAATACTCTGGGGTGTAATTCATCTGGACCTGGAGACATGAATTCATTTAGGATAGCTAAGTGTTTCCTCACTATATTTCTGTTTATAGTTATCCTGGATTTTTCTATTCCCTTAAAAGGACAGTGAAGAATAGTGTTAGGAGTGGCGGAAGACACTAAAAAAATAAATAAATAAAGTGCCTTCGCCACTCGGGGTCCACTGTGCGGTGGTTGGAAAAACCACTGCTGGGAGAGGCAGAGCGCTAAAGCAGTAATGTGCACAGGGTTCTAACTCACCCAGGTGCAAAATAGGCAATCTCTGTTAAGGGGACACAGAGCTGCACAGGTAAATAAGGAAAATAGTAACGCTGAGCCTGTTAAAAGCACAGGGTCTCAGCGGCACACATGCGGTAGCTGGAAATGGAGTAGTTAAATAACGGCACTACAACCGAGCGGACTTACCGAAACAAATGTGTGCTCGGCGCCGCAACTGCGCATGCCTGGAAAGACTGCAACCGCAATATCACAAGCGCGATGCAGGACGCTAAGCTGCTGGCAAAGGTGGAGCTTGTGCGCTGGCGCTAGCACAGGTACTGACTCAATACCACTCGCTCACACAGTCGTATTATCAGAGGGAAGGGGTTTCTTAATGAGTCAGTCACCAGTCCAAGCATCCGTCATCATACACACAGCAGCAGTATGAAAATGCTAGCGCATGGCATAACGGCCATGCGCACTTTTTATAGCGTACGGGACCTGCCGGAAATCTCCAAAGCCCTGAGCTAAACCAATGGAATCAGGAGCAGGACCTGAGCACCTGACTCCTGAACTCCAATGGGAGCTCGTCTCTTGGGCATGCTCAGAAGCTGGAAAAAAGGACTTAGCCTCTGGAGACAAATGTGAGAATCTGGATTCTTGCATAGGCATCATAGAACCCAGATTCCTAACATTACCCCCCTCCTAGGGCCCCCTCCTCCCTGAACCTTCCAATCCACCAGCCTGTGCCCGACAGCGGCACAGGTCTCAGACTCGTCAAATGGCGAGCATGATGTCCCGGTAGGTGAAACCGAAAACCGGGACACACGGATGGTATCAGGGGTGACCAGGTCGCCAGGTCTCAGGTGAGACACCCGGGAGACAATGGGAGTTTTAGGAGAGGGCCGCCATGTATCGGCGGGCGTAGCCAAACTTCGATCAGGACGGCTATCCCGAGCACATAGGGTGCATGCCTGAATTAATTTTTTTACGTCCTGAGCCCTGTGCAGCCACCAATACGATCCGGCCAAAGACTTCGTGGTCTGCATATAGCCACGATGGCCATCCGCATTGGGTGCGTGTACCCATGCAAGAATTTTAGGCCGCTGACAAGGAGAGGGACAGCAGTCTCGCTTACCGGCTCACAGTAAGACCATTGCGGGGAGCTGTCTTCCTGGGAAGCAGCGAGGTGATGGTAACAACCGCATATGGACTCTTGAGCCGGACATGTCTCAGAAATGGCGCGAGACACCTCCATGAGTTCTGGGGGCGGAACCTCTGGCTCGGGCAGATCCAGAGATTCAAAAAATTTGGGAGCCAGAGTACCTCTCCATTTGGAGTGGGCTCGCTCCAAACCACGTTCAGAAAAACGGAGGTCAATCCGCAAGGAGACTGATATTAACTCCTCCAGGTTGGTAGGAATCTCTCTCGTGGAGAGAGCATCCTTGACATGCTCCGCTAATCCCTTCCAAAACACAGGAATCAAAGCCTTGTCAGACCACTCCAACTCGGACGCCAATGTCCGAAAACAGACGGCGTATTGACTGACCGAGAGTGATCCCTGAGACAAGGCAAGCCGTTGGAGAGCGTTGTCGTATGTAACCCGTGGACCGAGAAACACCTGCCTGACAGCTGTTAGCAGATTAGCTGCGGTCCGGATATCCGGGTTACCATGCTCCCATAGTGGCATAGCCCATTCCAGCGCCTTGCCTGACAGTAGGGATATAATAAAGGCCACCTTAGCCCGCTCTGTAGGGAATTGCGCAGCCATCAGCTCCAGGTGGATCGAGCACTGGCTGATAAAGCCCCTGCAGGAGGCACCATCCCCAGAATATTTTTCGGGTAGCAGGAGGTGGGTACCTGTTAGCGCAAGGGCGAACATGGACATACGCCCTATGGCATCAGTAAGTGCCTGAACAGCAGTATCCGTGGCCTGCGAAGCTGCGAGGGATCTCTCAAGGGTAGCCAAGCGAGCCTCGAGCTGTCGCACGCACTGCAACAACTGCTGCTGATCTGCCATCTCCAGCCATAAAATGGCGCTAGTATTATGTTAGGAGTGGCGGAAGACACTAAAAAAATAAATAAATAAAGTGCTTTCGCCACTCGGGGTCCACTGTGCGGTGGTTGGAAAAACCGCTGCTGGGAGAGGCAGAGCACTAAAGCAGTAATGTGCACAGGGTTCTAACTCACCCAGGTGCAAAATAGGCAATCTCTGTTAAGGGGACACAGAGCTGCACAGGTAAATAAGGAAAATAGTAATGCTGAGCCTGTTAACAGCACAGGGTCTCAGTGGCACACATGCGGTAGACGGAAACGGAGTAGTTAAATAACGGCACTACAACCGAGCGGACTTACTGTAAACAAACGTGTGCTCGGCACCACAACTGCGCACGCCTGGAAAAACTGCAACCGCAATATCGCAAGCGCGATGCAGGACGCTAAGCTGCTGGTAAAGGTGGAGCTTGTGCGCGCTGGCGCTAGCGCAAGTGCTGACTGA
The DNA here is from genome assembly GCF_039654945.1 of Dendrobates tinctorius. Classification (NCBI taxonomy): domain Eukaryota; kingdom Metazoa; phylum Chordata; class Amphibia; order Anura; family Dendrobatidae; genus Dendrobates; species Dendrobates tinctorius. Next base: position 16,946,881 of record NW_027361830.1, read on the forward strand.
ATACCACTCACTCACACAGTCGTATTATCAGAGGGAAGGGGTTTCTAAATGAGTCAGTCACCAGTCCAAGCATCCATCATCATAAACACAGCAGCAGTATGAAAATACTAGGGCATGGCATAACGGCCATGCACACTTTTTATAGCGTACGGGACCTGCCGGAAATCTCCAGAGCCCTGAGCTAAACCAATGGAATCAGGAGCAGGACCTGAGCACCTGACTCCTGAACTCCAATGGGAGCTCGTCCCGTGGGCATGTTCAGAAGCTGGAAAAAAGGACTTAGCCTCTGAAGACAAATGTGAGAATCTGGATTCTCGCATAGGCATCATAGAACCCAGATTCCTAACAAATAGTTGATGTTACATTTCCTTTCTGAGAGAAAACAGAAGCAAAATAGGAATTTAAAAGTTCGGCCTTCTCAACCTCCTGTCTTACCATTTCATCATTTTTATCCTGTAAAAATCCTATAGCATCTTTGACTTTTCTTTTACTTTTGCCATATCCCCAAAATCCTTTATTATTGCTTTGTTTTGACGTCTCTTGCAAGCCTCAATTCATTGTCAGCTTTAGTAATCTGATTCGTGCCCTGCAGGTTCTGCAGACAGCATTATATTCTGTTTTAGATATGCCTCCCTCTTTCCATTTCATAAACATTTCTTTCTTCCTTTTTAGCATGTGCTTAAGTTCTGTGTTCATCCATCCTGGTTTCCTTAAATGCTTCCTATTCTTCCCTCTTTTCGGAATTGTTAATGATTGTGCTTTGAGAATTTCATTTTTCAAGATTTCCCATCCTTCCTGGACATTTTGTCCTTAAGGATATCCAGCCATTGGATCCCTCCAATTCTCTTTCTGAATCCCTTAAAATCTGCATTTCTGAAATCTAACCTTGACGTCTGAGTCTTCACAGGTCTTCCTCCTCTAGTTATCCAAAATTCTAAAATAGCATGGTCGCTACCTCCTAGGGTCCCAGCCACTTTTACCTCCTCAACCATTTCCTCCCTGTTTATAAGGATTAGATCCAAGGTAACAGTTCCCCTTGTTTTCTTCCCTACCTTTTGGAAGATAAAGTTGTCAGCAAGATAGGATTAGAATTTCCTTGACCTTTTAGTTTTGCCTGAGAGAGATTCCCAAAAAATGTCTGGATAGTTGATATCTCCCATGACAACTATGTCATATTTTTTGGAGAACTTGGCCATTTGATGCATAAAGAGTTCATCCATATCTTCAGCTTGCACAGGCGGCTTGTAGTAAATGCCTACAATGATGTCCTTTCCATTGTTCTGTCCTTGTATTCTTACCCAAACAGTTTCCACAGAACTCCCAGTCTCTGAAGCTTCAATCTCTGTGCAGATATACATGTTTCTAACATACAATGCGACACCTCCTCCTCGTTTATCAAGTCTGTTTCTTGCAAATAAGTTGTATCCTTCTAGTCAGTATCACACTGCATAGGATTAGATACACGGCTGAGCAGTCAGTAACACACGATAGGATTAGATACACAGCTCAGCAGAAAGTATCACACAGGAGAGGATTAGGTACACAGCTCAGCAGACATTATCACACAGGATAGGGTTAGATACACAGCTCAGAAACAGGATGTGCCAAAGGAGAGGACATTTTCTTTCCAAGAATTCCACTCATTCCATCTGATTTGTTTTTTTATTTTAAACGCCTCCAGTTTCCAGTTCAAACAGAATAGGATTAGATACACGGCTCAGCAGTCAGTATCACACAGGATAGGATTAGATACACAGCTGAGCAGTCAGTATCACACAGGATAGGATTAGATACACAGCTGAGCAGTCAGTAACACATGATAGGATTAGATACACAGCTCAGCAGAAAGCATCACACAGGAGAGGATTAGGTACACAGCTCAGCAGACATTATCACATAGGATAGGGTTAGATACACAGCTCAGAAACAGGATGTGCCACAGGAGTGGACATTTTCATTCCAAGAATTCCACTCATTCCATCTGATTTGTTTTTTTATTTTAAACGCCTCCAGTTTACAGTTCAACTGCTATTTGCAATGTCCGTTAACAATGCTCAGGGACAGTCCTTGAAAGTAGTAGGGATCGATTTGCAATCTCCATGCTTTTCTCATGGTCAACTTTATGTGGTCTGTTCAAGTATTGGAACTGCCAAAAACATATTCATCTTTTCACCGAAAGGAAAAACCAAAAGTGTTGTTTATCAAAAGGCTCTTGAATGAGTTGAAAATAAAATACTATCAATACTTGGGTAACCGTTTAGTTAATTTGCGTTGCAAATCTGCAGTGTTGAATATATGATGTGATATGTTTTTATGTGCAATATAATCATTATAATTTGTTATAACCAACCACAGTTGTTTACTATGCCCAGGCAACGCCGGGCTCTTCAGCTAGTAAATATATATATATATATATATATATATATATATACATACACTACAGCCATTGTCAAAACTATTGGCATCCTTTAAATTGTTCCAGAAAGTGAAGTACTTCTCCCCAAAAAATTTGCAATTACAAATGCTTTGTTATACACATGAAAAAAAAAAATCAGTCACGCAATTTTTTTATTCCATTTACCGATCACCATAAATAATCTGTTTATTTTGTTTTATTGAATGTTGTGATGGTAGGGATAACAAATGTGTCCCATTTAGGCTAATTTCACACTTGCTTTTTTTTGCAGCGTGTTTTTCCCGCAAAAAAACGCATTGAAAAAACGCATACAAACGCATACAAATGCTGCGTTTTTTTCAAGCATTTTTATGAGCATGCATGAAAAAAACGCAGCGTTTTTATGCGTTTGTATGCGTTTTTAGTGCGTTTTTACCGCGTTTGCGTTTTTTCCAACATTAGGTGGCCCCTCACACTAACCCAAACCATGACTTTACTAACCCTAACCCTAACCCTGACCCTAACCCTAACCCTGACCCTGACCCTAACCCTGACCCTAACCCTAACCCTGACCCTAACCCTAACCCTGACCCTAACCCTAACCCTAACCCTTAACCAAACCATACTAACCCTAACCCTGACCCTAACCCTAACCCTAACCCTGACCCTAACCCTAACCCTGACCCTAACCCTGACCCTAACCCTAACCCTTAACCAAACCATACTAACCCTAACCCTAACCCTAACCATGACCCTAACCCTGACCCTAACCCTAACCCTTAACCAAACCATACTAACCCTAACCCTAACCCTGACCCTAACCCTGACCCTAACCCTAACCCTTAACCAAACCATACTAACCCTAACCCTGACCCTAACCCTGACCCTAACCCTAACCCTTAACCAAACCATACTAACCCTAACCCTAACCCTAACCCTGACCCTAACCCTAACCCTAAACCCCCTTAACTGACCCTAACTCTAACCCAAACCCCTAAATTCCACTGTCAAACTAATGGTAAAAAAAAATGCATGCGCAAAAAAACACATACATAAGCATGCCAATGCGCACATATGCGCACCCATAGACTTATAATGGGTGTCCTGCTGTAAAAAAACGCATTGCGCGCGCATGCGTTTTTTTGAGGCAAGTCGGACGCCCAAAAAATGCAACAGGATGCATTTTGTGCGCCCAAGCGCATACCGCAAAAAAAGCATGCGCGGAAAAACGCATACAAACGCATGTGTATGCGCACATAAGCGCATCCCATGCAAAGTATAGGAAAAAAAAACGCATGCGTTTTTTAGCGCTAAAATCCCGCGAAAAAAAACGCAAGTGTGAAACCAGCCTTATTTGCTGATTTTTGAGGGTATACGCATACGATACGGAAGTAGCAGTGCTTTGGACGCAGCGCATGTTCGCTGTGTCAAAAGCACTGCTGTCTATTGAACACAGGTGAATCCGCAAGTGTTTACTGAGTCGTGCGGATTCATCATGTTCAATACATTCTATGGGTGAAATTGCAGTGATGTGGTCTGGAAATACGAGCAGCATGTCTGTCTCCGCGGGTGAGCTGCGGACATCTGTGGACGCAAAATTAACTTGGGATTTCTTGAAATCCCATCCACTATGCTGTGACATCTGGCCGCTGTGGATTGGATATACCCTTATGGTTTTAGTGCATTTGAAATGTTATTTTGTAATAGCTTTTTCTTTATTTTTTTAGTAGTTTTTAGGAAGAAAAAGATCTGACTTTTATTTTACTCCTACAATGCAGGTACATAGAAATGCACTGATATTTAGAGATATAGAACCATAAACAAAGGACATAAAATAATAATAAATTTAAAAGTGTCCTCACTTACAGCAAATCACAATTCAAATGCCTTGACAGCAAGCAGGCCACCTTCATAAGATAGAAGGGGCAGCACAGGAACAAAATACTGATCAAGCAACCATTAATAAACCTACAAAACATGAGGGGGTGGTTGCCTACTATTATACAGTGGGTCCGGAAAATATTCAGACCCATTTACATTTTTCACTCTTTGTTTCATTGCAGCCATTTGGTAAATTCAAAAAAGTTCATTTTTTCTCATTAATGTACACTCTGCACCTCATCTTGACTGAAAAAAAAAATAAGAAATTTACAAATTTTTGCAAATTTAATTAAAAAAGAAAAGCTGACATATCACTTGGTCATATAAGTATTCAGACCCTTTGCTCAGTATTGAGTAGAATCACCCTTTTGAGCTAGTACAGCCATGAATCTTCTTGGGAATGATGCCACAAGTTTTTCACACCTGGATTTGGGATCCTCTGCCAATCTTTCTTGCAGATCTTCTCCAGTTCCATCAGTTGGATGGTGAACGTTGGTGGACAGCAATTTTCAGGTCTTTCCAAAGATGCTAAATTGGGTTTAGGTCAGGGCTCTGGCTGGGCCAGTGAAGAATGGTCACAGAGTTGTTCTGAAGCCACTCCTTTGGTTTTTCATTTGTGTGCTTCAGGTCATTGTCTTGTGGGAAGGTGAATCTTCAGCCAAGTCTGAGGTCCAGAACACTGTGGAGGAGGTTTTCATCCAGGATATCTCTGTACTTGGCCAGAATTCATGTGTCCCTCAATGGCAACCTGTCATCCTATCCCTGCAGCTGAAAACCACCCTCCATAGCATGATGCTGCCACCACTATGTTTCACTGTTGGGATTGTATTGGGCAGGTGATGAGTAGTGCCTGGTTTTCTCCATACATACCTCTTAGAATTATTACAAAAAGTTCTATCTTCATCTCATCAGACCAGAGAATCTTATTTCTTATAGATTGGGAGTCCTTCATCTGTTTTTTAGCAAACTCTATGCGGGCTTTCATATGTCTTGCGTTGAAGAGAGGCTTCTGTTGGGCCACTCTGCCATAAAGTGCTGACTGGTGTTGGGCTGCAGTGATAGTTGACTTTGTGGAACTTTCTCCCATCTCCCTACTGCATCTCTGGAGATCAGCTACAGTAATCTTGGGGTTCTTCTTATCCTCTCTCACCAAGGTTCTTCTCCCACAATTGCTCAGTTTGGCTGGATGGTCAGGTCTATGAAGACTTCTGGTGGTCCCAAACTTCTTACATTTAAGGATTATGGAGGCTACTGTACTTGAGTACAGGAACCTTGAGTACTGCATAAATTCTTTTGCCACCTTGGCCAAATCTGTGCCTTGCCACAATTCTGACTCCGAGCTCCTTGGCCAGTTCCTTTGACCTCATGATTCTCTTTTGGTTTGACAGGCGCTGTGAGCTATGAGGTCTTATCTAGACAGGTGTGTGCCTTTACAAATCAAGTCCTATCTATTTAATTAAGTACAACTGGACTCCAATGAAGGAGTAGAACCGTCTCAAGGAGGATCACAAGGAAATGGACAGCATGTGACTTAAATGTAAGCGTCTGAGCAAAGGGTCTGAATACTTATGACCATGTGATATTTCAGTTTTTCTTTTTTAATAAATTTGCAAAAATTTCTACATTTCTGTTTTTTTTCATTCAAGACAGGGTGCAGAGTATACGTTAATGAGAAAAAAATGAACTTTTTTGAATTTACCAAATGGCTACAATAAAACAAAGAGTGAACAATTTAAAGGGGTCTAAATACTTTCTATATCCACTGTAAATGCACATAGATACAGTGGCATGTAAAAGTTTGGACACCCCTGGTCAAAATTACTGTTTTGTGAACAGAAAAGATGACGCATTTAATTTATCTTTTAGGCAAAAATATATATGTTGTAATTTATTCATTTTAATAATTACAAAAAAGAAAATGGGCCTATTCAAATTTTGAGCACCCTTGCAGATTTGTGTGATAACTTTGGCCAAGGTTTCAGACTTTAATTAGCCTGTTAGGGTTATGGCTTGTTCACTATCAACATTAGGAAAGGCCAGATGATGCAAATTTCACTCTTTATAAAAACCCAGTCTCCTCTAACCTTGTGCCAAAAAAACGGCAGCCATGGGTTCTTTAAAGCAATTGCCTAGCACTCTGAAAATGAAAATTGTGGAAGGTCAACAAAGCAGAAGAAGGCTACAAGAAGATAGCAAAGCATTTTCAAGTTGTCCTTTCCTTAATTTGAAATTTAGGTAAGAAACGGCAGTTAACAAGAACAGTGAAGGTCCAGGTAAGTTTTGGAAGACCAACCAAAATTTCAGCGAAAGCTGCTTGTAGGATTGCTAGAGAGGCAAATCAGAAGTCTGCTTAATGGCAAAAGACCTTCAGAAAGATTTGGCAGACTCTGGAGTTGTGGTATATTTTTATACTATTCAGAGACACCTGCACAAATGTGGCCTCATGGAAAAGTCATCAGAAGAAAACCTCCCCTGGGTCCTCACCATAAAATTCAGTCATGAGTATGCAAAAGAACATCTAAACAAGCCTGACACATTTTGGAAACAAGTCCTTTGGATCGATGAGGTCAAAATAGAACTCTTTGGGAACAATAAATAAAGTTATGTGCGGAGAAAAAAAAAGGCACAAAATTTCAGGAAAAGAACATCTCACCATCCGTTAAACATGTGAATGGATCAATCATGCTTTAGGGTTGTGTTGAAACCAATTGCACGGGATCATTTCATGGGTAGAGGAAAGAATGGATTCAGTGAAATTTCAACAAATTCTTAAAGCAAACATAATACCATCTGTAAAAATTCTGAAGCTGAAAATAGAATGGCTTCTACAAATGGATAATAATCCTAAACATTTGTCAAAATGCACAATAGACTACCTCAAAAGACGCATGCTGGCAGGATATAACAGACAGGTTCCATGCATTGCAGTGTTGGTGCATTACAATGAACATGTAGACATTGGCATTGCCATGTCTGGAATGATCTGAACTATAAAACTGCCCCACTAGTTAAGCACTTCAGTGAACACAGTACAAACTGGCAAAACTATATGGTTTTTCAGCATACTGCTGGTCAAAAAGATCAATGTACCGTATATACTCAAGTATCAGCTGACCCGAGTATAAGCTGAGGCACCTACTTTTGCCATGAAAACTGGATCAGCTTATTGACTCGAGTATAAGGGGGTATGCATTGTCCCCTCATCCCTATGTGGTATGCATGGCTCCCCTGTACCTGTCACTTTATGCATGGCTCCTCCATCCCCAGTCCCTGTCATTGTGTGTATGGACATATGGCTCCCCAGTCCCTCTCCTGGTATGCATGGCTCTCTAATTCCTATCCTGTATGCATGGCTCCCCCGGGTCCCTATACTGTATGCATGGCTCTCCAGTCCCTATCCTGTATACATGGCTCTCCAGTCCCTATCCTGTATGCATGGTTCTCCCGGTCCCCATCCTGTATGCATGGCTCTCCAGTCCCTATCCTGTATACATGGCTCTCCCAGTCCTTATCCTGTATACATGGCTCTCCAGTCCCTTTCTTGTATACATGGCTGTCCAGTCCCTGTCCTGTATACATGGCTCTCCAGTCCCTATCCTGTATGCATGGCTCTCCAGTCCCTATCTTGTATGCACGGCTCTCCAGTCCATTTTCTGTATGCATGGCTCCCACTCCCTGTCATGGTATGCTTGGATCCCCAATCCCTATCCTGTATGCATGGCTCTCCAGTCCCTATCCTGTATGCATGGCTCTCCTGGTCCCTATCCAGTATGCATGGCTCCCCAGTCCCTATCCTGCATGCATGGCTCTCCAGTCTCTATCCTGTATGCATGGCTCTCCAGTCCCTATCCTGCATGCATGGCTCTCCAGTCCCTATCCTGTATGCATGGCTCACCAGTCCCTATCCTGTATGCATGACTCACCAGTCCCTATCCTGTATGCATGGCTCACCAGTCCCTATCCTGTATGCATGGCTCACCAGTCCCTATCTTGTATGCACGGCTCTCCAGTCCATTTTCTGTATGCATGGCTCCCACTCCCTGTCATGGTATGCCTGGATCCCCAATCCCTATCCTGTATGCATGGCTCTCCAGTCCCTATCCTGTATGCATGGCTCTCCTGGTCCCTATCCAGTATGCATGGCTCCCCAGTCCCTATCATGTATGCATGGCTCTCCAGTCCCTATCCTGTATTCATGGCTCTTGAGTCCCTATCCTGTATGCACGGCTCTCCAATCCCTATCCTGTATGCATGGCTCTCCAGTCCCTATCTTTCATTCATGGCTCTCCATTCCATTTTCTGTATGCACGGCTCCCACTCCCTGTCATGGTATGCATGGATCCAAAATCCCTATCCTGTATGCATGGCTCTCCAGTCCCTATCCTGTATGCATGGCTCTCCAGTCCCTATCCTATATACATGGCTCTCCAGTCCCTATCCTGTATACATGGCTCTCCCAGTCCTTATCCTGTATACATGGCTCTCCAGTCCCTTTCTTGTATACATGGCTGTCCAGTCCCTGTCCTGTATACATGGCTCTCCAGTCCCTATCCTGTATACATGGCTCTCCAGTCCCTATCCTGTATGCATGGCTCTCCAGTCCCTCACTGTCATGGTATGCATGGATTCCCAGTCCCCATCCTGTATGCATGGCTCCCCAGTCCATATCCTGTGTGCATGGTTCTCCAGTCCCTATCCTGCATGCATGGCTCTCCCAGTCCCTATCCTGTATGCATGGCTCTCTAGTTCCTATCCTGTATGCATGGCTCCCCCGGGTCCCTATACTGTATGCATGGCTCTCCAGTCCCTATCCTGTATACATGGCTCTCCAGTCCCTATCCGGTATGCATGGTTCTCCCGGTCCCTATCCTGTATGCATGGCTCTCCAGTCCCTACCCTGTATGAATGGCTCTCCAGTCCCTATCCTGTATGCATGGCTCTCCAGTCCCTATCCTGTATGCATGGCTCTCCAGTCCCTATCTTGTATGCACGGCTCTCCAGTCCATTTTCTGTATGCATGGCTCCCACTCCCTGTCATGGTATGCTTGGATCCCCAATCCCTATACTGTATGCATGGCTCTCCAGTCCCTATCCTGTATACATGGCTCTCCAGTCCCTATCCTGTATGCATGGTTCTCCCGGTCCCTATCCTGTATGCATGGCTCCCCACTCCCTACCCTGTATGAATGGCTCTCCAGTCCCTATCCTGTATGCATGGCTCACCAGTCCCTATCTTGTATGCATGGCTCTCCAGTCCATTTTCTGTATGCATGGCTCCCACTCCCTGTCATGGTATGCATGGATCCCCAATCCCTATCCTGTATGCATGGCTCTCCAGTCCCTATCCTGTATGCATGGCTCTCCAGTCCCTATCCTGTATGCATGGCTCTCCAGTCCCTATCCTGTATGCATGGCTCTCCAGTCCCTATCCTGTATACATGGCTCTCCCAGTCCTTATCCTGTATACATGGCTCTCCAGTCCCTTTCTTGTATACATGGCTGTCCAGTCCCTGTCCTGTATGCATGGCTCTCCAGTCCCTATCCTGTATACATGGCTCTCCAGTCCCTATCCTGTATACATGGCTCTCCAGTCCATATCCTGTGTGCATGGTTCTCCAGTCCCTATCCTGCATGCATGGCTCTCCCAGTCCCTATCCTGTATGCATGGCTCTCTAGTTCCTATCCTGTATGCATGGCTCCCCTGGGTTCCTATACTGTATGCATGGCTCTCCAGTCCCTATCCTGTATACATGGCTCTCCAGTCCCTATCCGGTATGCATGGTTCTCCCGGTCCCTATCCTGTATGCATGGCTCTCCAGTCCCTACCCTGTATGAATGGCTCTCCAGTCCCTATCCTGTATGCATGGCTCTCCAGTCCCTATCTTGTATGCACGGCTCTCCAGTCCATTTTCTGTATGCATGGCTCCCACTCCCTGTCATGGTATGCTTGGATCCCCAATCCCTATACTGTATGCATGGCTCTCCAGTCCCTATCCTGTATACATGGCTCTCCAGTCCCTATCCTGTATGCATGGTTCTCCCGGTCCCTATCCTGTATGCATGGCTCCCCACTCCCTACCCTGTATGAATGGCTCTCCAGTCCCTATCCTGTATGCATGGCTCACCAGTCCCTATCTTGTATGCATGGCTCTCCAGTCCATTTTCTGTATGTATGGCTCCCACTCCCTGTCATGGTATGCATGGATCCCCAATCCCTATCCTGTATGCATGGCTCTCCAGTCCCTATCCTGTATGCATGGCTCTCCAGTCCCTATCCTGTATGCATGGCTCTCCAGTCCCTATCCTGTATGCATGGCTCTCCAGTCCCTATCCTGTATACATGGCTCTCCCAGTCCTTATCCTGTATACATGGCTCTCCAGTCCCTTTCTTGTATACATGGCTGTCCAGTCCCTGTCCTGTATGCATGGCTCTCCAGTCCCTATCCTATATACATGGCTCTCCAGTCCCTATCCTGTATGCATGGCTCTCCAGTCCCTCACTGTCATGGTATGCATGGATTCCCAGTCCCCATCCTGTATGCATGGCTCCCCAGTCCATATCCTGTGTGCATGGTTCTCCAGTACCTATCCTGCATGCATGGCTCTCCCAGCCCCTATCCTGTATGAATGGCTCTCCAGTCCCTATCCTGTATGCATGGCTCTCCAGTCCCTATCCTGTATGCATGGCTCTCCAGTCCCTATCTTGTATGCACGGCTCTCCAGTCCATTTTCTGTATGCATGGCTCCCACTCCCTGTCATGGTATGCTTGGATCCCCAATCCCTATCCTGTATGCATGGCTCTCCAGTCCCTATCCTGTATGCATGGCTCTCCTGGTCCCTATCCAGTATGCATGGCTCCCCAGTCCCTATCATGTATGCATGGCTCTCCAGTCCCTATCCTGTATGCACGGCTCTCCAATCCCTATCCTGTATGCATGGCTCTCCAGTCCCTATCTTGCATGCATGGCTCTCCATTCCATTTTCTGTATGCACGGCTCCCACTCCCTGTCATGGTATGCATGGATCCAAAATCCCTATCCTGTATGCATGGCTCTCCAGTCCCTATCCTGTATGCATGGCTCTCCAGTCCCTATCCTCTATACATGGCTCTCCAGTCCCTATCCTGTATACATGGCTCTCCCAGTCCTTATCCTGTATACATGGCTCTCCAGTCCCTTTCTTGTATACATGGCTGTCCAGTCCCTGTCCTGTATACATGGCTCTCCAGTCCCTATCCTGTATACATGGCTCTCCAGTCCCTATCCTGTATGCATGGCTCTCCAGTCCCTCACTGTCATGGTATGCATGGATTCCCAGTCCCCATCCTGTATGCATGGCTCCCCAGTCCATATCCTGTGTGCATGGTTCTCCAGTCCCTATCCTGCATGCATGGCTCTCCCAGTCCCTATCCTGTATGCATGGCTCTCTAGTTCCTATCCTGTATGCATGGCTCCCCCGGGTCCCTATACTGTATGCATGGCTCTCCAGTCCCTATCCTGTATACATGGCTCTCCAGTCCCTATCCGGTATGCATGGTTCTCCCGGTCCCTATCCTGTATGCATGGCTCCCCAGTCCCTACCCTGTATGAATGGCTCTCCAGTCCCTATCCTGTATGCATGGCTCTCCAGTCCCTATCCTGGATGCATGGCTCTCCAGTCCCTATCCTGTATGCATGGCTCACCAGTCCCTATCTTGTATGCACGGCTCTCCAGTCCATTTTCTGTATGCATGGCTCCCACTCCCTGTCATGGTATGCATGGATCCCAAATCCCTATCCTCTATGCATGGCTCTCCAGTCCCTGTCCTGTATGCATGGCTCTCCAGTCCCTATCCTGTATGCATGGCTCTCCAGTCCCTATCCTGTATGCATGGCTCTCCAGTCCCTATCCTGTATACATGGCTCTCCCAGTCCTTATCCTGTATACATGGCTCTCCAGTCCCTTTCTTGTATACATGGCTGTCCAGTCCCTGTCCTGTATGCATGGCTCTCCAGTCCCTATCCTGTATGCATGGCTCTCCAGTCCCTATCCTGTATACATGGCTCTCCAGTCCCTATCCTGTATGCATGGCTCTCCAGTCCCTCACTGTCATGGTATGCATGGATTCCCAGTCCCCATTCTGTATGCATGGCTCCCCAGTCCATATCCTGTGTGCATGGTTCTCCAGTCCCTATCCTGCATGCATGGCTCTCCCAGTCCCTATCCTGTATGTATGGCTCTCCCAGTCCCTATCCTGTATGTATGGCTCTCCCAGTCCCCATCCTGTATGCATGGCTCCCCAGTCCCTATCCTGTATGCATGGCTCTCCAGTCCAAATCCTGTATGTATGGCTCCCCAGTCCCTCTCCGGGCATGCATAACTCCTTATCCCTTATATGATTCCTGTTAAAAAAAAAAGAAAAAAACATCCTATTTAACTGACTGCGCTCCCTCGGTGGCACTGCATCTCTCTTCCAGCCGAGCGGTCACGTGGTACAGCTCATTAAGGTAATGAATATGCACTCCACGCCTATGGGAGTGGAGAGGCATGCATATTCATTACCTTAATGAGCGGTACCACGTGACCTCTCGGATAGAAGATAGCTGCTGGTGGCGACACCCGGAACAAGGTGGTGTCACCCACTCACCAAGGGCACACAGGCAGGTGAGTATGTGTGCTGGAAGCCGATGGCTGTGGCTGGCACTGTGCACTATTACTGCAGCGGCACAGGCTTTAGTCACAGAAACCAGTTCCTGGCTCTGTGACCCGCAGCTCTGCCGCTCCCCCTCCTCCGATGGCCCTTGTGTTATGATTAGGTCACCAAGGAGGATAACTGGGGAAAAAGCTAGGCAACCAGAAAGGTTGGTAACTAAGCGGATTGCAGACCCCAAACTAACAACACAACTAGAATTAGCCGTGGGACGTACCTACGATGCCCTAGACGCCTCGGCACAGCCAAAGAGTTAACTAAGCCTAAAGAAAGAAAGGGGAAAGCTAAACTGCCCCGGAGTAGAACCCCAATGGAATAGATAGCCCCATACATATATTGCTGGTGAGACAAGATTAGGCACAAACACAGGCAGAAAATAGAGTAAGGAAATGATGGGGCCCAAACTGTCTAGATAGAACAGGACAGGAAAGATACTGTCTGCAATCACGCAAAAAACCCTAAGAAAAATCCAACACGCATGATATGCAAAAATACTGAGGCCACACGAACTCTCCCCCACTAGATCAGAATTCTGGTGTGAACTGGAAGCAAAACAAAAGATACTGATATAACAGGGGACTAGCAATACTGAACAGACTGACATAAGCTGTGGCATATGGAACAGGGTCCAGTACTGGTCCCAGCAGGGAACAATGCTGAACCCAAATAGCAAAGCAGAAAGCAGAGAAAGGCAAAAACTGGATCAAATGCAAAAAGATTTCAGCAAACAAATAACTTATCTGAACGATGGAGGACCAAGCAGGGGGCAAGCGGACTTCAAACTGCACAGGAAGAAAACCAAATCACCAGCAACAACTGAGGGGAGCTTGCTGACTTAAATCTTCCCAGTCTGTAACACCTGACCTCCAATCATCCTCTTCAGGTGATTGTCTTCTGTCAACCCAACCAGCTCCATTACCCGCAGCACCCACCAGAGGGAGCCCAAACTCAGTAGTCAGGTCAAAAGTGTTCACAACACCCCTGTCTCTTACCCGCTGCTTTGCCACTCCCATTCCACGCTGGCTCCTGGCTCCTACCCGCTGCCCTCCTTCCCCGATGGCTTTCTGGGACAACTGGGACCATGACTCGTGTATAAGCCGAGGGTGGCATTTTCAGCACAAAAAAAATGTGCTGAAAAACTTGGCTTATACACGTGTATATTAGGTAACTAAAAATGGTATAACTGAAAACATCAGTGTCCTGCCAAAAACAAGCTTCTACTGTACATAGAGCTCCATCAGTGGATAAATGAAAATGTTACAGCTCTCACAATAAAGTGATGCAAAAACAATATTTTTCTATAAAATTGTTTTTATTATGTAGAAGCAACAAAACAAAAAAATATATAAATGTGGTATCGCTGTATTCGTACTGACCCGAATAATAAAGCTTTCTTATCACTTTTACAACAGGGTAAACATCATACAGGAAATGTATGTGCCCTAAAATGGTGCCAATAAAAACATCAACTTGTTCCGCAAAAAAACAAGGCCTCACATGACTCTGTCATCTGAAATATGGAAATATTAATGCTTTCAAATCATTGTAATTCACAGACCAAAAGAATAAAGTTATCTAATCACTTATACTGCACAAGCAAGAGCATAAAGAATAAATAAAACCAATTCTTGACATGCAGATGATTTGTTTGTTGATCGCAGTTAGGCTCGGCTCACATTTATCCTGTGCTGGTGCTGAGTGCTTACATCGAGGCTTCCTTGTAGATCTCTGAAATACGTGATTCAGACAGAACCCCCAACCTAAGATGCTCTATAAAGGGGCAGACGGAGGCACTATGAACACCATCTGGCCTATCATCTGGTGGTGTTCATCTTTTTAGGCTTGCATAAAATAGAGTCCAGGCACATTTGTATGCACCTGTGAAAAGTTGGATGCAGCCAAACATAAACGAGATGGAGTCCAGAGTTAATCTGCTGCCTCATTCATGAATGGATCCCTCGGGGATTTTATCTGAATTACGTATTTTGAAGATTTTGATGGAAACTCCAAATGTAAGTGATCAGCGTAGAGCACAGTATAGAAGTCATACAAAATGTACTGTACCCCTAAATGCCACCAATAAAAGCTTCTACTCATCCCACAAGAAAACAAGTCACCACTCAGGTTCATCATATGTTAACAGAAATGTAGGGTGTGACCACATTACTGGTAACACATAGACTGTGGAAAATTGATGACATGGCACCAAACAAAAGAAATCCAGTGAAATCTTATGTTGCTAATCCAAATACTCCTTTCTACCTGAGCCCGACAGTTTGCATAACAGTTGAGCATCCAGCTCTTTGGCATTACTGCAGGGAGTAGAGTCCACTTAATTTACGGTGTGCGTGTCTCCAAAATCACGAGATGGGCACAATGTACGAGCATTACAATGTAAGGGTACTACAATGAACTGGGCACTACAATGGCATATTTACATTTCACTTAGTAACATCCTTTGATGCATATTTCTCGAAAACACCCATGGAGTCAAAATCATCACTACACCTGTAGATAAATTCCACAGGGGTGCAATTTCCAAATTGGGGTCAATTGAGGGGGATTTTGCTTTTCTGGCACTTAGGGGCTCTGTATATGGAGTCTGCAAACCATTCAAAGAAAATTTGTTCTCCAAGAGTTAAATAGTGTTCCTTCTTTCTCAAGTCTTACTGTGTGACCAAACAATTTCTCATTGAGAAAATGTAAAATCTGGTGCTAGAACAATATTATAGTGGTAAAAATGTAATTTTTTTTCTTCACAGCTCAATGTTATACAATTTTGTGAAACACATGTGGTGTCAATATCATCACTGCACCCCTAGATGATTTCATTACAAGATGTAGTTTGTAAAATGGAGTCACTTATGGAAGTATTGCTGCTCTGACACCTCAGAGGCACTGCCAATGTGACAAGGCACCCGCAAAATATTATAGGATGCTTCTTCCCTTCTCAATTTTTTACTGTAACTAAAAAGTAGTTTTCGACCACATAGGGGCACTTTCATTTTCAGGACATATTGATTAAAACATTATGGGATCTATTTTCTCCTGTTACCTTTGTGAAAATGAAAAATTTGGGGCAAAAACAAGATTTCTGGTGAAAAAATGTCATTTTTAATTTTCACGGTCCCTAAAAATGTTGTTAGAAAAATGAGAAATTGCTGATAAAATGTGGGAAATGCTATTTATTAACTATTTTGTGTGGTATGACTATATGATTTAAGGGCATAAATATTTAAAGTTTGAAAACTGTAAAATTGTTCTAATTTAGTGCCAAATTTTTTACATTTTCATAAACAAACGTAAATCACATTGACCAAAATTTACAAGTATCAAGAAGTACAACATGTCACAAAACAACAGTCTCAGAATCATCAGGATATGTTAAAGCATTCTAGAGTTATTAACACAGAGTGTCACCTTTGGAAATTAAGACTTGGTCATTAACGTACAAAGTGGCTCCGTCCCTAAGAGATTAAAACATGACATACCAACAAGAAACAAAATGCAGCACAATGAAAAAAATGCAAGCAATCTAATTTACTTAATATGTGCAGAAATGGTACAGAAAAAAATCACCAAAAGCTCATCTGGAAACTTATCAGCTGTTTTTACCTTCAGGAGTAGCCATCTTTAAATAATAAATAGATCTGAACATTTTGGTTCTGCTCAATGTGTTGGAGCTCCAGATAAAAATGCAGATTGGCTGTTATTCATTTGAATAGGAGCTGATCAACATCAACAGCAGCTATTAGACATTAAATGCAGCTTTGCTGGTCATCTGCATTCAGTGTTTATATCAAGCTTCAACCTCCCAGCTGAATAGTGAGGGCGTCCAGGTCTCTACTTTCCACTGAGCAGAGGAGGTCCCAAGTCTAGGGTACCTGGTTGTGTTGAACAGTACTGGCTATCTACAATATTTGTTACATTTTTCTATTTTTGTAATCACCCCCCTCCATTTTTTCCTCTGGACCAGCATTTTTGGAGTTGATGGTTTGGATAGAGCAAGAGGCTGGTTGCGTTGTTATCAGAAAGCTGTAGAGAGAATGATGGAATGAAGTTATTTAGTTACAGTAGATTTGATTTGAGAACTACATTGATGGATGGATAAGCAGTGACATGCTACTCCACTAATCAAAGCTAAACATAGACTCACAATCACAGCATGGGCGGCACCCTAAGGGTATGTGCACACGTTGGGGATTTGGCTGTGGATTTTTCAGTGCGGATTTGGCTGAATCCGCAGGTAAAATGACCTGTGTTTTACTTGCGGACTTAGTGTAGGTTTACTGCGGATTTTCTGCAGATTTTGTGCGGATTTTACCTGCATTTTTACACCTGCGGATTCCTATAATGGAAGAGGTGTAAAAAAGCTGTGGATTCCGCACAAAGAATTGACATGCTGTGTAAAATAAACCACAGCAAATCTGCGCTGAATTTTCCGCAGCATATGTGGGTCGCCCTCTCACACCCAGGGCAGCGGGGTACTCGGTACCGGGCCGGTGTCAGGTGGATGTGTCACAGCAGCAGTGACCCGGTCCGTGGCCCTGGGTGCCCAATATCAATGGCGGTGATGTTAATGGTGTAATAGTTTATTTGGATAGTTCATGACGCCACCCGTGGTGTTTGGCAAGTAAGATGTTGAGCCAACGCTGCATACAGATCCACTGGGACTGATGGTGTGGTGCAGCAAAGATGATGTAGCTCCCCACAGGTGGAGCTGTAGTCCCAGGGCAGTGTAGGTGCAATGGATGAGGAGAGGCGCAGAATGGTATAGATGTTGTTACCCAGGTGTAGCGGTGCTGGAATAACTGGAGGACACCAGGGTGTGCGGTTCCAAGGCTTTACTCACTGTTTGCAGTTCACACAAAAGGCCTGCGTCCGTACTGTGTTCTCAAAGTCAGGGCTCTAGCAAACCTCCAGGCCAGATAGGGTTCTCCCTTCCACATTCCGCCAACATGTACCTTCACTGAACGACTCCTCCAATGCGCCATTAGGTGCGAAGCACTCCAGTACTTAGTTACCCTGGAATGCCTCTCTCTAGGTGTTCCTAGTCTCTACTTGTATGACAGACAGCTGTAGCCTGCTTCGGGGACTCCTCACTGCGTCCCGGCTCTCTATTCAGTTGCTGTTGTGTCCCAAGTCTATGATGGGAGCAAGGAGTTAGTGGCTCACTACTCCTCCGGTGTCTGTTGCCGGACATAAAGATCTAATAATACAGCACAGTACAAAAAGAGGACTTGAAAATCCTCCAATAATGAGAACAGCAAAAGAACAACAAGGTTTACCCGTACAGGCCTCCAAACAAATGCACTATCAGGATGCAGTGGACCCATATAATAAAGATGGCAACACAGGTGCAAAAATACCAATCAAGCAACTGCTCCAGCCTACCAATACATGGAGGGGGCGATTGCCTGGTATGTTGATGCACAAAACAACTTGTATGCGGCGCTGTTCACACTAAGGCCATGCACAGCATCCAGGCCAGCCTAGTACCAACACCCTTCTATTAGTTCAGGCGGGCTGCCCAGCGCTAACAAAATGCATGCCGTGTGAACAGACACCGCAGTTTACAAGACCAAATGGGCCCAACTGCACCCCGAATAAAAAGTGCAAAAAACACATTTTAAAAAAATGTGGAGTATTAGCTGATATTTTGGCCAAAATACGTGAGCCCGTAACCTACGTCAAAGATCTCCACGCTTACGGGTACCTAACACTAATTAATAATACAGCACAGTACAAAAAGAGGACTTGAAAATCCTCCAATAATGAGAACAGCAAAAGAACAACAAGGTTGCATGGCCTTAGTGTGAACAGCGCCGCATACAAGTTGTTTTGTGCATCAACATACCAGGCAATCGCCCCCTCCATGTATTGGTAGGCTGGAGCAGTTGCTTGATTGGTATTTTTGCACCTGTGTTGCCATCTTTATTATATGGGTCCACTGCATCCTGATGGTGCATTTGTTTGGAGGCCTGTACGGGTAAACCTTGTTGTTCTTTTGCCGGACATAAAGATCCAATCAACCTCGGGGACCGGGCCCCGGCCTTTGCACTCTGGACTGAAAGGGTTCTCTATCTTTCTTCAACAAACTTCCCACCGTCCTTCTATTCTCCTTCGTTACGATCTGTTCTATCTCTCTTATGGAAGGTTAGGTTATCACTCTTATCAGTCTCTTTCTCTGTCTTTCTCATGCCAGCAGCCCAGATCACTGGGACCTGCTGCAGGACGTCCTTCAGACACGCATCTTCTCTCTTCTCTCTCCAACTAACCAACCCCCTAACTCTCACTCTTTCACTCTTTTATATCATCTCACTCCACCCGCCTCCCAGCACATCTCGTGTTACGGAGCAGGATTCCACGAGGGGTGCTCTGCTAACCCCCAGCCTGAAGCATTTAGGTGGCCCCACTGAACTATCCTGTGTGTGGAATGCAGGTGTGGAGTGTGGTCAGGAGTTCCCACCTTACCTGGATGGTGGGGCACTACACCTTAGGAGAAGGTGCAGTACCTCTGTGGCAACTGAAGCCTCAGGGGCGCCACATATGCACAGCGGATTTCGTTTTCCATAGGTTTACATGGTACTGTACACCACACACCGCATGGAAAACTGCTGCAGATCCACAGGGTCAAATCTGCCGCGGATCCGCAGCCAAATCCGCAACATGTACACAAACCCTAAAGGCTGCTGTCACTGTATGGCTTCAGTGAGCCAGCCTCTACTTCAAAATTCAGTGCTCCATTATAGTGTTAGTAAGATACTTACACAACATTTCGATGTTTCTGTGTCCAATGAATTAGGTATTTCATGCCTGTGTGGTGCCCCTGTGGGTCCAGACGCCAGAGAGGTACTGCACCTCAACCAGAGGTGTGGTAACCCATGACCAGGTAGGGTGGATGCACCTGACCAGACTTCAACACCCCACATTTCACACATAGTAGTGTAGCAGAGCACCCTTCATGGCTCCCTGCTTGGAACACAAAGTGTGCTGGGAGGTGGGCGGAGCGTAGCAAGGAGGGAAAATCTAGGCTGAGGTTAGACAGATCCCCTGAGAGGGAGGAAAGGAGAAGGATGTGGTCTGCGCAGCTCCCAACATCATGGGGAGTGCCAGACAGATTGAACAGAAACAGCAGATTCTCCGTAGGAAGAGTGGTTCTTCCAGGGACACGGTTGGAAAGCTATCCCGTGGGTCTTATTCCACGCTGATGGCTGTCAGGTGGAGGAAGGAACCAGATTGGTCGCAGAAGGGACTCGGCCCCTTAGCCTAGTGGAGTGGAACTAAGGACCTAACTAGCAAAGCCGACAGCTGTGGTCACTTTAGGGGCCACAGCCATCATCAACACTTAGTCTAAACGGAAAGGTGGCTATATAGGGTCACGGGAACAGTGCGTTATTGCCTGAACAGAACTCGCAGTTGCTGGCCCGGACTGCTAATTGTGAGGCGCTGAAGTAGAAGGAGTATAAGCAGCATATTGTTTGGAGACGGCCAGGAAAGGAACATGCTGACAGGGAAGGCGCATTCCGTTCTATCTGGGAGTTATTTGGACCCCTCGCCTGGAGGACTCAGTACTGAAGCGGGCATCTGTGTGAACCAGACTGTGAGTAAATCCTTTGGAACTACAAGCCCTTGTGTCCTCCACTTATTCCTGTGCCACTCATCCAGCACTGCTACATCTCTGTGCAAAACACTGCACCCTCTTCCTCAACACTTACTACTACTACCCTGGGACTACAGCTCCACCTGTGGGGAGCTTCAGCATCATTGCTGCACCACAACATCTGTCCCAGAGAGGCAACCCTGCAGCGCTGGTCAAACTGACCAGAAACCATGGGTGGCGTGACGAATCATCTCAATAACTTTATCCCCATCACTCTACCCCTTTTACATTGACTGCTTGAGGCCACGGACCAGGTCACTGCCACTGTGACAACTCCCATTGAAATCAACGGGCCCGGCACCGAGTACCCTACTGCCTCCGGGGCAGGTAACCAGCAGTAGAAGGTGTAAAGAATTTGGGTTTTGGGCACTGTCTTTAGTGTTGGGGGAAGGCACATGAGTAGTGTTGAGCGATACCAGTCGATACTGAAAAATATCATATCGGAATGGATCGGCCGATCTAAAAAAAGTATCGGGTATCGCCGATTCTGATACCGGAAGTCCCATTCAAGTCTATGGGACTTTCGGTATCGGAATAAGAAAAACCCTTTTCTGTCCTTGTACAGCCTCTCGGGGGTGTTTATGGAACTTCCGGGGGTCTGTGCCGGCCTGCTGGGGGTCTGTGCCGACTGCCCGGGGGTATGTGCGGACTGCCGGGGGTCTGTACCGGCCTGCCGGGGGGCTGTGCCGACTGTCCGGGGGTCTGTGCAGGCTGCGGGGGTCTGTGCAGGCATCGTCCAATGGGACTACAAGTCCCATCGGGCGATGCCTGCTACCATGACGGTAATTGACACATTAGCCAATGATGGGACAGTAGTAGTCCCATCATCCGGCTAATGTGTTGAATGTAAAAAAAAAACAACATACTACATACATACTACATACATACTACATATATACATACTACATACATACTACATACATACTACATGCATACTACATATATACATACTACATACATACTACATACATACTACATATATATACATACATACTACATGCTACAGACATACTACATATATTCATACTACATACTGTACATACTACATACATACTACATACATATATGTACTACATACATACTGCATACATACTACATAAATACTACATATATACATGCTACATACATACATACTGCATACATACTACATACATACTGCATACATACTACATATATACATACTACATACATAATATATATATATATATATATATATATATATATACTACATACATACTACATAACAACATGGAAGAGACCAGGAGCCATTTGGTGAGCTGCATTTCTTGCTACATGTTCACAGACTTACCAGTGGAAAAGCCAAACTTCACATGCCACAAATGCAAGCTTGTGTCCCTGTTGGAGGAAAAATTGCAAACTCTCGAAGAGAGGTTAGCTACATTGAAGATCATTAAGGAAGGTGAAGAGGTCTTAGACAAAGCAGAATTATCTCTTCATGTTGCAGAAAGAGAAGAAATTCGAAGTGCACCTGAAGAAACAGAGGAATGGAGACATGTGACCCAGTGAAGCAGGAGGATCAGGAGGCAGTGAGCACCCATACTTCTCAGGAACCAGTACCAGGCTCTCACGCAGGAGAACGCTGAAGAAATACATCAGGATAAGACTTTGCCCACAAACAGCAACCTTGTACGCCTTCAGAGTCCTCCTGGATGGAGAAAGAAAAATGTCGTGAAGAAGAAACGGAGAGTGGTGGTCATGGGGGATTCCCTGTTAAGAGGAAAAGAGGCCGCTATCTGCAGACCGGATATAACTTCAAGAGAAATGTGTTGTCTTCCAGGTGCAAAAATTAAAGATGTGTCTGACAGGATATCAGGACTCTTCAGGCCTACAGATGACTACCCATTCCTGCTACTACACGTGGGGACAAACGACACCGCAAGAAACGAACTGGAAACCATCTGCAGAGACTTTGAAAACTTAGGCAAGAAAGTGAAAGAACTGGGAGCGCAGGTGGTCTTCTCTTCCATCCTCCCAGTGGATGGCCATGGAACAAGGAGGTGGAATAAGATTCTGCAGGTGAACAACTGGCTACGTCGATGGTGCGGTCAGCAACGATTTGGATTTCTGGATCACGGAATGAATTACCTATACGATGGACTACTTGCTAGAGATGGGGTGCACCTTATGAAGACTGGAAAACATGTATTTGGAAGTCGCCTTGCTACACTTGTAAGGAGAGCTTTAAACTAGAACAACGTGGGAAGGGAAGCAAAAGACCAGAAAAAGCCATACACCTGACAAATGCTATTGAGAACTCTGCTATTAGAAGTGGAAAGGAAGAACAAAGACAAAAGAATCTAAATAATAAAAATATTGGAGAAAGAGAAAACAATCACAAACTAAAATGTTTCTGTACTAATGCACAAAGCATGCGCAACAAACAAGGAGAATTGGAACTACTAACACAGGAAAAGAAATATGATGTCATTGGAATCACTGAAACTTGGTGGGACAATACACATGATTGGAATACAAGACTAGAAGGATACAACTTATTTGCAAGAAACAGACTTGATAAACGAGGAGGAGGTGTCGCATTGTATGTTAGAAACGCGTATATCTGCACAGAGATTGAAGCTTCTGAGACTGGGAATTCTGTGGAAACTGTTTGGGTAAGAATACAAGGACAGAACAATGGAAAGGACACCATTGTAGGCATTTACTACAGGCCGCCTGTGCAAGCTGAAGATATGGATGAACTCTTTATGCATCAAATGGCCAAGTTCTCCAAAAAATATGACATAGTTGTCATGGGAGATTTCAACTATCCAGACATTTGTTGGGAATCTCTCTCAGGCAAAACTAACAGGTCAAGGAAATTCTTATCCTCTCTTGCTGACAACTTTATCTTCCAAAAGGTAGGGGAGAAAACAAGGGGAACTGCTACCTTGGATCTAATCCTTATAAACAGGGAGGAAATGGTTGAGGAAGTAAAAGTGGCTGGGACCCTAGGAGGTAGCGACCATGCTATTTTAGAATTTTGGATAACTAGAGGAGGAAGACCTGTGAAGACTCAGACGTCAAGGTTAGATTTCAGAAAGGCAGATTTTAAGGGATTCAGAAAGAGAATTAGAGGGATCCAATGGCTGGATATCCTGAAAGACAAAAATGTCCAGGAAGGATGGGAATCCTTTTGTTAATCTCATGGTGGAGCAAACTAATTTGTACGCTCGTCAATTTTTGGCGGAAAACCCGCGTTCATCATATTCCAACTGGTCTCCTGTGGACGCAGGTGAAATGATGCAGTTTTGGGGCCTGGTCCTCTACATGGGGATACTGAAGAAGCCAGAAATTCGGCAATATTGTAGTGTTGATATTTTATACAACACTCCAGTGTTCCGAATGGTCATGGTCCGGACGCATTTTGAGGCCATCCACAAGTTTCTGCATTATACCGATAATACACAGTGTTCCGCATGAGATGACCCCAACTTTGACCGTCTGTTCAAAGTTCGGCCAGTCATCAAACACTTCAACAAAAAGTTTGCTGAAGTGTACGTGCCCCAAAGGGTGATCAGCGTGGATGAGTCCTTGGTCCATTTCAAGGGAAGGCTTAAATTCCGTCAATACCTGCCCAGTAAGAGGGCCAGGTACGGAATCAAACTCTACAAACTTTGTGAGAGTACCTCAGGGTATACTCACAGGTTTAGAGTCTATGAAGGAAAGGACACCAGGATTGAACCCCATGAGTGTCCTCCTGTCCTGGGAGTGAGTGGGAAATTTGTGTGGGATTTGGTTCACCCACTGCTGGATAATAGTTATCACCTCTACACTGATAACTTTTATACCAGCATCCCACTCTACAAATCCCTCTCTGCGCGAGGTACCGCAGCCTGCGGTACTGTCCACAAAAATCAGAGAGGCCTTCCAAAGACGCTACTTGGGCAGATGCTCAGAAAAGGTGAGAGCAGAGCCCAATGTAGCAACCACCTACTGGTGGTCAAGTACAAGGACAAGAGGGATGCCCATCTCTTGACCACCATACACGGTGATGGCAGCACCATCTGCACTGTACGGGGTACATCCACACAGGTCAGCAAACCGACCTGTGTAGTGGGGTACAACAAAAACATGGGGGGTGTTGATTTCTCCGATCAATACCTCCAACGTACAATGCTCTCAGAAAGGCAAGGGCGTGGTGCAAAAAGCTGGCCGTGCACATCGTACAAATGGCAATGCTCAATGCATTCCTGCTGTCACAATGTGCACGCCACACCGATACGTCATACCTTCATTTCCAAGAGGTAGTGGTTAAGGCCCTGATGTTTGGCGCTCAGGAAGGAGCGGGTCCCAGTACTTCCGGAACTGAAGGTGCTCGTATCGTACCAGGTCAGCATTTTCCGGGGGTGGTCCCGCCAACTGGTAGAAAAGGTAAGCTGCAAAAAAGTTGCTGAGTGTGTTACAAAAAGGGAATACGCAAGGACACCATTTACCAGTTCGACACCTGCCCTGAAAAACCTGGCCTGTTTATGAAGGATTGCTTCAAATTGTACCACACCTGCATGCACTACTAATTTACATTAGTTTAGTTGGGGGCACATCTAGATTTGTTCTTTGGGGGTCTAGAATAAAAAATGATGTCACATGTGGGTTTTTTCCTGTTTAGGCACATCAGGAGCTCTGCAAACGGAACATGACGCCAGCAGACCCATCAAAGTCTGCATTCCAAAACGTCACTACTTCCCTTTCGAGCCCCGACATGTACCTAAACAGTTTTTTCCCACATGTGGGGTACCAGCGTACTCAGGACAAATTGGACAACATCTTTTGGGGTCCAATTTCTCTTGTTACCCTTGGGAAAATTAAAAACTGGGGACTAAAAGATCATTTATGTGGAAACAAAATAGGATTTTATATTTTCACGCCCGGGCATTATAAGCTTTAGCGAAACACTGGGGGTTCAAAGTGCTCACCACACATCTAGATAAGTTCCTTAGGGGATCTAAGTTCCAAAATGGGGTCACTTGTGGGGGATTTACACTGTTTAGGTACATCAGGGGCTCTGCAAACAGAACATTACGCCCGCAGACCATTCCATCAAAGTCTGCATTCCAAAACGTCATTACTTCCCTTTCGAGCCCTGTCATGTGCCCAAACAGTGTTTCTCCCCCACATATGGGGTATCAGTGCACTCAGGACAAATTGGACAACAACTTTTGCAGTACAATTTCTCCTGATACTCTTGGGAAAATAACAAATTGGGGTCTAAGAGATCATTTTTGTGGAAAAAAAAAATATATTTTTTTCATGCCCGGGCATTATAAGCTTTAGCGAAACACTTGGGGGTTGAAAGTGCTCACCACACATCTAGATAAGTTCCTTAGGGGGTCTAGTTTCCAAAATGGGGTCACTTGTGGGGGTTTCCACTGTTTAGGCATATCATGGGCTCTCCAAACGGAACATGGCGTCTGATTTCAATTTCAGCCAATTTTAGGTTGAAAATGTCAAACGGCGCTCTTTCCCTTCCGAGCCCTGCCGTGTACCCAAACAGTGTTTCTCCCCCACATATGGGGTATCAGCACACTCAGGACAAATTGGACAACTTTTGGGGTCCAATTTCTCCTGATTCTCTTGGGAAAATAACAAATTGGGGACTAAACGATCAAAAATATGATTTTTTATTTTACGCCCGGGCGTTATAAACTTCTGTGAAGCCCTTGGGGGGTTCAAAGTGCTCACCACACATCTAGATGAGTTCCTTAGTGGGTCTAGTTTCCAAAATAGGGTCATTTGTGGGGGGTTTCCACTGTTTAGGCATATCATTGGTTCCCCAAATGGAACATGGCGTCCGATTTCAAATTCAGCCAATTTTAGGTTGAATATGTCAAATGGCGCTCTTTCCATTCTGAGCCCCGCCGTGTGCCCAAACAGTGTTTCTCCCCCACATATGGGGTATCAGCGCACTCAGGACAAATTGGCCAACAAGTATTGTGGTCCAATTTCTCCTGAAACCCTTGGGAAAATAACAAATTGGGGACTAAACCATCATGTTTGTGGAAAAAATATGATTTTTTATTTTTACGCCCGGGCGTTTTAAACTTCTGTGAAGCCCTTGGGGGTTCAAAGTCCTCACCACACATCTAGATGAGTTCCTTAGGGGGTCTAGTTTCCAAAATGGGGTCAAATGTGGGGGATTTCCACTGTTTAGGCATATCATGGGCTCTCCAAATTGAACATGGCGTCCAATTCCAATTTCAGCCAATTTTAGGTTGAAAATGTCAAACGGCGCTCTTTCCCTTCCGAGCCCTGCTGTGTGCCCAAACAGTGTTTTGGGTATCAGCACACTCAAGACAATTTGGAGAGCAACTTTTGGGGTCCAATTTCTCCTGATACCCTTGGGATAATAACAAATTGGGGACTAAACCATCATGTTTGTGGAAAAAATATGATTTTTATTTTTATGCAAGGGCGTTATAAACTTCTGTGAAGCCCTTGGGGGTTCAAAGTGCTCACCACACATCTAGATGAGTTCATTAGGGAGTCTAGTTTCCAAAATGGGGTCACTTGTTGGGGTTTCCACTGTTTAGGCATATCATGGGTTCTCCAAACGGAACATTGCGTCCGATTTCAATTTCAGCCAATTTTAGGTTGAAAATGTCAAACGGCACTCTTTCCCTTCCGAGCCCTGCTGTGTGCCCAAATAGTGTTTCTCCCCCACATATGTGGTATCAGCTCACTCAGGACAAATTGGACAACAACTTTTGTGGTCCAATTTCTCCTGTTACCCTTGGGAAAATAAAAAAAAGTTGCTAAAAGATAATTTTTGTGACTAAAAAGTTAAATGTTCATTTTTTCCTTCCACGTTGCTTCTGCTCCTGTGAAACACATGAAGGGTTAATGATCTTCTTGAATGTAGTTTTGAGTAGCTTTAATAAATAAATAAAAAAAAATTTGTTTCCAAAATTGTGCTGATGTAAAGTAGACATGTTGGAAATGTTGTTTAGTAATTATTTTGTGTCACATATTTCTCTATTTTAAGGGCATAAAAATTCAAAGTTGGAAAATTGCAACATTTTCAAAATTTTCACCAAATTTCCATTTTTTTCACAATTAAACGCAAGTTATATCAATGAATTTTTACAACTAACTTGAAGTACAATATGTCACGAGAAAATATTCTCAGAATTGCCTAGATCCGTTGAAGCGTTCCAGAGTTATGACCTCATAAAGGGACAGTGGTCAGAATTGTAAAAAATGGCCTGGTGATTAACGTGCAAACCACCCTTGGGGGTTAAGGGGTTAAGTTGTAGACCTTAGTGTCCTCCACAATTGTTGAAATTCTACTTTGTATGCCCTCAACTAGGTGACTATATTAAAGGGAACCTGTCATCAGGTTTTTGCTGCCCCATTGGGGAGCAGCCCAATGTAGACCCAGAGACCCTGATTCCCTCAATATATAACTTACTGGGGTGCTTGTTGTCATTTCGGTAAAATCACTATTTTATCTGCTGCAGAAGTTAGCACTTATCTAAATGATGAGATCTGTGTGTCCCCGCCTACACCACTGATTGGCAGCTTTCTTTCCATCTACAATGTTCACAGAAAGCTGCCAATCAGTGGTGGGGGAAGGGTTATATAGAGCTCATGAATATGCTTGACTACCTGACAGCAGGTTTACTAACTTGGTAGTCATAATCTACTGCTGATAAAACAGTGTTTTAATTAAAACTAAAATAAGCAGCCCAGTAAGTGATACATCACTGGAATCAGGGTCTATGCCCTTACATTATGATGCTCACAGCTAAGATAGCAAAACCTGGTGACAGATTCCCTTTAAAGAGGAGAAGGCCCAATACTAACCCCTATGGTACCATGACCCAATCAGAGAGTGTTCTATTAATATTCATCCTCTGTTTCCTACCACTGAATCAGTTGTTGGCACTATATTGAATGTTTTTGACAGTCCAGATAGACAATATTACAAGCCTGTAGTTACCAGGTTCTGGTTTTATCCCTTTTTGAAAATTGGCTAAATGTTTGATATTCACAGATTGTTACAGCTCTGGTCTTATGCTCACTATTAAGATTTGTTCTGTCACTTAAAATTAATTAATTTCTATTTATCCTGAATTGGTTAGCTTTTTAGCTTCAGCGGCAAAGACATGTATTTATGCAAGCCTCATTCAGATGAATAGGACTAATGAGGACAATTTTTAAAAAAAATTGCTGCATGGGAATGCCCAGGGATACCTCTATATGATTATCACTGGAGAAACTCTTTAACTCTTTCATGTTTAGAAATTCTGATAAATCCTTCAATATAATGTTTGTACAAGGAATACTCACTTATATGTGGCAAACAGTCTGATCAGCTGTCACGTGCCTCGCGTGGATCCACGATCCTCCCATGGCTGCTAACAGGTTAAATGCCGCTGTGAATCTCTGACAGCGACATTTAACTTTCGAGATCCGGAATCGTGTCATACGACATGCACATCGGCGCCCGTCACATAAGCGAAAGGCACGGATGGGTCCTTAGGACATCTGAGGCTCTGCAGAAAACCCCCATGCCTGTCATTGTAGATAGCCTATACCTTAATTTATGCTACAGAGCTGCAGCCCTGCTATGTGTAGCACATGTAATCAGATGATCACAGGTTCAAGTCTCCTAAGGAGACTATTGAAGCAAGCAAAAAGTAAAAAATATGTTTAAAAAATATAATAAAACTAAAAAAGCATAAAAGTTCAAATCACCCTCCCTTTTACTACATTCAAAATAAAGCAATTAAAAAAATAAAAATAGACATTTGGTATTGCTCTGTTCAAAAATGTCTGATCTATCAAAATATAAAGTGAATTAATCTGATCGGTAACGGCGTAACGAAAAAAAATCAAAACACCAGAATTACGTTTACTTTTAAATTTACGTAACATTAAATTAAAATGCAGTAACAGTCGATCACAGCATTGTATCTATCCCATAATGGTGTTAATAAAAACATTAGCTTGGTGCACAAAAAATAAGCTCTCACTAAGCCCATCATCACAAAACGTGGAGATGCTACAGGTCTCGGAAAAGGTCAACTTTTTTTTCTTATAAACTTTGTTATTCATTTTCATCACTTAAATGATATGGAAACTATACATGTTTGGTATCTGTGTCCTGGAGAATCATATCGGCAGCTCAGCTTTAACATTTAATGAACTTGGTAATTAAGAAAAAAAAATGGTGGAATTTGTTGCTATTTTCCCGTTTTCCAGTACACTATATGGTAAAACCAAATGTGTCATTCAAAAGTACAACTTGTCCCGCAAAAAAACAAGCCCTCATAACGCTATATTCACAGAAACGTAAAAAAGTTCTAGTTTGGGGAAGAAGAGGAGCAAAAAACAAAATTGCAAAAATGGAAAATCACAACACGGTGAAGGGGTTAAATCCAGCCACTGCCGGATCATACATCAGCTGATCAATGGGGGATGCCATGAGTCGGATGCCCACTGATAAATTCATTTCTTATTCTTTGCCTTACCAAGTCTTATGACTGGATGGGTTCCGTGCATGCGTAGTACGGCATTTTTCCGATTGGGCTACTGTTACCAGGGTGACGAGGATGCTTTTTTATGATTGGAGCTTCCCCTCTCTTATCTTCCTATTAACCCCTTTAATGCTGGAATTAGTGCAATCTTTGCATTTAAATTTTTTTCTATGCTTGAAAAAGACCTGTGACAGGCTGAAAAGTTGCATCTTATGTATGGCACAATAAAGGTGCTTTGTATTTCATCCCCTGCTCAACACTGTCTGTTACACTTTTATTTATCCTTTCCATGGTTAATTCATCGTTTGGACTTGTATAAACACTTTAACCTTCTTAAACTTATCTTTAGCCTAATCTTAGTTTACTGAAGAGAGCAGATAAAGATTTAATTACAATTTTTTTGCTAAGGAGAATTAAAGTTCACATTTCTTAATATCAACATACAAAGTTTTCATAAAATGTAGCTGATTTTTCTATGCGGAAATACATATTTAACCTTATGAACCTTTTCCACACTTCTATGCCCAATTAGTAGCTAGACGTACATTAATCACATGTCTCAACATGTACTGTTCAACAAGCCGTGTAGTTCAAAGACAGCAAATTACTATGTTAGAAGTGACTTTTATTTCTAAGTACAAGAAAGAACAGGAAATATGTCAGTAGGAAAATGGTTCCTTATCAGAGAATACCATTTAATAACTCAATGGGATGATGGGTGTTAGGATTTAAATATTAAATTAGTTTTCCTGTCAGGACCTAGCTTTATTAACCCCTTTACCCCTGAAGGTGGTTTGCAAGTTAATGATCAGTCCAATTTTTATAATCCTGGCACTGTTACTTTATTAGGTAATAACTCAGGAACGCTTTAGTTGGTCCCGGTGATTCTGAGACTGTTTTTTATGACATAATTTACTTCATGATAGTGGTAAAATTTCTTTGTTATATCTTGCGTTTATTTGTGGAAAAAAAAAATTTGGAGAAAATTTTGACAATTTTGGAATTTTCAAACTTTGAATTTCCATACCCTTAAATCACAGATATATGTCACACAAAATCGTCAATAAATAACATTTCCTATGTCTACTTTACATCAGCACTAGTGTTGAGCTATACCATCCGATATCGTGAAGTATCGTATCGGATTGGATCGGACCGATACCCGAAAAGTATCAAGTATCGCCAATTCCGATACCGGAAACCCCATTCAAGTCAATGGGACAGAAATATAGGAATTAAAAAACCCCTTTCTTTACTTGTACATCCAGTTCGTGTCTGTGTGTGCGGGCGGGTTCTGTACGGGCCTCTCGGGGGTCTGTGCGGGCCTGCTGGGGGTCAGTACTTGCCTGCCGGGGGTCTGTGCAGGCCTGCCGGGGGTTGTGCGTGTGTGCAGGCATCGTCCGATGGGACTACAAGTCCCATCGGGCTATGCCTGCTACAATGACAGTGATTGACACATTAGCCAATGATGGGACAGTAGTAGTCCCATCATCCGGCTAATGTGTTGAATGTAAAAAAAAAAAAACATACATACTACATACATACTACATATATACTACATTCATACAACATACATACATACTACATACATACTTCATATATACTACATTCATACAACATACATACATACTACATACATACTTCATATATACTACATTCATACAACATACATACATACTACATACATACTACATTCATACTCCATACATACATACTACATACATACTACATATATACTACATTCATACAACATACATACATACTACATACTACATACATACTTCATATATACTACATTCATACAACATACATACATACTACATACATACTACATATATACTGCATTCATACAACATGCATACATACTACATACATACTTCATATATACTACATTCATACAACATACATACTGTACATACTACATACATACTACATTCATACAACATACATACTGTACATACTACATATATACTACATTCATACAACATACATACATACTACATACATACTTCATATATACTACATTCATACAACATACATACTACATGCTACATACATACTACATACAGTGGGACAAAAAAGTATTTAGTCAGTCAGCAATAGTGCAAGTTCCACCACTTAAAAAGATGAGAGGCGTCTGTAATTTACATCATAGGTAGACCTCAACTATGGGAGACAAACTGAGAAAAAAAAATCCAGAAAATCACATTGTCTGTTTTTTTTCATTTTATTTGCATATTATGGTGGAAAATAAGTATTTGGTCAGAAACAAAATTTCATCTCAATACTTTGTGATATATCCTTTGTTGGCAATGACAGAGGTCAAACGTTTTCTGTAAGTCTTCACAAGGTTGCCACACACTGTTGTTGGTATGTTGGCCCATTCCTCCATGCAGATCTCCTCTAGAGCAGTGATGTTTTTGGCTTTTCGCTTGGCAACACGGACTTTCAACTCCCTCCAAAGGTTTTCTATAGGGTTGAGATCTGGAGACTGGCTAGGCCACTCCAGGACCTTGAAATGCTTCTTACGAAGCCACTCCTTCGTTGCCCTGGCGGTGTGCTTTGGATCATTGTCATGTTGAAAGACCCAGCCACGCTTCATCTTCAATGCCCTTGCTGATGGAAGGAGGTTTTCACTCAAAATCTCACGATACATGGCCCCATTCATTCTTTCATGTACCCGGATCAGTCGTCCTGGCCCCTTTGCAGAGAAACAGCCCCAAAGCATGATGTTTCCACCACTATGCTTTACAGTAGGTATGGTGTTTGATGGATGCAACTCAGTATTCTTTTTCCTCCAAACACGACAAGTTGTGTTTCTACCAAACAGTTCCAGTTTGGTTTCATCAGACCATAGGACATTCTCCCAAAACTCCTCTGGATCATCCAAATGCTCTCTAGCAAACTTCAGACGGGCCCGGACATGTACAGACTTAAGCAGTGGGACACGTCTGGCACTGCAGGATCTGAGTCCATGGTGGCGTAGTGTGTTACTTATGGTAGGCCTTGTTACATTGGTCCCAGCTCTCTGTAGTTCATTCACTAGGTCCCCCCGCGTGGTTCTGGGATTTTTGCTCACCGTTCTTGTGATCATTCTGACCCCACGGGGTGGGATTTTGCGTGGAGCACCAGATCGAGGGAGATTATCAGTGGTCTTGTATGTCTTCCATTTTCTAATTATTGCTCCCACAGTTGATTTCTTCATGCCAAGCTGGTTGGCTATTGCAGATTCAGTCTTCCCAGCCTGGTGCAGGGCTACAATTTTGTTTCTGGTGTCCTTTGACAGCTCTTTGGTCTTCACCATAGTGGAGTTTGGAGTCAGACTGTTTGAGGGTGTGCACAGGTGTCTTTTTATACAGATAACAAGTTTAAACAGGTGCCATTACTACAGGTAATGAGTGGAGGAAAGAGGAGACTCTTAAAGAAGAAGTTACAGGTCTGTGAGAGCCAGAAATCTTGATTGCTTGTTTCTGACCAAATACTTATTTTCCACCATAATATGCAAATAAAATGAAAAAAAAACAGACAATGTGATTTTCTGGATTTTTTTTTCTCAGTTTGTCTCCCATAGTTGAGGTCTACCTATGATGTAAATTACAGACGCCTCTCATCTTTTTAAGTGGTGGAACTTGCACTATTGCTGACTGACTAAATACTTTTTTGCCCCACTGTATATACTACATTCATACAACATACATACAACATACATACTACATATATACTGCATTCATACAAAATACATACATACTACGTATATACTACATTCATACAACATACATACAGTTGTGGCCAAAAGTATTGACACCCCTGCAATTCTGTCAGATAATACTCATTTTCTTCCTGAAAATTATTGCAAACACAAGTTCTTTGGTATTATTATCTTCATTTAATTTGTCTTAAATGAAAAAACACAAAAGAGAATGAAGCAAAAAGCAAAACATTGATCATTTCACACAAAACTCCAAAAATGGGCCAGACAAAAGTATTGGCACCTTCAGCCTAATGCTTGGTTGCACAACCTTTAGCCAAAATAACTGCAACCAACCGCTTCCGGTAACCATCAATGAGTTTCTTACAATGCTCTGCTGGAATTTTAGACAATTCTTCTTTGGCAAACTGCTCCAGGTCCCTGATATTTGAAGGGTGCCTTCTCTAAACTGCCATTTTTAGATCTCTCCACAGGTGTTCTATGGGATTCAGGTCTGGACTCATTGCTGGCCACCTTAGAAGTCTCCAGTGCTTTCTCTCAAACCATTTTCTAGTGCTTTTTGAAGTGTGTTTTGGGTCATTGTCCTGCTGGAAGACCCATGACCTCTGAGGGAGACCCAGCTTTCTCACACTGGGCCCTACATTATGCTGCAAAATTTGTTGGTAGTCTTCAGACTTCATAATGCCATGCACACGGTCAAGCAGTCCAGTGCCAGAGGCAGCAAAGCAACCCCAATACATCAGGGAACCTCCGCCATGTTTGACTGTAGGGACCATGTTCTTTTCTTTGAATGCCTCTTTTTTTCTCCTGTAAACTCTATGTTGATGCCTTTGCCCAAAAAGCTCTAGTTTTGTCTCATCTGACCAGAGAACATTCTTCCAAAACGTTTTAGGCTTTTTCAGGTAAGTTTTGGCAAACTCCAGCCTGGCTTTTTTATGTCTCGGGGTAAGAAGTGAGGTCTTCCTGGGTCTCCTACCATACAGTCCCTTTTCATTCAGATGCTGACGGATAGTACGGGTTGACACTGTTGTACCCTCGGACAGCAGGGCAGCTTGAACTTGTTTGGATGTTAGTCGAGGTTCTTTATCCAACATCCGCACAATCTTGCGTTGAAATTTCTTGTCAATTTTTCTTTTCCATACACATCTAGGGAGGTTAGCCACAGTGCCATGGGCTTTAAACTTCTTGATGACACTGTGCACGGTAGACACAGGAACATTCAGGTCTTTGGAGATGGACTTGTAGCCTTGAGATTGCTCATGCTTCCTCACAATTTGGTTTCTCAAGTCCTCAGACAGTTCTTTGGTCTTCTTTCTTTTCTCCATGCTCAATGTGGTACACACAAGGACACAGGACAGAGGTTGAGTCAACATTAATCCATGTCAACTGGCTGCAAGTGTGATTTAGTTATTGCCAACACCTGTTAGGTGCCACAGGTAAGTTACAGGTGCTGTTAATTACACAAATTAGAGAAGCATCACATGATTTTTCGAACAGTGCCATTACTTTTGTCCACCCTCTTTTTTATGTTTGGTGTGGAATTATATCCAATTTGGCTTTAGGACAATTCTTTTTGTGTTTTTTCTTTTAAGACAAATTAAATGAAGATAATAATACCAAAGAATTTGTGTTTGCAATCATTTTCAGGAAGAAACTGAGTATTATCTGACAGAATTGCAGGGGTGTCAATACTTTTGGCCACAACTCTACTACATGCTACATACATACTACATATATACTACATTCATACAACATACATACAACATACATACTACATATATAGTACATACTACATACATAAAACATGCTACAGACATACAACATACATATTACATACAATACATTCATTCAATACATACATATAGACATACAGTACATATAATAGAGTACATACTCACCATCACTTGTCAATTTGATCCCCAACGCCAGTGTCATCTTTAAAAAATATTAAAATAACAAACCACTGATATACTCCCTGATCCGCAGAAATCCACGAGTGCCCCATGACGATCTCCCGTGGAGAACAGCAGCATCAGCTGATGCGACCACTCTCTAGGGGCCCCAGGAATACAATGATGGGAGGTAGGTATCCTTCCGCACTGTATTCCTCCACCACTGTAAAAAAATAGTCC
Source organism: Dendrobates tinctorius (assembly GCF_039654945.1). Classification (NCBI taxonomy): domain Eukaryota; kingdom Metazoa; phylum Chordata; class Amphibia; order Anura; family Dendrobatidae; genus Dendrobates; species Dendrobates tinctorius. Next base: position 16,982,848 of record NW_027361830.1, read on the forward strand.
CTAGTCTCACTTTTGGCATTGCTGTGTGAGAAATTTCCCACGCAGCTTTTGCCATAAAGTGAGGCCAGTGATCTATAGTAACCTCTCAGTGATGCAATGCAGGAGATCGTCATGGGACACTCGTGGATTTCTGCGGATCAGGGATTATATCGCTTGTTTGTTATTTTAATATTTTTTACAGTGAGATGACACTGGCTTCGGGGATCAAATTGACAAGTGATGATGAGTATGTACTCTATGTTATATGTACTGTATGTCTATATGTATGCATTGTATGAATGTATGAATGTATTGTATGTAGTATGTATGTAGTATGTATGTATGTATGTTGTAAGAATGTGGTATATATGTCGTATGTATGTAGTATGTATGTATGTATGTATGTTGTATGAATGTAGTATATATGTAGTATGTATGTAGTTTGTATGTATGTATGTATGTTGTATGAATGTAGTATATATGTAGTATGCAGTATGTATGTTGTATGAATGTAGTATATATGTAGTATGTATGTAGTATGTATGTATGTATGTTGTATGAATGTTGTATATATGTAGTATGTATGTAGTATGTATGGTTTTTTTTTCACATTCAACACATTAGCCGGATGATGGGACTACTACTGTCCTATCATTGGCTAATGTGTCAATCACTGTCATTGTAGTCCCATCGGACGATGCCTGCACACACACACAACCCCCGGCAGGCCCGCACAGACCCCCAGCAGGCCCACACAGACCCCTGGCAGCCCCACACAGACCCCCGGCAGCCCGCACAGACCCCCGGCAGGCCTGCACAGACCGCGCATCATGATGCGCACAGATCGCGCTTCATGATGACATCATTTCAGCAGCCAATCACGGCCACAACACTGGCTCATTGCATTATATGAACTTCCGATTCCGGTATCCGATATTGTAAAAATATCGGTACTCGGTATCGGAATTCCGATACAGCGAATATCGGCCGATACCCGATATTTGCAGTATCGGAATGCTCAACACTAATAAGCACAATTTATTTTAGGAAGTTATAAGGGTTAAAAGTTGACCAGCAATTTTTCATTTTTCCAACAAAATTTGCAACACCATTGTTTTCACATTTGAAATCACTTTGAGGAGACTATATGAAAGTGCCCAAAAGTGACATCATTCTAAAAACTGCACCCCTCGAGGTGCTCAAAACCACATTCAAGAAGTTTATTAACCCTTCAGGTGCTTCACAGGAATTTTTGGAATGTTTTAAAAAAATGTACACTTAACTTTTTTTCACAAAAAAATTATTTCAGATCCAAATTATTTTATTTTGACAAGGGTAACAGGAAAATATGGGCCTTAAAATTTGTTGTGTAATTTCTCCTGACCATGCAGATACCTCATATGAGGGAGAAAATCACTGAGTGGAGTGTAGTGATGAGTGAGTATACTCGTTGCTTGGGTTTTTCCGAGCATGCTCGGGTGTCCTCTGAGTATTTGGGCGTGCTCGGAGATTTAACATAGTAACATAGTTATTAAGGTTGAAGGAAGACTTTAAGTCCATCTAGTTCAAGCCATATCCTATCCTAACTTGCCCTAACATGTTGATCCAGAGGAAGTCAAAAAATCCCCATGTGGCAAACTGTAAGCTTCACATTGGGGAAAAAAATTCCTTCCTGACTCCACATACGGCAATCAGACTAGCTCCCTGGATCAAAGCAATATTAAGGAAACTAGTGTATATACCCTGTAATATTATACTTTTCAAGAAAGGCATCCAGTCCCTTCTTAAACTTTAGTAGGGAATCACTCATTACAACATCATATGGCAGAGAGTTCCATAGTCTCACTTCTCTTACAGTAAAGAATCCGCGTCTGTGAGTATGCTTAAACCTTCTTTCCTCCAGACATAGAGGATGCCCCCCTTGTCCCCGTCACAGGTCTAAGGCTATGTGCACATGTAGGAAAAGTGGTGCAGAATTTTCAGCACAAAATCCGCATCTCCTGGCTGAATCCGCAGCCGCGGATTTGCCGCTGTTTTTATGTGGATTTGCCACTGTTTTTATGTGGATTTTGTGCGGATTTGCCGCGGATATGATGCAGATTTTGTGCGGATTTTCTACGGTTTTTGCCACTGCGGATTTCTTTCATGGAGAGGTCCAGAAACGCTGCAGATCCACACAAAAGAAGTGACATGCACTTCTTTTAAATGCACAGCAATTCCGCACTGTTTTTTCTGCACCATCTGCACAGCTTTTTTTTCCATTGATTTACATTGTACTGTAAATCACAGTGCGGATCTGCAGCGTTTCTGTGCGGAAAAATCCGCTGCAGATCCGCAGCAAATCTGCATCGTGTGCACATAGCCTTAGAGTAAAAAGATCATTAGTTTGTGTTGACGCAGCTGCACGGTTTGCGGCTGTTAGAAAGCCTGAATACAAGTGGGAATTCCCTAGCAAACATGCAGAGTACATCTCAGAGTACGCCAAAATACTCGGAGGATACTTGAGCATGCTTGGGAAAACCCGAGTAAAGAGTATACTCGCTCTTCACTAGTGGAGTGCAGAGCTCAGAAGGGAATGAGCACCATTTGACATTTTGAATGCAAAATTTGCTGGAACAATAGGCGGAAGCCATGTCCCATTTGGAGAGCCTCAGATGTGCCTAAACAATAAAAATCCCCCACAAGTGACACTATTTTGGAAACTAGACCACTCAGTGAACAGATCTAGAATCCCCAGGTGCTTCACAGAAGTTTATAATGTTGACCCTTGAAAATAATGACATTTTTGTGGGGAAAATGTGATTTTATATTAGCTCCAAATGTTGCATTTTCATTAGGGTAACAGGAGAAATTGCACAATATAATTTGCAGAGCAATTTTTCCTGAGTACGCCGATACTGCATATAATGGAGAAAACTACTGTTTGGGTGCACAGCAGGGTATGAAAGGAATGGAACTTCATTTGACTTTTTTGAATGTAAAATTTCCTGGAATCATTAACGGATGTCATGTCCTATTTGCAGAACCCCTGAAGTGCCTAGACAGTGGAAACTCCTCAGAGGTGACCCCATTTTGGAAACTAGACCCCTCAAGGAGTGTATTTAGATATGTGGTGAGCATCTTGAACCCACAGGTGCTTCACAGAGGTTCATAACATTGAGACGTGAAAATAATACAATCACATTTTCCCCACAAAAAGGATAGCAGGTTAATTTGCACCATACTATTTGTAGTGCAATTTCTTTTCTCCTGAAAATGATGATACCCTATGTGAGGGATAAAACTTCTGTTTGGGCGCAAGGCAGGGCTTGGAAAGGAAGGAGTGTCATTTGACTTTTTGAATGTAAAATTTCCTGGAATCAATAGCGGATGTCATGTCTTTTTTGGAGAACCCCTGATATGCCTAAAATGTGGAAGCCCCCACAAGAGACCCCATTTTGGAAACTAGACCCCACAGGGAAAGCATTTAGATGTGTGGTAAGCGAGATTGAACCTCCAGGTGCACACACAGAATTTTATCAAGCTGAGCCATAAAAATAAAAAAAAAATCACATTTTCCCCACAAAATGTTATTTTGGCCCCAAATTTTGCATTTTCATAAGGATGCCAGGAGAAATTGCGTCTTACAATTTGTTGTGAAATTTCTCCTGAGTACGCTGATACACCATATGTGGGGGAATACTACTTTTGAGGCACAGTGCAAAGCTCAGAAGAGAAGAGAAACCATATTGGAGTTCAGGTTTTGCTGGAATGGTTTGAGGGTGCAATGTCACATTGGCAGAGCCCCTGAGGTGCCTGAGCAACAAAAAAACCCCTATATGTGAACTCATTCCTAATGAATTCATCTAGGTGTGCAGTGATCATGTTGACACCATATGTGCCTCATAGAATTTTATATCTTTGAGCAGTGAAGAAAGAATAAATTACATTTTCACCACTAAAATGTTGTTTTAGCCCTAAGCTTTTAATTTTTCTATGGCTAATAGGAAATTTTTTGCAAACTGAGGGAAATTTTTTGCAAACTGAGGCCCATTTTTTCCTGAGTATGCCAATAGCCTACATGTAATCGGGAAATATTTTTCAAGTGTAATAGGGTCAGGGCCTCGCCCTTTAAATGTTGATGCTACTGTTTACATGTACATAATTGCCATATTTGCATGTGTCGTATTTACGTAGCTTTGTATTATGTGTAGGCTGTATATATATGTTTATTGCTATATGTAAGCTAGGGACAATGCAGTTAGGGAAAAGGCCACTAGATGGGGCACTGAGTACACTGCATAGTAAGGTTTAGTTGTAGTACACTTAGAGGTTAATTGTAGGAGTGGTAGCTGGGGAATAAGCTAGAACAGATTTCCTGGACATAGTCAGATGGGGGTAAACCCCTGGTGTGCTCAGGTGGCCTTGGTGCCTGAGCTGCCTAGCTATCACCCAACATTTTCAAGTAGAAGCCCAGCCATCCATAGAAGGGATTGAAAGTATAATGGAAGAAGAGAAGAGATAAGTGCATGGTATCTGCAGCAACGTAGTAAAGAAGTAACAGAAGAAGTTTGGGAACAGAAGTAGTAGAATGGGCCACCAGCGAGTGCGCGGGCAGGATAATCAAAAGGGGGTGGATGACCTAGTAGATGAATATTTCCGTGTCTGGGCTGAAGTTGGTTCCATGGAGATAGATTGAAGTGCCGCTTTCACTCAACCCGTTGTAACTTTTTGGCCTATTCCAGTGAAGTAGAAGAAGTTAGGGAAAGACAAAGAATAATGCATTGCTGGTGCTGTGACAAGTGTGCTGGAAGTGTTATGGATGTGCTGTGTCCTGAAGAGAATAAATCCGTTATGTTTAAAGTTGCATTGGACTCTGCCTACTGCCCTTTAAGTGAACGGAAGAATGGGGAACCCAGCAGGGAAGAAGCAGCTGACAGCACAGTGAGTATGGATTGTGCTGACCTGATTGTGCTGACTTGATTGCAACCCGGCCGTATCTTTACACAAGCAGACTGCAAAGCTCAGAAGGCAAGGAGCACCAGATTTTACAGTAAGGCCGGGGTCACACTAGCGAGGAATACGGACGAGTGAGAGGCGCTAAAAGCACACATTACACACAGACCAATGATTCCCTATGGGTTTGCTCCCAGCAGCCGTATATTTCTCGTCCGTATTCTACGGTCCGTGCCAATTGCAGCATGCTGCGATTGTCAGCGTACTACGCCCGTAATACGCCGATGCAAGTCTATGGGTGCGCAAAAAATACGGATTAGACACTGATCACACGTGTGACTTGCGAGAAATATGCAGGTCTTTTGGAGATGCTTATAGTATTAGTGCAGGAGCGGCCAGAACTTTGGGATCAAAGGGATGCCAATTATGCCAACCACGCAAGAAAGGAGGTGTCATGGAGGCGCATATGTCGCCAGATGTTCCATGACTTTGGTGATCAGCCACGTGAGGAGCAGCAGAAACTGAGTAAGTAGAAGTCCCAAAAATTATTTACATTACCTCACAAACAAAAATGATTAGAGATTCTGCCCCCCTCCCCATTCCTGTCCTTCTCCTTTTTGCCTCATGAGGCGGGTAGATTTTGATGTGACACATAGTTTCACACTGCCATAATTATCCCCAGGCCACAAGCTCCTCTTCCTCTTAGCCAACCAAGTTATTAAGTGTAGTTACTTGAGACATAAACTATTCTGACCCTGTGTATCTGTCCTGGATGGGCCAATTAGATATGCCAGCCTGGCTAGAAAGCACACCCCAGACGGCCACATGCCTAGACTACTGGTATCAAATGTGACTGATCAAATATGTGAAATTGATAATATTTCCTGTCACATTGCAGTGGAAGATGTGATGAAACGCTGGCGAAGCATCTGGGACCAATACCGCCGGGAACGTCAGCAGTGGTCCAGGAGTGGGGATGTGGGCTACGTGAAAAGCAAATAAGTGTATTATGACCGCCTCGTCTTCCTCGCCCCAATTCTGGATCTGAGACTGTAAGTACATACCTCACACCACATTACACCGATACTTTACAGAGCCAAAAATATTGATGTATTTTTGCCTCTGTTCTATTTCATAACAGAACTCAATCCAACCTTACGGATCGAGGAACGGGCTCAGAGACAGAGCCCATAATTGATCCTGTAGGGGATGAGGTGGCTGGCCCATCTTCTCCCCCTAAAAGAAGCATGTGTGAAGATGAGTCATCACAAGAGAACCCATTGGCTGCCCAACAAATCACACCACCAGGACCGTCTGCTGCTGCCCCATCACCCATCCTGGAGGAGCAGGGCAACTTGAGCAGCAGCCCAACTGCCCAGATCCCGGGCTCCCCACAGGCTGCTGTTACATCCCGGCGAGGCCAAAGAAGGCGCCAGGTCGCTGTTCAAGAGAGCAGGACCAATGGGGACACAGGGGTCCTAAATTATTTATCTCGAGTCACTACAGATGATGGGGAGGGAGGAGGCCTACTCACGTAGCCTGACCCTTTATCTCCGTGCCCTTTCCCGTGAGGTCAGGCTCCGTATTAGGGGATGTTTTAAGATCCTGCTTGATGCATGCACCCCCCCCAATACCCCATATGAGCTTTTCGAATATCTGGAGAGGTGGCAGCTTTCCCCCCAGAAATCTAATGCGCATGAGACCACCCACACAGATGCTTGCTCAAGCAGGGTCTGAACATCCTCTAATATGTGGTCCCACACCTCACCCCCTTCCTCTCCCTACCCAACCTTCCCAACAGCAGCAACAGATTTCTGGCTCTAGCCAACCCCACCAATTTGGCCACTTTTTCCCACCCAGTGTTGGAGGCTGGTCCCAACCTGGTTGGGGACGACATGGCTATATTGCTGGGTATGAGACACGGGCCTACCCGCCACAGCAAGATGCCCCTCAGCAGTATTACTATGGCCACTACCCCCAACAAGCACAGGAGGAAGGTCAGTACCAACAGCATGGGCAACAGTATGCACCCACACAGGGCGATGTTGCTCAAAGAAGTCAGCAGCAACCACAGGCTGCTCCTCCACCTTCTCCTTCCCCAACATTCCACAATTTATAAGTGGCTAAAAACATGGAATTTGTAAACACATACTGTACATGAGTGTTCTTAAGCGGTCTGATGGGAGGAGATATCCAGTGTGTTTGAACTGGTGGTCCAAATCCCAATCCAAAGTAAAAAAGAGGTTTTCTCCATCATCAAAATGAGCTAAAACAGATAATACTAACATTTCTTATGACGGTTTTCAAATCATATGATTAAGACACCATGACAGGCAAGGCTACCTTATGCGTTTCTGAGACATATTACATGTCTGTAAAAAATACAATATTTCACGGCGCTATACTGGCAAAGTCAAAGGATCAAAATAGAGTACTCACTTGATAATGCATAGAAAAGGCGTGCTGTCCATATTCACTTAGTCAAATTTAGGCCAGCTAACTATATTCCAAAATCAAGGCAAACAGCCTCATGACCATCACGCTCTCTCTATGTATTATCAAGTCAGTCTTCTAATTTGATCCTTTGACTTTCCCAGTATAGTGCGGTGAAATATTGTGTTTATTACAGACATGTATTATGTGTCAGAAACGTGTAAGGTAGCCTTGCCTGTCATGGTGGCTTATTAATATGATTTGAAATCCTTCAGAATAAATGTTAGTATTCTCTTTTGTAGCTCATTTTGATGATGGATAACTCCTATTTTTTACTTTGGATTACAAATGTGTACAGTTGCAATGTTGTTATTGCACTATGTATGTTGTAGGATATGTTTGTAATTTTGTTTGTACAACAATGTTGAAATATGCCAAAAGGCCAATTTGGGCCATTGCCCAAGTTTTTCATAGGGCAAGAATATGCTTGCCTTACAAACTAAAAAAACAAACAAAAAAAAGGCAAAAGTAAAAATTTGGCAACTACACTTTACGTCTCTGTCTTAATTGTCCAAACCCCTATCAAAATACGCTTACCAAATCAATTCAACAGTCATAGATTCAGAAGGGGTAGAAATATATATATTTTCACACATCAAACCAACATTGCCAACATGGATCCAGCATGCTCTTGCCAAGAAGGTTCCCCCTGAGGTGCCATATAGTAATTAGTGAAAATATCACGCACTTTGAGGCCAGAGATCGGTCTACGTTGATGGTTGATAGGCGGTCTCACCCTACGCACATTGTCCAGCCTACGCACAACACCAGCAGAGGAGGAACAATCATGTATCCTGGTGAAGTTATGAAGAACCACACAGGCTTTCACTACTTCACTAACATTTTGTTCACTCAGCTGTATGGCAGACTGGAGTACCCGTCATTTGGCACAAAGAATGCCAAAGGAACACTCCACCAGTCACCGAGCACGTGATAGGCGCAAGTTAAATATCCTGCGCCTGTGGTGAAGGTTGCGCCGGGGATATGGTTTCATGACATTGCGTGTTAACTAAAAGGCCTCATCTGCCACAAGAACATAAGGGACACATTCTTGAGTGGAGCCTGGTAGCTGGCGTAGTGGTGGTAGATCCAACTGGTTGGTGCGTAGCCGCCGAGCCATAATGGAAGTATTGAAGACTCTAGAGTCTCCTGTCCTTCCATAGGCCCCAATGTCAACAATTATAAACTTGTATTGAGGGTCAGCCAGAGCCAACAATACAACAGAAAAGTATTGTTTATAATTGAAGAATTGGGAGCCAGAGTTCGGCGGCTTATGATAGTTTGCAACCCGGTGTTGGTGAGCATCATTGCACTCTGGTTTCTTTAGTTTAGTGCATGTGATGTAAAGCAGGTGTGATTGCTGGCTCTTACCTATAAAAGAGATTCAGGTGTTGCAATCACTGTTGGTGATAGTGTTCATTTCAACCATCCTTGGTGGAGGAAGGATCTAGAGAGAGGTCCTGGCAGCTCAGTCAGAGCCCTGTTGTGGAAGGAGTCAGAGGGGATTTCCTTGCAGCTCTGACAGAACTTGGTGGGAGCTATTCAGGAGGAAAGCTGCATTCTGGTGGTGGATTCTGTTGCTGGAAGCAAGAGCAACAGAGCAAAGCTAAGTGGTGTTTCCCTGTCTGTATTTTTCCTGGTGTGTATTAGTACAGCGGTGGGGCCAGTGCCTATGTGGCGCCCCTGAGACTCAGTCACCACAGAGGTACTGCACCTTCTCCTAAGGTGTGGTGCCCCACCACCTAGGTAAGTTGGGAACTCCTTTCCACGCTCCAACACTCGCATCCCACACAACAGGGTAGTTCTGAACAACCACACTGCGGCTCAGTGCTTAGAGAGTAGCAGAGCACCTCTAGTGATTCCCTGCTTGGAACACTGGATATGCTGGGAGGTGGATGGAGTTGAGATTCATATAAAAGGTTGGGAAGGTTTAGAATTACGGGTTCAGTCTGGCGGGAGGTCAAGTGAGAGGAGAGAGCACAGTCAGTCAGGAGAGTCTGAGGACGGGTCCGAGAGGGAAGGAGATCCCTAGAAGAGGGAGAGAAGAAGGAGCGCTGCAGCTGCCTCTGTGATCTGAGCCAGCTGGCACGGGGAAAGGAACAAGAAGGAGAAAGACGTAGAACTGCAACCTAAGCTTCCATAAGAAAGAGAAAGATCAGTACGGAACGAAGGAGTAAGAGAACAGAGAGGAGTTGTGGGTTGGAAGAGGAACCCTGTCTATAGGTTCTCAGCGCAAGGCCGGGGCCCGGTCCCCGAGGTTGTATGGACACTTATGGTTCTGCAGCAGACACCTTTGGAGTAGTTGGCTGTAAATGCACTACTCCCATCTAAGACTTGGGGCACAACAGCAACTGAATAAAGAGCCAGAACTCCGGAGAAGGGAGTCCCCAATAGAGGCTACAGCTGTCTGCCATACGAGTAGAGTTGTTAGGAACATCTGACAGGAGGAACTTCAGAGTACCACGGTACTGGAGCTCTTCACACCTTAAGGTGCAATAGAGGAGTCGTTCAGGAAAGGTACATGTTGGCGGGGCGTTGGAGAGGAGAATCCTGACTTGCCCAGGAGGTTGATTGAGTCTCTGCCCCGGAGGACACGGCAGTGAAGCGGGCACCAGTGTGCACAACGAACTGAGAGTAAAGCCTTGAAACTGCAAGCACTGGTGTCCTCCATTCCTTCTTGCGCCCACCAGCACTGCTACATCCCCTGCGCCGGACACTACACCATCAAAGTGTCCCCACTTCTACACTGCCCTGGGACAACAGCCCTGCCTGTGGAGGGCTATACCACCATTGCTGCATCACACCATCTGTCCCAGAGGATCTGTCTGCAGCGTCAGCTTAACACCTCCCTTGCCGAGCACCACAGGTGGCGTCACGAACTATTCCATTCCATTAACTACATCCCCCATTACTTGGGCACCCAAGGCCACAGACCGGGTCACTGCTGCTGTGACACATTCCCCTGACACCGACCCGGTACCGAGTACCCCGCAGCCCTGGGAGGGCGACCCACCTGCATCACCCAGCTCCCTAGCAAGGGATAGGTGTAGGGTGTGCTAGGGTGACAGGTATCCTGATCAGTGCCCGATGCGGAACCGGCCTAGGGAACATTAGGAGTGTGAGGGACACTGACTCAGGGGAGGGCAGGAGGTCTCCACATCCCAGCTCCCTATCGCAGGGCCCACTGTTGTAACTGTTTCCCCTTTCCCCGTGTCTTGTTGTTTTAGTTACCGACCTGCGGGCTGTGTCACACAGGACAGTTTCACGTGCCGTGTCTTGTTGTTTCAGTTACCGGCCTGCTGGTCGTGTCACACAGGACGGGTCCACGTGACATCAAGCCTGTTTTCACCTTCATGATCAGGCCAAATTTTGCAATTCTAACCAGTGCTAATTTATGTGGTAATAGCTCTGGAACACTTCAAAGGATCCCACTGATTCTGAGAATGTTTCTTCATGACATATTTTGCTTTATGAAAAGCACATTCAGCTCATGAATGGCAGCTCTTCCCAGGACTCACATCCAAAGATGAGATTTCAAATTTTTTTATTTGATAAGCTAAAATAGAGAAGATACATTGCGTTTCGGATTTTATGATACCTGAAGAAGGATATATACTGTATCTGAAATGCATTGTATCTTCTCAATTTATATTATCAAATAAAAAAATATGAAATATCATCTTTGGATGTGAGTCCTAGCAAACGCTGCCATTCATGTGCTGGATGTGCTTTACTTGATTTACACATCCTGTGTGAGCCTGAATCTTTCACTTGGATCCACCTGAGGTAAGCTGCAAGCCCTGTCTATTGAAAAGTATCCCAAAAGGATTTTTGAGGATACACAATCTAAAGCCATATTAGTCTTCTATCAGGTAAGTGCATAAAATTGTGTTTATGCACTTAGGGTGCCGCGATTTGTCTGTTCTTCTCTCCCAAACAGGGTTTTTTATTAAATATTTTACTTCATGATAGTGGTAAAATTTGTTCGATATGACTTACATTTATGTATTTATAAAAAATTCAGAAATTTTTTAATTTTTTTTAATTTTTATGCCCTTAAATCAGAGAATTATGTCACACAAAATAGTTAATAAATAAGATTTCTCACATATATACTTTACATCAGCACAATTTTTGAAGCATCATATTTTTTGTTAGGAACTTACATGGGTTAAAAGTTGATCAGAAATTTCTTATTTTTCCAATAACATTTACAAAACCAACCACATCTAAAATTACCTTGAGTAGTTTATATAATAGAAAATACCCATAATTTACACCATTATAAAAATCGGACTCTTCAAGGTGTTCAAAACCACATTCAAGAAGTTTATCAATCCTTCAAATGCTTCACAGGAACTGAAGCAATGTGAAAGTAAGAAATGAACATTTAACTTTTTTTCATAAAAGTTTTAATTTTGACCTAATTTTTTTATTGTTACAAGGGTAACATGAGAAAATGGGCACCAAAATGTATGCAATTTCTCCCGTGGACCCCGATAATACATTTGTGTTGGAAAACTAGTGGTCAGATGCATGGCAGGGCTCGGATAAGAAGGAGCACCGTTTGACTTTTTGAACGCAAAATTGGCTGGAATTGAGAGTGGACGCCATTTTGCTTTTGGAGAGCCACTGATGTGCCTAAACAGGGGAAACCCACTCATGTGTACCCCATTTGGAAGGCATATCCCTCAAAGAGCTTATCTAGATGTACAGTGAGTACCTTGAATCCCCAGGTACTTCACAGAAATTTATAAAGTTGAGCCATGAAAATAAAAAATTCAATTTTTCCACAAAAAATATTCTTTTAGCTCCAATTTTTTTATTTTCATAATGATAACAAGAGGAAATGCACTCCAAAAATGTTTGTTCAATTTCTCCTAAGTATACCTCATATGTAGTGGAAAGCAACTGTTTGAACACAAGGCAGGCCTCTGAAGAGAAGTAGCACAGTTAGACTTTTTGAACACAAAATTGCTGGAATCATTAGCGGATGTCATATTGCATTTGGAAAGCCCTTGATGTGCTTAAACAGTGGAAATCCTCCTCAAGATACACCATTTTGGAAACTAGACCTCCAAGGAATGTTAGTTGATGTGTGGTGAGTAATGCATCTTTAACTCTCGGATGCTTCACAGAAGTTTATAATGCAGAGCCATAAAATAAAAAATCACATTTTTCACACAAAAATTTTTTTTAGTCCCATATTTTGCATTTTTAAAATGGTAACAGGAAATAATGCACCATACAATTTTTTTGTGCAATTTTTCCTGAGTACAGCCATGCCCAATATGCGGAGGAAAACAACTGTTTGGGTGCACGGTAGAGCTCTGAAGGGAAGGAGCACCATTTGACTTTTTGAGCACAAAATTTGCTGGAATCATTTGCGGATGACATGTGGCATTTGGAAAGTCCCTGATGTGCCTAAACAATGAAAACTCCTCACAAGTGACTCAATTTTGTAAACTAGACCACTCAAGGAATGTAACTAGCTGTGAGTGAACACCTTGAGTCCCCAAGTGCTTCAAAGAAGTTTATAATGTTCAGCTATGAAAATTAAAAATCTAATTTTTCACACAGAAATTTTTTATTTTCACAACTGGTTAACAGGAGAATTTGCACCAAACAATTTGGTTTTAATTTCTTCTGAGTATACCAATACCTCTTATATGGGGTAAAAATACTGTTTGGGTGCACGGCAGGGCTCGGAAGGGAGCACCATTTGACTTTTTGAACACAAAATTGGCAGGAATCAGCGAACGCCATTTCGGTTTGGAGAGCCCCTGATGTGCCTTGGCTAAACAGTAGAAGCCACCACAAATGATACTATTTTGGAAACTATACCCCTCAAAGAATGTACCTAGATGTGTGGTGAACACTTATCCTCAAGTGGTTCACAGATGTTTATATTGTTGAGCTGTGAAAATAAAAAATCATATTTTTCCTGCAAAAATGTTCTTTTAGCCCAATTTTTTACATTTTCAAACAGGTATGTGAATAAATTGCATCATACTTTTTTGTGCAATTTCTCCAGAGTAATTCAAACCCCATACAGTTGTGGCCAAAAGTATTGACACCCCTGCAATTCTGTCAGATAATACTCAGTTTCTTCCTGAAAATGATTGCAAACACAAATTCTTTGGTATTATTATCTTCATTTTATTTGTCTTAAATGAAAAAGCACAAAAGAGAATGAAGCAAAAAGCAAAACATTGATCATTTCACACAAAACTCCAAAAATGGGCCAGACAAAAGTATTGGCACCCTCAGCCTAATACTTGGTTGCACAACCTTTAGCCAAAATAAATGTGACCAACCGCTTCCGGTAACCAACAATGAGTTTCTTACAATGCTCTGCTGCAATTTCAGACCATTCTTCTTTGGCAAACTGCTCCAGGTCCCTGATATTTGAAGGGTGCCTTCTCCAAACTGCCATTTTTAGATCTCTCCACAGGTGTTCTATGGGAGTCAGGTCTGGACTCATTGCTGGCCACCTTACAAGTCTCCAGTGCTTTCTCGCAAACCATTTTCTAGTGTTTTTGAAGTGTGTTTTGGGTCATTGTCCTGCTGGAAGACCCATGACCTCTGAGGGAGACCCAGCTTTCTCACACTGGGCCCTACATTATGCTGCAAAATTTGTTGGTAGTCTTCAGACTTCATATTGCCATGCACACGGTCAAGCAGTCCAGTGCCAGAGGCAGCAAAGCAACCCCAAAACATCAGGGAACCTCCGCCATGTTTGACTGTAGGGACCGTGTTCTTTTCTTTCAATGCCTCTTTTTTTCTCCTGTAAACTCTATGTTGATGCCTTTGCCCAAAAAGCTCTACTTTTGTCTCATCTGACCAGAGAACATTCTTCCAAAACATTTTAGGCTTTTTCAGGTAAGTTTTGGCAAACTCCAGCCTGGCTTTTTTATGTCTCGGGGTAAGAAGTGAGGTCTTCCTGGGTCTCCTACCATACAGTCCCTTTTCATTCAGATGCTGACGGATAGTACGGGTTGACACTGTTGTACCCTCGGACAGCAGAGCAGCTTGAACTTGTTTGGATGTTAGTCGAGGTTCTTTATCCAACATCCGCACAATCTTGCGTTGAAATTTCTTGTCAATTTTTCTTTTCTGGCCACATCTAGGGAGGTTAGCCACAGTGCCATGGGCTTTAAACTTCTTGATGACACTGCGCACGGTAGACACAGGAACATTCAGGTCTTTGGAGATGGACTTGTAGCCTTGAGATTGCTCATGCTTCCTCACAATTTGGTTTCTCAAGTCCTCAGACAGTTCTTTGGTCTTCTTTCTTTTCTCCATGCTCAATGTGGTACACACAAGGACACAGGATAGAGGTTGAGTCAACTTTAATCCATGTCAACTGGATGCAAGTGTGATTTAGTTATTGCCAACACCTGTTAGGTGCCAGAGGTAAGTTACAGGTGCTGTTAATTACACAAATTAGAGAAGTATCACATGATTTTTCGAACAGTGTCAATACTTTTGTCCACCCTCTTTTTTATGTTTGGTGTGGAATTATATCCAATTTGGCTTTAGGACAATTCTTTTTGTGTTTTTTCATTTAAGACAAATTAAATGAAGATAATAATACCAAAGAATTTGTGTTTGCAATCATTTTCAGGAAGAAACTGAGTATTATCTGACAGAATTGCAGGGGTGTCAATACTTTTGGCCACAAATGTATGTGGTAGAAAACTATATTTGAAGCATAGTGCAAAACTCATAAGGGAAAAAGCACCATATTGTAGTTCAGATTTTGGTGGAATAGTTTGATGGTCCTGTTGTGAATTCTCTTTCTGGCATCCCTATGGTTATTACTGAAGGTAGTGGAGCTGGTCAGATTGACAGAGGGGTTGCGAGTTTTCTTTATGGGTTCCCTTTGGTGGTTACTGGAGGTAGTGGAGCTGATCTGATTGACAGAGGCTTCCACCTGATAATGAGGAAGACGATTGGAGATTTGGGGTTTCAGATATGGGATTTAAGACAGCTGAAGGGGAAGAGTCTTGAGGAGATCATTTGCATATTCCCAGTGCCTTCTGGGATAAGTGAAGAGTCTCCGCGAGCTCAACGATCACTGGGTTTTGGCCGTTGCAGCTGAAAAGAGGAAATCGGAAAACCAGGGGAAGAGTCTTGAGGAGATCATTTGCATATTCCCAGTGCCTTCTGGGATAAGTGAAGAGTCTCCGCCAGCTCAACGATCACTGGGTTTTGGCCGTTGCAGCTGTAAAGAGGAAATCGGAAAACCAGGGGAAGAGTCTTGAGGAGATCATTTGCATATTCCCAGTGCCTTCTGGGATAAGTGAAGAGTCTCCGCAAGCTCAACGATCACTGGGTTTTGGCCGTTGCAGCTGAAAAGAGGAAATCGGAAAACCAGGGGAAGAGTCTTGAGGAGATCATTTGCATATTCCCAGTGCCTTCTGGGATAAGTGAAGAGTCTCCGCGAGCTCAACGATCACTGGGTTTTGGCCGTTGCAGCTGAAAAGAGGAAATCGGAAAACCAGGGGAAGAGTCTTGAGGAGATCATTTGCATATTCCCAGTACCTTCTGGGATAAGTGAAGAGACTCCGCGAGCTCAACGATCACTGGGTTTTGGCCGTTGCAGCTGAAAAGAGGAAATCGGAAAACCAGGGGAAGAGTCTTGAGGAGATCATTTGCATATTCCCAGTGCCTTCTGGGATAAGTGAAGAGTCTCCGCGAGCTCAACGATCGCTGGGTTTTGGCCGTTTCAGCTGAAAAGAGGAAATCGGAAAACCAGGGGAAGAGTCTTGAGGAGATCATTTGCATATTCCCAGTGCCTTCTGGGATAAGTGAAGAGTCTCCGCGAGCTCAACGATCACTGGGTTTTGGCCGTTGCAGCTGAAAAGAGGAAATCGGAAAACCAGGGGAAGAGTCTTGAGGAGATCATTTGCATATTCCCAGTGCCTTCTGGGATAAGTGAAGAGTCTCCGCGAGCTTAACGATCACTGGGTTTTGGCCGTTGCAGCTGAAAAGAGGAAATCGGAAAACCAGGGGAAGAGTCTTGAGGAGATCATTTGCATATTCCCAGTGCCTTCTGGGATAAGTGAAGAGTCTCCGCGAGCTCAACGATCACTGGGTTTTGGCCGTTGCAGCTGAAAAGAGGAAATCGGAAAACCAGGGGAAGAGTCTTGAGGAGATCATTTGCATATTCCCAGTGCCTTCTGGGATAAGTGAAGAGTCTCCGCGAGCTCAACGATCACTGGGTTTTGGCCGTTGCAGCTGAAAAGAGGAAATCGGAAAACCAGGGGAAGAGTCTTGAGGAGATCATTTGCATATTCCCAGTGCCTTCTGGGATAAGTGAAGAGTCTCCGCGAGCTCAACGATCACTGGGTTTTGGCTCATCTTACATCGTTTTTAAGAAATCTCAAGATGGAAGAGGCCAGGAGCCATTTGGTGAGCTGCATTTCTTGCTACATGTTCACAGATTTACCTGTGGAAAAGCCAAACTTCACATGCCACAAATGCAAGCTTGTGTCCCTGTTGGAGGAAAAGTTGCAAAATCTCGAAGAGAGGTTAGCTACGTTGAAGATCATTAAGGAAGGTGAAGAGTTCTTGGACAGAGCAGAATTATCTCTTCATGTTACAGAAAGAGAAGAAATTCGAAGTGCACCTGAAGAAACAGAGGAATGGAGACATGTGACCCAGAGAAGCAGGAGGATCAGGAGGCAGTCAGCACCAATACTGCTCAGAAACCAGTACCAGATTCTCACGCAGGAAAACGATGAAGAAATACATCAGGATAAGACTTTGCCCACAAACAGCAACCTTGTACGCCTTCGGAGTCCTCCTGGATGGAGAAAGAAAAATGTTGTGAAGAAGAAACGGAGAGTGGTGGTCATGGGGGATTCCCTGTTGAGAGGAACAGAGGCCGCTATCTGCAGACCGGATATAACTTCAAGAGAAATGTGCTGTCTTCAAGGTGCAAAAATTAAAGATGTGTCTGACAGGATATCAGGACTCTTCAGACCTACAGATGACTACCCATTCCTGCTACTACATGTGGGGACAAATGACACCGCAAGAAACGACCTGGAAACCATCTGCAGAGACTTTGAAGACTTAGGCAAGAAAGTGAAAGAACTGGGAGCGCAGGTGGTCTTCTCTTCCATCCTCCCAGTGGATGGCCATGGAACAAGGAGGTGGAATAAGATTCTGCAGTTGAACAACTGGCTAGGTCGATGGTGCCGTCAGCAACGATTTGGATTTCTGGATCACGGAATGAACTACTTATACGATGGACTACTTGCTAGAGATGGGGTGCACCTTACGAAGACTGGAAAGCATGTATTTGGAAGTCGCCTTGCTACACTTGTAAGGAGAGCTTTAAACTAGAACAACATGGGAAGGGAAGCAAAAGACCAGAAAAAGCCATACACCTGACAAATGCTATTGAGAACTCTGCTATTAGAAGTGGAAAGGAAGAACAAAGACGAAAGAATCTAATTAATAAAAATATTGGAGAAAGAGAAACCAATCACAAACTAAAATGTTTCTATACTAATGCACAAAGCATGGGCAACAAACAAGGAGAATTGGAACTACTAACACAGGAAAAGAAATATGATGTCATTGGAATCACTGAAACTTGGTGGGACAATACACATGATTGGAATACAAGACTAGAAGGCTACAACTTATTTGCAAAAAACAGACTTGATAAACGAGGAGGAGGTGTTGCATTGTATGTTAGAAACGCGTATATCTGCACAGAGATTGAAGCTTCAGAGGCTGGGAGTTCTGTGGAAACTGTTTGGGTAAGAATACAAGGAAAGAACAATGGAAAGGACACCATTGTAGGCATTTACTACAGGCCGCCTGTGCAAGCTGAAGATATGGATGAACTCTTTATGCATCAAATGGCCAAGTTCTCCAAAAAATATGACATAGTTGTCATGGGAGATTTCAACTATCCAGACATTTGTTGGGAATCTCTCTCAGGCAAAACTAACAGGTCAAGGAAATTCTTATCCTCTCTTGCTGACAACTTTATCTTCCAAAAGGTAAGGGAGAAAACAAGGGGAACTGCTACCTTGGATCTAATCCTTATAAACAGGGAGGAAATGGTTTAGGAGGTAAAAGTGGCTGGGACCCTAGGAGGTAGCGACCATGCTATTTTAGAATTTTGGATAACTAGAGGCGGAAGACCTGTGAAGACTCAGACGTCAAGATTAGATTTCAGAAAGGCAGATTTTAAGGGATTCAGAAAGAGAATTGGAGGGATCCAATGGCTGGATATCCTTAAAGACAAAAATGTCCAGGAAGGATGGGAAATCTTGAAAAATGAAATTCTCAAAGCACAGTTGTTAACAATTCCAAAAAGAGGGAAGAATAGGAAGCATTTAAGGAAACCAGGATGGATGAACACAGAACTTAAGAACATGCTAAAAAGGAAGAAAAAAATGTTTATAAAATGGAAAGAGGGAGGCATATCTAAAGAAGAATATAATGCTGTCTGCAGAACCTGCAGGGCACAAATCAGATTAACTAAAGCTGAAAATGAATTGAGGCTTGCAAGAGATGTCAAAAGCAATAATAAAGGATTTTGGGGATATGTCAAAAGTAAAAGAAAAGTCAAAGATGCTATAGGATTTTTACAGGATGAAAATGATGAAATGGTAAGACAGGATGTTGAGAAGGCTGAACTTTTAAATTCCTATTTTGCATCTGTTTTCTCTCAGAAAGGAAATGTAACATCAACTGTTATTCACTGTCCTATTAAGGGAATAGAAGAATCCAGGATATCTATAAACAGAAAGACAGTGAGGAAACACTTAGCTAACCTATATGAATTCAAGTCTCCAGGTCCAGATGAATTACACCCCAGAGTACTGAAGGAGATAGCAGAAGAAATTTTTGAACCCCTCTCCATAATCTTTGAAAATTCTTGGAGAACAGGAGAAGTGCCAGAAGACTGGAGAAGAGCAAATGTTGTTCCTATCTTCAAAAAGGGGAAGAAGGTGGACCCAGGCAACTATAGGCCGGTGAGTCTGACTTCTATACCAGGAAATATCTTTGAACAAATTATTAAACAACATGTATGTCAGTACCTGGATAAGAATGAAGTGATTAAACAGAGTCAGCATGGGTTTGTAGCTAATAAGTCATGTCAGACTAACTTAATTTCCTTCTATGACGGTATCACTGATTGGGTGGATCAAGGAAATGCTGTAGATATAGTATATCTTGACTTCAGCAAAGCATTTGACAAAGTCTCTCATACAATCCTTATTGAAAAAATGACTAAGTATGGAATGGACAAGGCAACTGTTAGGTGGATTCATAACTGGCTTAGTGATCGGACCCAAAGAGTGGTCGTAAATGGCTGCACATCCAGTTGGAAGAATGTCTCAAGTGGGGTACCACAGGGCTCTGTCCTGGGCCCTGTATTGTTCAACATCTTTATCAACGATTTAGATGAAGGAATTGAGGGTAAACTGATTAAATTTGCTGATGACACAAAGCTAGGAGGGATAGCTAATACTAGAGAAGAGAGAGAGAGGATTCAAAAAGATTTAAATAAACTGGAGAAGTGGGCAGCAACTAACAGAATGGTTTTTAACAGGGAGAAATGCAAAGTACTACATCTGGGCAATAAAAATGAAAAAAGCATATATAGAATGGGAGGAATAGGGCTAAGTGACAGCACATGTGAAAAAGACTTGGGTATACTAATAGATCACAGACTGAATATGAGTCAACAGTGTGATGCAGCAGCAAAAAAGGCAAATGCAATTCTAGGATGTATTAACAGAAGCATACAGTCTAGATCACGTGAAGTCATTATTTCCCTCTACTCCTCTTTGGTCAGACCTCATCTGGAATATTGTGTCCAGTTTTGGGCACCACATTTTAAAAAAGACATCAACAAACTGGAGCAAGTTCAGAAAAGAGCGACCAGAATGGTGACCGGTCTGCAAACCCTGTATTATGAGGAAAGGTTGCAGGATTTGGGAATGTTTAGTTTGCAAAAGAGAAGACTGAGAGGAGACTTAATAGCTGTGTACAAATATCTCAAGGGCTGTCACATTGTAGAAGGATCAACTTTATTCTCATTTGCACAAGGAAAGACTAGAAGCAATGGGATGAAACTGAATGGGAGGAGACACAGATTAGATATTAGAAAAAACTTTTTGACAGTTAGAGTGATCAATGAGTGGAACAGGCTGCCACGAGAAGTGGTGAGATCTCCTTCAATGGAAGTCTTCAAACAGAGGCTGGACAGACATCTGACTGGGATGATTTAGCGAATCCTGCTTTGAGCAGGGGGTTGGACCAGATGGCCCAGGAGGTCCCTTCCAACTCTACGATTCTATGATTCTATGATTCTATGACTCCCTCTATCCCTGCTGGTGATTTTCTTCCTGTGCCTTCAGAGGTCTCATGTCTCCTGCTCTGTCCCTGCATGGTTCAGCTAAGTGGTTCATTTGCTTTTCTGTTTGCATTTGATCTGGTTTTGTCTATCTCTGCTTTGTGTGAGTCAGCCAGCTCCGGCTGGGGCTGTGCTGAGTCACCACCCTTATATTACTGCTTGTACCAGTTTGTGTTGTCCCCTGTTGTATTGGTCTCTTTTTTCTTTGCTTTCAGAATATACCAGAGTGCTGATATAGTGGGGGCGAAGTCGTTCGTTCGACTTCAGTGTTTTTTGTGCATCAGACGTGTTGGACTTTTTGCAGGTTTTTTTGCGTGATTGCAGACAGTGTCTTTCCTTTCCTGTCCTGTCTAGTCAGTGTGGGCCCCATCATTTACTCAGTCTATTTTCCTACCTACGTTCGCATTTTCATCTTGTCTCACTGACAATATATGTATGGGGGCTATCTATTCCTTTTGGGTCTGCTCTGGGGCAGTTTAGATTTCCCCTTTCTTGCTTTAGTTTGCTCTCCCGCTGTGTCGAGGTGTCTAGGATCATCATATGCACGCTCCACGGCTACTGCTAGTTGTGTGGATAGGATCAGGGGTCTGCAATCCGCTTAGCTACCAACCTCTCTGGTATTCTATGGCTTAGCCTGGGCCTGCTATCCTCCTCGGTGACCCATTCATAACAGAATCACCAGCCTAACTATAGACTCTAGGGTACTCTAAAGAAGGAAAGAATTTAAAAAAAAAAGTGTCAGAATTTTTTATATATTTTTTTCCTCTTTTTTTTCTGGGGCTGCAGGAGGATATTTTTTTTTGTCTAAATGGAGACTAAGCAATTGTCTGATCGTGTTGAGCAGCTCGCTGCTGAAGTGCTGGGAATTTCTGCCTATCTCGCTCAATCATCTGCTGTTGAAACAAAATTCCCTACTCCTGATGTGTTTTCTCGGGATCGGTCTAAATTTTTGAATTTTAAGAATAATTGTAAACTATTTTTTGCTTTGAAACCTAACTCATCGGGGAGCCCTGTGCAGCAGGTTAAAATTGTCATTTCCCTGCTGTGCGGCGATCGCCAGGATTGGGCCTTTTCTTTGACACCCGGAGATCCTATTCTGGCTAATGTGGACGCATTTTTTCAAGCCTTGGGGTTGTTGTATGGTAAACCTAATGCTATTGATCAAGCTGAGAAAACCTTATTGGCATTGAACCAGGGTCAGGATTCTGCAGCTATATTGTCAAAAATTCCGAAAGTGGGTGGTCCTTACTAAATGGAATGACAATGCCCTAGCAGCTCTCTTTCGGAAGGGTTTGGCAGAAGCCATAAAAGATGTTATGGTGGGGTTTCCTGTGCCCTCTGGTCTTGATGACTCTATGTCATTGGCCATTCAAATTGATCGGCATTTACGTGAACGTAAAACTACACGAGAGGCGTTGCCGTCTTTTGAACGAACTTCTGAACCCATGCAGTGTGATAGGGTTATTTCCAGGGCGCAACATCAGGCATATAGAAGGCGTAAAAAACTGTGTTTTTCCTGTGGGGACACCTCTCATACTATTTCTGTCTGCCCTAAGTGAGAAAAGCATTTTGCTCACACATTTGCGGTGGGCAATGTACAACCTAAGTTCCTTTTGGCGATTACCCTGATCTGCTCCTTGTCTACATTTTCTGCTAAGGCTTTTGTCGATTCAGGAGCACCTTTGAATCTGATGGATTTGGACTTTGCTAAACGTTGTGGTTTTCCCATGATACCCCTAAGGACTCCTATCCCTTTGAGGGGTATTGATGCTACTCCTTTGGCGGAAAATAAACCCCAGTTTTGGACCCAGGTGATAATGCAGGTTGCCTTGGGCCACCAAGAAAATTGTACATTTTTGGTATTGCACAATTTGCATGATACTATTGTTCTGGGTTTTCCTTGGTTGCAAACTCATAATCCTGTTTTGGATTGGAAATCTGTGTCTGTGGTGAGTTGGGGTTGTCAATGTGTTCTTAGTGACACTCCTGTTTTCTCCACCTCTCCCCAGTCTCATGATATTCCTGACTATTTGGCTGATTTTTCTGATGTATTTAGTGAGAGTAAGTCTGCATCTTTGCCTCCTCATAGGAGTTATGATTGTGCAATTGAGTTATTCCCGGGTGTAAATTTCCCAAGGGTCAGCTTTTCAACTTATCGGTACTCAAACATGATGCTATGCGATCTTATATCAAGGAGTCGTTGGAGAAGGGTTATATTAGACCATTCTCTTCACCTTTAGGTGCTGTTTTTTTTGTGGCCAAGAAAGATTGCTCATCAAGACCATGTATTGACTATAGATCCCTTAACAAAATCACTGTTAAATATCAGTACATGTTACCCCTGATTTCTGATTTATTTTCCAGAGTTAAAAGCGCTTGTTGGTTTACCAAGCTTGACCTCAGGGGGGCGTATAATCTTATACGCATCAAGCACGGGGATGAATGGAAGATGGCGTTTAATACTCCGGAGGGACATTTTGAGTATCTGGTGATGCCTTTTGGGCTCACTAATGCCCCTTCTGTCTTCCAATCTTTAATGAACGATATTTTCCGGGACTTTGTGGATGAGTTTTTGATCATTTATCTGGATGATATTTTGATCTTTTCCAGTGATTGGGATTCTCATGTGGAACATGTCCAGGCTGTGTTCCGGATTTTGAGGGAAAATTCTCTGTATGTTAAGGGATCGAAGTGCCTCTTTGGTGTACAGAGGATTTCATTTTTGGGATTCATTTTGTCCCCATCTGCTATTGAAATGGACCCAGCCAAGATACAGGCCATTTATGATTGGGTTCAGCCTACTTCTTTGAAGGCTCTCCAGAAGTTTTTGGGTTTTGCTAATTTCTACCGTAAATGTATAAGTAATTTTTCTGGTATTGTTAAACCACTGACTGATTTGACCAAAAAGGGGATGATGTGGTGAATTGGTCTTCAGAGGAAGTTTCGGCATTTCAGGAGCTTAAGCGGAGATTCACTTCTGCTACGGTTCTACGGCAACCTGATGTTTCACTCCCATTTCAGGTGGAGGTAGATGCATCTGAGATTGGTGCAGGAGCGGTTATGTCCCAAAGAGATCCGGTGACTTCTAAGATGAATCCCTGTGACTTCTTTTCTCGAAAATTCTCCCCATCTGAACGTAACTATGACGTGGGGAATCGGGAATAGTTGGCTATGAATTGGGCATTTGAAGAGTGGAGACATTGGTTGGAGGGAGCTAGACATCAAGTTGTGGTCCTCACCGACCACAAGAATTTGATTTATCTTGAATTGGCCAAACGCTTGAATCCTAGACAGGCTAGGTGGGCCTTGTTTTTCATGCGTTTTAATTTTGCGGTCTCTTTTCTTCCGGGTACTAAGAATGTTAAGGCGGACGTCCTTTCTAGGAGTTTCTTTGTGTATTCTCTTGATTTGACCGAGCCTACTACAATTCTAAATGAGGGTGTAGTTCTTTCCGCCACCTCACCCGATTTGAGACTTGCCCTGGAGGAATTTCAGGAGGACAAACCTGAACGTTGCCCTATGGGATAATTGTATGTCGCTGACCAGTGGAGGAAAAGAGTAATGTCTGAAATTCATTGCTCTGCGTTGGCTGGTCATCCAGGTATTTTTGGTACCAGAGATGTGGTGAGTTGGTCTTTTTGGTGGCCTGCCTTATCTCGTGATGTCAGGAATTTTGTGCAGTCCTGTGGTACTTGTTCTCGGTCCAAGCCCTGTTTTCGTTCTAGTGGGTTGTTGATGCCCCTGCCGGTGCCCAGGAGGCCATGGACCCATATGTTAATGGATTTTATTTCTGATCTTCCTGTCTCTCAGAGAATGACTGTTATCTGGGTGATTTGTGATAGATTTTCTAAGATGGTCCATCTTGTACCACTCCCAAAGTTACCATCTTCTTCTGAGTTGGTACCCTTGTTTTTACAACAGGTGGTTCGGTTGCACGGGATTCCTGAGAAACATTGTGTCGGACAGAGGAGTCCAGTTTGTTTCCAGATTTTGGAGAGCTTTTTGTTCCAAACTGGGAATTCAGTTATCTTTCTCCTACAAACCAGACTTTGGAGTCCTATTTGAGATGTTTCATATCTGCCAATCAGGATGACTGGGTTTCATTTTTGCCCTTGGCCGAATTCGCTCTAAACAATAGAGTTAGTTCTGCCACTTTGATGTCGCCCTTTTTCTGTATCTTTGGGTTTCATCCTCGATTTTTCTTCAGGGCAGGTGGAATCTTTAGCCTGTCCAAGTGTGGATTCTGTGGTAGAGAGAATGCAGCAGATTTGGGACCAAGTGGTGGATAAGTTGTCTCACTCTCAGGAAAAAGCCCAAACGGTTTTCTAACCGGCATAGGACCATTGGTCCCCTGTTTAAAGTGGGTGGTATGGTTTGATTGTCTTCAAAGAATATTCCTATGAAGGTTGCATCTCCAAAATTCAAGCCAAGATTCATTGGACCTTATAAGATTTTGGAAATCCTTAATCCCGTTTCTTCCGTTTGGCTTTTCCAGTTACATTTAAGATTCATAACGTGTTTCATAAATCCTTGTTGAAGAGGTTTGTTTTGCCATTAGTTCCTATGGCAGCGCCTCCTGACCCTGTATTGGTTAAAGGCAATTTGGAGTATGAGGTAGAGAAAATATTGGATTCTCGTTTGGCTAGACAGAGACTCCAGTACTTGGTCAAATGGAAGGGTTATGGCCAGGAGGATTATTCTTGGGTCTCTGCTCCTGACATTCATGCCGAAACATTGGTTCGTGCCTTTCACTGGGCCTATCCTGACCCGCCTGGTGGCGTGGATGAGGGCTCGGTGGCCCCTCCTCAAGGGGGGGTACTGTTGTGAATTCTCTTTCTGGCATCCCTCTGGTTATTACTGGTAGTGGAGCTGATCTGATTGACAGAGGCTTGCCACCTGATAATGAGGATGACGATTGGAGTTCTGGGGTTTCAGATTGGGATTTAAGACAGCTGATTCCCTCTATCCCTGCTGGTGATTTTCTTCCTGTGCCTTCAGAGGTCTCATGTCTCCTGCTCTGTCCCTGCATGGTTCAGTTAAGTGGTTAATTTGCTTTTCTGTTTGCATTTGATCTGGTTTTGTCTATCTCTGCTTTGTGCGGGTCAGCCAGCTCCGGCTGAGGCTGTGCTGACTCACCGCCCTTATGTTACTGCTTGTACCAGTTTGTTTTGTCCCCTGTTGTATTGGTCTCTTTTTGCTTTGCTTTCAGAATATACCAGAGTGCTGATATAGTGGGGGCGAAGTCGTTCAACTTCAGTGTTTTTTGTGCATCAGACGTGTTGGACTTTTTGCAGGGTTTTTTGTGTGATTGCAGACAGTGTCTTTCCTTTCCTGTCCTGTCTAGTCAGTGTGGTCCTCATCATTTGCTCAGTCTATTTTCCTACCTATGCTTGTGTTTTCATCTTGTCTCACCGACAATATATGTTTGGTGGCTATCTATTCCTTTGGGGTCTGCTCTGGGGCAGTTTAGATTTCCCCTTTCTTTCTTTAGGCTTAGTTTGCTCTCCGGTTGCGTTGAGGCATCTAGGATCATCGTAGGCATGCTCCATGGCTACTGCTAGTTGTGTGGATAGGATCAGGGGTCTGCAATCCGCTTAGTTACCAAGTTGTCTGGTTTTCTGTGTCTTAGCCTGGGCCTGCTTTCCTCCTCGGTGACCCATTCATAACAGGGTCCCATGTCACATTGGCAGAGCTCCTGATGTCCTAGAATAGAAGAAACCATCCATAAGTGACTTAATTTTGCAAACTAAACCTCTTAATGTATTCATCTGGGGGTGCAGTGAGCATGTTGACACCACATGTAATTTAAACCTTTTGGCGGTGAAGAAATAATAAATAAATTTTTACCACTAAAATGTTGTTTTAGTTACAAATTTTTTAATTTTTATAATTGCTAATTGGAAAAAATGAACCTTTGTTTTGCAATTTCTACTGAGTGTGCCTATACCCTACATGTAATTGGGAACTACTTTTGAGGCACAGTGGAAAACTCAGAAGGGAAGGAGCGCCATAATTTAGTGCAAATTTTACTGTTATGGTCTGCGGGTGCCAGGACCCACTGGGAGAGACCCTGTGGTGCCAAAACAGCAGTGCCCCCATAAGTCACCACAATTAACAAACTTCACCTCTCAATGAAGTCATCTAAGAGTACAGTGATCATATTAACACCACGAATGTGTCACAGAATTTTATACCATTGGGCGGTGAAGAAAAAATAATTATATTATTACTGCAAAAGAATTGTTTCTGCCCCAAATGTTGCATTTTCACATGGGGAAATGGGTAAACATTTCACCAAAATTTGTCACACAATTTCTGCTGAACGTGCAAATACGCCGAGACTCAGGACGGACGAAGCTCTATTTGCATCTTGGTACGCAGATTTTTCTTGAATAGTTTGCAGATTCTATATACAGAGCCCCTAAGTTCTAGAAGAGCAGAATACGCCCCTCAAGTGACCCCACTTGGAAACTATATCCCTTTGGGAATTTATCTACAAGTATAGTGATGATTTTACTCTATGTGTGTTTTCCAGAAACAAGTACCATAAATTCCTCTTAAAAATAAGTCTTAAAAATACTCATATTCACAACAAAAAACAGTGAGCAATGAAATGCAATAAACATGATTTCCCCCATCTGGGGATTCAAGCAGAGTCATGTTGAGAATGATTCTGTTAGGTCTGTAGGATCTTATTCTAGTGTTGATCCCTGCCTGAGTCATAGAATCATAGAATCGTAGAGTTGGAAGGGACCTCCTGGGCCATCTTGTCCAACCCCCTGCTCAAAGCAGGATTTGCTAAATTATCCCAGACATATGTCTGTCCAGACTCTGTTTGAAGACTTCTATTAGTCAAGGAGATTGGCATCATAGGGTCACAACAGGGCATCTGCTGCAGGACTTTACTAGTTTATAAGAGAATATCTTTCAACATGACCTCCTAATGAACCTGGTACCATAAAAGGGGAAACGCGTAGCGGTGCACCATGTGTACAGATAAGTGAATACTTTATGCATGCTGGTTGAATTATATGAAGGATAGCTTATTTAAGCCTACACAGGTATATTTCTTTATTTCTATAGAGCACCTCTTTGGTATTTAGTGCTGTATTAATGTTTTTACTGTTTTGATGCAGAGATTCAAATAAGATCCCAATACTATATAAAGGAATGGGTTTTGAGATATATAACAGTTACTTCTAACAATCAGTTTAGAATCTGTACCTTGGCTTAACTCTGTTATTAGATAGGTAAGGGGTTGCCAGGGAGAGTCAATGAGGAGTGGGGGCACCATTATTGTGACCTTAGGGTGCCAACCTCTGCTACAAGTTAGGAGTCAGCAGTAGGGTAAGACCCCTACCCCTTATCTATCATATATACCATGACCATTTTTTGAGAAGTATATGAATACTTTACATAATGTTTAGGATCGCATTTGTAACGCTAAGCATTTATATTGAGATTTCCATCTAAATTTCTGAGTGACGTGATTCAGATGAAACTCCCGAGGGATCGATTCACTATAATGAGGCCGCAGAGTTACTCTGGACTCCGTCAGGCCTCTGTTGAGCAGTGTGCTTCTTTTCAGAGGTGCACAAAACTGTGGCCCATTGCACTTTTATGCACACCTAAAAAGACGGACATCACCGGATCACAGACCAGGCTACATCCACAGTGCTTCCTTCTGCCTCATTATAGGTAATCTTCCACCGGGGGTTCAATTTGAATCATGTAGGTCAGAGATTTACACAAAAACACCGGTGTAAGCATTCAGTTTAGAGCCCAAGATAAAACTGCGCCGAGCTTTACTGACATCTTTGGGAGGCAGAATGAACAAATTAAAAGCAGGTCATTAATTGTTTTTATTTATTTTTTACACTGTTCCTGGTGTGGTTTAAGTGATTATACAACTTTACTCTTCAGGCTAGTGTGATTACAGTGATACCAGATTTATATAGTTTTTTACTAAAAAATGCTTTTTTGCAAAAACTAATTTTTGCATTGCCATATTTTGTAAACTATAATTTTCCATATTTTTGCTTACAGTCACACGAGGGCTTGTTTTTTGTGAGACAAGTTGGCATTTTTGTTGGTACCATTTTTATTTTTTTGATCACTTCATATTCTGATTTTTGGGAGGCATAATGAACAAAAAACAGCAGTTCAGAAATTGTTTTTTGTGTGTTTTTTTATACCTTTCTGTGACTGGCAAAATTGATAAGGCAGCTTTATTCTTTGGGTATGTATGATTACAGCAATACCACATTTATATTGTTTTTCATGTTTTGGAGTTATCAAACACTAAAAACTATTTTATTACTCAAAAAAAAAATATATATATATATATATATATTTTTGCATTGCTTTATTCTGAGAGCTGTAACTTTTTCCGCTGATGGAGCTTTTTGCTAGACAAGGTTACATATTCAATGATACCATTTTTATTTACCGTATATATTCGAGTATAAGCCATCCCGAGTATAAACCAACCCCTCTAATTTTGCCGCAAAAACTGGTAAAACTTATTGACTCAAGTATAAGCCTAGGGTGGAAAATGTAGCAACTACTGGTAAATTTAAAAAAAAAAAAAAAATAGATACCAATAAAAGTAAAATTAATTGTAGGTTAAATGTTTTTGAATATCCATACCGACTCAGGAGCCCCATATAATGCTGAAGAAAGGTAAATAATGGCCTCATAAGATGCTCCATAGAATATGCACCATATGCTGCTCCATAAAGGTTATGGCCCCATAAGATGCTCCATAGATTATGCCCCATATGCTGCTCCATAAAAGGTTAATAATGGTCCCATAAGATGCTCCATAGAATATGCCCCATATGCTGCTCCATAGAGGTTATGGCCCCATATGTTTTTCCATAAAGGTTATGACCCCATAAGATGCTCCATATATTATGCCCCATATGCTGCTCCATAAAGGTTATGAAAATCTCAGCTTATACTTGAGTATATACGGTACCCTCGTCTTTTTGATCGCCTTTTATTAGACTTTTTGTTCGGTGGTATGAAGAAAAAGCATAATTTTTTGTCTTGTTTTTATTTATTTTTTTACAGTGTTCACTAATGGGACAATTTTGTAGATGGGTATTTCCAGACACATCGATACCAAATGTGTTCTTGTTTGTTTTTTTTTCATAAAAATATTTATTAATGGGTACAATATATATATTTTTTTTTATATATTGTAAATTTAAAAAATTTTAATTTTTTTTTACTTCTTTTGCTTAGTCCCTCTATGCGACTTTCACTTTCACAGCCCTGATCTTAGCTATAAAGCATAGCAATGTGAGAACATGTAAATTAACATGTAAATGTCAGTGCTGCACTGTCACAAGCTAGTTAGACCATGCTCTGCACATGATCTAACCAGCTTGCTAGCTTTGGTGACCTGCATGTTGTCATGCGACATTGAGTCACAATGGCAACAATCATCCCCTAGCGATGACGTTGCAGTGGCAGTGATCAGAGGTCAGAGGGGGTCCTCTCCCTCTCCATGCCTTCTAAATCTGCGATCGATATCAATTGCAGTATTTAGGGGATTAAATTGCTAGGAGCGGTGCGGGCAGTGAGTGCCGGATGTCAGCTGAACACCAGGTGCCAATTGCACTTGCACAGTTCCTGTGAATGCAAAATCCCCAGGACATATCTATACGATGAGGTTCAGGAAGTCTAAGGTCATAAAGGAGTTAACCTTGTCACTGCTAGTCACAGCTGCTGGCTCACATAGTGTCTTCTGTGTGACATCGTGGGAACTGCAATACCCAGCAGTGATTTCAGTAAGGTAACCACCGATCAGAGCAGCTGTTTGCCATGCTGTCACACAGAGAACAGCATGGGAACTGCCGGATGTTTGGATCCACATTGACCTAACAGCAGTTTGTGTTCGGAATCAAGTTTGGATACCATTCTGGTATCCGAGCCAAACATTGTTTAAAGTTCGACCGAACCCGAACATTCTAGCAGTCCGAAGTATTACTCCCATTTAATATATATGCAGCAATACGATTATTTTCTCCTAGGTGCATTACTTTACATTTATCAACATTAAATGTAATTTGCCAAGTGTTTGCCCATTCAGACAACTTATCCAGATCAATTTGTAATATTTTACTGTCTAGATCAGATTTTAGTATCCTACATAGTTTGGTGTTGTCAGTAAAGACTGACACTTTACCCTCATGTACCATCCACAAGGTAAATAAAGAGATATAAAAAACATCAGTCCTAGTACAGTTTCTTTCAGTACCCCACTGCTGTCTATATCCCATTTATAGCATGTATCATTTACAATTCTTTGTTTGCTGTCTTTTAGCAGGTTTCTCACCCATCCGAATATAATTTCTTCTAGTCCCTGCTACTAGAGCTTCAGTATGACCGTTTTATGGCACAGTATCAAATGCCTTTGCATAGTCCAGATAAATCACATCAGTCGCATTACCAACATGCACATTTGCATTTACCTCATAGAAATCCAACATGGGGTGAGACTTGACTTATCTTTCATGAATCTGTGCTGGTTGTCAGTTATTTTATTATTCTCTGCAATGTACAGTGGGAAAAAAAGTATTCAGTCAGCTACCAATTGTGCAAGTTCTCCCACTTAAAAAGATTGGAGAGGCCTGTAAATGACATCATTGGTAGACCACAACTATGAGAGTCAAAATGAGAAAACAAATCCAGAAAATCACATTGTCTGATTAGGCAAGATTTATCTTGCAAATTATGGTGGAAAATAAGTATTTGGTCACCTAAAATCATGCAAGATTTCTGGCTCTCACAGACCTGTAACTTCTTCTTTAAGAGGCTCCTCTGTCCTCCACTCATTACCTGTAGTAATGGCACCTGTTTGAACTTGTTATCAGTATAAAAGACACCTGTCCACAAGCTCAAACAGTCACACTCCAAACTCCACTATGGTGAAGACCAAAGAGCTGTCGAAGGACACCAGAAGCATAATTGTATCCCTGCATCAGGCTGGGAAGACTGAATCTTCAATAGACAATCAGCTATGAAATCAACTGTGAGAGCAATAATAAGAAAATGGAAGACATACAAGACCACTGATAATCTCTCTCGATCTGAGGCTCCACACAAGACCTCACCCCGTGGGGTCAAAATGATCACAAGAATGGTGAGCAAAAATCCCAGAACCACACGGGGGACCTAGTGAATTACCTGCATAGAGCTGGGACCACCATAACAAAGGCATATCATCAGTAACACACTACTCCATCAGGGACTCAGATCCTGCAGTGCCAGATGTGTCCCCCTGCTTAAGCCAGTACATGTCCGGGCCCATCTGAAGTTTGCTAGAGAGCATTTGGATTATCCAGAAAAGTATTGGGAAAATGTCATATGGTCTAATGAAACCAAAGTAGAACTGTTTGGTAGAAACAAAACTCATTGTGTTTGGAGGAGACAGAATGCCGAGTTGCATCCAAAGAACACCATACCTACTATGAAGCATGGTGGTGAAAACCACATGCTTTGGGACTGTTTCTCTGCAAAGGGACCAAGATGACTGATCTGTATGCATGAAAGAATGAATGGGGCTATGTATCGTGAGGTTTTGAGTGCAAACCTCTTTCTATCAGCAAGGGTATTGTGTCATGATTTGCTTAGTTTGCGGGATTAGGTAGTTCAGAGGTTAATCTGGATGGCCGCACTCTGAGATTCTGGGAGGCTTTTTATAGCCTCATTGTGGGCTCATTCCTTTTCACTTATACTCAGACCCTTGGCCGAGTGTGTGTGACCTTGGTGTGCTTTGTGACTGTGATACTTTATGCTTGTTTGGTTTTGATCCGGTTCTGTCCCTGTTACGAGTTCTGCCTGTCCCTCTTGTACTGCGCTACCCTCTCTGTGTATGACTCATTGCCTATGACCTGACTATTCTCTGCTCGCCCCTCTGGTACCGTGTCGCCTTCTCGTGTATGACCCCCCCCATTTGTCTGACCTGAGTTCCTCTCGCCTCTACTCCAGGATTCCTATAGTTGAATCCTACAATCATCTCCAGCAGTGGGACACTAAGCCCTGCCCCCTGTGGTCACATCACATGATCGTAGGTCCTTGTACTTCTTACTACCTTCAGCATCGCAGGTCCCGTCTGTCTGAACTTTCCCTGCAGTATCTGACTCCGGGCCCTCCCGCAGTGTGGGTGAGTCACCCTGCTCAGCCGTGGCAGTTCGCTGGCGCTGACAGGATCCTGATACATTGAAGACAAAATGTGGATGGATCTTTCAGCATGATAATGATCCCAAACACACCACCAGGGCAATGGAGAAGTGGCTTTGAAAAAAACATATGAAGGTTCTGGAGTGGCCTAGCCAGTCTCCAGATCTCAACCCCATAGAAAAACTTTGGAGGGATTTGAAAGTCTGTGTTGCCCAGCAACAGGCCCTAAATATCACTGTTCTAGAGGAGATCTACATGGAAGAATGGGCCAACATACCACTAACAGTGTGTGCCAACCTTGTGAAGACTTACAGAAAATGTTTGACCTCTGTCGTTGCCAACAAAGGATATACTGTATGACAAAATTTTGAGATTAACTTTTGTTAATGACTAAAAACTTATTTTCCACCATATTTTGAAAAATAAATCTTGCCAAATCAGACAAGGTGATTTTCTTTAATTTGTTTTCTCATTTTGACTCTCTCATCTTTTTAAGTGGGAGAACTTGCACAATTGGTGGCTGACTAAATACTTTTTTTCCCCACTGTATCAGTGCAGGTCATCTCTTATAATGCCCTCAATAATTTTGCACACTACTGATGTCAGACTTACCTGACGGCAGTTGCCTGATCTACCGTCTTTCCTTTCCTATATATAGGTACTACATCAGCTTTTCTCCAATATGTAGCACCAAGCCTGCTATAAGAGAGTCCAAAAAAATGAGATACAACGGTCTGTCAATTACTGAGTTAATTTCCGTCAATATCGGTGGATGAATTCCATCTGGCATGGGGGATTTGTCAATGTTTAATTTGCTCAGATGCAGGCATACTTCTTGTGGTAAACTAGTTATATCAGTTTCAGATGAACTTTTTGCCTTGTTGAAAGATCCCTGGAACAGTCAGTTCATTGGTGAACACAAATGAAAAGTGTCAGTTTAATTTCTCAGCCTTTTCTTTGTCCTCTAAAATTATCTTGTTTATTTCCTCTTTAAGGGTCTAATATCATCAGTTATTTACTTTTTGTCATTGCTATATTTATAAAATGTGTTAGGAATTTTTTTTAATAAACAACTACCACTCTGACATGACTTCAAAACCTACCAGAGCCTATTTTTCACTAAAGTCTATTTCTTGTGTGCTGCTTCACAAAACAATAAATTAATACTTATTTTTAATATATGCTTCATGTACAGGAAGAGTGGAAGGTATGACTCAAAGAGCTTCAGCATGACAGTACAGTGGCAGCTAACGAGCCTCAAGAATAAAGTTTGAGTTGATTTTGAGATACTGGTAATTGTCATAATGACATTATTTTAAACTAATCTAAAGAATTTTCACCAAAGCAAGGAAAGAACTGTTTCAGTGTGAAAAAATATCTGCATAGGTCAATTTATAAACTGCAGTCATAAGCTGTTAAATCATAAAGGCAAATCGTAGATTTGGACAAGCAGTCATTCCAAAATTAGAACAATGAGATTCTGGCATTAAAGTCAATACATAAAATATTCATAGACAATACTGGTAAGAGTCCAAATTATCAAGAGGTTTATTATACATAAATTATACAAGGAGACAACTTATAAACATGGTACACATATTAGCTCTAAAAAGGGACTTAAATGACAGCTATAATAATCTTTTCCTTGGCTGGACAGGGAGCAAACCCTTTACATACATTCCCATAATCCTTACTAGACCCATTTTCTGAACACGTGACCTTATGTGACATTGTGAGTTGCACAGAACCATGATCAATGCCCATAGAGTTTAGTGAAGGTTCAATTTATCTGTAAATACAGCCATGTTTACATTGAGATTTACGGGATAATACTACTGAGCCTTGCTTCAGTGAGAGAATAGCTCCGTAATATATTGATATATGACATACTTCGCCAAAAGCATGAAAACCAAGGTAAAATTACAGAGCACAATGAGTGCTGTAGCACATTTCTGTAGGACAGGAAACTAAGGCTCCAAAAATTGCAAGCCACAGAATTCCCTCTACTACCTGCAATGACGTCATCACCAATCACTGAGGAGCCAGTTTTGGTTACAAAGACTACTTTGCCTGAGTCACACCATCAAATCATAACTTCATGCTCCCACGCAGTTTTTCTATTCTAAAAGTAGGTTAAATGTAGCTTTTTGTAGCATTTACCTTATGTTTTATATGGTATGTGGATATAGCGATACCTGACATTGCTAAAACCCTATCTTTTTGCAGGCAATGTCTCTATATCTCCTTTGCTACACAATATATTAGAAATTAATTCCATATGCTAATTATGACAGAGCAGAGAAAATCATGTGGTAAACGTATTCTTGGCAATCTGGTGACATTGTGATTCCATCACAAAGAATTTGTCACGGTCGGTGCCCAAATAACAGCATACGGTAAATATAGAACTGAAACTGCTGTGTTTGTGTTAATCTTTTAATGAGAACCCATTTTCTCAATATCAGCTGCTATAAAAATTTCCTAAAATATGCTTACAATTGCAAATTATGCACTTTATCGAAGCTGAAATTCTATTTATCAGTCATGAAGTCTATTTTTTTTTCCAGTGTCGCATACAACGTTTCTTGATTTGGGGCGGATTCCAATTACTTGTAGTGCTAGATAAATGGAAGCTTTCCTATATAAATATATGGAATAATAATAATAATTTTTATTTGCATAGCATCAAAACAGAAGATCCATCAACGGAGAGGGCAATATATACTCTTCAATTAAAATTATTTTTTACAACAGAAGAGATGTCCTGACTTTTAATGAATTTGGTCAAAAGAGCTCTGCTCAACAAACATCATAAATAAATACATACAATAATAACGTGCTCAGTGAGGCCAGTGCCAGAAATGATGGTTTAGATCTTACCCAATTCTCATAGCCGACCATAGTCAAGTGCCAGACCAGAAGTAAAATGTCAGAGGGGTAGTAAGTAACCTAATGTTCCCTGTCTTACCCTGTATGACTCCCGCCTTGACAAGGGCAGTGTCCAAGTGTAACCTATATAATAACAAAAAAGGGCTATTTTTTTTGGGGGGGGGGCATTTTTTCATTGTTACATAGGTTGCATTTTGGCATTTTTACTCCAGTTTCTCCCCGTTTTGCCAAAATAAGGATGTGAGCATAGCTGTGGCGTGATACCACAGCTCGCGAAATTCATGACCAGCTGTGGTGCTCCATACTCCCAGACTGGAGTGAGAACACTAGCTTAGAGCACAAATGCTCATGGAGCGCCCCGCGGGGCCTGGGGGTACTCGGTACCGGGACCGTCGACTTCCATGGGGGATGGTGTCACGGCGGCGGTGACCCGGTCCGTGGCCCAGAGGCGTCCAGTAAATGGAATAGGGGAAAGTTTTGTGGTATTTATGAGGTAAAAAAATGAAAATAAAGTTATTAGATGGTGAAATACGTGATGCCACCTGTGCTTTTCTACTCAGAGGTGACCAGCGCTGCAGTGTTGCTTCTCTGGGATGGATGTTGGGCGCAGCTATGATGTTTTAGCCCTCCACAGGTAGGGCTGTAGTCCCAGGGCAAAGATGTTAAATAAGTAGTAAAAGTGGCTGTAAACGTTGGGGTGCAGATAAATGAGAGAAAGACACAGAGAGGTGCTGTTTCTCTACCTTCTACTGGTAATAGGTTGCAGTCCGGATTACCACATACAGGTGATGGAATGATTCCGGCTCACCTGGATGCATTCAGGGGATCCACCTTGCCAGGTGCGGATTTAGGACCTTCCTTTCTGCGCTTTGTGTGTGGGTCTCCACTGTATATAACTATGCTGTGACCCACTATTCGTGATGGTTTCACTAACCTGTATGGCTGTCAGTGTGAGCCTATTCCACGGGTACTGTTCTCTTCACTGTCGGCCCCGGGCTCCTTATCCGCTGCTGTGCCCTCAGGTGATCAATGTGCACAGGAATTTACAATCCCCTGTACTTTCAGATTTGGCTATCAGGGCATACAGTTTCTGTCAGCCTAGGACTCTGATGTCCCTTTTCTCTATATTAACGCTTCACTCAGGGGTCTGCTATATGCAGTATTTTAGCTTCCCTAGAGTCTCTCAGTCTCTGCTCTTGTTCTTTCCCTCACACAGATCAGCTCTGCCTATCGAGCTCCTTTCAGATCAGCTGCCTGTCTTGAACGGACAGGATCTTCCAGAAAAATCTCTTTACCTCACCTC
This sequence comes from Dendrobates tinctorius, assembly GCF_039654945.1. Classification (NCBI taxonomy): domain Eukaryota; kingdom Metazoa; phylum Chordata; class Amphibia; order Anura; family Dendrobatidae; genus Dendrobates; species Dendrobates tinctorius. The sequence continues at coordinate 17,020,032 of NW_027361830.1, forward strand.
CTCACATTGTAACTGTCATCTTTCCTCACAGCTGCTTCGTTTCCATGACAACCCCCTCAGCTGATTAAGTCTATGCTGCCTGGCGTGGGGGTCCCTTTTCTGCCTCCAAGCATGACTTCACCTCTTAGAGGGAGGTAATGTCACTGTGACAACCGGACTCTGGGGTGTCACATTCCCCCCCAGTTAAGTTCAGTACTCCTGGACTGAGAAAAGATATAACAAGAATTGTTAACAACAACAATTAATGCAAATCTACAAAGTCTTAAAAATGTAAAAATTATCAAAAATCAGACAAGAAAAAAGAAAACAATGCACAGTTAGTGCAGCGACCAGTCATTAAGCTGCCGCCCAGGAATTGTATTTGTGCTTGTACCTGGAGTTTGGTTGGTGGGAACCACCTTAACCCACTTTGTGTGTCTTCCCTGGGCATGACTACAGGTCACTCTGTAGATGGGCCTGTTTTTCGGCCACGCCGGCGGCTTATTTCAAAGGCATTTTTGGAGTAACTATTTACAAATACAGTTCTGACCACACATAGTCCTGTGGCCCAATTGTCCTTTAACTGGTTATTCCAAATACTTAAAAAGGTTCATACAGTAAGTCTCTGTAGGCTCTCATGCTTAACAGTTACTTCTATACATTCTTATTACTTTATTTACATTACGTAATCTGTGTAACGGGCAGGGATCTGACCTCTGGTACTACGAGTGGACCGACGCAGTATAGGTATTTCTGATTACCTGACCTGTTCTCTGATGTCTACTGTTGGTCCATTAGCCACTATGCTATAAGTAGCCTTGTGTAAGATAGGTATTCTAGACTGCCTTCTCTCTACTCCTAGACTCACCATGAGATTGTCAGATTCACTGTTAACAGGGGACAGATTTCCGCATTCCTCTGCAGATGTGGTATCTGTTACTGGAGCCATTTCATTTAGAGTCTCTTCTTCATCTGGTGCAGTAGGCTGATGAAAAGTTAGTACTGGTACTACTATTGCCTGATTTACTTATGTTCACGTCCGAGGAAATTGTCCAAGTATAGCTTGAATATTTTCTTCCAACTCTAGTATGGGTTGTGGAGTGTCTTGGACTTCTTTCTTGTCCTTCAATTGATCAGGGCACATCTTTAGATGATCTCTAGAGACTGCTTCGAAGGTTTCTCCTCCATTTTTGCTGATGACACATACTTTGATGTTATTAAAGTCTGAAGGTATCATGGTGTATGGCTCTGCTTCCCACTGGTCATCTAGTTTGTGAACACATCTCTTTCTTTTTAGTACTTGTTCTCCTGGTGTCAAGGGAACTGCAGGGGCGTGTTGATTGTAATTTCTGTCCTGCCTCTGTCTGCCGCTCTGTATTCCAGTCTGCATCTGGTGATGTTGTCTCAGGTGTTAAGACTCCCATGTCTAAATCAATAGGAAACTTGCCAGGTTTTGCTCTCATCAGGTAGGCCGGAGTGTAATTGGTGGAGTTTACCGATATATGATTATATAGATCTACCTGATCTGGCAACTTCTCTGGCCACTGGTTTCGTTCTTCCAGAGGTAAGTGTTATGAATGGGTCACCGAGGAGAAAAAAAAAACAAAACAAGCTAAGCCACAGAAAACCAGAGAAGTTGGTAACTATGCAGATTGCTGATCCCTGATCTTACCACACAACTAACAGTAGCCATGGAGCGTGCCTACGAAGTTCCTAGATGCCTCGTCATGGCCGGAGGACTACATAAGCCTAAAGCAAGAAAAGGGAAAACTAACTGCCCCAGAGCAGACCCCAAAAGAATAGATAGTCCCCACACATGTATTGACGGTGAAGCAAGATGAAGGCCCAAACACAGGCAGGAAAATAGGTTGAGCAAATGATGGGGCCCAAACTAACTAGACAGGAAAGGAAAGGCAAGTCACTGTCTGCAACCTGCAAAAAAACCTACAAAAATAATGCCAACACTTCTGATAGCAAAATTATCCCTGAAGTCCCTAGATTTCTCCCACTATATCAGCACTCTGGAATATTCTGAGACAGAGCAAAAAGAGACCAAACTAGTAAGGGACAAAAAGCCAATTGGCAAAATACTGATAAATAAGAGAGGAAATTCAGCTCAGCCCCCAGCCGGGCTGGCAGACCACACAAAAAACTGAATAGACCAACAAAATCAAGTGTGAACATTAGCAGAAAAACTTAGCTTTAGATGACTGGAACAGAGCTGAAAACCAAGAGCTGACAAGCCAGAAGGAATCACCAGCAACTGAATAGGGTGTCGGCTGTCTTAAATCCAATCTGAGAATCCCGAGATCCAATCATCATCCCCATCCTCAGGTAGCAGATCTCCACCGATCATACCAGCCGCACCACCTCCCGACACCACCAGAGGGAGTTCAGAAGGGAAACCCGAGAATGAACTCACAACAGTACCCCCCCTTGAGGAAGGGTCACCGAACCCTCATCCACGCCACCAGGCCGATCAGGATGGGCCCGGTGAAAAGCATGAACCAATCTATTGGCATGAATATCGGAGGCAGAGACCCAATAATTATTCTCCTGACCATAACCCATCCATTTGACCAAATACTGGAGTCTCCGTCTAACCAAACGAGAATCCAATATTTTCTCTACCTCATATTCCACATTGCCTTCGACCAACACTGGGTCAGGAGGTACCGCCATAGGAACCATTGGCTCAACAAACCTCTTCAACAGAGATTTGTGAAATACGTTATGGAACTTGAACGTAACTGGAAGAGCCAATCGAAACGAAACAGGATTAGAATTTCCAAAATCTTATAAAGACCAATAAATCTTGGCTTAAATTTAGGAGCTGCAACCTTCATAGGAATATTTTTAGACGACAACCAAACCATATCACCCACTTTAAACCGGGGACCAATGGTTCTATGCCGGTTGGAAAATCGCTGGGCCTTTTCTTGAGACAGTGACAACTTATCCACCACTTGGTCCCATATCTGCTGCATTCTCTCAACCACAGTGTCCACACCTGGGCAGGACGAAGATTCCACTTGCCCTAAAGAGAATCGAGAATGAAACCTAAAATTACAGAAAAAGGGTGACATCAAAGTGGCAGAGCTAGCTCTATTGTTCAGTGCGAATTCGGCCAAGGGCAAAAATGAGACCCAATCATCCTGATCAGCAGATATAAAACATATCAAATAAGAATCCAAGGTCTGGTTTGTTCGCTCAGTCTGTCCATTGGTCTGGGGATGAAACACGGAGGAGAAGGATAACTGAATTCCCAGATTGGAACAAAAGGCTTTCCAGAATCTGGAAACAAACTGGACTCCTCTGTCGGACACAATGTTCTCAGGAATCCCATGTAACCGAACCATCTGTTGTTAAAACAAGGGCACCAACTCAGCGGAAGATGGCAACTTTGGGAGTGGTACAAGAAGGACCATCTTTGAAAATCCATCACAAATCACCCAGATAACAGTCATTCTCTGAGAAACAGGAAGATCAGAAATAAAATCCATTGAGATATGGGTCCATGGCCTCTTGGGCACCGGCAAGGGCATCAGCAACCCACTAGAACGAGAACAGTGTTTAGACTGAGAACAAGTCCCACAGGACTGTACAAAATTCCTGACGTCACGAGATAAGGCAGGCCACCAAAAGGACCGACTCACCAAATCTCTGGTACCAAAAATACCTGGATGACCAGCCAATGCGGAGCAATAAATTTCAGACATCACTCTCTTTCTCCACTGGTCAGGAACATACAATTTTCCCATAGGGCAACGCTCAGGTTTATCCTTCTGAAATTTCTCCAAGGCGCGTCTCAAATTGGGCAAAATGGCAAAAAGAACTACCCCCTCACCTAGGATAGTAGTAGGCTCAGTCACACTAAGAGAATCGGCAAAGAAACTCCTAGAAAGGGCGTCTACCTTAACATTCTTAGTGCCCGGAAGAAAAGAGACCACAAAATTAAAACGCGTGAAAAACAAGGCCCATCTAGCCTGTCTAGGATTCAAGCGTTTGGCCGACTCCAAATAAATCAAATTCTTGTGATCGGTGAGGACCACAACTTGATGTCTAGCTCCCTCCAACCAATGTCTCCACTCCTCAAATGCCCGCTTCATGTCCAACAATTCCCGATTCCCCACGTCATAGTTGCGTTCAGATGGGGAGAACTTTCGAGAAAAGAAGGCACAGGGATTCATCTTAGAAGTCACAGGGTCTTTTTGGGACAAAACAGCTCCTGCACCAATCTCAGAAGCATCTACCTCCACCTGAATTGGAAGTGAGACATCAGGTTGCCGTAAAACCAGAGCTGAAGTAAATCTCTGCTTAAGCTCCTGAAATGCTGAGATAGCCTCTGGAGACCAGTTCAGCACATCAGCGCCCTTCTTGGTCAGATCAGTCAGTTGTTTGACAATACCAGAAAAATTACCTATAAATTTACGATAGAAATTAGCAAAACCCAAAAACTTTTGGAGGGCCTTCAAAGAAGTAGGCTGAACCCAATCATAAATGGTCTGTACCTTGGCCGGGTCCTTTTCAATAGTCGATGGAGATAAGATAAATCCCAAAAATGAAATCCTCTGTACACCAAAGAGGCATTTCAATCCCTTAACAAACAGGGAATTCTCCCTCAAAATCCGGAACACAGTCCGGACGTGTTCCACATGAGAATCCCAATCACTAGAAAAGATCAAAATATCATCCAGATAGATGAACAAAAACTTATCCACAAAGTCACGGAAAATATCGTTCATAAAGGACTGGAAGACAGAAGGGGCATTAGTGAGCCCAAAAGGCATCACCAGGTACTCAAAATGTCCCTCCGGAGTATTAAACGCCGTCTTCCATTCATCCCCATGCTTGATGCGAATAAGATTATACGCCCCCCTGAGGTCAAGCTTAGTAAACCAGCAGGCACTCTTAACTCTGGAGAATAAATCAGACATCAGAGGTAACGGGTACTGATATTTAACCGTCATCTTGTTATGAGAACGATAATCAATACTCGGTCTTAATGAATCATCTTTCTTGGCCACAAAAAAACCAGCACCTAAAGGTGACGAGGATGGTCTAATATGACCCTTCTCCAATGACTACTTAATATAGGATCTCATAGCATCATGTTCGGGTACTGATAAGTTGAAAAGCCGACCCTTGGGAAATTTACACCCAGGCATCAACTCAATTGCACAGTCATAACTCTTATGAGGAGGCAAAGACGCAGACTTTCACTAAATACATCAGAAAAATCGGCTAGATAATCAGGAATATCATGAGACTGAGGAGAGGTGGAGAAAACAGAAGCGTCCCTAAGAACACACTGACACCCCCAACTCACCACAGACCCAGATCTCCAGTCCAAAACTGGATTATGAGTTTGCAACCAAGGAAAACCCAGAACAATAGTATCATGCAAATTATGCAGCACCAGAAATTTACAATTTTCTTAGTGGTCTGGGGCAACCCGCATCGCCACCTGGGTCCAAAACTGAGGTTTATTCTCCGCCAAAGGAGTAGCATCAATACCCCTCAAAGGAATAGGTGTCCGCAGAAGCGTCATGGAAAAACCACAATGTTTAGCAAAGTCCAAATCCATCAGATTCAATGCTGCGCCTGAATCCACAAAAGAGTTTGTGGAAAATGTGGATAAGGAGCAGATCAGAGTAATTGCCAAAAGAAACTTAGGTTGTATACTGCCCACAGCAAATGTGTGTGCAAAACGTTTCTCTCGTTTTGGACAGACAGAAATAGTATGAAAGACGTCTCCACAGAAAAAACACAGCTTATTACGCCTTCTAAACTCCTGACGTTGTGCCCTAGACAAAACTCTATCACATTGCATAGGTTCAGACATTTGTCCAAAAGGTGGCAGCGCCTCTCGTGTAGTTTTGCATTCACGTAAACGCCGATTAATTTGAATGGCTACTGACATAGAATCGTCAAGACCAGAGGGAACAGGAAATCCCACCATAGTATCTTTTACAGTTTTTGACAAACCCTTCCGACAGAGAGCTGCCAATGCACTATCATTCCAAGAAGTAAGGACCGCCCACTTTTGGAATTTTTGACAGTATACCTCTGAAAAATCCTGACCCTGGTTCAATGCCAATAGGGTTTTCTCAGCTTGATCAATAGCATTAGTTAAATCATACAACAACCCCAAGGCTTGAAAAAATGCATCCACGTTAGTCAGAATAGGATCTTCAGGTGTCAAAGAAAACGCCCAATCCTGGGGATCGCCGCACAGCAAAGAGATGACAATTTTAACCTGCTGCGCAGAGCTCCCCGATGAATTAGGCTTCAAGGCAAGAAATAATTTACAATTATTCTTAAAATTCAAAAATTTAGACCGATCCCCAAAAAACACCTCAGGAGTAGGAATCTTTGGTTCAGCAGCATGTGAATGAGCGAGATAGGCGGAAATTCCCCACACTTCAGCAGTGAGCTGCTCCACACGATCAGCTTAATCTTAACACGATTCTTAATCTTATCACGATTCTTATCACGATTCTTAATCTCCATTAAGAAAAACAAAAAAAAATCCTCCTACGGCCCCAGAGAAAAAGAGGAAAAAATATATATATAAAAAAAAAATTCCGACACTTTTTTTTTTTTACAATTCTTTTCTACTTTTGAGTACCCTAGAATCTGCGGTATGGCTGGTGATTCTGTTATGAATGGGTCACCGAGGAGAAAAAAAAAACAAAACAAGCTAAGCCACAGAAAACCAGAGAAGTTGGTAACTATGCAGATTGCAGATCCCTGACCTTACCACACAACTAGCAGTAGCCGTGGAGCGTGCCTACGAAGTTCCTAGATGCCTCGTCACGGCCAGAGGACTACATAAGCCTAAAGCAAGAAAAGGGAAAACTAACTGCCCCAGAGCAGAACCCATAGGAATAGAAAGCCCCCACACATGTATTGACGGTGAAACAAGATGAAGGCACAAACACAGGCAGGAAAATAGGCTGAGCAAATGATGGGGCCCAAACTAACTAGACAGGAAAGGAAAGCAAGTCACTGTATGCAACCTGCAAAAAACCCTACAAAAATAATGTCCAACACTTCTGATAGCAAAATTAACCCTGAAGTCCCTAGACTTCTCCCACTATATCAGCACTCTGGAATATTCTGAGACAGAGCAAAAAGAGACCGAACTAGTAAGGGACAAAAAGCCAATTGGCAAAATACTGATAAATAAGAGTGGAAATTCAGCTCAGCCCCCAGCCGGGGCTGGCAGACCACACAAAAAACTGAATAGACCAACAAAATCAAGTGTGAACATTAGCAGAAAAACTTAGCTTTAGATGACTGGAACAGAGCTGAAAACCAAGAGCTGACAAGCCAGAAGGAATCACCAGCAACTGAATAGGGCGTCGGCTGTCTTAAATCCAATCTGAGAATCCCGAGATCCAATCATCATCCCCATCCTCAGGTGGCAGATCTCCACCAATCAAACCAGCCGCACCACCTCCCGACACCACCAGAGGGAGTTCAGAAGGGGAACCCGAGAATGAACTCACAACAGGTAAGGTCTTCAATAAGTCAATTACCACCTGGTTCATCTTCTCACACATGCCATTTGTCTTTGGATGGTACAGCGTTGTTCTGATTTTCTTGTAACCATACATGTTACAGAACTCCTGGAACACTTCTGCCTCAAAGGCTGGACCTTGGTCGGTGAGCACTTGTTCAGGGTATCCGTGTGGTCGACAAAAGTGCTGCTGAAATGCCATGGCTGCTGTCTTTGCTGTTTGGTCTTTAACAGGTATGACTACCGAGAACCTTGGGTAATGGTCCACGATGGTCAAAGCATAAGTGTAGCCATTCCTACTCGGAGTTAACTTCACGTAATCCAAGGCTACCAGTTCAAGCGGCTGTTTTGTGATGATCAGCTGTAATGGGGCTCGCTGACTGCTACGGTCTTTTCTGCGCAGGTTGCATGGGCCACATTCTCGACACCACTTCTCAATGGAACTCCTCATGCCAACCCAGTAGAACCTTTCACGAAGTAGGACCTCCAACTTCTTCCAACCGAAGTGTCCTGCTCCATTGTGGTATGCCTCTTAGACCATTGGCTCATCCCTCTTCGGGACTACCACCTGCCAGACCAGTTCGCGTGTGCATGAGTTGATGTTCCTCTGACACAGTTTACCCTCGTAGATGAACAGCATGCCTTTCTCCTTCCATAGTTGCTGTGCTTCCTGTGGGTCATCTGGACCAGGGTGTGCATCAGCTTCTGCCAGGCACTCCTTTACGAGGCAAACAGCTGGGTCACTGTCTTGTGTCTCTGCCCACTCATGATGGGGTAATGGATTCAGCATTACCTCTCGTACGACAAAGCGCTTATTCCTTACTCCTTGAGAGCGCTGGGCTGCAATTGGACGGTGGAAGGCTGGTAACTCGATTTCTTCGAGTTCTTTTGGATCTTCTCCCCCGTCTGGTGAATTGGGCATCCTGGACAACGCATCCGCATTAGCGTTCTTATGTCCTGCTCGGTACTTGATGGTGAACTCGTAGTTGGACAGCCGGGCCATCCATCACTGCTCAAGTGCCCCGAGCTTTGCCGTTTCAAGGTGGGTTAGCGGATTATTGTCCTTGTAGATGGTGATCTTTGCGGAAGCCAAGTAGTGCTTGAAGCGCTCTGTTACTGCCCAGACTATGGCGAGGAACTCCAGCTTAAAGTAACTGTAGTTGTCGGGGTTACTCTCAGGGGGACAAAGCTTCCTGCTGGAATAGGTAATCACTCTCACTCTCCCTTTCTGCACTTGTGACAGCACTGCTCCCAATACCACATTGCTGGCGTCAGTGTAAAGTACAAATGGTTGGTCATAGTCAGGATAGGCCAGGGCCTCATCTCCTGTGAGGGCCAATTTCAACTTGGTGAAGGACTCTTCTATCCTTTTGTTCCACTCGAACTGAAGATTTTTGTTCTTGGCCTTCTTGGATTGGCCCACTAGAAGATCTTGCAACGGTGCTGCTATCTTGGTGAAGTTCTTGATAAATCTTCGGTAGTAGCCTACTAACCCAAGAAATTGCCTCACTTCATGGATAGTGCTGGGTCTTTTCCAGTCCCGGATAACGGTGACTTTGTCAGGATCAGGTGCTACACCTTCCGCGCTCACCACATGGCCTAGGTACTGCACCTTGGGTTTCAAAAGGTGACATTTGGACGGTTTTATTTTCAGTCCAAAGTTTGACAGGGCTTCGAATACCTCGGCTAGGTGCTTCAAATGGTCTTCGTAGGTTTTGGAGAAGACGCTGATGTCATCCAGGTACAGCAGAACGGTTTCAAAGTTTTTATGTCCAAGGCAGCATTCCATTAACCACTGAAATGTTCCTGATGCGTTGCTGAGCCCGAACGGCATGTGGTTAAACTCGCAGAGGCCCATTGGTGTTGTAAACGCCATCTTCTCTTTGTCTGCCTCTGCCACAGGAACCTGCCAATACCCACTGGTGAGATCTAAGGTAGAGAAATAATTAGCAGTTCTAAGTGCAGCTAGTGATTCCTTAATTCTAGGCAATGGGTACGTGCCTTTATGTGTAATGCTGTTAATCCGCCTGTAGTCTACACACATTTTCTTGGTACCGTCTTTCTTCTTAACGAGGACTAATGGAGCTGTCCAAGGGCTACAACTATCTCTGATTACCCCAGCCTCCTTCATCTCTCGTAACATACTCTTGGCACATTGGTAGTGTGCTGGGGGTACAGGCAGGTGTCTCTCTTTAATGGGTGGATGATCTCCGGTGGGGATATGATGTTGAACCCCTTTTGCCTGCCCAAAATCTAGAGGATGCTTGCTGAAGACCCGTTCAAATTCTCTAGCCACCCGGTAAGCCCCATGCTTTTGGTGTGAAGGGGTGGAGTCAGTGCCTACGTGTAGCTGCTGACACCAATTCTCCTGTTGCCCTTCAGAGCCATTCTCTTCCACCTTGTCAGACGGAAGCAAGGGTTCTAGTGTCTCCATTGCATTGTTACTGACGGTGAACAATTTAGCAAGGGTGGCATACCGGGGTAACTGGACCTCTCTCTCCCCACAATTTAAGATGCTTATTGGTACTCTCCCCTTGCGGACATCAACAACCCCTCTTGCTGTCAGGATAGTGGGCCTACTATCAGAATACATGGGTTTTACCAAGGCTTGGTAATCTTGACCCTTTAGGCCTATTGCTGCCCGACCCCAAATTAACATTTCACTTCTGGGAGGTGCTGCAATGGGGAAAGGATCACTTACTCTGACACTGCAGACTTCTCCACCAGACAGCTCTACCTGTTGTCTCTGCATCAGGGCTCTAATCTCCTTTTGCAGGACCCGTTGCTGACTGGAGCTGGTGGTCTCGGCTACCTCTTGTAACAGAACAATAATTTCTCCAAGACAATTTTCAATAACATTAGTGCCTAAAGTGATCATAGGATGGCATTCTCATTTGTCAATATCAACTATAATCAAACCTTGCGATTGCAATTCTATTCGGCCAATCTTGATGGTCACCTCTTCATATCCCATCTGAGGCAAGGTCTGACCATTGCTGGCAAAAATGGTAAGGTCTTTATCTGGGCTATGAGTAATGTCTGAATCTGCCCAGTACTGCTTAAAAAGAACATATGGTATCGTTGTCACCTGGGAACCGGTGTCCAGTAAAGCGGGCAAGACCGGTCGCCCTCCTACGTACTTGTCTCGCCAATTTGGTGGGCCTGGTCGTCTTACTCCTGAGGGTTGCTTGTTTAAATGACAGTATCTTGCTAGGTGTCCTGCCTTGTTGCAGTGGCGTCAGATGGGCTGTCCGTCCTCGTCGTAGTGTTCGCTGTCTCTTCCTCTGGTCGGGGGGATCCTCTTCTGCTGTCGCCACAGGACGTCTTCGGGACTGTAGGCCAGCTGAATCTTCTTCTTTGGAATCACTTGCAGGGACTGCACAGTTTTTGTGAGTGTAGCCACACTTTTAGTTCCTTGACTTGGAGACGTAAGTCTGCAGCAGAATCATCATCTTGGGACGGCTTGTCAGTCTCAATAGAGGTCTTTTGAAAGGATGCTGTCTCCTGCTGGTATGTAATTGCAGGATGCTTAGAGGGCTCTGTGCTGCTAGGGTTCGGTTCATGCAGCACTCTGATGGCTCTATCCTTAAAGTGTGCAAAGTCCAATTCAGGATTTTGTAGGGCCATTTTGCACAGCTGTGTCCTTTGATTGTTCGACTGGTGTCCCTCTATGAACTGCTCTGTTAATAATCTATTTTCATCTTGCACGCTCTCAGGATCAACCTGCTTTACGGCCTGTAGTGCCTCCTGAAGATTAAGGGCATAGTCCCGTATACTGTCCTGCAGTCTCTGTTTGCACCCAAAAAAATCTCATTTTTATCTCTGTTGCAGTACGGGTATCAAAAGTGTCTTTCAGTCTGGCTAAGATTTGTTTGACAGTTCCTTTATCAGTGTCCAGCCAGGACTTTACTTCCCTCCGAGCTGCACCAGTTAACTGGCCAATGAGGATACTGACTTTTTGGCTTTCTGACAGGGGGTACACTTTGAACAAACTACATAGTCTTTCTTTAAAATTGCTCAGGGTGTGCGACTCCCCTGAATACTGAGGTAACCAGGCCGCTCCTGGTATATATGGCATTGATAGTGGCATTATGGGGGCTGCAGTTGCGACCGCTGCTGAATCTTCACCAGCATTGAGCATTTTTCTTCCTGCTTTTTCACTTGCTCACTAACGTCAGAGCACGGACAGGGGCTTTGTGTCGTGCTTTATTTCTGGCTCTGTCCACAATTGCACGTCCCTCTCTGCTCGAACATGCTGTATGACACAGTTATGGCAGTTATTTGAAAGCTCATTAAAGTCTTTAGCACACAATTTAATAAAGTCTATGGCGCACAGTACCCAGCTTTGCCAGGCTCCTGGTACCCAACTTTGCTAGGCTCGCTAAATCCTGTTCATGATGCCAGTTGGAGCGCCCCGCGGGGCCTGGGGGTGCTTGGTACCAGGCCCATCGACTTCCATGGGGGACGGTGTCACGGTGGCTGCGACCCGGTCTGTGGCCCAGAGGCGTCCAGTAAATGGAATAGGGGAAAGTTGTGTGGTATTTATGTGGTAAAAAAAATGAAAATAAAGTTATTAGATGGTGAAATACGTGATGCCACCTGTGGTATTCTAGTCAGAGGTGACCAGCGCTGCGGTGTTGCTTCTCTGGGATGGATGTTGGGTGCAGCTATGATGTTGTAGCCCTCCACAGGTAGGGCTGTAGTCCCAGGGCAAAGATGTTAAATAAATAGTAAAAGTGGCTGTAAACGTTGGGGTGCAGATAAATGAGAGAAAGACACAGAGAGGTGCAGTTTCTTTACCTTTTACTGGTAATAGGTTGCAGTCCGGAGTACCACATACAGGTGATGGAATGAGTCCAGCTCGCCTGGAGGCATTCAGGGGATCCACCTTGCCAGGTGGGGATTTAGGATCTTCCTTTCTGCGCTTTGTGTGTGGGTCTCCGCTGTATATAACTATGCTGCGACCCTCTATTCGTGATGGTTTCACTAACCTGTACGGCTGTCAGCGTGAGCCCATTCCATGGGTACCGTTCTCTTCACCGTCGGCCTCAGGCCCCTTATCCGCTGCCGTGCCCTCAGGTGATCAATGTGCACAGGAATTTACAATCCCCTGTACTTTCAGATTCGGCTATCAGGGCGTACAGCTCCTGTCAGACTAGGACTCTGATGTCCCTTTTCTCTTTATTAACGCTTCACTCAGGGGTCTGCTATATGCAGTACTTTAGCTTCCCTAGAGTCTCTCAGTCTCTGCTCTTGTCCTTTCCTTCTTCACAGATCAGCTCTGCCTATCGAGCTCCTCTCAGATCAGCTGCCTGTCTTGAACTGACAGTATCTTCCAGAAAGATCTCTTTGCCTCACCTCCTCACCTTGTAACTGTCATCTTTCCTCACAGCTGCTTTGTTTCCATGACAACCCCCTCAGCTGATTAAATCTATGCTGCCTGGCGTGGGGGTCCCTTTTCTGCCTACAAGCATGACTTCACCTCTTAGAGGGAGGTAATGTCACTGTGACAACCGGAATCTGGGGTGTCACACACACCATTTGCTTAACTGCTACAGATTCATGAAGAGACATGCAACTATAAATTGCAGAAAAAACTGACGGCACATCTAGAACTAGTCTGAAAAGGTGCATGCCAAAAAACAGCTTACATATCAAATAAGGAAATGGTTGCACTCAATTGCATCAAGGCACATCAAATTTGAAATGCGAATAGCATAATGGCTTTTGTAATCTAGAAAAAACATATGAGATACTTAGCACAAAATTTGGCCAAAAGATGTGAGCCCATTCACCAACGTCAAGGTGATCTCATTGAACGGGTCCCTATTCTAACTGCCTAGTGTGAACTAACCTCTGGCTAATAACATGGTAAAGCCTGTATTTATAGGAAGATAGGAACCAAAACCATTTCCTTATTTGATATGTAAGCTGTTTTTGGTATGCACCTATTCAGACTAGTTCTAGATGTGCCGTCAGTTTTTTCTGTCATTTGTATGTTAGCTTTCTGACTGAGCACTCCGCCCTTCATCAAGCTGTGATTTTAATTACATCCAATCACATTTTGGTTCCTATCATCCTATAAATACAGGTTTTACCATATTATTAGCCAGACGTTAGTTCACACTAGGCAGTTAGAATAGGGACCCGTTCAATGAGATCACCTTGACGTTGGTGAATGGGCTCACATCTTTAAGCCAAATTTTGAGCTAAGTATCTCATGTTTTTTCTAGATTACAAAAGCCACTATGCTATTCGTATTTCATATTTCATATGCCTTGATGCTATTGTAAAGTGAATGCAATTATTTGATGAAATAAGAATTTAAAGGGGTTGTACAGTCCAAACTGATAAGTCTGTAGTCACTCTGCAAACTTATCAATCCCCCAGCGCATGCACTGTGAGCTGCACAGATTCACCAGTTTCCTACTTGGGACCAGAGGGTACAGTTGTGCTCAAAAGTTTACATACCCGGGCAGAATTTTTGCTTTGTTGGCCTTTTTTCAGAGTATATGAATAGTAACACCAAAACTTTTTCTCCACTCATGGTTAGTGGTTGGGTGAAGCCATTTATTATATCAATCTACTGTATTTTCTCTTTTTAATTCATAATGAAAACCCAAAACATCCAAATGACCTCGATCAAAAGTTTATATACCCCATATTAATACCATGAATTTCCCCCTCTAACTTCAATGACAGCTTGAAGTCTTTTGAGGTAGTTGCGTATGAAGTTCTTTATTTTCTCAGATGGTAAAGCTGCCCACTCTTCTTGGCAAAAAGCCTTCAGTTCCTGCAAATTCCTGGGCTGTCTAGCATGAACTGCACACTTGTAACGAATGGAAGCGGAGGCAGAGATGGTGAAGTTCACATTATTTTTTAAATGGAACCTCGGGACCACGGTCCGGGGGGCTCCGAAGGGGGCATGACTAGTGAGCCCCGGGCACTTGTAGTAAAGCCTCTCAGGCAGGGCCAGAATGGAATACCCGGAGGACACAGGTGCTACCTCCAGTTAGACCCCGAACACGTGGCAGCTGTCCCAGCGGGACCAAAAGGGATAACAAAAGTTACAGCAGAGTCTGTAATGCGCTGGGTCCTGGATCCGGTTAGTTGGTAAGGAGTCGATTCCAGTGACCTTCAAAAAGACCTTGGACTTGGATGGCTGTAGGCGGAACGGGATGGCTTAGGCCCAGATGTTTGCTGATATAACCAGGTAACACAGTATACTGATATGCTGTGGAAACAGAGAGCATTAGACAATGCACAGAGACTGGAGATGCAGTGCAGACAGGTTAGCATGAGAACCGGATGTAACAATGATAGATACTCGTTGCTCCGGCGCTCTCCCTATGGAGGAGAGGCCAGAAATAGCAGCCAGTGCGCTGCCATTGGTTGATTGCATTTTTTGAATAATGCACGCCGCCCCTTTAAGAAGGCAAAAGAGCAGGCGGGTGTGCCCTAACAGCCTTAGTTACAGATCTCCTCACAGGACGCCAGGAGGAGGAGGCAGGAGGGAGGACAGAATGCTGAGCAGCAGCATGAGAGGCTCGAGGTGAGTACCCAGAATGGAAAGCAGTGGCAGGCCTGGACGCAGCACCAGGACGGGGGCCAGGTGTAACAGCGGCAGAAGTGGGCGCAGCTCCAGGACGGGGATCGGGTGTAACAACACTTGAGATCTCCCCAGAGTGGCTCAATGATATTGAGGTCAGGAGATTGAGATGGTCACTCCAGAACCTTCACTTTGTTCTGCTGTAGCCAATGACAGGTCGACTTGGCCTTGTGTTTTGGATCATTGTTATGTTGGAACGTCCAAGTAGGTCCCATGCGCAGCTTCCAGGCTGATGATTGCAAATTTGCCTCCAGTATTTGCTGATAATGTGCTGCATTCATCTTTCCATCAACTGTGATTAAGTTTCCTGTGCCTTTGTAGCTCATGCATCCCCAAAACATCAGCAATCCACCTTTGTGCTTTACAGTAGGAATGGTGTTGCTTTCATCATAGGCCTTGTTGACTTCTCTCTAAGTGTAATGTTTATGGTTGTGGTCATACTTGGATACAGTTTGACCACAACTTTATACAGTTCAACTACCTTTTCCCATAGATCTGTTGACAATTCTTTTGTTTTCCGCATGACTCACAATCAAGAAACGTCAGTGGCTGGATGAAAGATGCAAGAGTCTATCTGGATCCCTGAAACTCACTCACTTTTTAAGTACATACACTGATTACCAGCAAACAGGTCACAGGTGAGGATGTTACCTTAATAGCCATTCAAACACATTTGTGTGAACTTCTGTGCATGTTATCAGGCCAAAATCACCAGCATATGTGAACTTTTGATCAGGGTCATTTGGATTTTCAGGGTTATTATGATTTTAAAAGAGAAAACACAATAGTTTGACAATAAATGGCTTCACCCAACCACTAACCATGAGTGAAGAAAAAGTTTTGGTGCTATCATTCATATTCTCTGAAAAAAGGCCAAGAAAGCAAAAATTCTGCCAGGGTATGTAAATTTTTGAGCACAACTGTATGTGTGAGTTATACATACTCCCGACCAGTAGGCGCGGCATCGTTTCCATACACTTGTGGTTCAGTCCAAACTTATCGGTTTAGACCAGACAACTCCTTTAAGCATACATTTAGTTTCAGGCAGCTTTTCAATACATCCTGCTGGACATGTGTGGATGAGGAATAACACTATTTCTGGCCAATATTTTACTTGAATCTTGCAATTTTTCACTAGTTTTTCCTTCTGTAGCCTCTATCTCTAGTTTTCTGTTTACTTTGGACACGTAGGTGGAGACTTGCTAGCATGATGCTTCCAATATAAAGCAACCACAGAGAAATGTGTTCTTGCTCGTTCATACAGACAGAAGCAGCAACAGCATTGAAGACAATATTCAGCAGTACTGAGTTATGTGGCTGAAAATCCAGCCCTAGAGGGAGGGAAATAAATTTCTTGAAGCAGCAGTTTTATCTGTCTGTGTCTGCCCATGTCTTCTTTCAAATGTGCTGAATACTGAACTATTCTGCTCCCCCCTTACTGTGCTGAAAGTTTGTATGCTTTGGCCAGCGCAGAGATAACAATTTTTTAAATCAGAGTACAAGGTTATTATTATTATTATTATTATTATTTCAGTTATTCTGCTTTGCTTTAATTATATAGCACCATCATAGTCTGCAGCGCTTTACAGACATCATCACTGTCCCCATTAAGGCTCACAATCTAAATTCCCTATCAGTATGTCTTTGAAGTGTGTGAGGAAACCCACACAAATACACAAGCTCCTTGCAGATGTTGTTCTTTATGGGATTTGAGCTCAAACCCCAGCTCTGCAAACAACAGGGCTAACTCCTAAAGGCCCCGTCTCACATAGCGAGATCGCTGATACGTCACCCATATTGTGACGCAACAGCGAACTCTCCAGCGATCTCGCTACATGTGACACATAGGGGCGACCGCCCCCCCTGCTGGATATTGCTGATCGTGCTCGAATGTCCTGGGCCATTTTTTCATCGTCAGCGTCCCGCTGGCCAGCGCGCATCGCTGTGTTTAACGCCGTCGAGCGACCTCGTTGGCGACGTAGAACTCAGGGACCCAGGCTGGAATCATTCAGAATAGTTGCTGTGTGACAATGCACCAGCGATCCTTACCAGATCGGATCGTTGTCGGGATCTCTGGTGCGTCGTTGAAGAGATCTGCCTGTTTGGCAGCTTACTAGCGACCATGTAGTGACGCACCAACGATCCCTACCAGGTCTTATCATTGTCGGGATCGCTGGTGCGTTGTTGAAGAGATCTGCCTGTTTGGCAGCTTACTAGCGACCATGTAGTGATGCACCAACGATCCCTACCAGGTCTTATCATTGTCGGGATCGCTGGTGCGTCGTTGAAGAGATCTGCCTGTTTGGCAGCTTACTAGCGACCATGTAGTGATGCACCAACGATCCCTACCAGGTCTTATCATTGTCAGGATCGCTGGTGCGTCGTTGAAGAGATCTGCCTGTTTGGCAGCTTACTAGCGACCATGTAGTGATGCACCAACGATCCCTACCAGGTCTTATCATTGTCAGGATCGCTGGTGCGTCGTTGAAGAGATCTGCCTGTTTGGCAGCTTACTAGCGACCATGTAGTGACGCACCAAAGATCCCTACCAGGTCGTATCATTGTCGGGATCACTGGTGCGTCGCTCTGTGAAACGGAACCATAAGCCGCCATGCTGTAATGGATAGTTCAGGAGGCAGGTGAAAAATTGTGGAGCATAAGAGGAGAAAGAAGCATATTTCTCTGTTAAGATTTAGCATTTATTCTAAGTGTGTTGAATTGGCAGTACCTGTTTAAATAAATTATGAATGATTCAGCAATGTGAAAATTTAAAAATTTTAGAGTTGACACTGTTTCAAATCCATTCATGAGTATATTAATGTTAGGTGAATTTAAAATTCAAAGGCTCACTAAAATATAACCTCCATTCCCTAGCCAATGGCAGATTTAGCCAATAACAATATAGTAATGTTTGGCTTTATTTACATAAAGGAAAAAAGGAAAGAAATGATTTATTAATGTGTTGTTTTGTTCAGCTTTTACATAGTTTGCCAAAGTCAGAAGAAAATTCCCGACAGAGGGTTGTATTTTGTTCTAATTTGACAGAGCTGAATGCAGCAGATGAAATAAATTCGAGTTATTATGTTACATTTTTTATATAATATACAAGCACAGGCTAGAATGAAATATTAAGGTTTGTAAACAAATCAGAAGAACATTTGTTCACCACTTCAGCTTCTTACAAAACAGTGATTATTGCGTGACTTAATTGTAGATGCATTTCTAGAGTATTACTTATCTATTATTTGATGACTTGTATCCATGTTCATAAATACATAATAACAAATAATCTGCTCCAGGGAATAAAATGTTGAATGATCAAAAGCGTTACTAATGTTTCAAGGGAATTATTTTTATTAAACTGTCTTGTGTCTTTACAAAGAAATAACAATATTTATGATCAATATATGCCTTGTTTCCTGCATTTTTTTGTACCTTTGCAAGCAGTCAGTTTTCCTCTCAGCTGGTGACTAAGTCTTTTGATGTTTCTCATACAAAGCTCCAGGGATTCCAACCATCCAGAAATTCTTGGACAGTCTTTAAAAATAATGCACTTTTTTCCTCTTCCCGTAAAAAAAAAAATGTGATGCTTCCGTGAATTTTTTGTGGCTGGAGAGAGCTAGACAGGTTATTGTGATTGCAATTATCATCAGTTTAGAGCTCACAGTGAATGTTGTTATTGTGATCGTATTAGTTTTATAGGTGGTATAAACTCAGTATATCACTTAAAATGTTAATGCTGTATTATGGTTTTCCAATGCGTCCAAAGAAAAGTTTGTCTTTCTGTGGTTTTTTGGTAAATTGTACAGAAAAAAATAAAAAAATCAAGTTGGCAATAGTGTTGAGCATTCCGATATTTGCAGTATCGGGTATCGACCGATATTTCCTGTATCGGAATTCAGATACCAAGTACTGATATTTTTTCAATATCGGATACCGGAATCGGAAGTTCCCATAATGCAATGAGCCACTGTTGTGGCTGTGATTGGCTGCTGAAATGATGTCATCATGATGCGCAGTCTGTGCGCATCATGATGCGCGGTCAGTGCGGGCCTGCTGGGGGTCTGTACAGGCTCCAGGGATTCCAACCATCCAGAAATTCTTGGACAGTCTTTAAAAATAATGCACTTTTTTCCTCTTCCCGTAAAAAAAAAAATGTGATGCTTCCGTGAATTTTTTGTGGCTGGAGAGAGCTAGACAGGTTATTGTGATTGCAATTATCATCAGTTTAGAGCTCACAGTGAATGTTGTTATTGTGATCGTATTAGTTTTATAGGTGGTATAAACTCAGTATATCACTTAAAATGTTAATGCTGTATTATGGTTTTCCAATGCGTCCAAAGAAAAGTTTGTCTTTCTGTGGTTTTTTGGTAAATTGTACAGAAAAAAATAAAAAAATCAAGTTGGCAATAGTGTTGAGCATTCCGATATTTGCAGTATCGGGTATCGACCGATATTTCCTGTATCGGAATTCAGATACCAAGTACTGATATTTTTTCAATATCGGATACCGGAATCGGAAGTTCCCATAATGCAATGAGCCACTGTTGTGGCTGTGATTGGCTGCTGAAATGATGTCATCATGATGCGCAGTCTGTGCGCATCATGATGCGCGGTCAGTGCGGGCCTGCTGGGGGTCTGTACAGGCCTGCCGGAGGTCTGTAGAGGCCTGCTGGGGGTCTGTAGAGGCCTGCCGGAGGTCTGTAGAGGCCTGCCGGGGGTCTGTACGGGCCTGCCGGGGGGTCTGTGCCGGTTGCTGGGGGTCTGTACGGGCCTGCCGGGGGGTCTGTGCTTGCTGCCGGGGGGTCAGTACGGGCCTGCCGGGGGTCTGTGCCGCCTGCCAGCGGTCTGTACGGGCCTGCCGGGGGTCTGTGCCGGCTGCCGGCGGTCTGTGCCGGCTGCCAGCGGTCTGTACTGGCCTGCTGGGGGTCTGTGTGTGTGTGCAGGCATCGTCTGATGGGACTACAAGTCCCATCGGGCGATGCCTGCTACAATGACAGTGATTGACACATTAGCCAATGATGGGACAGTAGTAGTCCCATCATCCGGCTAATGTGTTGAATGTAAAAAAAAAAAAATACATACATACTGCATACATGCATACAGTACATATAGACATACAGTACATACTCACCATTACTTGTCACTTTGATCCCCGAAGCCAGTGTCATCTATGAAAAATATGAAAAAAAACAAACCACCAAATACTCCCTGTTCCGCAGAAATCCACGAGTGAGTGTCCCACGATGACCTCCCATGGAGGTCCCATGATGCGACCGTTCTCTAGGGGCTCCAGGAATCCAATGACGGGAGGTAGGTAACCCTCTGCACTGTATTCCTCTGCCACTGTAAAAAAATAGTCCCTAGTCTCACTTTATGGCAAAAGCTGCATGGGAACTTTCTCACACAGCAATGCCAAAAGTTAGACTAGGGACTATTTTTTACAGTGGCGGAGGAATACAGTGCGGAAGGATACCTACCTCCCGTCATTGGATTCCTGGAGCCCCTAGAGAATGGTCGCATCAGCTGATGCTGCTGTTCTCCACGGGAGATCATCGTGGGACACTCACTCGTGGATTTCTGCAGAACAGGGAGTATTTGGTGGTTTGTTTTTTTCATATTTTTATAGATGACACTGGCTTCGGGGATCAAAGTGACAAGCAATGGTGAGTATGTACTCTATGTTATATGTACTGTATGTCTATATGTATGTATGGTATGAATGTATTGTATGTAGTATATCTGTAGCATGTTTTATGTATGTTGTATGTAGTATGTATGTATGTTGTATGAATGTAGTATATATGTTGTATGTATGTATGTAGTATGTATGTATGTTGCATGAATGCAGTATATATGTAGTATGTATGTAGTATATATTAAGTATGCATGTAGTATGTAGTATGTATGTTGTATGAATGTTGTATATATGTAGTATGTATGTAGTATGCATGTAGTATGCATGTATGTTGTATGAATGTTGCATATATGTAGTATGTATGTATGCTGTATAAATGTAGTATATATGTAGTATGTATGTATGTTGTATGAATGTTGTATGTATGCTCTATGAATGTAGTATGTATGTATGTAGTATGTTGTATGAATGTTGTATATATGTAGTATGTATGTATGCTGTATAAATGTAGTATGTATGTAGTATGAATGTTGTATGAATGTTGTATATATGTAGTATGTATGTAGTATGTATGAATGTTGTATGAATGTAGTATGTATGTAGCATGCATGTATGTTATATGAATGTAGTATATATGAAGTATGTATGTAGTATGTATGTTGTATGAATGTTGTTTGTATGTAGTATGTATGTTTTTTTTTTATTTTACTTTCAACACATTAGCCGGATGATGGGACTACTACTGTCCCATCATTGGCTAATGTGTCAATCACTGTCATTGTAGTAGGCATCGCCCGATGGGACTTGTAGTCCCATCGGACGATGCCTGCACACACACACACACAGACCCCCCGGCAGCCGACACAGACCCCCGGTAAGCCCGTCCAGACCGCCGGCAGCCGGCACAGACCCCCCGGCAGCCGGCACAGACCCCCCGGCAGCCGGCACAGACCCCCGGCAGGCCCGTACAGACCCCCGGCAGCCAGCACAGACCCCCGTTAGGCCCGTACAGACCCCCGAGAGGCCCGCACACACAGACATGCACAGTGTCCGCCCATGCACCGCCCACACTCTTCCCCCCTCCTGAATTGGATGTACAAGGAAAGAAAGGGTTTTTTTACATCCGATATTTCTGTCCCATTGATTTGAATGGGACTTCCGGTATCGGAATCGGCGATACCCGATATTTTGTGTATCGGGCCGATCCAATCCGATCCGATATTTCTGGATATCGGATGGTATCGCTCAACACTAGTTGGCAACACTGCAAGCACATAAAAAGAAATGAAGAAGGATCTCTAATATATGTATTTTTCACTCAAGAAGCAGCAGAGAGGACTTTATTCAGAAGTAATGCGAAGCATAGCTGTGAAAGGAACGATAGGGTGAGATAGAACTATCAATTTCTGAATGTCTCTCTGCCCCTGTTAGGGCTGGTGGAACACACCTAATTATATAAAGATGGTAATAAGTTGCGTTCGCAGCCCTGGGTCCGCCATATAGAGATGTTAACTGCTGCTCGGTAATGGTGGACACTAAATGGTGATATCGCACTGGACACACGAGGGTTAAATGCTACCCAGTATGTAGTAGCAATGGGCTCTGTTGCTTCACAGAGTCATGGTACCGCATAACACAGATGCCGTACCCTTTTGACTGTCACAGAGCACAGCTGAATCAGTGTTAGTGTACGGTCACAAGACTCTGCCCCAAGGACATGGGGTAAGAGCCTCTCTAGACCCACTAGGCGCACGGTGTCGCACCTTCGAACACCACAAATAGACGCTGGCTACTGTGGAGTGCAAACAAAGTTCACAGTGACGTACAGGCCAAGCCACTACTTGGCGCTGAAGCTAGGCCCTGACTCTGCCTCCTACCTGCACTATCAGCCTAGGCACTAACTGGCAAAGCTGATCAACACATGTGTACCAAGGGTAGGGATTTGATAATGAGTCAGTCACCAGAGACATTCATACGTGCATACAAGTCTCAATCCACATGGTCTATACTAGGGCATGGCCGTGTGATCCTTTTATAACTGCAGCCTTCCGGGACCTTGCTCATGGCCCAATCCAAACTGCTAGAGGACCTGAGCATGTGACCTCCGACCACCAATGAGCGGTCGTCTCATGAGCTTGCTCAGATGGAGAAAAGCAGGACATAGCCCCAGTAGCATCTGCTCGCTGCTGACTAATGGTGAATGCTGTAGCTGAAACTGGGGCGGCAGCAGTAACCAAACGCATAGTATTAGCCCGAGAAAGATGCTGGGACTGACATCTCTGCTGAGCAGGAACATCTGTGGCTGCAGAAGAATGGGAGACAGCAGAGGAAATGGCTTGATATTATTCCTGTGCAGTGGTGGGAACTCAATGCCTAACAGCCCCCCTCAATTTCTTCTCTCTATACTACTCTTCCAACCTTTTGATTTTTCTTTGAAGCTAAATATCCTTGTTCACCACTGCCTCCTGTGTATGGATTTTTGCAGTAAATTCTGTGTAAATGATTATTACTATTTACTTTTAAATCCTCATTAATTCCGTTGTGCAGTATATGTGCAGAAGAGTCATATACAAAATACATTTATAACTCACAGTGAACAAACTAACAGTGACAGAACAGTATGGAGGGGGATCATCAAAGCAATTTTCATTTATCAAATTACACTCCGTAACATTGAACTTGCAACATCAAGAAAGGAAAGTCCTGGAATTACGGAAATCAAAAGATTCATAGACATGTAAATGGTGTGCAAATATTAAAATTATATAATTAAAATATGTACAACACCATTGAAGGAATGGTACTTTCAAAATAATAATAATTATAACTGTTACGCACTTGTCTCGGGCATCCCCTCTGTTGTGCTCCATGTCAAGTTTTTCAAGTTGACCAGGCATGTCTGGATGAAATCATTTTCCTAGGCCTATACAAGGTCAATTAAAACACACACGTGTGCAATAGGAATATGGCTACTAGTCCTATGTTTAGTGTTCTTTATTCTTTGTGCTTTCTGTGCCCTCAACATACAAGACCTGTCTGTCAACTCTCCTGGATGTTGTTCCCGCTAAAAGACCTCACAGACTATACTGGCCTTTGTTCATACCATTCACTCAGCCATGCTATACATCCTATGGTCTTCAGGCTTCCAAGTCTCGTATTCCTACTGTCTGTTTTACCATTGCCTGGTATTTGTTTGGCTACCTCTACCTGACTTTTCATGGATCCACCTCATCAGGTACGCCTATCAATCATAATCACCCTAAAATGCTAATATAAACATCCACTGTGGTTGGTGGCTCTGTAACCTAGGCGCTAATGACTGCAAAATTAAGGGTA
Organism: Dendrobates tinctorius; assembly: GCF_039654945.1. NCBI lineage: Eukaryota > Metazoa > Chordata > Amphibia > Anura > Dendrobatidae > Dendrobates > Dendrobates tinctorius. The sequence continues at coordinate 17,044,119 of NW_027361830.1, forward strand.
TCCATGGAGCATTCCGATATGTTTATAAGCAATACAGTTATGAAAACAAGAAATAGTCAAAAATAAGCATATATAAATTATAATAAATACTGAAGAAAATAACTTCAATCCAAAAAAATAAGGCCAAAGCCTAAAGGTAATCAGAAGAGGAAATGCTCCCATTGAGAGTACACACAGAGAAAAACGGAGCAGAGAACAACATCCAATAAAAAACAATAATTTATTGATTCAAGTAAATAACAATACAAAAGTATACATATCAATAATGACTTAATAATAAAAAGGAAAAGGAGGGATACAAAGGCCAAAAACAAAGGTACACATGGTGGTCCTGTGACCAAGAGTTATAAGATGTATAAAGCTTTCTCAAAAGGGGTACCCCTTTTGAGAAAGCATTCAATGCGAAACACGCGTCAGGGGGTCACAGAGGTGAACTTTGGCATACTGGCGATTATGAGTAAGTGACACTATTTAAATACTGAGGGGCATTTGACTTGTTTAAATTGGACAATATTAATTATACTCTGCATGGGTTTTTGCCCGGGATTTATTATACTATATTGCCGCTTTATACATCTTATAACTCTTGGTCACAGGACCACCATGTGTACCTTTGTTTTTGGCCTTTGTATCCCTCCTTTTCCTTTTTATTATTAAGTCATTATTGATATGTATACTTTTGTATTGTTATTTACTTGAATCAATAAATTATTGTTTTTTATTGGATGTTGTTCTCTGCTCCGTTTTTCTCTGTGTGTGTAAGCAATACAGTTAGTATAGATTTGTATTTAATATTGTATTGATTGGTAAGGAAATGTGTTGTGAGTTCATTTTCCCCTCCGTCACTGAGGCCTGGTGAACTCCCTATTCTAGTGAAGGAAGGTAGTGAGCCTGATTATCAGGCACCTGGGACTAATGAAGACGATTGGCTGAGTGGAGTCACTGACTGGATTTAAGGCAGCCTATGCCCTTTCTGCCCTGTGGGTGATTTCTCTGTGGACTCTTGGACACCAGTCTGATTCCTGCTCTCCTAAAGCTAAGTTTTCTGTTTTGCCTTTTTGCATTTAAGATTTGTTTTTGTTTTTCTTGCTTTTTGGATTCTGCCACTCCCTGCTGGAGTGTGCAGTGTTCCGTTAGCTCTGTCTTCTGAAAGTACCTGAGTGCTGATTTAGTTTTTGAAGCTTAGTTGCTTCAGGACCATTTTTATATCAGCTTGTTGGCTTTTGTCTCTGATAGGGTTTTGGCAGATTGCAGACAGCAGCCTTCCTATCCGTTCCTATCTAGGTAGTTTCTGGGCCCCGTCTTTGCTCAGCCTGTCTTTCTGTCTGTGTAAGTGTTTTCATCTTGCTTCACCGCCATTATATGTGGGGGGCTGCCTATTGCTTTGGGGGTCTGCTCTGGGGCAGTTAGATTTCCCCTTTCCTTCTTTAGGCCTATGTATCTCTCCGGCTGTGATCGAGGGGTCTAGGTCATAGTAGGAACCCCCCACGGCTACTTCTAGTTGTGTTGATAGGTTCAGGGGTCTGCAATCTGATAGTTGCCAACTTCTCTGGTTTTCTGGACTTAGCTAGTATTTCTGTTTTTGCCTCCTGCGGTGACTCAATCATAACAGAAATGCATAAGAGAGGATTAGCCTGCTTTAGTGCTATTCTCCAGTATCATCCTTACCTAGTGGTGAGATGGATTAACAAGAGAAAGGTAGCAAATCTGATGCAGTGAGACATGAACTGTACCCAGTAGCAAGCCTGAGATCAGGGTCAAGTCAGATTCAGAACAAAATAGAGAAGCTCAGAAGAAAGATATCTTTAGCCAGGCAAAAGCCAGCATCTGGATTCTTCACTATTATATACAAGTGCTTCTCACAAAATTAGAATATCATCAAAAAGTTCATTTATTTCAGTTCTTTTGTACAAAAAGTGAAACTCATATTATATAGAGTCATTACAAACAGAGTGATCTATTTCAAATGTTTATTTCTGTTAATGTTGATGATTATGGCTTACATCCAATGGAAACCCAAAAGTCATTATCTCAGTAAATTAAAAAAAAATGAACAAAAAACACCTGCAAATGCTTCCTAAGCGTTTAAAAGGGTCTCTCAGACTTTTTCTGCTCTGCTGAAATGGTTGGAGTCAGGGTGAGACAGACTGTAGTCACAGTAGCCTGTTAAATTCATCAAAACAGATGCAGTTTTGTACACCAGAAATGTCACTCCAGTCCCAGAGTAGCATGAATCATGGAGGTCCACACCACTCACAAGATTCAACGAAACCATTAATAGCGTGTACCACTTAATAATTTTGGCAACTTCTACTACAGTAGGTCTGGCATAGAATAAGCTTGTGTTACTCCACTCGTGATGATTCAACCCCTTTTTCTTAGGCATGTCAAATTAATTTCTAGTTTGTTATTTATGATCAATAGCTACATTAATAACTAGCTGAAGTGCTCGGCATTGTGGTTAGTTATAACAAATTATAATGATTATATTGCACATAAATTGTCACTGTATGTCATCTCCTCCTGTATATAGTATATACCTTTGTATCATCTCCTCCTGTATATAGTGTATACCTGTGTGTCATCTCCTCCTGTATATGGTATATACCTGTATGTCATCTCCTTTTACATAGTATATACCTGTTTGTCATCTCCCCTGTGTATAGTATATATGTGATGACTCCTGGAGTGGACCCTCTGGGTTGTGATACCAACCCTCCCAGGGAGAGCTGACCTAGTGAGGACCACCCCTTATACAAGGAGTGTCAGGGGCAGGCCCAGGGGGGTTAGGTACCATGACTGCTGAAAGCAGGTGGCTGGTTCACAGAAGACATGAGAGAGCGTGTCTAGCAAGGTGCAGGAGGGGACACACAGGCTACAAGAGAGTGCAAAGCATAGACACAGGGGCATGCAGGGTATAGGATAGTACAGGGCATGTACATGGGAGTACGCAGGGTTCAGGAAAGTACAGGCGTGTGCACAGGAGTACGGAGGATTTAGGACAGTACAGGGCATGTACACGGGTGCATGCTGGGTACTGGATAGTGCAAGGCGTGTTCACGGGAGCATGCTGGGTATGGGAGCGTGTATGGCGTGCATTGACAAGCACGCCTGGGTATGCAGCAAAGCAGTGCGCATGCAGGAAAGCATGCCTGAGTACAAGGCAAGGCAGAGAGTGTGCTGAGAAGCACGCCTGGGTACAAGGCAAGGCAGAGGGTGTGCTAAGAAGCACAACAGGGCACAGGGAAGGAGCAGAGCGTGTGGTAAGAGGCATGACAGAGCACAGTACAGAAGCAGAGCGTGTGCTAAGGAGCACGGCAAAGTGCAGTACAGAGGACCTGAATACAGAGCGCAGCCAAGCAGGGACCAAACAGGTCTAGCATGGAAGCACAACAATAACCAGGTGCCTCCCACAGGAAGAGGCAGTCTGATATAGGGCATGAGCACTGGGACTTCCGGGTCAGGTCCTCCAGGATCATAGAGATGGTGTTGCTGCAGTCAGGGCAGAGAGGAGTCGTGCAGTCACAGGATCAAGTGTGAGAGATGCGCACTCAACGGGATCCCCGGAGCGGCCGTGACACTGGAAGTGGTGACGTCAGGTGCAGAATCCTGGCCCTGGGTGAGAGCGCATGACAGTACCCCGCTTTACGCCCCCTCTTTCTAAGGCTGGAAAGAAACTTAGACAAAATCTGGGGTGCTTGGATATTTTCCCTGGGTTCCCATGACCTTTCTTCAGGGCCAAAGCCCTTCCAATCAATTAGGAAGAGCGTTTTCCCTCTTACCTTCTTCATGGCCAGGATATCATTCACCTCAAATTCATCCCCCATGCCTACAGGCTGGGGAGAGTGACCCGGAGATGGATGAAACCGATTGAGTACCACAGACTTGAGGAGGGTAACTTCAATTTGTACGCCACGTCATTAATACACCTGAGGACCTCAAAAGGGCCAATGTATCAGGGGCCTAGTTTGTATGATGGTACCTTAAGGCGAATATATTTGGAGGAAAGCCACACTTTGTCACCAGGGAGATAAGGGGGAGAGTCCAGGTGCCTTTTATCAGCATGTAATTTCATCCTGTATCGTGTTTTATCAAGAGCGGTTTTGGTCTCTTGTCATACCCTCGAACTCCACGGACAGAGTCGGCCACAGGCACTCCCAAGACAGGAGGTATCGGTAAAGGCACACTGGGATGTTGTCTCAAAACGATGAAGAAGGAGACTTGGGGGAAGATTCGCTGGTGTGGTTATTATATGCAAACTCTGCCAAGGAAGTAAACTGACTCAGTCATTCTGATGAGCATTAGAAAAGTGACGAAGATAATATGTAAAAATTTGATTTGTTCGTTCCACCTGCCCATTGATTTGAGGATGATAGGCAGAAGAAAAGTCCAGTGTCACTTTCATGAGTCCGCAAAGAGCTCTTCAGGATCGGGAGGTGAATTGGACCCCTCTGTCCGACACGATGTGCAGAGGGATGCAGTGAATTCTGAAGATGTGGATGATAAAAATCTTCTCCAGTTCAGGAGCAGAAGGTAGTCTGGGGAGAGGAACAAAATGGGCCATTTTTGAGAATCGATCCACAACCAGCAGGATCACAGTACAACCAGAGGAACAAGGCAAATCGGTAACAAAATCCATGGCTATGTGCTGCCATGGAGCCGAAGGTACTGGAAGAGGAAGCAGAAGGCCGGAGGATGATTATCTGTGTACCTTGTTCTGGGTGCAGGATGGACAAGAGGCCACAAAGTCTTTGACATCCTGGGAAAGAGATGGCCACCAGTAGTAGCGGGAATTCAGGGAGAGAGTCTTTTTGACACCAACATGGCCGGCAATCTTGGACGAATGTCCCCAGCTTAACACTCGTTTTCTGTTGCTCTCAGCCACAAAGATTCTTCCCGGAGGTAAAGTAGTCAAGTTGACAGGAGCCATGGTAATTACCTTGGACGGGTTGATGATATGAGAAGGTTCCTCTTCAGTATCAGTCGACTGGAAAGATCTCGATAAAGCATCAGCTTTAGCGTTTATCACCGGGCCGAAAATGGAGTTCAAAGTCAAAATGGGCAAAGAACAAAGACCACCTGGCTTGCCGGGGATTGAGCCTTTGTGCAGACTGGATGTACACCAGGTTCTTATGGTCCATGAAGACCTTGAACGGATGTATGGCACCTTCTAGTAAGCATCTCCATTCCTCCAAGGCCAACTTAATGGCCAATAGCTCTTTGTCACCAATAGAGTAATTTCGCTCAGAAGGGGAGAGTACTTTAGAAAAGAAGCCACAGGTGACTAGTCATCCTAAAGAAGACTCCTGCAAAAAGACTGCGCCAGCCCCGGTAGAGAATGTGTCTACCTCGAGAGTGAAAGGTTTACTAACCTCAGGACGATGAAGCGCTGGAGCAGTGGCGAAGGCTTGCTTCAAGGATTAGAAGGCGTCCTCTGCCTCAGAGGGCCAAGCATTTGGGTTAGATCCTTTGTGGATAAGGGATGAGAGAGGGCGAACCAACAAGGAGAAATGGGGAACAAACTGCCTATAGTAGTTCGCAAAGCCAAGGAATCGTCATCCCATGGAACCGTGGCCAGTCGAGAATGGCAGACACTTTCCCTGGATCCAAGCGTAGACCAGAGTCCGAGATAATGTACCCCAAGAATTGCAAGGACATTTGTTCGAAGATACATTTCTCAATCTTGGCATAAAGGTGGTTCTCCCTCAAACGCAGAACTACTTGGTGCACATTCTTTCTGTGGGCAGACAGATCTGGAGAGAAAAAGAGGATATCGTCCAGATAGACTACCACACAGGAGTACAGCATATCCTGGAAGACGTCATTCATGAACTCCTGGAATACCGCTGGAGCATTGCAGAGGCCGAAGGGCATGACGAAGTACCTGTAATGACCATCTCAGGTGTTAAAGGTGGTCTTCCACTCGTCAGCTGGACAAATACGGATCAAGTTGTAGGCCCCACGAAGATCCAGTTCCGTGAAAATTTGTGCTCCTCTTAGTCAGTCAAAGAGCTCTGGCATCAGTGGCAGTGGATACTTGTTCTTGACCGTGATGTCGTTCAGCCCTCTGTAGTCTATGCAGGGACGGAGGGAGCTGTCCTTCTTTTTGACAAAGAAAAATCCCGCTCATGCGGGTGAGGAGGACTTACGGGTGAAACCTCTGGCTAGATTCTCCTGGATATACTCCGACATAGCTTGGGTTTCGTCAGGAGATAGCGGGTATATTCCACCACTGGGTGAGGTAGAGCCAGGAGCGAGGTCAATCGGGCAGTCGTATGGTCGATGAGGAGGCAGTGTATCGGCCTCCTTTTTGTCGAAGACATCTGCGAAAGACCTGTAAGCCAATGGCAGACCTGTAGGTGCCGAGGACGGACAGGCAAAATTCATTGGATGCACGGGCAGCAGGCACTTCTTCTGATAGGATGGTCCCCAGCTGCGTACATCGCTGGATCGATAGTCCAGAGTCGGCTCATGAGTCCAAAACCAAGGGAGACCAAGAAGAAGCGCGTGAGACAAAGTCGACAAGACGTGGAAGGAGATCTTCTCTTGGTGCAGGGCTCCAATCTGCAGCTCAATTTCTTCTGTGACCTGGGAACGTTCTCCTACAAGGATTTACCATCGACCGAAGCTATCAGCCGAGGAGTCTCTAGGGATCTGACAGGAATCTGATATTTTTCAACTGCCTCGAGCCTGATAAAGTTCCCTGACGCGCCTGAGTCTACATAACTCTCATAGTCCTTTTTTAGAAAGGCAAATTCACTTCCATACTGAGCTCAACATATTCAACAGGAAAGTTAATATTATGTGGAAAAAAAGTGAAAATAAGAGAAATTATTGATTGTTAAAAAATGATTCTTTATTAAATATTATTAAAAGGAGAACTTAAAAAGACAGGGCAAAAGGCCTCCAAAAAAGGGGGAAAGGCTGCGACAAAGCAGTATACAATGATGTAAAAAAAAGAATAATACACACACAATAATAACCCTGTAGATTTAATATAAACACAAAAATGGTTCTTGCATGCAAAAGTAATAATAATAATTCCTGCCAGAGTCAGTGCACCATAGTAGATGACAATGAACACATTGCTTGTTACTACTAGGTTTTGCAAAAAAGGCAATATTGCAAGTTACCTGTGTGGCTGTGGAAAAAGTAGATGTAAATTAGAAGTAAATATAAGGAGGTATTGACATGCAAATTAATCACTGCAGGGTTCAACATGCCTCAGTAGACAAAAGCCAATGTTTGTTACTGCTGAGTATCTGCAAAGGAAACAGTATTGCACATTGCCCATGTGACTATTAGCGTCCTGAGTGTGCTAAAAGGTTAATGAGTAAAGTGTGCCAGGGAGCTGCACAGAGTATAATAGAAATAAAGTGCCTGGTATAAACCGGGAACTGGTTGTTAGTACCTGAGTTAGAAGAATGTGCCGGATTCGGTGCAGCATCCACCGGTAACAGCTGAGGGAATGCCGCAGGAGTCTCCCCCGGCCCGACGAGTGCCGTTTCACTATGTAGCTTCTTCCAGGGTCGTGGAGATAAGGAGGTGTCAGCCGGGTATTTGTAGTGAGGTGCGAGAAGCCGGGGAGGAGTGTGGAGGAACTTTGGCTTCTAGGGACAGGAGCGAAGGAGATGAGAGGAACTCCCACAGTAAAAACAGAGTCCTTGTGCAAGCCTTCATAGGCTCAGATGCGGGGCCCACAGAATAAGGCACGGATCGTGAGTTGAGAGGACTGCAGGTGGACAAGAAGAGATGAGGAGGTCTTCTCTCGCTTGCTGCCTCACGGGCACGCTTTTGGAAGTGCAGATCAATGCGTGTCAGGTTCATCTTTAATCCAACCGGACAAGCCACGCCAAAAGGCCCCTATGAGGGCCTCATTGTTCCAAACGAGCTTGGAGAGCAAAGTGCAAAAACAGAGTACCCTCATGGAGGTTGAAGAGAGACTCGGTGATGGAAGGCAGATGACCCGGCTCGTTAAACACCTTGCGGAAGGGGTCCAAAAAGGTGGAGACCTAATGCCCCCCCCTCTAAGTGGGAAACTATAAATGCCTCTTTAGCACGATCGGTGGGATATTGCTGCGGCAGGAGCTTGGGAAGAAACGGAGGCAACAGACTGTAGGGAAAAGAGTCGGTTTTCTACCGACACCATGTAGTTGAGAATGTGGGCCTGGGTGTCTTGTTGCTTAGTGAGCTCCTGTTGGAGACTGGCCAACTGGAAGGCATTCCCAGGATCAGAGGACTGTAAGGCCGATAAGCGGGACTCCATAGTTTTCAAAAAGAACATAATCCTAGTCTGATTCTGCCGTAGAAACACCAGTTCCTTTTGGGTGGAGGCCATGGTGCCAGCGGGGTCCATGGCCTGATTATACTGTGACGACTCCTGGAGTGAACCCTTTGGGTTGTGGTAATAACCCAACAAGGGCGAGCTGACCTAGTGAGGACCACCCCCTATACAGGGAGTGTCAGGGGTAGGCCCAGGGGGTAAGGTACTACAACTCCTGGAACCAGGTGGCAGGCTTACAGAAGATGCAAGAGAGCGTGTCTAGCAAGGTGCAGGAGGGTGCACTGACAGCACCCGGGTATGGAGCAAATGGCATGGGGAACTTTTCACCGGTAAAGTTAAGAATTAATTCAATGAAATTTCAACAAATTCTTGATGCAAACATAACACCATCTGTAATAAATCTGAAGTTGTAAATGGGATGGTTTCTACAAATGGATAATGACCTAAACACACGCCAAAGTCTACAATAGAATAGCTCAAAAGGAGCAAGCTGAAGGTTTTACAGTGGACATTGTACTCTTCTGTGGCTAGATATCAAAATACCAGTGCATGCAATATGAGCCAGGAATCTCAAAGAACTGGAAGATTCTTCAAAGGAAGAATGGATGAAAATCATTCAAACAAGAATTCAAGGACACTTTGATAGCTACAAAAAGTTTTTACAGGCGGTGATACTTTCAAAAGGAGGTGTTACTAGGTACTAACCATGCAGGGTGCCCAAACATTAGCAATGGCTCATTTTCCTTTTTTGCAATTTTTAAAATGTAAAAGATAAAAATGTATACAGTATATATTTTTTTGCCTAAAATAAAAGGGAATTGTGCCATCTTTAACTTTCGGCCTTTTAGAGATCATTTCATCTTCAACTTGCTTAAGTGTTCACAATAACAATAATTGTGACCTCGATGCCTAAAGTTTTACCTGCCACTGTCTTTCTATAGTACCATGTGGCTGATATATAAAAAAAAATATCAGGGACACAGCAGAAGGTAAATAAGACCAACTACTGGATAATTTTGACCTGTTGACAGTTCTTCTTTTAAAGGAGATTGGTAGCTTAAAAAAAATGGGTTAAAGAAAAGACAACATTATTGGACTAATTCTGTCAAGGACATGACAGAGTTTATTGAATTTTTAATGTGCTTTCCTTATATACATTTTCAGTTAGGGTGTTTTTCAGCAAAGGAGCATGCCAATTTCACGTTTGCATTACATTAAATGAAACAATAATAGGGATTACATCTGTTATTTTAATAGAGGAAGGGTTTTGGTCCAGTGAGACATCTGATTGCAATTCTGCAATCTGGATTCAGTAATGAGGGGATCTAGCTGCTGTTTAATTTATGAATTATATATTTTATGCCCTGCAAACCATATAATAACTCAGGAATACAGTTTTGCACATAAAGACGGCTCATTGTCGTTATAGTAGAGTGAGTACCACTAGGGAGTTGACCTGATATTCACAGCCTCACTGCTCTCCTAATTTAATCACAATTCTGCTGTGTAAAAATCAAAACAATGTGAAGATGACAAGCAGCTTGGCAATGGTTCTTTCCTATAACCCCATCTTCACGGCCCCTCAACACATCATGTTTCCTGGATTTCCTTGGTGTTGCACAGGTGAGAGAACCTGTGGGAGTTTATGGTGCCTTCCATCACCTGTCCATTACTAAGGGAATCCTGAAAACATGCTCTGTTGGGGGGCCATAAGGACTAGAGTTATGGAAACACTGTCGTGAAGCACCATGCTTGACCTAATTATGTTATAAGACCTGGGAAGTAAAAAACAAATCCAGTACATACCGATGGTCTAAGTAATAAATGTGTAGTCAGTAGAGATGAGCCAAGCTTTTGATCTTCAAATTTTTCAGGTTTGTCTACTTTAAAAAAAAAAATTAGATTCAAGATGAATTTCAAGTAATCAAATTGCTTTAAAAACACGTGTATAACATAGCAAAAACTACTAGGATTGTACCAAACTAATTTCAAGCTTTTTAATGCAAATGCAGCCTTTAACATATAACTAACTGACCTCCACATGTAGGCTGTGTGCACACGATGCAGATTTGCAGCTGATCCGCAGCGGATTTTACCGCGCAGAAACATTGCATATCCGCATTGTGATGTACAGTAGCCTTAAAATCAATGAAAAAAAAAACGCTGTGCAGACGCTGCGGATTTTGCCACGCGGTTTTCCTGCGGTACAAAATCCACAGCATGTCACTTGTTTTGTGCGGTTTTCCACCTCCCCTGTCTCCAAATCCGCAGGGGGAGTCCGCAGTGGAAAACCACACAAAAACCGCAAGGAAACCGCAGGAAAAATGGAAGAAATCCGCAGAAAAAATGCAGGTCATTTGACCTGCGGATTTCTTCCATTCTGCACGGAAAAATCCGCAGGGCTAAAAACTCCGTCTGCACGCAGCTGTATTTGTCACAAATTTGTTGTCGGTGTGTCCCGGGACCAGGGGTTCCTAACCTGTCCACAACCCTAAGGGCACCCTAACTTGCCCTGTTCCCCAGGTTACTTCTGATGTAGAAGACCCCGTGGCCATGAACCTTGCCTTAGCTCCTGAATCAGCCCTCAGTTTGTACCCTTCTTCCACTCGATGAAAGGGAAGTAGTAGTGTACACCAACCAGACAAGGTAATATGAACAGGGATAAAGGAAAATATCAATCACACAAATATATACACATAAACAACAGAGGTAAACACTGACGAGTGGAGGATGGGTTTAAACCAAAGTAGGAGAAGAAATGGAATTATCACACACTCAAAACCTAGCAACAGTCATAGATAAATCCCCCAGACAATTTCTTCAATAACAGCCACCAACAGCCTCCAGTCATGCTGCATAAGCTCGCTCTATCAATGAGTGCTAGCCAGAACCCAGTTTTTATAGGAGAAGGGAGTGGTTAACAGTGCACAGCTGTGAGCCTTAATTCAGGAAAGCTTCCAGGAGTTCTCAACTGAGCAGATTAACCTCTCCACAATGTTAAAAGAAATTTACACAGTATAATATGATGATGACATCCTTCTAATGAGCGCAGGAGTATGGTAGGAGAAATCAGACGCTGTGGTCTTCTGGCTCCTCTCTGTCACTGTAAATCTGTGACAGTATTGCAATGGGTAGCTGAATAGTAACCATTCTTCAATGTTGTGTTGTGACACACTATCTGTAATGTTTATTCACTGTGCTATAGTTTTCTCTACCATGTGACAACCTCTCATGATCCAGATTCATCACAAAATGTCTGCTGCATTCTTTGCCTCTGCTTATATGCAGGCTATAAAGTAGAATCTAGGAGCAAAAATAGGCGCAAATAGGGTCTTACAGTTGTGGCCAAAAGTATTGACACCCCTGCAATTCTGTCAGATAATACTCAGTTTCTTCCTGAAAATGATTGCAAACACAAATTCTTTGGTATTATTATCTTCATTTAATTTGTCTTAAATGAAAAAACACAAAAAGAATTGTCCTAAAGCCAAATTGGATATAATTCCACACCAAACATAAAAAAGAGGGTGGACAAAAGTATTGACACTGTTCGAAAAATCATGTGATACTTCTCTAATTTGTGTAATTAACAGCACCTGTAACTTACCTGTGGCACCTAACAGGTGTTGGCAATAACTAAATCACACTTGCATCCAGTTGACAAGGATTAAAGTTGACTCAACCTCTGTCCTGTGTCCTTGTGTGTACCACATTGAGCATGGAGAAAAGAAAGAAGACCAAAGAACTGTCTGAGGACTTGAGAAACCAAATTGTGAGGAAGCATGAGCAATCTCAAGGTTACAAGTCCATCTCCAAAGACCTGAATGTTGCTGTGTCTACCGTGCGCAGTGTCATCAAGAAGTTTAAAGCCCATGGCACTGTGGCTAACCTCCCTAGATGTGTACGGAAAAGAAAAATTGACAAGAAATTTCAACGCAAGATTGTGCGGATGTTGGATAAAGAACCTCGACTAACATCCAAACAAGTTCAAGCTGCCCTGCTGTCCGAGGGTACAACAGTGTCAACCCGTACTATCCGTCAGCATCTGAATGAAAAGGGACTGTATGGTAGGAGACCCAGGAAGACCTCACTTCTTACCCCGAGACATAAAAAAGCCAGGCTGGAGTTTGCCAAAACTTACCTGAAAAAGCCTAAAACGTTTTGGAAGAATGTTCTCTGGTCAGATGAGACAAAAGTAGAGCTTTTTGGGCAAAGGCATCAACATAGAGTTTACAGGAGAAAAAAAGAGGCATTGAAAGAAAAGAACACGGTCCCTACAGTCAAACATGGCGGAGGTTCCCTGATGTTTTGGGGTTGCTTTGCTGCCTCTGGCACTGGACTGCTTGACCGTGTGCATGGCAATATGAAGTCTGAAGACTACAAACAAATTTTGCAGCATAATGTAGGGCCCAGTTTGAGAAAGCTGGGTCTCCCTCAGAGGTCATGGGTCTTCCAGCAGGACAATGACCCAAAACATACTTCAAAAACACTAGAAAATGGTTTGAGAGAAAGCACTGGAGACTTCTAAGGTGGCCAGCAATGAGTCCAGACCTGACTCCCATAGAACACCTGTGGAGAGATCTAAAAATGGCAGTTTGGAGAAGGCACCCTTCAAATATCAGGGACCTGGAGCAGTTTGCCAAAGAAGAATGGTCTGAAATTGCAGCAGAGCATTGTAAGAAACTCATTGATGGTTACCGGAAGCGGTTGGTCGCATTTATTTTGGCTAAAGGTTGTGCAACCAAGTATTAGGCTGAGGGTGCCAATACTTTTGTCTGGCCCATTTTTGGAGTTTTGTGTGAAATGATCAATGTTTTGCTTTTTGCTTCATTTTCTTTTGTGTTTTTTCATTTAAGGCAAATTAAATGAAGATAATAATACCAAAGAATTTATGTTTGCAATCATTTTCAGGAAGAAACTGAGTATTATCTGACAGAATTACAGGGGTGTCAATACTTTTGGCCACAACTGTATCTGATAATAACAATCAATTAAAATAATACTACCCTGATAAGGTTGTGTGACACACAATCATGAATACGCATGAAAACAGCTGCTGTAGATCCACGGGTTTTACAACCAGGAAAGAGGAAAAAAAAGGAGCCAAATGTGGTTTATCAGTGCTGCTGCTGCTTTCTTTTTTTACTTTAAAGAGGCTATGTTAGTCCTTCCTTATTGACTGTCATGATTTATTCCAAACATTGGTGGATTTAAAATTACTTCATACCCAGATTTTGCCTACTAATCATTTTAGTAACACCACTACCAGTGAATTTAGAGCCATCAGTGACATACAGACCAACCTCTTTATAACTATAAGACAATCGGATAAGGGAGGTTTCATCACAGTTTTTGATACATCTTTATATGCTAGATTGGTCAATGATATCCTCATTAATAGCTCTACGTACACACTTCTTCGTTCAGATCTTACAGATACCTTCAAACACACCCTATCCAGGGTCCTGGGGGCAGGTCTGTCTTTGGGGCTTATCAATAATAAATTACACAGATGGTTATTAGTAGATCAGCCTGTTATGCCCATATTCCATGAACTACCTAAAACTGATAAGGGGGTATTTCCCCCTCACCTCCGACAAATTAATTCAGGCATTGGGTCTTTGACTGAAAATGTGAGTCAATGGGTTGACGACCACCTAAAACCATTAGTCATCAGAATTCCTGGGTACCTCAAGGACACAACTTCAGTTCTTAATGTATTCAACCATTTTTCTTGGAATGATGATTATTGGTTCACAATTTTTGATGTTGTGAATATCTTTTCCACTATTCCCCATCACCTTGCTATTTCAGCTATTTACCATCATCTCACTTACTATAGCTGGTATTCTCCCAAACTTAAACAATTTATTATTTTAGATTTTCAATATTTGTTTCATCATTATTTTTTCGTGTTTAATTCTAAGTTTTATTTCAGTTGATAGGTGCTCCAATGGGCTCAAGGTTCTCACCATCCCTTGCAATTTTATACATGTCCTGGTGGGAAGAAGAATTCATTTTCTCAACCAACAATCCATTCTTTAATCATATATTATGGTTAGTGAGATACATGGCCAATCTGCTATAGGTATGGCAGAACGACCCATCCCTGATTGACAAATTTTCTCTATATATCAATTCTAACAACAACTATTTAAAATTCACGGTAATTCAGTTACTCACAACAGGTTTCTGGTAATACTATTTAGCATCATTCCAGTTCCTACCCTCCCCATACTATTCAAGCCATACCTTTAGGTAAATTAAATCAGGCCAAAAGTATTTGTTCCACTCCTACAAAATGTAAGAACGAAAGCATTATAATCTGCAAATGCCTTATTGACAGAGGCTACAATACTTAAGAAATTAAACAAGCTTTCAATACTATTGCGAATAGACGTAAACCTTCTTTAGGTGCCACTGTATCTTTATCTCTAGTGAACAGTGTCCAACTCAGCCTAACATTTTCTACCCCTTACAGCCCCCAGTTCTATCAAATCAGTAGCATTATTCACAAGTATCTACCTGTCACAAGATAAGATGATACCCTGCGCACTATCACCAAGCAAGGATGCAGATGTTTTGCTAAGAGGGGACTCACCCTTGGTAATATGTTATGTTATCTCCTAACCAACTAAAGAATCATAGCTCTCCTTCCACCTGGCTTTCTACACAGGGTTTTCACAAATGTGGGGTAAATAGGTGTAATGTATGTCAATATGCCCTTAACAGAACAAAATCCTGTCTCATTACATCCACAATTAATCATACTATCATGTCCTTTATCAACTTTGACACCAATCATGTGGTGTATTGTCAAATTAGTTACATTGGCTGTACAATCCGCAAGCTCAAGAAAAGAATTTCAGAACATATACAGTATCTAATATCAGTTGCAACAATAGTTCCTATTCTGGAGCGACTAAACATTTTGTGTGCATCAGCAAAGGTGATCTTTAACATTTTGCATTTTTTGGATTGGAAAAACTAGATACCCCGGTTAGGGGTGGGGAATGCAAAAGAGCTTTGATGATGAGAGAGGCTTATTGAATATTGCAATTGAATGCCAAGTTCCCCAATGGGATAAACTTTAAAAACTATCTGTTACTGTTACATATTTATTAATGGTACTAGATGGTGGCCCGATTCTAACGCATCGGGTATTCTAGAATATGACCAGTGGGATACCGACGTTCAAAAGATGGTCCACGATGATCCATCATGATCGGCGATCTCACAGCGGGGGCCTGGTCGTTGCTGCGTGTCACACTGAGGCTAAGTACCCACGCCGTAGAAATGCTGCGGAAATTTCCTCCTGCACACAAACATGTGTTTTTTACATGATTTTCGCATGCGGAATTCAAGCGCATTCCAAGTGATTTGAAGCATCGCTTGGAATGTGATTGACAGGTTGGTCATACTTGTCAAGCATAGTGTTTGACAATTGTGATCAACTTTTTACTATTGATGCTGCCTATGCAGCATCAATAGTAAAAGATAGAATGTAAAAAATTTAAAAAAAAAATTAAAAAAAAAAGGTTATTCTCACCTTCCGACGGCCCTTGATATCCTCTCCATGCTTCCGGCATCTTCCGGTCCCAGTAATGCTTAGTGCGAAGGACCGGAGATGACGTCACTCTCGTGAGAGCGCGACGTCATCAGCGGTCTTTCACGCAAAGCATTTCTGGAACCGGAAGATGTCGGGCACGTGGTGAGAGGAGGGAAAGAGTCCGAGGGCAATCAGAAGGTGAGTATATCACTATTTTTTATTTTAATTCTATTTTTACAGATTTATGGTACCCTGGACCTGGAGGAGAGTCTCCTCTCCTCTGGACCCTGGGTACCATCCGCACATTGAGCGCTGCGCCGGTCATCTCCCGGCTGCGTCGCCACTGAGCTCCTGCGGCAGGAGATGACACGCAGCAACCGTTGAGAGATCAGCGGCTAGCGCCGCAGATCTCCCGAAGGTAGTGGTGGCGTGCGTTGTTCGAATGCCACGCCAATTCATGGCCGGACTGCGCCTGTTGCTGATTGGTCACAGCCGGCTGGGCGCGACCAATCGGCGTTGCGGGATTTCCATTACAGACAGACAGAATTAGACGATTATGTAGTAGATGCTGGTCTTGAGGCTCGTTTGTCATGTTGTGATCACCTGTTGTATTTGATATGCACTCATTGTCTGTTTGGTGATTGGATTATCCCTCCTTTATATGTTTCTCCTCATTCACTTTTAGACATCCTATGACTAAGGGTGTATACTGCACCAGAAACGAGTCAGATTGCTTTTATGCGTCTTTCTTTTAATTATGGATTAATTTTTTTTTATTTTACCTGGATGGAGCGCTACCTATGGATCTTTTGTCTGTGCTATTCAGTCTTCCTTATCTCTATTTTCTCTGTGTTGAATACATCCTCAGGTTTTTGAGTACTTCTGTACCTTTGCTCCCAGGCTATGTTGCAGTAGTGAAATAAACAGTTTTTTTTGTACTGAACTCTTCTTCTGCTTTCCTTTTCTAGAAAGCTCATCAGGCTGACTATAAATGCTTGGTGATTAATGGGCAAAAGATTGTCTGTGTGCCATTTGTATTGTGCCATATGGCTATTGTCTCCTAGTCCCTCTTCATCACCTTGTACTCACCTAGCCCCCTTAATTAGTTTGGCTAGTACCTGTAGTGCTGCTTCTTCTAATCTTAATCTAGTTCCTGAGCTGTCTACTGTTTCATGTCCTGGATATATATACTTGATTTGTCACCCGGTGTCAACAGCGGCAATCTCTGTTGCTCCACAAGAGCCACAGCAACAATGTAAAAGAACGCTGTTTCCTGTTGGACAGCACAGGGTACAGCAGGTATGGTGCTATTGAGGTCGCTAGGCTCAACCTCTAAAACGATAGAGCTAGAGTCTGACCAGACCAACTATGCACACGGTGTCACACAGGCGATGCCACTACTTTGTGCTGACGCTAGGCATTGACTCTGCCTCCTACCTGCACTAGCTGGCAGGGCTTAAAAACACATGCATATCAAGTGTAGGGGTTTCATAATGAGTTAGTCACCAGAGAAAATCATACATGCATACCACACACACACCACATGGTCTATACTAGCGCACGGCCATGCAGCTATGAGATCCTTTTATAGATCCCAGTCTGCCAGGACCTTGTTAGTGGACTAATCTGGGCTCACTTGAGGATCTGAGCAGCTGACCGCCAACCACCAATGAGAGGCTGTCACCTCACGAGCATGCTCAGTAGGACAAAACATGTTCTTAGTCTCAGGAACGACTGCTCGCTGCTGTTTGCTGTTGATTGCTATAGCTGAACCTGGAGATGCAGCAGCAATCAATCACACAGCATGGGCCTGAGCAATACGCTGAGACCGACGTCTCTGCTGAGCAGGATCCACTGCAGCCGAGACTGAATGGGAAACCGCAGGAGAAGACATGGCTTGGGATTCCTCCTGTGCAGAGGGAGAATCCCGATGCCTAACATTGCCCCCCCTCTTCAGACTTCACCACATTCGAAGGCCGCAATTACTTAAGGGGCCTGAATGTGGTCAATCGGCTCCCAGGTCCTATCCTCTGGCCCATGACCCTTCCAGTCCACCAAATAAAATTTTTGCTGCATACCACCTTGGAACCGACTATGGCGTTGACCTCAAAATCGTCCGCAGACGTGCCCGATATCCTGGCAGATGACTCCGAAAACCGGGACAAGTGAATGGTTTTCAAGAGGGAAACATGGAAGGTGTTGATGATACCTAGGTGTGGAGGAAGGGACAGGGAATGCACCACAGTATTTACCTGCTCTAGGACCTTGAAATGACCTAGGTAGCAGAGAGCAAACTTAGTGGACTCAACACGCAGCCTGATGTTATTGGCAGAGAGCCACACTAAGTCGCCAGGGGTGAAAGTCGGAGCGGGGCTCCGATGCGCGTCGGTGGAGACACTCATTCTCTCCTTAGAGGCCCGGGTGGCATCCTGCATGCGGTCCCAAATGTCACGGGCCTCCACCTCCCAGTCTACCACCCTAGAGTCAGTGGACGACACTGGCATAGGCACAGTGACACGCGGATGCTGGCCGTAATTGAGGAGAAAAAGGGGTCTGCCCTGTGGAATCGGCAACAGCATTGTTAAGCGCAAACTCTGCCCACAGTTGTAAGGATCCCCAGTCATTCTGCCTGGCGGAGACAAAATGTCTCAGAAACGTAAACAGGGTCTGGTTGGCCCGCTGTATCAACCCATTCATCTCTGGATGATAAGCTGAAGAGAGATTTAACTCAATACTGAGCAGACAACAAAGCTCTCTGCAGAACCGAGAAGTGAACTGAGGACCCCAGTCACTGACTATTTTATCAGGCATGCCGTGCAAGTGAAAGACGTGCTTAATAAAAAGCGCCGCCAAAGTCCGTGCTGGTGGTACCCGCGAAAGAGGCACCAAGTGCACCATTTTGGAAAAATGGTCGGTGACTACCCAAATAACTGTATTGTTACAGGATTTGGGTAAACCCACAACAAAGTCCATCCCAACCATCTCCCAGGGCCTATCCGCCACTGGCAGGGGATACAACAAGCCAATGGGCCTCTGCCACAAAGGGCAATTTTTGTCGCAGGAGACACACGCCTGAACATAGTCGCTAACGTCACTCGCCATATGCGGCCACCAATATGACCTTGCCAGAGCTCAGATGTCCTTTCGGTCCTGAAATGTCCACCCACCCTAGACGAATGAGCCCAGGAGAGAAACTCCAGTCGCAGATTTAGGTGGAAATAAAGTCTTGCCCAGAGGCTCAGACTCCAGTGAAACCGGGGCTACGGTTCTCAAACAAACTCTCCAATGGGACAATAAGCCAAGGCTCCTCTCCCTCCTCAGATGAGAAAACGGAACAGGAGAGAGCATCGACACACATGTTCTTCTCCCAAGAGAGAAAATGTAGGCTGACATTAAACCGGGAGAAGAATAGAGACCATCTGGCCTTGTGAGAGTTCAACCGCTGGGCCATCTGCAAATATAGCAGATTTTTGAGGTCGGTGAACACTTGGAAGGGGTACTGGGACCCCTCTAGGAGATGTTTCCACTCCGAAAAGGCCAACTTCATACCTATCAACTCCCTGTCCCCAATGGAATAATTCCTCTACGCCTGTGTGTCGGTCTTAGAAAAGAAAAAACTGGGATGTTTCGAGTTTGAGCATCCTTCTGAAAGAGGACGGCTCCAGCACCGATGGAAAAGGCATCCACCTCCATTATGAATGGCTTATCAACATCGGGACAATGTAAAATGGGAGCAATAGCAAAGCGAGACTTTATGGAGGTAAAAGCCTTGGAGATATCCTCCTACCACAGCTTGGGATTAGATCCGTTCTTAGTGAGGGCTACCACAGGAGCTACTAAAGAAGAAAAGTGGGGAATGATCTGGCGATAGTAAATGATGGACCCCATGAAGTGCTGCACCTTTTTAAGGGAATGGAATTCTTGCCAGTTCATCATGGACCCAGTTTGGCAGGATCCATGGCCAAGCCCTTGGCCGAGGTGATATAGCACATGAAAGGCAAGGACTCCTGCTCAAACACACACTTCTCAAGCTTAGCATACAGGAGTTTGAAGACCTTACAGACATCTCTCCGGTGGGAATCGGCATTACCAGATATTCATAGTGACGGTCCCAAGTGTTAAATGCCATCTTCCATTCATCCCCCTCATGTATACATGTCAGGTTATATGCGCCCCACAGATCTTCCTAATGAACCCTCTCACCAAATTCTCCTGGATGTACTGGGTCATTGCCTCCGTCTCCGGGAGAGATAGTGGATAGACTCAACCCCGGGGAGGCTCTGCACCTGGCAAGAGTTCAATAGGACAGTCATAGGGACAGTGAGGCGGAAGAGTCTTCTAAGCAATCTTGGAGAACACGTTCGTGTAAGACCAGTAGTGTTTGTGGAGAGAGGTTAGATTTGAGGGCACCCTAATAGTAGCAACCCTCTACCCTCACAAGAATCGCTCCATCCCAATATTCTACCAGGGGACCAATCTATATGGGGCGAATGATGACACAGCCATGGTACCCCTAGCAAGACCTCATCAATACCCTTGGGTATGACTAGCAGGGAAATTGTATCCTGATGTTTTGGCGACATAGTGAGAGTGAGAGGAATGGTCTGATGAGTGATCTGTAGTGTTGAGCTTTCCGATACCGCAAGTATCGGGTATCGGCCAATATTTGCCGTATCGGAATTCCGATACCGAGTACCGATACTTTTTTCGTATCGGATACCGGAATCGGAAGTCCAAAATGCAATGAGCCACTTTTGTGGCTCTGATTGGCTGCCGAAATGACGTCATCATGATGCGCTGTCTGTGCGCATCATGATGCGCCGTCAGTTTGGGCCTTCGGGGGGGCTGTGCCGACTGTCCAGGGGTCTGTGCCGGCCTGCCGGTGGTCTGTGCAGGCTCCGGGGTCTGTGCCGGCCTGCCGGTGGTCTGTG
The DNA here is from genome assembly GCF_039654945.1 of Dendrobates tinctorius. Classification (NCBI taxonomy): domain Eukaryota; kingdom Metazoa; phylum Chordata; class Amphibia; order Anura; family Dendrobatidae; genus Dendrobates; species Dendrobates tinctorius. Next base: position 17,064,883 of record NW_027361830.1, read on the forward strand.
CAGGCTCCGGGGGTCTGTGCAGGCCTGCCGGGGGGACTGTGCCGGCCTGCCGGGGGGCTGTACAGGCTCCGGTGGTCTGTGCCGGCCTGCCGGGGGGCTGTGCCGGCCTGCCGGTGGTCTGTGCAGGCTCCGGGGGTCTGTGCCGGCCTGCCGGGGGGCTGTGCCGACCTGCCGGTGGTCTGTGCAGGCTCCGGGGGTCTGTGCAGGCATCGTCCGATGGGACTACAAGTCCCATCGGGCGATGCCTGCTACCATGACAGTGATTGACACATTAGCCAATGATGGGACAGTAGTAGTCCATCATCCGGCTAATGTGTTGAATGTAAAAAAAAAAAAAATTTACATGCTACATACATGCTACATACATACAACATGCATACCACATATATACTACATGTAACATACATACTACATGCATGCTACATACTACATGCATGCTACATGCTTACTACATACATGCTACATACTACATACATGCTACATACATAATACATATATACTACATGCATGCAACATACATACAACATATATACTACATGCATGCAACATGCATACTACATATATACTATATATACTACATGTAACATATATACTACATATATACTACATGCTACATACATGCTACATACTACATACATGCCACATACTACATACATAATACATATATACTACATGCATGCAACATACATACAACATATATACTACATGCATGCAACATGCATACTACATATATACTATATATACTACATGTAACATACATACTACATATATACTACATGCTACATACATGCTACATACTACATACATGCTACATACATACAACATGCATACCACATATATACTACATGTAACATACATACTACATGCATGCTACATACTACATGCATGCTACATGCTTACTACATACATGCTACATACTACATACATGCTACATACATAATACATATATACTACATGCATGCAACATACATACAACATATATACTACATGCATGCAACATGCATACTACATATATACTATATATACTACATGTAACATACATACTACATATATACTACATGCTACATACATACAACATATATACTACATGCATGCAACATGCATACTACATATACTACATGTAACATACATACTACATGCATGCAACATACAACATATATACTACATGCATGCAACATGCATACTACATATATACTATATATACTACATGTAACATACATACTACATATATACTACATGCTACATACATGCTACATACACACTACATGCTACATACATGCAACATACATACTACATATATACCACATGCATGCAACATACATATATACTACATACAATACATACATATAGACATACAGTACATATAACATAGAGTACATACTCACCGTCACTTGTCACTTTGATCCCCGAAGCCATTGTCCCCTTGAGGAATAAATATCAAAATAAAAAAACACCAATATACTTACCCCGATCCGCAGAAGTCCACGAGGGTCCCACGTCCATCTTGCGTGGAGAACAGCAGCATCAGCTGATGCTACCGTTCTCTACCAGCTCCAGGAATACAATGATGGAAGGTAGGTATCCTTCCGCACTGTATTCCTCCACCACTTTAAAAAAAAAAAAAAAAAGTCCCTAGTCTCACTTTATGCCATTGCTGCGTGGGAATGTCCTATGGTCTGATGAAACCAAACTGGAACTGTTTGGTAGAAACACAACTTGTCGTGTTTGGAGGAAAAAGAATACTGAGTTGCATCCATCAAACACCATACCTACTGTAAAGCATGGTGGTGGAAACATCATGCTTTGGGGCTGTTTCTCTGCAAAGGGGCCAGGACGACTGATCCGGGTACATGAAAGAATGAATGGGGCCATGTATCGTGAGATTTTGAGTGCAAACCTCCTTCCATCAGCAAGGGCATTGAAGATGAAATGTGGCTGGGTCTTTCAACATGACAATGATCCAAAGCACACCGCCAGGGCAACGAAGGAGTGGCTTCGTAAGAAGCATTTCAAGGTCCTGGAGTGGCCTAGCCAGTCTCCAGATCTCAACCCTATAGAAAACCTTTGGAGGGAGTTGAATGTCCGTGTTGCCAAGCGAAAAGCCAAAAACATCACTGTTCTAGAGGAGATCTGCATGGAGGAATGGGCCAACATACCAACAACAGTGTGTGGCAACCTTGTGAAGACTTACAGAAAACGTTTGACCTCTGTCATTGCCAACAAAGGATATATCACAAAGTATTGAGATGAAATTTTGTTTCTGACCAAATACTTATTTTCCACCATAATATGCAAATAAAATGAAAAAAAAACAGACAATGTGATTTTCTGGATTTTTTTTTCTCAGTTTGTCTCCCATAGTTGAGGTCTACCTATGATGTAAATTACAGACGCCTCTCATCTTTTTAAGTGGTGGAACTTGCACTATTGCTGACTGACTAAATACTTTTTTTCCCCACTGTATGTAAGATATAACAATAGAACATAGAATGGCAGATTTGCAAAAATTTACAAAAATTCTCTGCAGCCAAAAATATGGCAGTAATCAGCAAGTGCTGAACAACAAATACAGGGTATTTAGTCGATACGTTTTTTTGCAAAAAAAGTATACCAAGCTGCCTCACCAACGTCAAGGTAACCCGTGTCGAAGCAGTCCCTATCTAATGTATTTAATACCTGAACATCTGAACAGTGTCTTGACATGAACAGGATTCAGACAGGCTGCTCCACAGTGTGGGCTTATGGTCTGAGACAGCTCTTTTGTACACCTCACACAGGAGAGGGGTGGGGTCTCCCAAACCATGCTAAGCAAGGAAAAAAATGGATTAAAAACACATGTGAAGTGCACAAATGTGAACACGTCAGTCAGACAGTGTTCACACCACCCATTAACTAAGATATAACAAGAGAACATAGAATGGCAGATTTGCAAAAATTTGCAAAAATTCTCTGCAGCCAAAAATATGGCAGTAATCAGCAAGTACTGAACAACAAATACAGGGTATTTAGTCGATACGTTTTTTTGCAAAAAAAGTATACCAAGCTGCCTCACCAACATCAAGGTAACCCGTGTCGAAGCAGTCCCTATCTAATGTATTTAATACCTGAACATCTGAACAGTGTCTTGACATGAACATGATTCAGACAGGATGCTCCACAGTGTGGGCTTATGGTCTGAGACAGCTCTTTTGTACACCTCACATAGGAGAGGGGTGGGGTCTCCCAAACCATGCTAAGTAAGGAAAAAAATGGATGTATGTAGCATGTAGTATATATGTAGTATGTATGTTACATGTAGTATATATAGTATATATGTAGTATGCATGTTGCATGCATGTAGTATATATGTTGTATGTATGTTGCATGCATGTAGTATATATGTATTATGTATGTAGTATGTATGTAGCATGTATGTAGTATGTAGCATGTATGTAGCATGTAGTATATATGTAGTATGTATGTTACATGTAGTATATATAGTATATATGTAGTATGCATGTTGCATGCATGTAGTATATATGTTGTATGTATGTTGCATGCATGTAGTATATATGTATTATGTATGTAGTATGTGGCATGTATGTAGTATGTAGCATGTATGTAGCATGTAGTATATATGTAGTATATATGTTACATGTAGTATATATAGTATATATGTAGTATGCATGTTGCATGCATGTAGTATATATGTTGTATGTATGTTGCATGCATGTAGTATATATGTATTATGTATGTAGTATGTATGTAGCATGTATGTAGCATGCATGTAGTATGTAGCATGTATGTAGTATGCATGTTGCATGTAGTATATATGTAGTATGTATGTTACATGTAGTATATATGTAGTATGCATGTTGTATGTATGTAGCATGTAATTTTTTTTTTTTTTTTTTTACATTCAACACATTAGCCGGATGATGGGACTACTACTGTCCCATCATTGGCTAATGTGTCAATCACTGTCATGGTAGCAGGCATCGCCCGATGGGACTTGTAGTCCCATCGGACGATGCCTGCACAGAGCCCCGGAGCCTGCACAGCCCACCGGCAGGACGGCACAGCCCCCCGGCAGGCCGGCACAGACCCCCGGAGCCTGCACAGCCCCCCGGCAGGCCGGCACAGACCCACGGAGCCTGCACAGCTCCCCGGCAGGCCGGCACAGCTCCCAGGCAGGCCGGCACAGACCCCCGGAGCCTGCACAGACCACCGGCAGGCCGGCACAGCTCCCCGGCAGGCTGGCACAGACCCCTGGAGCCTGCACAGACCACCGGCAGGCCGGCACAGCTCCCCGGCAGGCCGGCACAGACCCCCGGAGCCTGCACAGACCACCGGCAGGCCAGCACAGCCCCCCGGCAGGCCGGCACAGACCACCGGAGCCTGCACAGACCCCCCGGCAGGCCAGCACAGCCCCCCGAAAGGCCCGTACAGACCCCAGAGAGGCTGTACAAGGCAAAAATAGGGTTTTTCTTATTCCGATACCGGAAGTCCCATAGACTTGAATGGGACTTCTGGTATCGGAATCGGCGATACCCGATATTTTTTTAGATCGGCCGATACCATCCGATCCGATTCTTTTAAGTATCGGACGGTATCGCTCAACACTAGTGATCTGTAACGGGCCAATGGATAGTATTCCCTTAAAGACAATTTGGAGGAAAATGCCGCTGTGTCTAGTGAGCCTCCTATAGCCACTAGACACGGTCATTTTCCCCACTGCTGAGGACATCTGTTGGCATAATGTCCTGACTCCTGACAGAAAAGAAAGACCGGGGGTGCACGAGCGGACTGAGACTTAGATCCCGCTCGAGAAACCTCCATGGCCTCTTGAGGCTCTAATGCCTGGATCGGAGATTCCAGAGACTTGGTGAAGTTAGGAGCCAGTCGAAACCTCTGCTGACACTGGACTCGCTCCAACCTTCACTCGGAGTACTGAAGGTCGATGCAAGTGGAGACCGATATTAGCTCCTCCAGTGTGGCCAGAATCTCCCTAGTGGCCAGAGCGTCCTTCACATGGTCAGCCAGTCAAAAAGTCAGGGATGAGGACTTTATCTGGCCAATCCAGCTCAGATGCAAGAGTCCAGAAGTGGACGGCAAAGTGGCTGACCATAGAAGAGCCCTGAGTCAATGCCAGCAGCTGGAGCAAAGTATCGTGGGTGACCTGAGATCCTAAAAAGACTTGCTTCAGAGCGCTCAGGAACCACAAGACACTCTGCACCACTGGATCATTGCACTCCCACAGCGGCGTAGCCAACTCCAATGTCCTGTCTGACAAGAGTGATATCACGAACCCCACTCTAGCCCACTCTGAGGGGAAACGTGCAGCCAGCAGCTCTAGATGATTTGTATTTATGAGTAGGGATGGGCGAATCAGAACTGTAAAGTTCGGTACTGTGTTCAGTCACATGGTCCCAAACACGGGTTTCCATGGGAAACCCGTGTTACAGTTCGGGTCCAGGGCCGGCTGTAAAAAAGAGCAGAAAATTAACAGCAAACATTGTAATTATACTTACCTGTCCAACGACGCATCCTCCCATCCCAATGTCTCCCGGCCGCATCTGCTTCCGGGGCCGCTCATTAACGGTATTCACTGCTCTCGGCAGTCTTCGGCTTTTTCCGGCAGTGTTCGTGCAGTGGTCCCATATCTGTAAAGTCCGAGTTCAAGGTTCGGGCGCGAGTTTGTGTTATCTCCGGTCCCGAACTCGAACTTTACAAAAAAACTCGGGCGAACCCGCCGATCCAGAATATCGGGGTATTCGCCCATCACTATTTATGAGGAATCACTGTAAGACAGATACCCCAAATTTTGACTGCCAGTGTTGTCTGCAGAGTTTGTGCCTTACAGACACAACTGGCAGATGATGGTCAATGTAATATTGATAACAATAAGCAGATTTGTGTGCTTGAATCGCAACTGCTGGAGATGAAAAATTATTGTGCTGATATTGATACACAGCTTACTCAGTCTGGGATTGAGCTTCAGACTTTAAAGATAAGGCAGGAGCTTATGATGCCATAATTAATCAGTTGAGAGTAGAGTTGAGCGAAACGGGTCGGCCAAATTCAGAATTCACCAACTTTGGCTAAAGTCGGGTTTCGCCGATCAAAACCCGACCATAGCGTGAGGTCGGCCATGAGGTCGCTGACTTGAGCGCCAATGTCGCTTTTCCCACAATACTTCCAGTGCCTTTTCTCAGCCAATCATGAAGGACGCACACTGTGGGCAACGCGATTACATAGGCAGCGGCCCCCACCATCTTAGAGAAGGGCATTCAAGTGATTGGCTGGCTTTGTGTGGCGTCATAGTGGCTATAAAAGGCCGTGACCGCCGACCGCCATCTTACGTCTGCCGATCTTAGCATTGCTGCTGCTCATTCTCAGTAGGGAGAGTGTTTAGGCAGGAAAAAAAAAGTGCTTCTGCTGATAGCGATTTTCACTGTACAACACAACAGTATAGTGTGCAGTGACAGGGGAGGATATATTTGTGTGCAGCAGCTCTGGTGGTTATTAGGCTGCCTTATAAGGCTCCCTGATTGCTGCATTGCTGTTTGCACACTGCTGTGCAGAGTGCTTTTTTAAAAGCAATAATACTTTTATTCCTTTTTTTCTGCACAGTAGTTACTCAGCAAAAATTTTTGCACACACCGTATAGAGGTGTACGCTCCTCACACACTACTGTGTACCGGCTGGTATCACGGACAAATACATGCTATATGTGTGTGACTCCGTAAAAAAATACACGGATATTAACATTTTTCCATACATACACCGTATAGAGGTGTCCGATTCTCAGCGTATCGGATATCTACTGTTCTTATTACGGTCACATCTACACAGAGTCAGCGTGTGTGTGTGGGACTCCGTAAATACATATACGGACATTTCCATTTCTCCATACACCATATTGATCTTTCCGATTCTCAAACAGTATCGAATATCTGGTGTTTTATTACGGTCACATCTATACAGAGTCAGCGTGTATGTGTGACACTCCGTAAATACATATATACAGAGATTGACAATTTCACCAACAGCGTATACAGCTGTACACTTCTGATACAATGCCGTATATCTGCTTGTTGGATTATGGTGAAATACATACTAGGTGAGCGTCTGTGACTCACAAAATATATACGGCGATTTCACTTTTTACATACACTTTACACAGTTGTATACTCCTCATACAGTACCATTTCCCTGCTGGTATTTTTGGTACATTTTCCCAAACATGAGGAAGTTTGTTGGAAGAGGCCACGGACGTGGGTGGGGGGCGCAGCTGGTACTGATGGTAGTGGTGGTGCATCTGCTGGTTATGCCTAAAGCACAATAGCAGCTAAGGCAGGAGGTGTTGAGTCTGCGTCATCATCTGGAACAAGAAGGCCTTTAAGGTTCCCTTTTCTGGGAGTGGGTAAACCGCTTTTAAAGCCGGAGCATCAGGAACAGGTTTTGGCTTACATTGCCGAAACAGCCTCCAGTTCTATTGCCTCCTCTTCTGAAGTTACAAAAACTGCAAGCACAGAGTCGTCAGTGCAGGCTTCTGGTCAGGAAGAACACCTTTGCTTGTGTCCCTCACCAACACCAAAAGTGAAGGATTCCGCAGCACACACTTCAGATTACACCATGGAGCTCTTTTCACATACCATTCCTGGGTTATCAAGTCAAATCCTGAATTCCCCAGTCCAAGATGAATCTGACATGGAGGGCACTGATGCACAGCCACTGCTAGATGATTCTGCTGGTACATTGACCCATAGCACTACATTGCCCTCGCAGTCTACTGAGCCCGAATCAGACCCTGATGAAACTCAGGTGCCCCTTCCCGCATACTATACCACCTTACACGGTGACACAGAGGAAGGTGCAGATGACATTGAAAACGAGGTCATGGATGACCCAGTTATTGACCCGGATTGGCATCCATTGGGGGAAGAGGGTACCAGTGACAATAGGTCAGAACAGGAGTAGGATCCGCAGCAGGCATCGTCATCGCAACAGCAGTTATCCGGCAGGCCCGTAGCTGTCAAAAAACTTGGTAAGAAAACTAAAAAAGAGTTAAAGGACAGCTTGGCCAGATGGTCAAATTAGCACAGCGTGCAAGCCCTGAAAATTTGCACCATAGTAGGAAGAGTGTAGTTTGGCACTTTTTTGAGCAAAATCCTACTGATAACCTTTGCGTCATCTGTAAGAAGTGTCGAAGGACCTTTAGCAGAGGGAAAAATCTACGAAATTTGAATACCAGTTGCATGCTTAGACATTTAACCAACATGCACTTGCAAGCGTGGATGGACTATAAAAGCTCAGGTAGCACATGTGCACCTGCTCCGAATGAAGTTAGCCGGCAATGCTCCATCGCTTCCCCCACTGTAAGGCCACCGCTAAGCACACCACCATCAAGAAATGTTGAGGTGTCGTCGCTAGGCCAAAGCAGTCAGGGAATCACAATATTTTCATGAGGAAACACTGAATCTAGGCCATCAACACCCTCACCATCACTAACCCCTTCTCAGTCCTTCATGCCCAACGCTAGTTCCCCCATATGCAACTCTCAAGTCCAGCTCACCCTACCAGACACTCTCAATAGGATAAGAAAGTACTCATACTCTCATCCGCGTACACTGGCTTTGAACGCCTACTTTGCCAAACTGATCTCATTAGAGATGATGCCCTTCCGTTTGGTTGAAAGCGAAGCTTTCCGAGAGCTCATGACCTACGCTGTCCCACGCTATGACCTACCCAGTCGGCACTTCTTTTCTCGAAAAGTCATCCCTGCCCTTCACCGGAATGTGAAAGACCGCATTGTCCATGCACTAAAACAATCAGTGAGTGGAAAGGTGCACCTCACAGCAGATGCATGGGCCAGTAGGCATGGCCAGGGCCGTTACGTGTCCATCACTGCGCACTGGGTTAATGCGGTGGATGCAGGCTCCACAGGGGACAGCGGCGGTGGAACAGTGCAGCCTAGCCCACAGTATAGGAAACAGTTTGGTGTAGGCGTTCGACCCTCCTCCTCCTCCTCAAGAAGTGAAAGCTCGTCGACAGAGCGCAGTCACACAAGCACTGCATCCGCAGCTGCCAGTGTTGCACACAAGGTGTCACACTATCGAACAGCTAGTGGTAAGTGGCAGCAGGCTGTTTTAACAATGATGTCTTTGGGTGACAGCAGACACACCGCAGAGGTAGTGGCTGACTACTTGCATCGACAAACTGAGTCATGGCAGGGCAGTCTACATCTTGAGCCAGGCAAGGTATTCAGTGATAATGGGTGGAATTTTGTGGCAGCCATAGCCCTTGCAAAACTGACACACATACCTTGCCTGGCTCACACCTTGAACCTGGTGGTGCAGTGCTTCCTAAATAATTATCTGGAGTTAACAGCCCTGCTCCATAAGGAGCGAGGACTGTGCTCGCACATCCGTCGCTCGCCTCGTACACTCCAGTCGTATGCAGAAGCTGCAGCGATCACTCCACCTCCCCAAGCACTGCCTAATCATAGATGTTGCTACAAGATGAAACTCCACCATGCACATGGTTGAGAGGCTGTGCAAACAGAGGCAGGCTGTAATGCATTTGTGGGAGGATACACAGGCAGTCAGTTTGAGGGCAGACATGGTGTTGTCCGGTGTGCAGTGGTCAAAGCTGAAACACCTCTGTAAAGTCCTTCAGTGGTTTGAGGAATGCACACGACTGGTAAGAACAGACGACGCCATCATAAGCATGAGCATACCACTTATGCGTCTGCTCATGCAAACTTTGATGCACATTAAGGATCAGGCATCTGCAGCTGAGGAGCAACAGGAGGAGGAGGAGGGAAGCCTTGATGACAGTCAGCCATTGTCTGGTCAGGGATCTGTCGTGGACGAGGTGGACGAAGAAGAGGAAGATGAGGAGGAGGAGGATGAGGTGGATGATTATTTTGGGGAGGAGATTGCTTCTCAGGGGGAAAGAGAAAATGTGGGCGTGCCAAGGTCAGGTACAGGGTTTGTGCATGACTGGAGGGATGTGGATTTGCCAGAAAGTGCTCCTCCACCCACTACTGGCAGTGCAGCATTGACACCTGGAACATTGGCCCACATGTGTGATTATGGCTTGCGGATCCTAAAAAGGGTCCCCTGCATTGCCAAAATGATGAGGGATGACGACTACTGGTTGGCCAGCATCCTCGATCCACGCTATAAAGGCAAATTACACAATATTATGCCACAGGAGAACCTAGAGCTAATATTGGCTAACAAACAAGCAACTCTGGTAAACTGTTTGAGGCATTCCCAGCACACAGCAGCGGAGCTGGTTCTCCCACGAGGCGTAGTGGGCAAAATGGAAGAGGTGTTTGTGGTGCACACAGTCGAACTGGCATTGGAGACAGGAGTTTCCTAATTATGTTGTGGTCTGATTTATCATGTAATGCGCACACAACAGCTAATACAAAATCGATTGCAAGTGACAGGAGACAGCAGTTGTCAACTATGGTTACAAACTATTTCTCCTCCCATATTGATGCTCTCCCTCACAGGTCATTCCCCTTTGATTATTGGGCCTCTAAACTGGACACCTGGCCTGAATTGGCACAATATGCCTTACAGGAGCTCGCTTGCCCTGCTGGTAGTGTGCTATCTGAAAGAGTCTTCAGTGCTGCTGGATAAATCCTGACAGAAAAAAGGACCCATCTGTCAACCCAAAATGTTGATGATCTAACCTTCATTAAAATGAACCATGCATGGGTTTCCAAGGATTTTGTCCCACCTTCCCCTGATAAGACATAGTTTGCCAGAAAAAAGGCTCGCTTTTGTCTTGACCTCTATCTGGAGAGCAGGGGTCTCGTGCTCAGGTCCTGCGTCGGATCTGATTGGTTCCTTCCAGGGTACTGGAAGGTCCCGGAAGCGCATGGCTATAAAAAGCCCGCGTGGCGGCACGGCCATGCGCTAGTGTAGCATATTATGTTGAGTGTGAATGGTCATGGATGCATGTTCTGGTGACTGACTTATTAAAAAACCCCTTTCCCTCTGATAATACGAATGGTGATAGAGTGTTGGTTCTTGTCAGCGCCAGGTAGTGGCCGGCTATACACCACTGTGCTCTCCGCACCTAGCACTAGCATCCGACAGTGTTCGGCTCCTCCGGCACTGTCGTTAAGCGACTTCTGTTTACGTTGCGCTGCAGTCAGCAGCACCTCTTGGCATTTGCGGCTGCGACGCCACATGCTGGCTGGCCCTGTGATGTGAACAGGCCCAGCGTTTACTTCTAAATTACTCTAGGGCATCTCTGTGCCTTAAACAGAGCCGCTTCTAGCACCTCGGGTGACGCAAACCTGAGCGCTGTACCCCGCCCTCTGGCGAATCTGCCATTATCCAGCATCAGTCGGGCGGCGAACGCACCTCCTATTATTTATATTTGGTGCGTTCCACTGTCCCTAACATTACGCTAGCGCCAGGGTCTGGCTGGTAATGGCAGACATGCAGCGCTATATTCGGCAGCTGGAGAGCAGGTTGGCGGCTATTGAGAGCGCTAACTCAGCTGCGAATACTGCGCTAGCTGCCGCTCAGACAGTCGCTGAGGCTGTCTCACATGTGCCCACACCGACTATTACTTGCCTCCCGCTTCCCGACAAGTTTTCGGGTGACAGCGCCACCTGTAGGGGATTTGTGAGCCAGTGTTCAATTCAGCTCGAGTTATTGGCTGCACGGTTTCCTTCAGAGTGGGCTAAGGTGGGCTTTATTGTGTCACTCTTGTCTGGCTGGGCATTACAATGGGCTACACCGTTGTGGGAATGTGATGATCCAGTGGTTCAGGGTGCTGCTCAGTTCCTCGCGGCCCTGAAGCAGGTCTATTTGGGACCACGGATCACTCACGATTAGAGTTGAGCGATACCGTCCGATACTTCAAAGTATCGTATCGGATGGTATCGGCCGATCTTTAAAAAAAGTATCGGTATCGCCGATTCCGATACCGGAAGTCCCATTCAAGTCTATGGGACTTCCGGTATCGGAATAAGAAAAACCCTTTCCTGCCCTTGTACAGCCTCTCTGGGGTCTGTACGGGCCTTTCGGGGGGCTGTGCCGGCCTGCCAGGGGGTCTGTGCAGGCTCCGGTGGTCTGTGCCGGCCTGCCGGTGGTCTGTGCAGGCTCCGGGGGGCTGTGCCGGCCTGCCGGGGGGCTGTGCAGGCTCCGGGGGGCTGTGCCGGCCTGCCGGGGGGCTGTGCCGGCCTGCCGGGGGGCTGTGCCGGCCTGCCGGTGGTCTGTGCAGGCTCCGGGGGTCTGTGCAGGCATCGTCCGATGGGACTACAAGTCCCATCGGGCGATGCCTGCTACCATGACAGTGATTGACACATTAGCCAATGATGGGACAGTAGTAGTCCCATCATCCGGCTAATGTGTTAAATGTAAAAAAAAAAAAAAAAAAAAATTACATGCTACATACATACAACATGCATACTACATACATGCTACATTCATACTACATACTACATACATGCTACATTCATACTACATAAATACTACATGCAACATACATACTACATATATACTACATGCATGCTACATACATACTGCATGCTACATACATACCACATATATACTACATACATACTACATGCATGCTACATGCATGCTACATGCTACATACATAACACATATATACTACATGCATGCTACATACATACTACATACTACATATATACTACATGCATGCTACATACTGCATGCTACATGCATGCTACATACATACTACATACATACTACATGCATGCTACATACATACTACATGCTACATACATACTACATATATACTACATGCATGCTACATACATACTACATGCTACATACATACCACATATATACTACATACATACAATACATTCATACAATACATACATAGACATACAGTACATATAACATAGAGTAACATACTTACCAATACTTGTCACATTGTTCCCCGAAGCCATTGTCTTTTCCGGGATAAATATTAACATAACAAACCACAAAAATACTCACCCACGATCCGAAGCAGTCCACGAGTGTGTCCCACGACGATCTTGGGTAGAGAACTGCAGCATCAGATGATGCTGCCGTTCTCTACGGGCTGCAGGAATCCAATGACGGAAGGTAGGTATCCTTCCGCACTGTATTCCTCCGCCACTTAAAAAAAAAAAGTCCCTAGTCTCACTTTATGCCATTGCTGTGTGGGAAATTCCCACACAGCAATGGCATAAAGTGAGACTAGGGACTTTTTTTTTTTAAGTGGCGGAGGAATACAGTGCGGAAGGATACCTACCTTCCGTCATTGGATTCCTGCAGCCCGTAGAGAACGGCAGCATCATCTGATGCTGCAGTTCTCTACCCAAGATCGTCGTGGGACACACTCGTGGACTGCTTCGGATCGTGGGTGAGTATTTTTGTGGTTTGTTATGTTAATATTTATCCCGGAAAAGACTATGGCTTCGGGGAACAATGTGACAAGTATTGGTAAGTATGTTACTCTATGTTATATGTACTGTATGTCTATGTATGTATTGTATGAATGTATTGTATGTATGTAGTATATATGTGGTATGTATGTAGCATGCATGTAGTATGTATGTAGCATGCATGTAGTATGTATGTAGTATGTATGTAGCATGTATGTAGTATGTATGTAGTATATATGTAGTATGTATGTAGCATGTAGTATGTATGTAGCATGCATGTAGTATATATGTAGTATGTATGTAGCATGCATGTAGTATGTATGTAGTATGTATGTAGCATGCAGTATGTATGTAGCATGTATGTAGTATGTATGTAGTATATATGTAGTATGTATGTAGCATGCATGTAGTATGTATGTAGTATGTATGTAGCATGCAGTATGTATGTAGCATGTATGTAGTATGTATGTAGTATATATGTAGTATGTATGTAGCATGCATGTAGTATGTATGTAGTATGTATGTAGCATGTAGTATGTATGTAGTATGTATGTAGTATATATGTAGTATGTATGTAGCATGCATGTAGTATGTATGTAGCATGCATGTAGTATATATGTAGTATGTATGTAGCATGCATGTAGTATGTATGTAGTATGTATGTAGCATGCAGTATGTATGTAGCATGTATGTAGTATGTATGTAGTATATATGTAGTATGTATGTAGCATGCATGTAGTATGTATGTAGTATGTATGTAGCATGCAGTATGTATGTAGCATGTATGTAGTATGTATGTAGTATATATGTAGTATGTATGTAGCATGCATGTAGTATGTATGTAGCATGTATGTAGTATGTATGTAGTATATATGTAGTATGTATGTAGCATGCATGTAGTATGTATGTAGTATGTATGTAGCATGTAGTATGTATGTAGTATGTATGTAGTATATATGTAGTATGTATGTAGCATGCATGTAGTATGTATGTAGCATGCATGTAGTATGTATGTAGCATGCATGTAGTATGTATGTAGTATTTTTTTTTTTTTTTTACATTTAACACATTAGCCGGATGATGGGACTACTACTGTCCCATCATTGGCTAATGTGTCAATCACTGTCATGGTAGCAGGCATCGCCCGATGGGACTTGTAGTCCCATCGGACGATGCTTGCACAGACCCCCGGACATCAGCACAGCCCCCCGGCAGGCCGGCACAGCCCCCCGGCAGGCCGGTACAGACCCCCACAGGGTGCACAGACCACCGGCAGGCCGGCACAGCCCCCCGGCAGGCCGGTACAGACCCCGGGCAGTCCACACAGCCCCCCGGCAGGCCGGCACAGCCCCCCGGCAGGCCGGCAGAGACCCCCGGAAGGCCCGAAATGACGGCGCATCATGATGCGCACACACCGCGCATCATGAGGACGTCAGGCCGTCAATCAACTGAACTTCCGATTCCGATGCCGAATTCCGATATTGAAAAAATATCGGAAGTCGGTATCGGAATTCCGATACAGCAAGTATCGGCCGATACCCGATACTTGCGGTATCGGAATGCTCAACACTACTCACGATTAGAGTTGAGCGATACCAGCCGATACTTGAAAATATCGGATCGGAATGGATCGGCCGATCTTAAAAAAAAGTATCGGTATCGCCGATTCCGATACCGGGAACCAATGCAAGTCAATGGGGCCAAAATATCGGAATTAAAAAAAACCCTTTCTTTCCTTGTAGGTTAATTCTACATGAAGAAAAACAACTAAGAATAATGTAGAATGTATTGTGGGAGGTGGAGGAGACATTAAAGCCATAGAGGTTTAGCCCAATCAAATGGAATAGCAGGAATTAAACTTTTTTTTTTAAAGATGTTAGGAGTTACAAAGATATTGACTATGTTAGCCTCATTTATATTTTGCCAGACATGTATGTCTTCTTCTTCTACTTCCTTTTTTTACATTCTTCTTCTTCTTCTTCTACTTCCTTTTTTTACATTCTTCTTCTTCTTCTTCTACTTCCTTTTTTTACATTCTTCTTCTTATTCCTTTTTTTACATTCTTCTTCTTCTTCTTCTACTTCCTTTTTTTACATTCTTCTTCTTCTTCTTCTTCTTCTTCTTCTTCTTCTTCTTCTTCTTCTTCTTCTTCTTCTTCTTCTTCTTCTTCTTCTTCTTCTTCCTTTTCTTACATTCTTCATATTCTTCTTATTCAACAATTATTATTCTACATATTCAGCTTCTTCATCTTCTTCCTATTCTTCTTCATCATATTCTTGTTTGTGTCAGGCATTCCTGTAGTTGTTATCTAGAAAAGTTAGAAGTTTACACCTTCCGTTCTGCCTGTCACAAAAGATTTACAACAGGATTTGTCCGCGTTCAGTTTGGCCTGCAGAAGCAGGCCTTTTCCAGGGGCACCACGAGGAGGAACGGACTCACCCCCATACACTGCTTAGTCTTCTTCTGCTTATAAATAAGATAATATCATTTGCTCAGAGTATTAGTCTTATGCTTAATGTTCTTCTGCTTTGTTTTTTTTATGCTTCTTTGTCTTCTCTCTCTTGTTGTTCTGCATCTTGGTGGTTGTCTTCCTGTTCTTTGTCCTCTTGAACCAGCTGACGGTACTGGCACCCGGAGGGGCAGCAGAAGGAACAAGAGCCAATGGCACTACCGAGGACCAGCTGACGGTGCTGGAACCCGGTTACTAAGCAGGAGGTACCTGTGCTACAAAGCACTACCAAGGACCAGCAGACGTTGCCGGAACTCGGATACCGAGATGGAGGCACCTAGGCCAAAGGCTCTGACGAGAACCAGCTGACGGTGCTGGAACCCGGAGGGGTAGCATAAGCTGCAAGAGCAAATGGAAATAGCGAGGACCAGCTGACAGTGCTGGCACCCGGAGGGGCAGCAGAAGGAATAAGAGCCAATGGCACAACCGAGGACCAGCTGACGGTGCTGGAACCCGGTTACTAAGCAGGAGGTACCTGTGCTACAAAGCACTACCAAGGACCAGCAGACGTTGCCGGAACTCGGATACCGAGATGGAGGCACCTAGGCCAAAGGCTCTGACGAGAACCAGCTGACGGTGCTGGAACCCGGAGGGGTAGCATAAGCTGCAAGAGCAAATGGAAATAGCGAGGACCAGCTGACAGTGCTGGCACCCGGAGGGGCAGCAGAAGGAATAAGAGCCAATGGCACAACCGAGGACCAGCTGACGGTGCTGGAACCCGGTTACTAAGCAGGAGGTACCTGTGCTACAAAGCACTACCAAGGACCAGCAGACGTTGCTGGAACTCGGATACCGAGATGGAGGCACCTAGGCCAAAGGCTCTGATGAGAACCAGCTGACGGTGCTGGAACCCGGAGGGGTATCAGAAGTTACCCCTGAAAAGCAAAGTTGGCATGCCGCAAGCTGGCCGCAGTTACCGAATCACACAGTCCTACAGGGGGTGCTTGTCCTACTGGCACTATGGAACAAACCTTTCTTACCAGAACCCGCAGTCCACATAGGAAGCACCTAAACTGCTGGCACCCTAGCCTCGGCTAACCCAACCGCAACACGACATGGCAACTTGGGGTGGCAAACTGACATTGACACTTCCCGGAAACAGCAGGCAGGGCTGGAACCAAGCTGGGCAGGAGGGAGTACCCGTGCCAAAGTCAGTTATGAGCAGCAACTGGCGATGTTGGAGCCCAGGACAAGCACTTAGCAGGCTGAGGCCTGATGTGCTGTCAATTGGGAGGCAGCAGGACAGATTGCCATCAAAACAGCAGGGGAACAGCTGACGTTACTGAACCCCACAAACACAGGAGCTAGTGTTTTACTCTGTGAAGACGGCACTTCCGAGCAACAACTGGCTGTGTTGAAGCCCAGGGACAAGCACGGAGCAGGCTTAGGCTGCATTGAAGAAATTTTAAGATCGGTTGTAGACTACTAATTTGAACCAAGCTCCACTTAGGCCTGTGGATTCACTGATTTTCGTATTTCCCCTGTCCTCCAACCCCGCCAGTTACAGCTCCGAAGTGGCGTCTGCACAATCCACACTTGTTCCTGTGTTACAGGTGTTCAGTCCGGTCAGTTAATCCCCTGATGTGTGTCCGGCAATGTCGCCTGCTCTGTCCACATTCCGATAATGGGAATGTGGACAGAGCAGGCGACATTGCCGGACACACATCAGGGGATTAACTGATCGGACTGAACACCTGTAACACAGGAACAAGTGTGGATTGTGCAGACGCCACTTCGGAGCTGTAACTGGCAGGGTTGGAGGACAGGGGAAATACGAGAGACAGTGGAGCCACAGGCCTAATTGGAGCACGGTTAAAAATCAGTAGTGGTACGACTGTGTAGGCAGCAGGAGACTTTGCCATCCACACAGCAGGGGATCAGCTGACATTACTGAACCCCACTGAGACACGGGAGCAAGTATCTCTTTCCGTGTGGACGGCACTTCCGAACTACAACTGGCTGTGTTGAAGCCCAGGAAATAGGAGGGTGTAGGCAGAGGCCTACTGTATTTTGAATGAGTTTACAGCAGGAGAGACTGCCATCCACAAAGCAGGGGATCAGCTGACGTTACTGAACCCCACTGAGACACGGGAGCAAGTATCTCTTTCCGTGTGGACGGCACTTCCGAACTACAACTGGCTGTGTTGAAGCCCAGGAAATAGGAGGGTGTAGGCAGAGGCCTACTGTATTTTGAATGAGTTTACAGCAGGAGAGACTGCCATCCACACAGCAGGGGATCAGCTGACGTTACTGAACCCCACTGAGACACGGGAGCAAGTATCTCTTTCCGTGTGGACGGCACTTCCGAACTACAACTGGCTGTGTTGAAGCCCAGGAAATAGGAGGGTGTAGGCAGAGGCCTACTGAATTTTGAATGAGGTGACAGCAGGAGAGACTGCCATCCACACAGCAGGGGATCAGCTGACGTTACTGAACCCCACTGAGACACGGGAGCAAGTATCTCTTTCCGTGTGGACGGCACTTCCGAACTACAACTGGCTGTGTTGAAGCCCAGGAAATAGGAGGGTGTAGGCAGAGGCCTACTGAATTTTGAATGAGGTGACAGCAGGAGAGACTGCCATCCACACAGCAGGGGATCAGCTGACGTTACTGAACCCCACTGAGACACGGGAGCAAGTGTCTCTTTCCGTGTGGACGGCACTTCCGAACTACAACTGGCTGTGTTGAAGCCCAGGAAATAGGAGGGTGTAGGCAGAGGCCTACTGTATTTTGAATGAGTTTACAGCAGGAGAGACTGCCATCCACACAGCAGGGGATCAGCTTACGTTACTGAACCCCACTGAGACACGGGAGCAAGTGTCTCTTTCCGTGTGGACGGCACTTCCGAACTACAACTGGCTGTGTTGAAGCCCAGGAAATAGGAGGGTGTAGGCAGAGGCCTACTGTATTTTGAATGAGTTTACAGCAGGAGAGACTGCCATCCACACAGCAGGGGATCAGCTGACGTTACTGAACCCCACTGAGACACGGGAGCAAGTATCTCTTTCCGTGTGGACGGCACTTCCGAACTACAACTGGCTGTGTTGAAGCCCAGGAAATAGGAGGGTGTAGGCAGAGGCCTACTGAATTTTGAATGAGGTGACAGCAGGAGAGACTGCCATCCACACAGCAGGGGATCAGCTGACGTTACTGAACCCCACTGAGACACGGGAGCAAGTATCTCTTTCCGTGTGGACGGCACTTCCGAACTACAACTGGCTGTGTTGAAGCCCAGGAAATAGGAGGGTGTAGGCAGAGGCCTACTGAATTTTGAATGAGTTTACAGCAGGAGAGACTGCCATCCACACAGCAGGGGATCAGCTGACGTTACTGAACCCCACTGAGACACGGGAGCAAGTGTCTCTTTCCGTGTGGACGGCACTTCCGAACTACAACTGGCTGTGTTGAAGCCCAGGAAATAGGAGGGTGTAGGCAGAGGCCTACTGAATTTTGAATGAGGTGACAGCAGGAGAGACTGCCATCCACACAGCAGAGGATCAGCTGACGTTACTGAACCCCACTGAGACACGGGAGCAAGTATCTCTTTCCGTGTGGACGGCACTTCCGAACTACAACTGGCTGTGTTGAAGCCCAGGAAATAGGAGGGTGTAGGCAGAGGCCTACTGTATTTTGAATGAGTTTACAGCAGGAGAGACTGCCATCCACACAGCAGGGGATCAGCTGACGTTACTGAACCCCACTGAGACACGGGAGCAAGTATCTCTTTCCGTGTGGACGGCACTTCCGAACTACAACTGGCTGTGTTGAAGCCCAGGAAATAGGAGGGTGTAGGCAGAGGCCTACTGTATTTTGAATGAGTTTACAGCAGGAGAGACTGCCATCCACACAGCAGGGGATCAGCTGACGTTACTGAACCCCACTGAGACACGGGAGCAAGTATCTCTTTCCGTGTGGACGGCACTTCCGAACTACAACTGGCTGTGTTGAAGCCCAGGAAATAGGAGGGTGTAGGCAGAGGCCTACTGAATTTTGAATGAGGTGACAGCAGGAGAGACTGCCATCCACACAGCAGGGGATCAGCTGACGTTACTGAACCCCACTGAGACACGGGAGCAAGTATCTCTTTCCGTGTGGACGGCACTTCCGAACTACAACTGGCTGTGTTGAAGCCCAGGAAATAGGAGGGTGTAGGCAGAGGCCTACTGAATTTTGAATGAGTTTACAGCAGGAGAGACTGCCATCCACACAGCAGGGGATCAGCTGACGTTACTGAACCCCACTGAGACACGGGAGCAAGTGTCTCTTTCCGTGTGGACGGCACTTCCGAACTACAACTGGCTGTGTTGAAGCCCAGGAAATAGGAGGGTGTAGGCAGAGGCCTACTGAATTTTGAATGAGGTGACAGCAGGAGAGACTGCCATCCACACAGCAGGGGATCAGCTGACGTTACTGAACCCCACTGAGACACGGGAGCAAGTATCTCTTTCCGTGTGGACGGCACTTCCGAACTACAACTGGCTGTGTTGAAGCCCAGGAAATAGGAGGGTGTAGGCAGAGGCCTACTGTATTTTGAATGAGTTTACAGCAGGAGAGACTGCCATCCACACAGCAGGGGATCAGCTGACGTTACTGAACCCCACTGAGACACGGGAGCAAGTGTCTCTTTCCGTGTGGACGGCACTTCCGAACTACAACTGGCTGTGTTGAAGCCCAGGAAATAGGAGGGTGTAGGCAGAGGCCTACTGAATTTTGAATGAGGTGACAGCAGGAGAGACTGCCATCCACACAGCAGGGGATCAGCTGACGTTACTGAACCCCACTGAGACACGGGAGCAAGTATCTCTTTCCGTGTGGACGGCACTTCCGAACTACAACTGGCTGTGTTGAAGCCCAGGAAATAGGAGGGTGTAGGCAGAGGCCTACTGTATTTTGAATGAGTTTACAGCAGGAGAGACTGCCATCCACACAGCAGGGGATCAGCTGACGTTACTGAACCCCACTGAGACACGGGAGCAAGTATCTCTTTCCGTGTGGACGGCACTTCCGAACTACAACTGGCTGTGTTGAAGCCCAGGAAATAGGAGGGTGTAGGCAGAGGCCTACTGTATTTTGAATGAGTTTACAGCAGGAGAGACTGCCATCCACACAGCAGGGGATCAGCTGACGTTACTGAACCCCACTGAGACACGGGAGCAAGTGTCTCTTTCCGTGTGGACGGCACTTCCGAACTACAACTGGCTGTGTTGAAGCCCAGGAAATAGGAGGGTGTAGGCAGAGGCCTACTGAATTTTGAATGAGGTGACAGCAGGAGAGACTGCCATCCACACAGCAGGGGATCAGCTGACGTTACTGAACCCCACTGAGACACGGGAGCAAGTATCTCTTTCCGTGTGGACGGCACTTCCGAACTACAACTGGCTGTGTTGAAGCCCAGGAAATAGGAGGGTGTAGGCAGAGGCCTACTGAATTTTGAATGAGGTGACAGCAGGAGAGACTGCCATCCACACAGCAGGGGATCAGCTGACGTTACTGAACCCCACTGAGACACGGGAGCAAGTATCTCTTTCCGTGTGGACGGCACTTCCGAACTACAACTGGCTGTGTTGAAGCCCAGGAAATAGGAGGGTGTAGGCAGAGGCCTACTGTCTTTGTAATGCGGAGACAGCAGGAGAGACTGCCATCTCCACAGCAGGGGAACAGCTGGCAGTGCTGAACCCCACTAACACTTGAACGAATGTGTTTGGCTCTGTGGAGACGACACTTCTGAACACCAACTGACGCTGTTGGAGCCCAGGATTAGGCGAGGAGCAGGCTGGGGCCTACTGGATTTTGGCAGGTGAATGCAGCAGGAGACTTGCCATCTCCACAGCAGGGGAACAGCTGGCAGTGCTGAACCCCACTAACACTTGAACGAATGTGTTTGGCTCTGTGGAGACGACACTTCTGAACACCAACTGACGCTGTTGGAGCCCAGGATTAGGCGAGGAGCAGGCTGGGGCCTACTGGATTTTGGCAGGTGAATGCAGCAGGAGACTTGCCATCTCCACAGCAGGGGAACAGCTGGCAGTGCTGAACCCCACTAACACTTGAACGAATGTGTTTGGTTCTGTGGAGACGACACTTCTGAACACCAACTGACGCTGTTGGAGCCCAGGATTAGGCGAGGAGCAGGCTGGGGCCTACTGGATTTTGGCAGGTGAAGGCAGCAGGAGACTTGCCATCTCCACAGCAGGGGAACAGCTGGCAGTGCTGAACCCCACTAACACTTGAACGAATGTGTTTGGCTCTGTGGAGACGACACTTCTGAACACCAACTGACGCTGTTGGAGCCCAGGATTAGGCGAGGAGCAGGCTGGGGCCTACTGGATTTTGGCAGGTGAAGGCAGCAGGAGACTTGCCATCTCCACAGCAGGGGAACAGCTGGCAGTGCTGAACCCCACTAACACTTGAACGAATGTGTTTGGTTCTGTGGAGACGACACTTCTGAACACCAACTGACGCTGTTGGAGCCCAGGATTAGGCGAGGAGCAGGCTGGGGCCTACTGGATTTTGGCAGGTGAAGGCAGCAGGAGACTTGCCATCTCCACAGCAGGGGAACAGCTGGCAGTGCTGAACCCCACTAACACTTGAACGAATGTGTTTGGCTCTGTGGAGACGACACTTCTGAACACCAACTGACGCTGTTGGAGCCCAGGATTAGGCGAGGAGCAGGCTGGGGCCTACTGGATTTTGGCAGGTGAATGCAGCAGGAGACTTGCCATCTCCACAGCAGGGGAACAGCTGGCAGTGCTGAACCCCACTAACACTTGAACGAATGTGTTTGGTTCTGTGGAGACGACACTTCTGAACACCAACTGACGCTGTTGGAGCCCAGGATTAGGCGAGGAGCAGGCTGGGGCCTACTGGATTTTGGCAGGTGAAGGCAGCAGGAGACTTGCCATCTCCACAGCAGGGGAACAGCTGGCAGTGCTGAACCCCACTAACACTTGAACGAATGTGTTTGGTTCTGTGGAGACGACACTTCTGAACACCAACTGACGCTGTTGGAGCCCAGGATTAGGCGAGGAGCAGGCTGGGGCCTACTGGATTTTGGCAGGTGAAGGCAGCAGGAGACTTGCCATCTCCACAGCAGGGGAACAGCTGGCAGTGCTGAACCCCACTAACACTTGAACGAATGTGTTTGGCTCTGTGGAGACGACACTTCTGAACACCAACTGACGTTTTTGGAGCCCAGGATTAGGCGAGGAGCAGGCTGGGGCCTACTGGATTTTGGCAGGTGAAGGCAGCAGGAGACTTGCCATCTCCACAGCAGGGGAACAGCTGGCAGTGCTGAACCCCACTAACACTTGAACGAATGTGTTTGGCTCTGTGGAGACGACACTTCTGAACACCAACTGACGCTGTTGGTGCCCAGGATTACGCATGCCGCATGCAGAGGCCAATGGGCAGCGGTTTTTATGGAGGTTGTGGACTACTACTGATTCTAACCATGCTCCACTTAGGCCTCTGGCTCCACTGTCTCTACTATTTACCCTGGCCTCCAACCCCGCCAGCTACATCTCTGAAGTGGCGTCAGCACAATCTACACTTGTTCCTGTGTTACTGGTGCTCAGTCCCATCAGTTGATCCCCTGATGTTTGTCCGGCAAGTTCGCCAGCTCTGTCCTCATTCCCACTACTGGTTATGGGAATGTGGACAGAGCAGGAGACCTTGCCGGACACACATCAGGGGATAAACTGATGGGACTGAGCCACAGGAACACAGGAACAAGTGTAGATTGTGCTGACGCCACTTCAGAGATGTAGATGGCGGGGTTGGAGGTCAGGGGAAATAGTAGAGACAGTGGAGCCAGAGACCTAAGTTGGGCACGGTTAAAAATCAGTAGTGGTTTGAATGTTGATGGAGCTGGTGACTCTGCCGTCCACACAGCAGGGGATCAGCTGGCATTACTGAACCCCAGTAACACAGGAGCTAGTGTGTTTCTCTGTGCAGACGACACATCTGAGCGACAACTGGCTGTGTTGAAGCACAGGGATTATAGTTCAGGTGGTAGAAAAATGAACACACCAGCAGACCTGGATACAGTTGCCAACCACTAATTTAGTCTGTAAGAGGAATGGCAAAGTCTTTGGAGATCCAGGCCTTGTTCATTTTCAGAAAAGTCAGCCGGTCAACATTATCGGAAGATAGTCGCGTGCGACGGTCTGTTAGTACACCACCTGCGGCACTAAAGACACGTTCCGATAATACACTGGCAGCAGGGCAAGCCAGCACCTCCAATGCATACTGGCTAAGCTCTGGCCATGTATCCAGCTTAGAGACCCAAAACTTGAAGGGGGAAGAGCCATCTGGGAGTACAGCGACAGGGCAAGACATGTAGTCTGACACCATCTGACGGAAGCGTTGCCTCCTGCTGACTCGAGGCGTCGCTGATGGTGTAGACAATTGTGGTGGACACACAAAACTTTGCCACATTTGGGCCATAGTGGTCTTGCCTTGTGCTGCGGCACTGCCTCTGCTCCCTCTTTGTGCAGAGTTTCCTCCACTGCCTCGACGCACAGAGCTGCTTTGTAAAGCACTTGCAACAATGCTGTCGGGTGGAATGGAAAACATTATGGACTGCACCAGTGACTCTTCGTACTCCCGCATTTTACGCTCCCGGTTCAACGTTGGTATGAGCCTTTGTACGCTGTCCCGGTAGCGAGGATCTAGGAGGGTGTACACCCAATAATCAGCCGAGACGAGAATGTGGGCGATGCGGCGGTCGTTTCTCAGGCACTGCAGCATGAAATCAACCATGTGCTGCAGACTCCCAACTGCCAAAGAACCGCTGTCCCCTGTTTGAGGCGTGACCTCGACCTGCTCTGCATCACCCCACCCTCGCTGTACATACTGAGTAGAGGTTTGTGTACCTCCCTCCTCTGGAGAGATGTCTTCCTCCTCCATCGACTCCTCCTCATCCTCCTCACAAAGTGTCCCCTGCCTAGGCCTTTGTGAGGAAACACGTAGCGCAGACTGTCCAGAAGCAGATGGCATTTGGGACTCCTCATCCTCCACCTCTTCTGAAACCTCATCCCTTAGTGCTTGCAGTGTTTGTTGAAGCAGGCAGATAAGGGGGACAGTCATGCTGACTAGTGCATCATCTGCACTCGCCATCCGCGTGGATTCATCGAAGGCACGCAAAACGAGGCAGATGTCCTTCATAGAGGCCCACTCAATGGTGCTGAAGTGTGAACGGCGCACAGTGCGACTTGTTTGCGCCTGATGCAGCTGGTACTCCATGACTGCTGCCTGCTGCTCACACAACCGCTCCAACATATGTAACGTTGAATTCCACCGGGTGGGTAGGTCACATATGATGCGATGTTCCGGAAGGCCAAATCGTCGCTGCAGAGCAGCGAGGCGCGATCTTGCCGTGCTGGAACGTCGCAAGTGAGCGCACTCTATGCGGACCTTGTGCAACAGTGCATCAAGATCCGGATAGTCCCTCAGAAAGCTCTGCACGACCAAGTTAAGAACATGTGCCAGACATGGGATGTGTGTGAGGTTGCCTAGGCCAAGAGCTGCCACCAGATTTCGGCCATTGTCACACACTACCAAGCCCGGCTGGAGATTCGCTGGCCCAAACCACACATCGCTCTCCAGCTTGATAGCATTCCAGAGCTCCTGCGCTGTGTGGCTTCGATTCCCCAAAGAAATTAATTTGAGTACAGCCTGTTGACGTTTGGCCACGGCTGTGCTCATATCGGTCGTAACAGGCTCCTGCTCTGCTGTTTCTGAGGAACTTGAGTAGGAGGAGGAGTCTATGTGTACAGACTGGAGTCCTGCAATCCGTGGCGTTGGAAGAACACGTACAGCGCCACTCTCCAGATCCGTACCTGGCTCCACAACATTGACCCAGTGGGCAGTGAGGGAAAGGTATCGTCCCTGTCCATGGTTACTGGTCCACGCATCGGTGGTCAGGTGGACCTTGCTACTAACGGCGTTTAGTAGCGCATGTTTTATTTTGCCCTCAACATGTTTCTGCAGGGCAGGGACGGCTCGCCTGCTGAAATAAAAGCGGCTGGGCACGTTGTATTGGGGGACTGCCAATGCCATTAAGTCCCGGAAGGTGTCAGTGTCCACCAGCCTGAATGACAGCATTTCAACTGCCAGAAGTTTGGCAATGCCAGCATTCAGAGACTGTGCTCGGGGATGGTTTGCCGAGTAAGGGCGCCTTTTATCCCATGCCTGTGCTACCGATGGCTGTGATGGATGGGAACGTGCTGTTATGGGTGGAATCTGACAGGGTCTCCGGACAACAGTGGCAGAGGTTCTTCCTTGGCGATCCTGTGAGGAAGCCGAACCAGCAGTGTGTGAGCTGGAGGAAGAGGGCCCAACACGAACTGAAGAGGTGGTAGGTGGTGCTGTACGTTGGCCTACGTCTTGAGGGTGTCTATGCAACTCCAACTCGTGCTTGGTGCGCACATGTTTCCACATATTTGTGGTATTGAGGTTGCTGACATTTCTCCCTCTTTTGACTCTCTGATGACACAGCTTGCATTTGACAAAGCAAATGTCATCTGCAACTGTGTCAAAAAAGGACCACGCACTGCAACTCTTGTGAGCGCCCGGTTTGCCTTTGGAAGGAGGAATGCTCCTAACGGGTGCCGAAGTGGAGGGTACAGGCAACCAAGTCTTCCCCCTCCCTCTGCCTCCTGTTTTGGCCGGTAGGGGAATCTCTTCCTCCGAGCTGCTCCCACCACCTTCCTGTTGCTCACGCCATGATGGGTCAAGGACCTCATCATCTTCCCTCCCCTCTTCAAACAGCTGCTTCTCCGGGTTTGTCTCGCCAGCACCGTACGCACCAGAAAGTGGCAACTGAGTCTCGTCATCATCTGATGCGTACTGAGGTGTGCTGACCATAGGCACTGGCCCACTCGCCTCTTCAGATTCAGAGGGACAAAGAAGTTGCGCATCACTGCATACTCCCTCTTCTTCACATTCAGGAATGCTGCTTGGCTGGCCCCCTCTTTCCAAGCCAACAGATTCCGAGAACAGAAGTAGAGATTGTGATGGCTCCTGTCCATGTCTCTCTGACTGCCTGGGCACTTTGGCAGGTGGTGAAGAGACAGATGGTTGCTCTTCGGTGCTCTGACCCTGAGAGGATGCGGAAGTAATTGAAGTCGATGCGTTAGCTGCCATCCATCCGACAACGGCTTCAATTTGTTCCTCCCGCAGCAGTGGGGTACGTTGAGGTCCTACAAAGCTGCGCATAAAGGACTGTTGCCTGCTAAAACTGGGGGATGCTGATCCACTGGTGCCCGCAGCAGGCCCAGAATCCCCACGTCCTCTACCTGTAGAATCCCCACGTCCTCTCCCTGCAGAATCCCCACGTCCTCTCCCTGCTGAAACTCCACGCCCACGCCCACGCCCCCGCGCCTTACTCCCTGCCTTCTTCATCTTGCAAGACTGCTTAAGATAGGCAAAAAAGGACAAAGGGGGGCCTTAGTGTGCTTATTCCTGAACAGCTGGTTACAGGTACAAGAAACACTAATTTTATGAAGTGTGTGTGTGTGGACTAGACTTTAATAGGAGCTGATGTGGCCTACACAAGTTCAAAATGTAGTGTTTGGTGAACTTTTTATGTGGTTTCTTTGTTTGAAACAAACTCAAAGTATGAGAACAAAGAATTGAAACTGATAGTATCACCAACTTTTTGGAGCTATTACAATGCAGGCAGGTAACCTACAATGCAAAAGATGAGGCTCCAAAAAAATTGGGTAATACTAATCTGGCTGCGCCGGCAGGGCACAAGCCAGAAAAAAAGGCTCCTCTATCTACTCCTATATAGTGTTTGCAACCAACCAATGTTGATGGATACGGATGGATGCACACTAATAGGAGAAGAAAAAATGAGCTGCACTCAGAGACAAATATGTGTGAGGCAGTGACGCACGTTGAGCGTCCTACAACCAGACGTAGCTGCAGGACACTCTACTCAGCGTGAGCTGCACTCACACACAGTCAGAGACCTCTCAGACAGCCGTCAACAGTGCAGCTAAGTGGGCACTGGCACTGACAGGCTGCAGAAAGGCTCCGCTGTGTACTCCTATATAGTGTTTGCAACCACCGTAGATGGAGACGGATGGATGCACACTAATAGAAGAAAAAATGAGCTGCACTCAAATAAAAATATGTGTGAGGCAGTGACGCACGCTGAGCGTCCTACAGCCAGACGTAGCTGCAGGACACACTACTCAGCGTGAGCTGCACTCACACACAGTCAGAGACCTCTCAGACAGCCGTGAACAGTGCAGCAAAGTGGACACTAGCACTGAAAGGCTGCAGAAAGGCTCCGCTGTCTACTACTAGTGTTTGCAACCAACGTATATGGATACGGATGGAAGCACACTAGATTGAAATTATTTAAAAAATGCAGCTCAAAAAATAAAAGATGTATGAGGCAGCAGTGATCACACTGGGTGGCCTACAGCCTGACGTGGCTGCAGGACCCACTCCACAGCGTGAGCTGCACTCACACAGCCCTTGCAGACAGCTGTGAAAACAGCGCTGCTAGGGAAAAGCAAGCTACAGTGGTGGTTTATGTAGCCTGGATAAAGCACAATATTGTTTTTAGAATCGCTATTTCTAACTGTCCCTCACAGTCTTCTACAGCAGCCTGTCCCTAACTGAATTCACAGCAGAGTGACCAGAAATGGCGGCTGCGGTGGCTTTTATAGTGCATCATGACATCATTTCGGCAGCCAATCACAGCCATGCCAATAGTTAACATGCCTACATGCCTAACAGGATGTGCCCACACTTCGGAGGATTCCCATTGGCTTAATCAAAGCAAGCAGGCTCATAGCATGATGGGAACTTCCTATTCCGATTCCGATCCCGGAATCCGATATGAAAAAAGTATCGGAATTAAGTATCGGAATTCCGATACCGCTGATATCGGCTGATACCCGATACTTGCGGTATCGGAATGCTCAACACTACTCACGATACCTCTCTCCTATTACTATCCCCAACACAGGGGTCACTCTCGGTCAGCCATTATGCCGTCTGGCTCTGGACATTGGCGTCCAAATTAGAGTGGCCGGACAAAGCTTTAGTCCCGGTGTTTTGGAGAGGGTTAGCTGAGCACGTTAAAGACGCTCTAGCTACGAGAGAGGTTCCCGCAAGTCTGAAGGAATTGATTGCTGTTGCCACCCGCATAGACCTCTGGTTTACGGAGCACGGGCTGGAACGGGCACAATCAAGACACAGGGTTCACTTGGCTCCCACATTCTCCGAGCCGCTAACATACCCCGCACAGGAGCTTTCGCCCTCCGAATCTATGGAGGTGTCTCGCACCGGCTCAAAGCCACGGCCGATGCGAAGCTCTGTACGTTGCTATCAGTGCCGACAGTTTGGTCACCTGGCTAGCACGTGTCCACTGCGGGCGAAAAAATGTCCACGTCCAGTGGCCGTAGGTGGTGGGCAGTCTAATATGAAACCCTTCTCACCCAAACCGGTATTCCGGGGCACCTTAGACAGTGGGTCCTCCACCTGGGAGGCAGAGGTTACCGTGGATTCGGGGGCCGAGGGGAACTTTACATCTTCTACATTCGCCCAGAAACACGCCATTCCCCTGGTACTATTACCACAGCCTCTGACCATCAGGGTGGTTAACGGAGCACTGTTACCCTCTCAGGTGACCCATCAGACAGCTCCACTTGGGCTCTCTATCTCACCCTCTCATCATGAGACTCTGTCCCTGCTCGTCTTGCCAGATGGCATCGATCAGGTGCTTCTCGGGGTTCCCTGGCTCCGTTGCCACTCTCCTCATATTGAGTGGGTGACAGGGAAGATACTCGCCTGGAGCAAGGACTGTGAGGGAAGGTGTCTGAGGGGCAGTCTTCAGGTGGCCTCCACTAAAGTGCCTGCGGATTTCTCCGCGCTACCTAAACCCTACCATCAGTACGCGGACGTCTTCTCCAAAAAAATCTGCGGAGACACTCCAGCCGCACCGTCCATACGATTGCCCGGTAGACCTCATGCCAGGCACAGAACCTCCTAGAGGCTGTGTGTATTCACTATCACTCCCCAAGACAGATGCTATGTTACAGTATATCCGGGAGAACCTGGATAGGGTTTTTTTTAGAAAGTCGGTGTCGCCGCCTGGTGCAGGGTTCTTCTTCGTTCAGAAGAAGAGCGGAGAGTTACGTCCCTGCATTGACTACATAGGTCTCAATGCCATAACTGTAAAAAATAAATACCCTCTTCCGCTGATCTCTGAACTGTTTGACAGGTTACGAGGGGCCCAGATCTTTACAAAACTAGATCAACGGGGGGCATACAACCTGATCCGCATTCGCGAAGGAGATGAGTGGAAGACAGCCTTTAATACCAGGGATGGCCACTATGAATATCTGGTCATGCCCTTCGGCCTTTGTAATGCGCCCGCTGTCTTCCAGGATTTCGTCAACGACGTCTTCCACGACATGCTCTCTACCTCGGTGGTGGTCTATCTGAATGACATTCTCATCTTTTCGCCAGATTTGGCCACTCTCCGGAGAGACGTCTGCAGGGTCTTCGACCGTCTACGGGCGAACTCCCTTTTCGCCAAGCTGGAAAAGTGCCAGTTTAAGTAGGAGTCCTTGCAGTTCCTGGGCTACATCATCTCGGCCCAGGGGTTGGCTATGGATCTAGCCAAACTGCAAGCGGTAATGGATTGGCAAGAACCCCATTCACTCAAAGCGGTGCAGCGCTTTTTAGGGTTCGTCAATTATTACCGCCAGTTTATACCTCACTTTTCCACCCTGGTTGCTCCTTTGGTTGCTCTCACGAAGAAAAGAGCTAACCCTAATGCTTGGATCGAACAGGTCTCCAAGGCCTTCTCGGCTATAAAATCTCATTTTGCTGGCGCTCCCATTTTACATCGTCCGGATGTGAACAAACCATTTATAGTGGAGGTAGATGCCTCTTCTGTCGGTGCAGGAGCAGTCCTTTACCAAAAGGATGCTCAAGGTCGGAAGCATCCCTGCTTCTTCTTCTCAAAGACCTTCGCACCGGCAGAGAAGAATTACTCCATCGGGGACAGGGAGCTGCTAGCCATGAAGTTGGCCTTTTCTGAGTGGAGACATCTCCTGGAGGGAGCTCGGTTTCCCTTCCAGGTCTATACGGACCATAAAATCCTGGTCTACCTACAGACGGCCCAACGCCTGAACTCTCGTCAGGCCAAGTGGTCGCTCTTCTTCTCTCGCTTCCGCTTCACCTTGCAATATCTATCAGGATAGAATAATGTCCGTGCGGATGCTCTCTCGCGCTCGGTGGTTTCGGTGGAGGAAGGGGAGGCTGAGCCTCGGTTGATCCTCCCGCCGGAGAGTTTTACGACCGTGGCTCCAGTGGCTCTCGAGTCAGTGCCACCAGGCAAGACCTTGGTGCCGCCTCAGCTACGGCCTGAGGTTCTTGCCTGGGCACATGCCTCCAGGGTGGGTGGTCATTTTGGTAATAAACGAACCACTGAACTCCTGGCAAGGTCATATTGGTGGCCACTAGAGTTGAGCGAAACGGGTCGAAAAAATTCAAAAGTCGCCGACTTTTGGCAAAGTCGGGTTTCATGAAACGAAACCCGACCCTAGGATGAGGTCGGCCACGAGGTCAGCGACTTACGCGCCAAAGTCGCATTTCAAAAGTTTGTTTTGCGCTCTTTTTCAGCCAATCAGGATCCACGGACACTGTGGGCAACGTGATGACATAGGCACGGGTCACCACCATCTTTCAGAAGGGCATGCAAGTGATTGGCTTGCTTTGGTGGGCGTCACAGGGGGTATAAAAGGGCGTGCACGCCGACTGCCATCTTACTTCTGCCGATCTTAGTATAGGGAGAGATTGCTGCTGATTCTGTAGGGAGAGCGTTAGGCAGGGAAGAAGACAAAAAAACTGCTTCTGCTGCTAGCGATTTGGCCTGCACAACACACCAGTCACTGTGTGTGCAGTGCAAGGGGAGGCTATATAGTGGTGTATCAGTGGTGTTGGTTGTTGGGCTGCCTTCTAAGGCTTCCTGACATTCCTGCATTGCTGTTTACCCACTGCTCCGCAAACTGCTTTTTTAAAAGCAATCCCAATTTTTTTTTTTGTCCTGCTGAGAAGAAAAAAAAACTGCTTCTGCTGCTAGCAATTTGGCCTGCACAACACACCAGTCACTGTGTGTGCAGTGCAAGGGGAGGCTATATAGTGGTGTATCAGTGGTGTTGGTTGTTGGGCTGCCTTCTAATGCTTCCTGACATTCCTGCATTGCTGTTTACCCACTGCTCCGCAAACTGCTTTTTTAAAAGCAATCCAATCTCCCTTATCTTCTAGTCACTTTTGTCACAGCTGTGCCATCGAGCCTGTCACATAGCGCTCAGATATCAGTGGGCCTCACACAATCCAAAAGTGTCCAGTGTCCAAAAGTGTGTGCAGAGATTCAAAATCTCCCTTATCCTCTAGTCACTTTTGTCACAGCTGTGCCATCGAGTCTGTCACATAGCACTCAGATATCAGTGGGCCTCACACAATCCAAAAGTGTCCAGTGTCCAAAAGTGTGTGCAGAGATTCAAAATCTCCCTTATCCTCTAGTCACTTTTGTCACACCTGTGCCATCGAGCCTGTCACATAGCGCTCAGATATTCATTGGGCCTCACACAATCCAAAAGTGTCCAGTGTCCAAAAGTGTGTGCAGAGATTCAAAATCTCCCTTATCCTCTAGTCACTTTTGTCACAGCTGTGCCATCAAGCCTGTCACATAGCGCTCAGATATCAGTGGGCCTCACACAATCCAAAAGTGTCCACTGTCCACAAGTGTGTGCAGAAATTCAAAATCTCCCTTATCTTCTAGTCACTTTTGTCACAGCTGTGCCATCGAGCCTGTCACATAGCGCTCAGATATCAGTGGGCCTCACAGAATCCAAAAGTGTCCAGTGTCCAAAAGTGTGTGCAGAGATTCAAAATCTCCCTTATCCTCTAGTCACTTTTGTCACAGCTGTGCCATCGAGCCTGTCACATAGCGCTCAGATATCAGTGGGCCTCACACAATCCAAAAGTGTCCAGTGTCCAAAAGTGTGTGCAGAGATTCAAAATCTCCCTTATCCCCTAGTCACTTTTGTCACAGCTGTGCCATCGAGCCTGTCACATAGTGCTCAGATATCAGTGGGCCTCACACAATCCAAAAGTGTCCAGTGTCCAAAAGTGTGTGCAGAGATTCAAAATCTCCCTTATCCTCTAGTCACTTTTGTCACAGCTGTGCCATCGAGCCTGTCACATAGCGCTCAGATATCAGTGGGCCTCACACAATCCAAAAGTGTCCAGTGTCCAAAAGTGTGTGCAGATATTCAAAATCTCCCTTATCCTCTAGTCACTTTTGTCACAGCTGTGCCATCGAGCCTGTCACATAGCGCTCAGATATTCATTGGGCCTCACACAATCCAAAAGTGTCCAGTGTCCAAAAGTGCGTGCAGAGATTCAAAATCTCCCTTATCCTCTAGTCACTTTTGTCACAGCTGTGCCATCGAGCCTGTCACATAGCGCTCAGATATCAGTGGGCCTCACACAATCCAAAAGTGTCCACTGTCCACAAGTGTGTGCAGAAATTCAAAATCTCCCTTATCCTCTAGTCACTTTTGTCACAGCTGTGCCATCGAGCCTGTCACATAGCGCTCAGATATCAGTGGGCCTCACACAATCCAAAAGTGTCCATCCAGTGTCCAAAAGTGTGTGCAGAGATTCAAAATCTCCCTTATCCTCTAGTTACTTTTGTCACAGCTGTGCCATCGAGCCTGTCACATAGCGCTCAGATATCAGTGGGCCTCACACAATCCAAAAGTGTCCAGTGTCCAAAAGTGTGTGCAGAGATTCAAAATCTCCCTTATCCTCTAGTCACTTTTGTCACAGCTGTGCCATCGAGCCTGTCACATAGCGCTCAGATATCAGTGGGCCTCACACAATCCAAAAGTGTCCAGTGTCCAAAAGTGTGTGCAGAGATTCAAAATCTCCCTTATCCTCTAGTCACTTTTGTCATAGCTGTGCCATCGAGCTGTCACATAGCGCTCAGATATCAGTGGGCCTCACACAATCCAAAAGTGTCCAGTGTCCAAAAGTGTGTGCAGATATTCAAAATCTCCCTTATCCTCTAGTCACTTTTGTCACAGCTGTGCCATCGAGCCTGTCACATAGCGCTCAGATATTCATTGGGCCTCACACAATCCAAAAGTGTCCAGTGTCCAAAAGTGTGTGCAGAGATTCAAAATCTCCCTTATCCTCTAGTCACTTTTGTCACAGCTGTGCCATCGAGCCTGTCACATAGCGCTCAGATATCAGTGGGCCTCACACAATCCAAAAGTGTCCAGTGTCCACAAGTGTCTGCAGAAATTCAAAATCTCCCCTGTCCTATAGACACCTTGTACCTTGTTTTACATTACTATATAGTTTGTTGGATTTTGTCTACATTTCTACCAAAAATGAGGAAGGCTGGTGGAAGAGGCCGTGGAATTGGGCGGGGGTTGGCAGCTGGTAATGGTAATGATGGTGTTGGTGGTGGATCTGATGGTAGTGGCAAGAGCAAAATAGGACCGAATGCAGGAGGTGCTGACCCTGCGTCATCGTCAGGCTACATAAGGCCTCGAACGCTTAGTTTTCTAGGAGTTGGCAAACCGCTTTTAAAGCCAGAGCATCAGGAAAAAGTTTTGTCTTACATTGTTGACTCAGCCTCCAGCTCTATCGCCTCCTCTTCTTCAGTTGTAAAAAGTAAAAGCACTGAGTCGTCATTGGAGGAGATTGAAGGATGACGCAGGCCATACTACTGATTACTCCATGGAGCTGTTTTCACATACCATGCCTGGATTATCAAGTCAAATGGTGAATTACCCAGGCCAAGATGAATCTGACATGGAGTGCACTGATGCACAGCCGCTGATGGATGATTCTGCTGGTACATTCACTCAGAGCACTACATTGTCCTCGCAGTGTACAGAGCCAGATTCTGACCCTGATGAGACTCAGGTGCCCCTTCCCGCACACTATACCACCATACACGGTGACACAGAGGAAGGTGCACATGACATAGAAGAGGAGGTGATGGATGACCCAGTTGTTGACCCAGATTGACATCCATTGGGGGAAGAGGGTGCTGCTTCCAATAGCTCAGATGAGGAGCATCCACAGCAGACATCGACATCGCAACAGCTGTTATCTGGCAGGCCCGGAGCACTCCAAAGACAGGTTCCAAACATCAAAAGAGTTGCTGGACAGCTTGTCCAGAGGGTCAAAACATCACAGCGTGCTAGGCCGCAAAATGTCTGCCAAAGTAGGAAGAGTGCAGTGTGGCACTTTTTTGAACAAAATCCTCATGATCAGGCCAAGGTTATCTGTAAGAAGTGCGCAAAGACCTTTAGCCGAGGGAAAAATCTGAAAAATTTGAATACCAGTTGCATGCTTAGACATTTAACCAGCATGCACTTGCAAGCGTGGACACAACACCAAACCTCAAGTGCCACATGTGCAACTGATCACAACGAAGGTAGTCAGCAACGCTACATTGTTTCCCCCACTGTAAGCCCACCGGTTAGCACAGCAGCAAATGTTGAGGTGTCGTTGCAAGACCACAGCAGTCAGGGAATCCCACTGTTATATCAACGAAATACTGATTCTAGGCCATCAGAAAGAACACCAACTCCATCACCATCATCAACCCTCTCTCAGTCCGCCCTGTCCACCGCTACTTCCACCATATGCAGCTCTCAAGTCCAGCTCACCCTCCCAGACACTATGAGTAGGTCAAGAAAGTACTCAGTCTCTCATCCACGTACACTGGGTTTGAACGCCCACATTGCCAAACTAATCTCGTTTGAGATGATGCCCTTTCGGTTGGTGGAAAGCACAGCTTTCCGCGAACTCATGGCCTATGCAGTACCACGCTATGACCTACCCAGTCGCCACTTCTTCTCTCGCAAAGCCATCCCAGCCCTCCACCATCATGTGAAAGACCGCATTGTCCATGCACTCAAGCAGTCAGTGAGCGGAAAGGTGCACCTCACAACTGATGCATGGTCCAGTCGGCATGGCCAGGGCCGTTACGTGTCCATCACTGCGCACTGGGTTAATGTGGTGGATGCAGGGTCCACAGGGGACAGCGGTGGTGGGACAGTGCTGCCTAGCCCACGGTATAGGAAACAGTTGGCTGTAGGCGTTCGACCCTCCTCATCCTCCTCCTCCTCCAGAAGCGAAAGCTCGTCCACAGAGCGCAGTCGTACGAGCACTCCATCTGCAGCTGCCACTGTTGCACACGATGTGTCCCCCTATCGAGCAGCTAGTGGAAAGCGTCAGCAGGCTGTGTTGCAGATGATGTGTTTGGGCGACAGACACACCGCCGAGGTGCTGGCCGAGTACTTGAAGCGACAAACTGAGTCATGGCTGGGCAGTGTACATCTTGAGGCAGGCAAGGTAGTTAGTGATAACGGCCGTAATTTTGTGGCAGCCATAGCCCTTTCAAAACTCAGCCACATACCTTGCTTGGCTCACACCTTGAACCTGGTGGTGCAGTGCTTCCTCAAAAATTATCTGGAGTTAACAGCCCTGCTCCAGAAGGTGCGAAGACTGTGCGCGCACATCCGCCGGTCGCCTGTACACTCCGTTCGTATGCAGAAGCTGCAGCGATTGCTCCACCTTCCCAACCACCGCCTCATTATCGACATTGCAACAAGGTGGAACTCCACCCTGCACATGGTGGAGCGGCTGTGCGAGCAGAGGCAGGCCATAATGCATTTGTGGGAGGATACACGGCCAGGCACTTTGAGAGCAGACATGGAGTTGACAGGTGTGCAGTGGTCGAAGCTGAAAGACCTTTGTAAAGTCCTTCAGTGTTTTGAGGAATGCACACGGCTGGTAAGCGCAGACGACGCCATCCTAAGCATGAGCATCCCACTTATGCGTCTGCTCATGCAAACTTTGACGCACCTTAAGGAGCAGGCGTCTGCAGCCAATGTTGATGAGGAGGAAGAGGAGGAGGGAATCCTTGATGACATTCAGCCATTGTCTGCTCAGGGACCTCTCCTGGACGAGGTGGAGGAAGAAGAGGAGGAGGAGGATGATGATGGGGATGATTACTTAGGGGAGGAGGATGCATCTCGTGGGGCAAGTGAAAATGTTGGCGTGGCAAGGTCTGGTACAGGGTTTGTGCGTGACTGGAGGGATGTGGATTTGCCAGAAAGTGCTCCTCCACCCAGCACTCGCAGTGCATCATTGACACCGGGAACATTGGCCCACATGTCAGATTATGCCTTGCGGATCCTAAAAAGGGACCCCCGCATTGCCAAAATGATGAACGATGAAGACTACTGGTTGGCCAGCATCCTGGATCCACGCTATAAAGGCAAATTACAAAACATCATGCCACAGGAGAACCTTGACCTAATATTGGCTAATAAACAAGCAACTCTGGTAAATCGGTTGCTTGAGGCATTCCCAGCACACAGCAGCGGTGATGGTTCTCACACGAGCCGTACGGGCCGGGGGCAGCTTGGCAGAGGTGTTCGTGGTGCACACTGCAGAAGTGGCGTTGGAGACAGGGGTTTCATGACAATGTTGTGGACTGATTTTTCAAATACCGCTCACACAACTGGTAATACTGCATCGATGGAAAGTGACAGGAGACAGCAGTTGTCAACTATGGTTACAAACTACTTTTCCTCCCATATCGATGTTCTCCCACACAGGTCATTCCCCTTTGACTATTGGGCCGCTAAACTGGACACCTGGCCTGAATTGGCCCAATATGCCTTACAGGAGCTCGCTTGCCCAGCTGCAAGTGTGCTATCGGAAAGAGTCTTCAGTGCAGCTGGATCAACCCTGACAGAAAAAAGGACCCGTCTGTCAACCCAAAATGTGGATGATCTAACCTTCATTAAAATGAACCACGCATGGGTTTCCAAGGATTTTGTCCCACCTTCCCCTGATGACACATAGGGTGACAGAAAAATGGCTTGCTTTGGTCCACCTCTTCCTGGTACTTCACCTATTTCACCTTTTGCATCAGCTGAATGTCCAACATCAAGATATGCCACTTTCTAAAACTCCCTAACTGTGCTGCCTCCCCCCCCATGGCCGGGGTCACAACCTACCTCACGACAACGTGCGAGTGCCGTTGCCCTGGACAGGTGGGTAGGCCGACTCTTGGGCGCGGGCACTGGCACAGGGTCCCTCATAGTGCAATCAAGTGTCTCTGACGGTGGTGGTGCACACCCGCCGTCAGACACACCGCTGTACTATGAGGGGCCCAGTGCCAGTACCGACGCCCACGAGTGGGCCCCCCTTGCTTGGGCAGGGCCCCAGCATTTGCAATCTTTACCTCTCCCTGCTCCTCCGCTGTGTAATCTGGGCTGTCAAATCCATACTGTGCCTGACACCGTCTGAGCCTGCCTCCTGCTGTATAGACATATATTTTGAATGTGTACGCTATCCATACATGTTATCCAGGGATACGGTACCCTTTCTACCCTTTGTGCAATCATGTGCAATCCATACTGGGCCTAACACTGTCTGAGCCTGCCTCCTGAGACATATATTTTGAATGTGTACGCTATCCATACATGTTATCCGGGGATACGGTACCCTTTCTAACCTTTGTGCAATCACCTGCAATCCATACTGGGCCTAACACCGTCTGAGCCTGCCTCATGCTGTATAGACATATATTTTGAATGTGTACGCTATCCATACATGTTATCCAGGGATACGGTACCCTTTCTAACCTTTGTGCAATCACGTGCAATCCATACTGGGCCTAACACCGTCTGAGCCTGCCTCATGCTGTATAGACATATATTTTGAATGTGTACGCTATCCATACATGCTATCCAGGGATACGGTACCCTTTCTAACCTTCGTGCAATCACGTGCAATCCATACTGGGCCTAACACCGTCTGAGCCTGCCTCATGCTGTATAGACATATATTTTGAATGTGTACGCTATCCATACATGCTATCCAGGGATACGGTACCCTTTCTAACCTTTGTGCAATCACGTGCAATCCATACTGGGCCTAACACCGTCTGAGCCTGCCTCATGCTGTAGAGACATATATTTTGAATGTGTACGCTATCCATACATGTTATCCAGGGATACGGTACCCTTTCTAACCTTTGTGCAATCACGTGCAATCCTTACTGGGCCTAACACCGTCTGAGCCTGCCTCCTGAGACATATATTTTGAATGTTTACGCTATCCATACATGTTATCCAGGGATACGGTACCCTTTCTAACCTTTGTGCAATCACGTGCAATCCATACTGGGCCTAACACCGTCTGAGCCTGCCTCCTGAGACATATATTTTGAATGTGTACGCTGTCCATACATGTTATCCGGGGATACGGTACCCTTTCTAACCTTTGTGCAATTACGTGCAATCCATACTGGGCCTAACACCGTCTGAGCCTGCCTCATGCTGTATAGACATATATTTTGAATGTGTACGCTATCCATACATGTTATCCAGGGTTACGGTACCCTTTCTAACCTTTGTGCAATCACGTGCAATCCATACTGGGCCTAACACCGTCTGAGCCTGCCTCATGCTGTATAGACATATATTTTGAATGTGTACGCTATCCATACATGTTATCCAGGGATACGGTACCCTTTCTAACCTTTGTGCAATCACGTGTAATCCATACTGGGCGTGAGAACGGCTGGCGAGCTGTTAAGCAAGCTACAGCACCTGTCCAGACAAGTACAGGGATTCCCTAGCGAGGAGACTTATTTGATTGTTTTCAATGTTGGGACAGCAATTTTTGGGGAGCACTATACTCTGGAGAATGATAGATGGGGCCCACCATACACTGGAACATTCCAAAGGTGGACATCAGACACTGGAGCAGCATTTACAGGGCCCATTATACACTAGAGCATTAGAAATGGGGCCCATTATGTTTGGAGCATTATTTGGGCCCATAAGACAGTGGAGCTTCATCCATGGGGACCAACATATACTGTAGCATTATGTGGAGCTCATCATATACTGTTTCAAACATTATATGGGACCAATGATTCTGTATGGAGAAATAGATGGGCCTCGTCATGAGATGTAAAAAGTGAGGTATTTTTCATTGTACTATACCGCTATTTCTCTGCCGTATCGGAGCATGATGAGTTGTGGTATGTGTTAAAGGGGCGCTCTTTCGCCCAGGGCACATGCAAACCTGCAGCCAGCCCTCCCCCCCCCACAACTTTAGCCAAATAACCCTCATTTTTCAGTGCATAACTTGTATTATGAAGTTAATTAAGGTTGACAAGCTTAAGAAAGAAGAATTGATGCTTTTGGCATTCAAATGGGCACTGTAGGTCTGTTTCCTGTCCTCCTCTCACTGCCGACTTTTATTCCCCATTGACTTACATTTGGTTTCGTGTTTCGGGACGACCCCGACTTTTCCCTATAATCGGACGATCTTGCTTGACCCGACTTTTGGAAAAGTCGGGTTTCACGAAACGAAACGCGACCCTAAAAAACCAAAAGTCGCTCAACTCTAGTGGCCACATATGGCTCGAGATGTTAAGGAATACGTGCAAGCATGCATCTCGTGTGCTCGGAACAGACCCTCTAGACAGAGGCCTGCAGGGCTGCTGTATCCCCTGCCAGTGGCGGATAGACTTTGGGAGATGGTTGGCATGGATTTCGTGGTTGGCCTGCCCAAGTCTGGTGGCAGTACGGTCATCTGGGTGGTCACCGACCATTTTTCCAAAATGGTGCATTTGGTGCCACTCGCACGGTTGTCGTCCGCTCGTGGTCTTGCCACTTTGCTCATCAAGCATGTATTCCGCCTACATGGCATGCCGGACAAATTCGTTAGTGATCGAGGACACCAGTTCGCGTCTCGGTTTTGGAGGGAGCTCTGCAGCTTACTCAGCAACAAGCTAAATCTGTCCTCCGCTTACGATCACGAGACGAACGGATTGGTCGAGAGAGTCAATCAGACCTTGGTCACCTACCTATGGCATTTTGTTTCTGCCAGGCAGGATGACTGGGCATCCTTGCTACCATGGGCCGAATTTGCCCTAAACAATGCGGTGGCGGATTCCATTGATCAGACGCAATTTCTCCTAAACAACGGCCAACAGCCACGCGTCCCTGTCCCGATGTCAGTGTCCTCCACTGACTCAAGGGTGGCAGACTGGGCAGTGGAGGCCCGGGAAATTTGGGATCGCACTCAGGATGCTATCCGTGCTTCTAAGGAAAGGATGAGGGCGTCCACTGACACACATCGGCGACCTGCTCCAAGCTTCTCCCCTGGCGACATGGTGTGGCTCTCCACCCGAAATATCAAACTGCGGGTCGAGTCCCCCAAGTTCGCGCCGCGTTATATTGGACCTTTCAAGGTCCTCGAGTGAATTAGCTTGGTGGTCTATTGCCTGGCTCTTCCTCCACATTTAGCCATTTCGGATGTGTTTCATGTGTCCCTCCTCAAACCAGTTCACATGGCCCGGGTTTCTGAGTCATCGGCCGGGTCGTCAGACTTATCGTCTGACGAGTTGGAGGTTAATGCCATCGTAGGGCGCAGGTTTGTCCGTGGCAAAAAATGTTATTAAGTGGATTGGAAGGGTCATGGGCACAAGGCTGCAACCTGGGAGCCGGTGGAAAACATCCACGCACCGCTCCTGATTGCGGCATTTGAGAGCAGTGAGGCGGCCCTAGGAGGGGGGTAATGTTAAGTGTCGAATTTCTGGCTCTGCACAGCAGGAATCCAGAGCCAGACATTCTGCAGTCTCCCATTCTGCTCCGACCGCTCAGGGCTCTGCTCAGCAATCACGGTGAGCCAGGCATACTGCTCAGACTTGTTCTGTGGGCCTGGATGTTGCTGCCACCTCTGGTGCAGCAATGGTAACGCAACCTGCTCAGCAGGGAACCACTCCAGAGGCTAAGTCGTTGTGCCGTGCTACTGAGCATGCCCGCAACTTGACCTCTAACTGGAGAGCAGGGGTCACGTGCTGAGGTCCTGCATCGTATCTGATTGGTTCCTTTCAGGGTACTGGAAGGTCCTGGAAGCGTATGGCTATAAAAAGCCTGCATGGCGGCACGGCCATGCACTAGTGTAGCATATTATGCTGAGTGTGAATGGTGATGGATGCATGTTCTGGTGACTGACTTATTAAGAAACCCCTTCCCTCTGATAATACGAATGGTGACAGAGCGTTGGTTCTAGTCAGCGCCAGGTAGTGGCAGGCTATATGCCACTGTGCTCTCTGCACCTAGCACTAGCGTCCGACAGTGTCTGGCTCCTCCAGCACTGTTATTAAGCGACTTCTGTTTATGTTGCGCTGCATTCAGCAGCACCTCTTGGCGTTCGCGGCTGCGACGCTACACGCTGGCTGGCCCTGTGATGTGAACAGACCCAGCGTTTATTTCTAAATTATTCTAGGGCGTCTCTGTGCCTTAAACAGAGCTGCTCCTAGCACCTAGGGTGACCCTAACCCAAGCGCTGTACTCCGCCCTCTGGCAAATCTGCCATTATGCAGCAGCGGTCTTTACACCTACCGGGACCCCGGGCGGCGAGCGCACCTCCTATTATTTATATTTGGTGCGTTCCGCCATCCCTAACAAAGGAGGAGAGGTATTTAATTTTTTTATATGCTGGGAGCATTTTTTGGGGAGCAATATAAACTGGAGAATGATATATGGGGCCCATCATACACTGGAGCATCATCCATTTGGCCCATCATATACTTGTGCTTTCCAAATGGGTGACATCAGACACTGGGGCAGCATTTACGGGGCCCATTATACACTGGAGCATTAGAAATGGAGCTCATTATATATGGAGCATTATTTGGGCCCATCATACACTGGAGCATCATCCATGAGGCCCATCATATACTGAAGCATTCTAAATGGGGCAGATCAGACACTAGAGCAGCATCTATGGGGCCCATTATACACTGGAGCATTAGAATTGGCGCCCATTATATATGGAGCATTATTTGGGCCCAGAACACACTGGAGCATCATCCATGGAGAACATCATATACTGTAGCATTATGTGGAGCTCATCATATACTGTATTGAACATTATATGGGACCAATTATTCTGTATGGAGAAATATATGGGGCTTATTATTCTGCATGGTGCACTAGGTGGTGGCCATAATACTGTATGGAGTAATATACTGTCCATTTTTTGAGCTATTGTAGAATTTAAAATAGATATCAGTCATGTCATGTAAGCAGTGAAGTATTTTTCATTGTACTATACCTATATTTCTGTGCTGTATCGGAGCATTATGAATTGTGGTATGTGTTAAAAGGGCGCACTGACACTCTTTGGGCCAGGGCACATGAAAACCTGATGCCAGCCCTATCCCCCCCACAACTTTAGCCAAATAACCCCCAGTTTTCAATGCGTAACTGGTATTATAAAGTAAATTAGGGTTGACAAGCTTAAGTAATAAGAACTGATGTCGTTGGCAGTGAAATGGGCACTGTAGGTGTGTTTACTGTCCTCCACGCCTGCCGACTTTGCTTCCCCATTGACTTGCATTGAGTTTCGTGTTTCAGACGGACCCCGACTTTTCCATACAGTCGGCCGATTTCGTTTGAACCCGACTTTTAAGAAAGTCGGGTTTCATGAAACCCGACTCGACCCGAAAAAAGGCAAAGTCGCTCATCTCTAGTTGAGAGTAGAACTTTATACTAGGTCCCAACATTTAACAAGTTTGCAAAATAACACCAATGATTTTTCAAACATGGTGCTGGCCTTCTCTTTGTATCTGAGTCCAAGGCCAGATTCCCTATCAATTGTGCCCTGTGCAGGACAAAAAGGGGGAGAGTACTGGAATACATGTGGGATCAAATATTTACAATTTTGATCCACTCAATAAATGTAATGACAGGTATGTGCTGTCTAAACTTATAAGAAAATGGAAAAGTAAAATATTTAAAAGTGAATCCATAGTAATGGAACAGTTTTAAAGATCCAGAAAGAAAGAAGTGTGTTCTGTTAGGTGCCTTAAATCAAGAATGGCATGTATTACAAGTTATGCCTGTGCTGGCTCAGGTCATATTGCCAAGTACTGCAAATTGCCAGGTAAAAATATAGAGTAAATGTTTTAAGTGTGGTCACTTTAGACATATTGCAAATAATTGTTACTGTGAGAAGTCAAGCAGTATTACGATGGACAGCAGGCATTTACACAGACAGAATAATATTTTCTCTGTCTTGTGTGCCCCACCATGTGCAAAAGGGTCAAAATAGCTGATAACAACCAGGGAGGAAAGGGTAAGTTTGCACCCTATTGATACCTTGATTTAATCTCAATACATACAGCAGAGCTTCTACCAGACCTGTACTGTTTCTATATGCATACAATTGTTTTGTATTATTAGCTTATTTTACTTTGGTTTACTAGGTTTTTTTTATTACTATTTAAATATATTGTTAGACCTGTGAGGTTCAGACAGGAGGCAGAAAAAAATTAATCTGAGGTTAAATGTCAGTGCAATTTATAACAGGAGTTGATTTGTTAATATTCTGGTTCTTTTCTGTGTTTTCTATCAGACCCCCTGTGAGGTGAATGAGGTTTTACTTTTATTTTTAACTTCAGTTTTTCAATAGGGTTCATAAGGATTAGCACAGATCGCATGGATAATAGAGTCTCATCCACTGATGCACTGGTTTTGTAGCACGGACTAAGAAAGGTAGAGAAATGTGGATAGACATATTTAGATTGTCCACCTAGACCTTGAAGTTAAAGCGGGTTGTGGTTGTCTACACATCTTA
Organism: Dendrobates tinctorius; assembly: GCF_039654945.1. NCBI lineage: Eukaryota > Metazoa > Chordata > Amphibia > Anura > Dendrobatidae > Dendrobates > Dendrobates tinctorius. Next base: position 17,109,525 of record NW_027361830.1, read on the forward strand.
ATCAGAGGTATGTGGCAACGGGGAGAACAGATCCCAGGGATGGGCAGTTTCATGAATAGGAAAAATGCCTGCGACGTTACTCCTGAAATCTTGACATATTTCAAGCCAACTATACACAATGAATATTTGTCTCTGTATAGTCAGTTTTAAACTATGTACAGGGAAGTAAGTAGCTTTGAGGGTTGCATATTCCTCTTTTTAACTGTGAAAAACTAGAGTGGGTGTCTGTATGGAAAAATAAGCAATAGACTAGGAACGGGCTAAAGAAAAATTTTGTGGCGTCAAGGCATTAGCCATGCAATAGGAATTTACAGGGCCCCTCAGGAAAGGTTAATATGCGGCGTTCGCCATGAAGAAACAGCATAAAGAATGAGACAGATTGGTGGGACAGGGAAGCATAGCATATGAGAGATTATCTAGTGCCAGGATAGTAAGGTGTTTGTGCTCATCAGTCTTGATTTACCAAGGGGCCTGTGAGTGTTTGTTGATTAATAGCACCAGAAGAACTCCTAGGAGCATTTTGTTCACTTAATCTCATTTTAGGTGTCGGTGTAAAAGAACACCTATCACTCCAGGGAGAAAACTTGACCTTCACCCCAATACCACTGTGAGGCTCCAGAAGATCCCTTTTGCATTTGGCACCGAGCTGTCTGATTTCAGCTATGAAGAGACTGTAATAACGCCCCAGAGCTATCTCTTCCTGTAATTGTCCACCTGGTCATAATTATTTATATTGGACAGTTTTTGATTTGCAGAAAGAAAAAAACACTGTCTGAACAAGGACATAAGATAAATCCTGTCCTTTTCCCCCGAATCCCATATACATTGTATATAAATATATGAAAGCTGTAACATCTCTGTCATCATCACTGCATGGCTTCTTATCGGCCACCATGCAGGGACATCGACTTTCTCACTATTCCAGGCCATGCAGTGAGTTCTGTCCTCTGCTTGCTGTGTGCTGTAGGCTCCATGTCCTTTGCTAGCTGTGTGCATACTTCTTGGCTGTATGCTGTGCCTGCACTTCCTGATTCTTAATGAAACAGTGCACAAATTCCTAATTTGTCCCCAGCCTATTGTTAAGAGGCACTTGGTACTTAAGGCACCTCCACCTATTGGAAGATGCCTGAGCAGCATTCTCTAATGAGTTGCTGGTCCTGTCCTGTTGCTGATCTTGCCTGTTCCTGTTTCTTCCACCCTGGGGGCTGTATGCCAGGGCTTGAATCCTAAATCTGTACCTATATCTGACCTTTACTGTTTCTGACACCCTGGGGGCTGAGTACCCAGGTCCGAATCCTGACCTATTCCTGAATCTGTTTCTGTTCAAGGATAGATCTTTCACTAATCTTTCTGCATCTATCCCTGTTCCTATCCCAAAAACCTTCAGTTTCTGAACCAATATTTATCTCAAAAACCTACAGTATCTTAGTCAGTACCTTTCCCTATTCTGATGTCTCTGCAGAACATTAGTCATCTTTGTGTACACTTGGTACTTCACTGTAAGTACCCTGTGTGAATCTTGTCTTATCTGTCCTGCTTGTACCGGTTCTTACAAAAGCAAAGATTGAATCCCTAGCAAATAATGCTAATAATAATCAAAAATAATTACATGTTCCAGTGGGACAAAAAGTTTTCTTAGCATCCAAATAGGACTGTATAAAAAGCTGATTTACACTACAACAGAGAGAGCATGTAAGGAGAGGCGTTAAGATGAACAATAAAAGTACAATACTTTATTAGAAATAATTTAAAATACAAACAATACTGTATGTTAACAAAGTGCCAATATAGTGCAAAGTGATGAGCCAAAGAAAGTAAGTGGCACCAGATGGCAGGCGAGAGCATGATGTAATGCTAATAGACAATATAGTCAAAAATTGAAAATACACAAATAAGTACTAACATAAATGAAGCTTGCATTCAGAGGCTGGAAAAAAATCATATAATGTATTGACTATTTTCCCATAACCCTCAAAACTACGACTAAAGTGCCTGCAATACACATTGGATAGAACCCTGGAATATAGATGTGATGACCATAGTATCCTACATTCATGTAATGAAAGTAACAAACATATCTTACCTCAGCATGCGATGGTGCCACTTCCCCTATGCGTGTTTCGGCGGCTTGCTTGTACTCTTATTGTTCATCTTGTACCAGTTCTTGTATTGGTATTGTGTGAACTTGATCCTGTATGTCCGGTGTGTACTTACAATGGGTACAGAAAGTATTCAGACCCCTTTAAATTTTTCACTCTTTGGTTCATTGCAGCCATTTGGTTAATTCAAAATAGTTCATTTTTTTCTCACTAATATACACTCTGCACCCCATCTTGACTGAAAAAAAAAACAGAAATGTAGAAATTTTTGCAAATTAATTAAAAAAATTGCAAATGTGTCACAGGGATGGCTGCTCTCTGTGATCCAACTTGGAGTATTTTTTCTTTAGCACAAATAAGCCCTAAGTGGTTGTTGTTCACACTTGGGTTTGGGTGAGGGTGCTCACTGTACACCTTTTCTCCCTGCAGAAGCCTGTGTGGTTGTGTGCTTAAGGACCTGCAGTGATGTCACGACCACGTGACTAGCCATGTGATAGGTACCTGGGTGTGTTTGGAACATGTAAGTGAATGTTTGGGAGTCTGCCAGTGTGGACAGATTTCCATGTGTCCAGGCTGGACACTACTGAGTGGACAGTCTGACAACCATGAATGATACTGACCGGGGTCAGTGAAAAGTGTTTATTGGATAACTCTGAGAAGAGGCATCCAGGAATCTGAGTGGCTGACACCAAATGGTAATGAACAGGAATCCGTGTTGTGTTGACCAGGGTAAGTGAGAGACTGTGTTTATGCTATAGAGCCAAATGTGTAACGGACTGTATACTGGCTGCTGCATATTACTAGGTTCAGGAGGAGCAGTTTATGCTGTACTTTAATAAACCGGATGGACTTTTTTAACCCTGAGTGTCCCAGCGTATGCCTTAACCACCAGTAAAGCGAGTAAACCCCATCCACAGATAGTGTGGGACGTTACAATGTACTGTGTATATATATATATATACAGTATATATATATATATATATATATAGACAGTTAATATTGTTAGATGGGAAGGTTGCTTATTGGATTTAAAGTGAGCGGCAAATTTAGTACTAGGCAATTGTGGGTTTGAATGTGTGATTTATTTTGCTATTACTCCATTCTTGTTGTGGTACCAATATATGTGTATATATATATATATATATTGTGAGAATCATGTGGGAATAGTGGATGAGGTCAGGTATATCTCGCCCAGATTCCTTTCCTATGTGGCCTAGTCTGGTCAGTATCGCACCTGCTTGCTAATGAATAATGGGAGGTGGATATAAAAGGATGCCAGGTGGTTATGTGAGTGTCTCAGCCTGGGAACACAGAGAGCCTGTCTGTGTGAGAGACACACGTGAGTGAAAGCAGTGCCCACTGCAACTGTGGTTTGGCTGGATGGGAGAAGCCCGCCAGTTTGTAGTTAGGTTGTCCATTGTTTAGTTAGTGCCGGACAGGCAAGGATTTGTTTTATGTTTTATTTCCTTTTGCATTGCTTTCACCGTTAATAAACCTGACCCAGGGTCAGTTACACCCGAATCCCAGCTCAGCGCCTGAGTTTCATGCTGAACTCACGTGACCTTTGACCCCAGCAAAGCCGATCCCGGAGTGTTTTATCACATTGTGGTGGAGAACGCGGGCATCACGTGGGAAGCATGAGCATGGAGGACGTGGTGAAAGCGCTGGTACAGTCCACTGCCGTCCAGCAAGAAGCTAATCGGGTGATGATGGCCCAGCTGAAGGAGTTGGTGGACATGACAGCTACCGATCGTTCGCTTCTCCAGCAGGTGGTGCAGCGCCTGGCAAGCTTACCTGAGGTTAACCTGGAAGCAGAGTCGAGAGTGATTCACGTGAGTCGGTACTGGCAGAAGATGACGACCGAAGATGACGTCGAGGCATACCTGACCACGTTTGAACGGACGGCGGTGCGATAAAAAATGGCCGAAGGCACGATGGGCCGGCCTGATTGCCCCGTTTCTTTCCGGTGAGGCCCAAAAGGCGTATTATGACTTGGAACCTGAAGCTGCGCAGGACTTTGACAAATTGAAAGCCGAGATCTTGGCCCGGCTGGGAGTGACGACCGCTGTCCGTGCACAGAGAGTGCATCAATGGACTTATCAGCCGGATAAACCACCGCGGTCACAAATGTTCGACCTGATCCACGTGATGAAGAAGTGGCTACAACCCGAGGTGTTGACAGCGCCAGAGATAATCCAGAGAGTCGTCATGGACAAGTACCTGAGAGCTCTACCGCCAGCCCTGAGGAAGTGGGTAAGCCATGGAAATCCTACGACGGCAGATTAACTGGTGGATCTGGTTGAACGTTACTCCGTGGCGGAAGGACTCCGAGATGACGCTACCCCACCTCGTTCTTCATCATCTCCACGTGGAACCGGTAAGACTGTTCCAGGGAGTAGGGGAGATGGAAAAATCCCTAAGACAATGGGGGAGGAAAACGGGACTGCCCGCACTGCGAGGCCGAGAGTAACGAACTATGGTCTAAGTAAGGGGCCCATTAGGTGTTTCCACTGCCAAGAGATGGGACATATTGCTGCGAACTGTCCGGTCACTACTGAACCCATGCAGTGCGACGTCACAGACTCTAAAAACCGCATTTCTATGGTTGCACGGGTAGTGAGTGTGAATGCCGGTCAAAAGGATGTGGAAAAACACTTGTGTGATTTAACTGTTGATGGCAAAAATGTGGTGGCATTGTTAGACTCGGGAAGTGTGGTGACTCTGGTGAAGGCCAGTCTGGTGTCAGCCCCGACTGGACCATCAGACAAATTTTCTGTAACGTGTGTGCATGGAGACACCTGTTCGTACCTCACCACAGTCATATGCATTACTACTTCCTATGGGTCTGTGCAACATAAAGTGGGACTCGTCCCGGCGTTATTGCATGATGTTGTCCTGGGCCGGGATTTTCCCCACTTCAGGCAATTGTGGGAGAATCAGTTGATGCACTCGGGTAATAGTGTACATGATTCTTCTCCCAGGGCGCGTGTGGGTCTCGAACCCCTGGAAGAGGTCTCCCCGGAAGACTCGGGGGAAGAGTCTGCGGGAAATGACCTGCAGTTCCCGTTTTCAGTCATGGCGGGTGATACGGAGGAGACCGGGGAAGAGGAGGAGGCCGACAGCCGGACACCTCCCCGTTTGCCGGATTTAGAAGTTCAGAAAGATGACTTCCAAAGCGAGCAAATAAAGGATCCTACCCTTTCTCAGTCTAGGACAAATGTAAAAGTGATAAATGGGGTACCCGTAGAACCTGGCTCTAGGCTGGCATATCCTTACATGGTTCTGGAGAATTATTTACTCTATCAGATAGAGAAAAAGGGGGAAGATACGGTGCAACTATTAGTCGTGCCAAAACCCTACCGGCGGCAGGTGCTGGACCTGGCCCACGGCCATGTGATGGGAGGTCACCTGGGAGTCCAGAAAACCACCGAAAGGATATTACACTGTTTTGTTTGGCCAGGCATGCATCACGATATTCGTGTATATTGTGAGTCTTGTCCTGACTGCCAAGCCTCTGCACCTAAGCCCCGGTTCTGTAGCCCTTTGGTACCCCTACCTATTATTGAAGTCCCGTTTGAGAGGATTGGGATGGATTTAGTTGGACCTCTTCCACGGTCTGCACGTGGACACCAACATATCCTGGTCATCTTGGATTATGCCACTCGTTACCCGGAGGCCATCCCTTTGCACAACACGGCCACCAAGACGATTGCCAAGGAACTGGTGCATATGTTTAGTCGGGTCGGTATACCAAAACAGATACTCACCGACCAGGGGACCCCGTTTATGTCCAAGGTAATGAAGGAGCTCTGCCGATTGTTACAAATCGAACCATTACGCACATCCGTGTATCACCCTCAAACAGACGGGTTGGTCGAACGGTTCAATAAAACTCTGAAGCAGATGCTGAGAAAGGTGATAGACAAGGATGGGAAGAACTGGGACTATTTACTTCCGTATTTGCTTTTTGCCATCAGGGAAGTGCCCCAGTCTTCCACGGGATTCTCGCCTTTCGAGTTATTGTACGCCCGACGTCCTCGCGGACTGTTAGACGTTGCAAAAGAAACCTGGGAGGGTAAGGTCACTCCGTTTAAAACAGTGATAGATCACATCACACAAATGCAGGACCGTATTGTGGCTGTTATGCCTATCGTCAAAGAACACATGATACAGGCTCAAGGAGCCCAAAAAAGAATCTATGATAGGGGTGCCAAGATCCGTACGTTTGCACCCAGAGATAGGGTGTTGATCCTGGTCCCCACGGTGGACAGTAAGTTCCTGGCAAAGTGGCAGGGCCCCTTTGAGATTAAGGAAAGAGTTGGTGAAGTAAACTACAAAGTATACCAGGCAGGTAAACGGAAACCTGAACAGATTTATCATGTAAATCTGATAAAACCCTGGAAAGATCGGTCTGCCTTGTCAGCGGAGCTGGCCCGTCCCGTCTGCTCGCATACCGTACCGGAGGTACGGGTTGCAGAGACTCTCTCGGAGCGGCAAAAGACTGAGGTCAGGCAGTTTCTACTTCACAACCAAAAGTTTTTCTCAGAAAAACCTGGGCAGACTACGCTAATGAAACATGACATCGTAACGGAACCTGGTGTCACAGTTCACGTAAAGCCCTACCGAATCCCGGAAGCGTGCCGTGAAGCCGTTTCCCGAGAAGTGAAGGCAATGTTAGAGTTAGGTGTCATTGAGGAATCGCACAGTGCTTGGTCCAGCCCGATTGTGCTAATTCCTAAACCGGACGGCACCATCCGGTTCTGCAATGACTTCAGGAAACTGAATGCGGTCTCAAAATTTGATGCCTACCCTATGCCCCGGGTCGACGAGTTAATAGATCGGTTAGGAAAAGCCCAGTATATTACGACCCTAGACCTAACAAAGGGGTATTGGCAGATCCCTCTGGCGGAGGCTGCCGGAGAAAAGACGGCATTTGCTACCCCAGAAGGTCTATTTCAGTATGTGTATATGCCGGAGCACCTGCGACCTTCCAGAGACTGATGGATCGAGTCCTGAGGCCACATAGGCAGTACGCTTCGGCCTATTTGGACGACGTTGTCATTTACAGCTTGGACTGGGAGACTCATCTCCAGAAAGTACAAGCTGTGATTGACGACCTGTGGGAGGCAGGTCTAACCGCGAACCCCAAGAAATGTCACATCGGGCTAGAAGAAGCCCGGTATTTGGGGTATGTAATTGGGAGGGGTGTTGTTAAACCCCAGGTTGATAAGATTCAGGCGGTTCAGGACTGGCCACAACCTGTCAACAAGAAGCAGGTGCAAGCCTTCCTGGGGATCGCCGGCTATTATCGCCGGATCATACCCAATTTTGCAGCCATCGCTACCCCCCTGACGGATCTTACAAAAGGGAAAGACTCCGTCATGATTAAATGGAGTTTAGCGGCTGAAGAAGCCTTCCATAGCCTAAAATGGGAACTTTGCTCTCAGCCCGTACTGGTGACTCCGGACTTCTGCAGCGAGTTTGTGGTACAAACGGATGCCTCTGATACCGGTATCGGGGCCGTACTCTCACAAGTGAGGGACGGAGTGGAACACCCTGTCCTCTATCTCAGCAGGAAGCTGAATAAACACGAGCAAAGGTATGCAGTCGTAGAAAAAGAGTGCCTCTCCATTAAGTGGGCTCTAGAGGCCCTCAAATATTACCTGGTGGGCCGAAAGTTCAGGCTGATCACTGACCATGCCCCTCTCAAGTAGATGCACTTGAACAAGGAACGGAATAGCCGGTTGACCCGGTGGTTCCTTGCCCTGCAGGCCTACACTTTTACGGTGGAGCACCGCCCAGGGGTACAGATGGAAAATGCAGATGCCCTGTCCTGAGTGCACTGTTTGGCGGGTGTCATTGCTCGACCGGAGTGGTCTGAGCAGAGGGGGGGGATATGTGAGAATCATGTGGGAATAGTGGATGAGGGCAGGTACATCTCGCCCAGATTCCTTTCCTTTGTGGCCTAGTCTGGTCAGTATCGCACCTGCTTGCTAATGAATAATGGGAGGTGGATATAAAAGGATGCCAGGTGGTTGTGTGAGTGTCTCAGCCTGGGAACACAGAGAGCCTGTCTGTGTGAGAGACACCTGTGAGTGAAAGCAGTGCCCACTGCAACTGTGGTTTGGCTGAACGGGAGAAGCCCGCCAGTTGTTAGTTAGGTTGTCCATTGTTTAGTTAGTGCCGGCAAGGATTTGTTTTATGTTTTATTTCCTTTTGCATTGCTTTCACCGTTAATAAATCTGACCCAGGGTCAGTTACACCCGAATCCCAGCTCAGCGCCTGAGTTTCATGCTGAACGTACGTGACCTTTGACCCCAGCAAAGCCGATCCCGGAGTGTTTTATCACAATATATAGAGATAGATAGATCGATCCGGCAAAAATTAAGAGACCACTGCACTGTTTTACAAAAATCAGCTTCTCTGCATGTCTGACAGCCATTCCATTCCAGTGTCAGTTGAATTCCAACCAGAGTACACTTCAATCTACTTAATTTGCTTCTAATTAAGTGATCACCTGAACCAAATCTTAATTATTAAAGGAAAGTATAAAAAACCCTGCTGTGGTGTTCACAATCCTCTTGCAATAGGACAAGCTGGATTGCAAAACAAGTGCTAGTAATATCCCAAAAGTAATAGGAAAGAAAAAAAATAAGTTTTAACCATGCCAAAGGAGTTGAAAAGAAAAGTCTTGAGTGAGGAAAAGAAGGGCCCAATTCTGTCTTTACTAGTAGAGGGATACAGTGAGCATCATGTTGCCTCAATCCTTGAAATTTCTAAGACGGCAGTCCATTACAGCAAGGTCAAGCAGACATTGGGGACAGCAAAGCTACAGACCGGCAGAGGGCGAAAATGACTCTCCACTGACCGGGATGACCGTCATCTTATTCAAATGTCACTCAGCAACCGCAGGATGACATCAAGTGACCTACAAAAGGAATGGCAAATGGCAGCTGGGGTTAAATGCATGGCAAGAACAGTTCGTGACAGGCTCCTAGAGGCAGGGCTCAAGTCATGTAAACCTAGAAAAAAAGCTTTTCACCAATGAGAAGCAAAGGAGAGCCAGGCTGAAGTTTGCCAAAGACCATAAGGATTGGACCATAGAGGACTGGAGTAAGGTAATCTTCTCTGATGAGTCTAATTTTCAGCTTTATCCAACACCTGGTTGTCTAATGGTTAGATGGAGACCTGGAGAGGCGTACAAGTCACAGTGTGTTGCACCCACTGTGAAATTTGGTGGAGGATCGGTGATGATTTGGGGATGCTTCAGCAAGGCTGGAATTGGGCAGGTTAATCTTTGCGAAGGATGTATGAATCAAGCCGCATACAAGGTTATCCTGGAAAAACAGTTGATTCCTTCTGCTCAGGCAATGTTCCCCAACTCGGAGGACTTGTTTATCCAGAAGGACAATGTGCCATGCCACACAGCTAGGTCAATCAATGTGTGGATGAAGGACCACCACATCAAATCCCTGTCATGGCCAGCCCAATCTCCAGGCCTGAACCCCATTGAAAACCTCTGGAATGTAATCAAGAGGAAGATGTATAGTCACAATCCATCAAACAAAGAAGAACTGCTTACATTTTGTACCAGAGTGGCATAAGTTCACCTAAAAGCAGTGGGAAAGCTGTGATTAAAAATCATGGTTATTCCACAAAATATTGATTTATGAACTCTTCCTGAGTGAAAACATTAGTATTGTTGTTTCTAAATTATTATGAACTTGTTTTCTTTGCAATATTTGAGGTCTGCAAGCGCTGCATTTTTTGTATTTTAGACCATTTCTCATTTTCTTACAATAAATACCAAATTTAGCGCTTGGAAATTCGAAGACATGTTGTCAGTAGTTTATAGAATAAAGGAGCAATTTACATTTTACTCAAAAATATACCTATAAAGAGAAAAATCAGTCAAACTGAAAATTTTGCAGTGATCTCTTAATTTTTGCCAGAGCTGTGTATATATATATATATATATATATATATATATATATATATATATATATATATTACCTATGAACCCGTTCTACATCCGGGTGGCGAGCATTTGTATTGGTATATGGTCTCCCATCCTGGTATGTGCTGCTACCCTCCTATCCTGGTATGCATGGCACCCCTCATTCCTATCCTGGTATGCATGATAGCCTCACCCCCCAATCCTGGTATGCATGGCACCCCATTCTTCATCCTGGTATGCATGGTCCCCTCACCCCCAATCCTGGTATGCATGGTACTCCCTCATCCCTATCCTGGTATGCATGGTCCTCTCACCCCCAATCCTGGTATGTATGGCCCCCTCACCCCCTATCCTGGTATGTATGTTTCCCTCACACCCTATCCTGGTATGCATGGCCCCTTCACCCCTTATGCTGGTATGCATGATCCCCTCATCCCCCAATCCTGGTATGCATGGTACCCCTCATCCCCCAATCCTAGTATGCATGGTCCTCTCACCCCCCAATCCTGGTATGCATGGTACCCCTCATCCCCCAATCCTAGTATGCATGGTCCTCTCACCCCCCTATCCTGGTAAGCATGGTACCCCTCATCCCCCAATCCTGGTATGTATGGTCCCCTCACCCCCTATCCTGGTATGCATGGCCCCCTGACCCCTTATCCTGGTATGCATGGTCCTCTCACCCCCCAATCCTGGTATGCATGGTACACCTCACCCCCTATCTTGGTATGCATGGTATCTCTCATCCCCCAATCCTGATATGCATGGTACTCCCTCATCCCTATCCTGGTATGCATGGTCCCCTCACCCCTATCTTGGTATGCATGGTACCTCTCATCCCCCAATCCTGGTATGCATGGTACTCCCTCATCCCTATCCTGGTATGTATAGTCCCCTCACCCCCTATCCTGGTATGCAGGGTACCCCTCATCCCCCAATCCTGTTATGCATGGTCCTCTCACCCCCCTATCCTGGTATGCATGGTCCCCTCATCACCTATCCTGGTATGCTTGGTACTCCCTCATCCCCCGATCCAGGTCTAAGGAGTGTGGGATTGTGCGGCCGTAATTGGCTCCTGATTTCGGCACCACAACCCGCTGTTTCCTGACTTCACGGCGAAAACCCTGGTAATCTTTTGTGCCTGCTGTGATAACAGAAGAGGGCGGGTTGTTGCTCCGGAATCGGCGCCTGCACATTCCTCTTTCTGGCGCCATTGTCTTGAAGACACACTGCAGTGTGTCTTCCCAAAAATGGCACCAGAAAGTGCGGACTGCGCATGCGCCGCTTCCGGAGCAACAACCCGCCCTCTCCTGTCATCACAGCAAGAAGCAAAACCCCGCTGCCACACCGAATTGGTAAGGTGCCGTGCCAGCGGGGGTGTGTGTCTACCGTCATCTCCGGGGGGGTTCATCTTCCGCGATCTCCTGGGGGGTGCGTCACTCTGTCTGGAGCCAGACTGCACAGGCGCGTCGCGCTTGCGCAGTCTATAAAGGCTTCGGACAGAATGACGCTTAGCCTATTATATATATGTGTGTGTGTATATATGTACAGTGGGGCAAAAAAGTATTTAGTCAGTCAGCAATAGTGCAAGTTCCACCACTTAAAAAGATGAGAGGCGTCTGTAATTTACATCATAGGTAGACCTCAACTATGGGAGACAAACTGAGAAAAAAAAATCCAGAAAATCACATTGTCTGTTTTTTTTTCCTTTTATTTGCATATTATGGTGGAAAATAAGTATTTGGTCAGAAACAAGCAATCAAGATTTCTGGCTCTCACAGACCTGTAACTTCTTCTTTAAGAGTCTCCTCTTTCCTCCACTCATTACCTGTAGTAATGGCACCTGTTTAAACTTGTTATCAGTATAAAAAGACACCTGTGCACACCCTCAAACAGTCTGACTCCAAACTCCACTATGGTGAAGACTAGAGTTGAGCGAAACGGGTCGAAAAAATTCAAAAGTCGCCGACTTTTGGCAAAGTCGGGTTTCATGAAACGAAACCCGACCCTAGGATGAGGTCGGCCACGAGGTCGGCGACTGACGCGCCAAAGTCGCGTTTCAAAAGTTTGTTTTGCGCTCTTTTTCAGCCAATCAGGATCTACGGACACTGTGGGCAACGTGATGACATAGGCACGGGTCACCACCATCTTTCAGAAGGGTATGCAAGTGATTGGCTTGCTTTGGTGGGCGTCACAGGGGGTATAAAAGGGCGTGCACGCCGACCGCCATCTTACTTCTGCCGATCTTAGTATAGGGAGAGGTTGCTGCTGATTCTGTAGGGAGAGCGTTAGGCAGGGAAGAAGACAAAAAAACTGCTTCTGCTGCTAGCGATTTGGCCTGCACAACACAGCAGTCACTGTGTGTGCAGTGCAAGGGGAGGCTATATAGTGGTGTATCAGTGGTGTTGGTTGTTGGGCTGCCTTTTAAGGCTTCCTGACAGGCTGGCATTGCTGTTTACCCACTGCTCCGCAAACTGCTTTTTTAAAAGCAATCCCAATTTTTTTTTTTGTCCTGCTGAGAAGAAAAAAAAACTGCTTCTGCTGCTAGCAATTTGGCCTGCACAACACACCAGTCACTGTGTGTGCAGTGCAAGGGGAGGCTACATAGTGGTGTATCAGTGGTGTTGGTTGTTGGGCTGCCTTCTAAGGCTTCCTGACAGGCTGGCATTGCTGTTTACCCACTGCTCCGCAAACTGCTTTTTTAAAAGCAATCCAAACTCCCTTATCCTCTAGTCACTTTTGTCACAGCTGTGCCATCGAGCCTGTCACATAGCGCTCAGATATTCATTGGGCCTCACACAATCCAAAAGTGTCCAGTGTCCAAAAGTGTGTGCAGAGATTCAAAATCTCCCTTATCCTCTAGTCACTTTTGTCACAGCTGTGCCATCGAGCCTGTCACATAGCGCTCAGATATCAGTGGGCCTCACACAATCCAAAAGTGTCCACTGTCCACAAGTGTGTGCAGAAATTCAAAATCTCCCTTATCCTCTAGTCACTTTTGTCACAGCTGTGCCATCGAGCCTGTCACATAGCGCTCAGATATCAGTGGGCCTCACACAATCCAAAAGTGTCCACTGTCCACAAGTGTATGCAGAAATTCAAAATCTCCCTTATCCTCTAGTCACTTTTGTCACAGCTGTGCCATCGAGCCTGTCACATAGCGCTCAGATATCAGTGGGCCTCACACAATCCAAAAGTGTCCACTGTCCACAAGTGTGTGCAGAAATTCAAAATCTCCCTTATCCTCTAGTCACTTTTGTCACAGCAGTGCCATCGAGCCTGTCACACAGCGCTCAGATATCAGTGGGCCTCACACAATCCAAAAGTGTCCAGTGTCCAAAAGTGTGTGCAGATATTCAAAATCTCCCTTATCCTCTAGTCACTTTTGTCACAGCAGTGCCATCGAGCCTGTCACATAGCGCTCAGATATCAGTGGGCCTCACACAATCCAAAAGTGTCCAGTGTCCAAAATTGTGTGCAGATATTCAAAATCTCCCTTATCCTCTAGTCACTTTTGTCACAGCAGTGCCATCGAGCCTGTCACATAGCGCTCAGATATCAGTGGGCCTCACACAATCCAAAAGTGTCCAGTGTCCAAAAGTGTGTGCAGATATTCAAAATCTCCCTTATCCTCTAGTCACTTTTGTCACAGCAGTGCCATCGAGCCTGTCACATAGAAGCTCAGATATCAGTGGGCCTCACACAATCCAAAAGTGTCCAGTGTCCAAAAGTGTGTGCAGATATTCAAAATCTCCCTTATCCTCTAGTCACTTTTGTCACAGCAGTGCCATCGAGCCTGTCACATAGCGCTCAGATATTCATTGGGCCTCACACAATCCAAAAGTGTCCAGTGTCCAAAAGTGTGTGCAGAGATTCAAAATCTCCCTTATCCTCTAGTCACTTTTGACACAGCTGTGCCATCGAGCCTGTCACATAGCGCTCAGATATCAGTGGGCCTCACACAATCCAAAAGTGTCCACTGTCCACAAGTGTGTGCAGAAATTCAAAATCTCCCTTATCCTCTAGTCACTTTTGTCACAGCTGTGCCATCGAGCCTGTCACATAGCGCTCAGATATCAGTGGGCCTCACACAATCCAAAAGTGTGCACTGTCCACAAATGTGTGCAGAAATTCAAAATCTCCCTTATCCTCTAGTCACTTTTGTCACAGCTGTGCCATCGAGCCTGTCACATAGCGCTCAGATATCAGTGGGCCTCACACAATCCAAAAGTGTCCACTGTCCACAAGTGTGTGCAGAAATTCAAAATCTCCCTTATCCTCTAGTCACTTTTGTCACAGCAGTGCCATCGAGCCTGTCACATAGCGCTCAGATATCAGTGGGACTCACACAATCCAAAAGTGTCCAGTGTCCAAAAGTGTGTGCAGATATTCAAAATCTCCCTTATCCTCTAGTCACTTTTGTCACAGCAGTGCCATCGAGCCTGTCACATAGCGCTCAGATATCAGTGGGCCTCACACAATCCAAAAGTGTCCAGTGTCCAAAAGTGTGTGCAGATATTCAAAATCTCCCTTATCCTCTAGTCACTTTTGTCACAGCAGTGCCATCGAGCCTGTCACATAGCGCTCAGATATCAGTGGGCCTCACACAATCCAAAAGTGTCCAGTGCCCAAAAGTGTGTGCAGATATTCAAAATCTCCCTTATCCTCTAGTCACTTTTGTCACAGCAGTGCCATCGAGCCTGTCACATAGCGCTCAGATATCAGTGGGCCTCACACAATCCAAAAGTGTCCAGTGTCCAAAAGTGTGTGCAGATATTCAAAATCTCCCTTATCCTCTAGTCACTTTTGTCACAGCTGTGCCATCGAGCCTGTCACATAGCGCTCAGATATCAGTGGGCCTCACACAATCCAAAAGTGTCCACTGTCCACAAGTGTGTGCAGAAATTCAAAATCTCCCTTATCCTCTAGTCACTTTTGTCACAGCAGTGCCATCGAGCCTGTCACATAGCGCTCAGATATCAGTGGGCCTCACACAATCCAAAAGTGTCCACTGTCCACAAATGTGTGCAGAAATTCAAAATCTCCCTTATCCTCTAGTCACTTTTGTCACAGCTGTGCCATTGAGCCTGTCACATAGCGCTCAGATATCAGTGGGCCTCACACAATCCAAAAGTGTCCACTGTCCACAAGTGTGTGCAGAAATTCAAAATCTCCCTTATCCTCTAGTCACTTTTGTCACAGCAGTGCCATCGAGCCTGTCACATAGCTCTCAGATATCAGTGGGCCTCACACAATTCAAAAGTGTCCAGTGTCCAAAAGTGTGTGCAGATATTCAAAATCTCCCTTATCCTCTAGTCACTTTTGTCACAGCAGTGCCATCGAGCCTGTCACATAGCGCTCAGATATCAGTGGGCCTCACACAATCCAAAAGTGTCCAGTGTCCAAAAGTGTGTGCAGATATTCAAAATCTCCCTTATCCTCTAGTCACTTTTGTCACAGCAGTGCCATCGAGCCTGTCACATAGCGCTCAGATATCAGTGGGCCTCACACAATCCAAAAGTGTCCAGTGTCCAAAAGTGTGTGCAGAGATTCAAAATCTCCCTTATCCTCTAGTCACTTTTGTCACAGCAGTGCCATCGAGCCTGTCACATACCGCTCAGATATTCATTGGGCCTCACACAATCCAAAAGTGTCCAGTGTCCAAAAGTGTGTGCAGAGATTCAAAATCTCCCTTATCCTCTAGTCACTTTTGTCACAGCTGTGCCATCGAGCCTGTCACAAAGCGCTCAGATATCAGTGGGCCTCACACAATGCAAAAGTGTCCACTGTCCACAAGTGTGTGCAGAAATTCAAAATCTCCCTTATCCTCTAGTCACTTTTGTCACAGCTGTGCCATCGAGCCTGTCACATAGCGCTCAGATATCAGTGGGCCTCACACAATCCAAAAGTGTCCACTGTCCACAAATGTGTGCAGAAATTCAAAATCTCCCTTATCCTCTAGTCACTTTTGTCACAGCTGTGCCATTGAGCCTGTCACATAGCGCTCAGATATCAGTGGGCCTCACACAATCCAAAAGTGTCCACTGTCCACAATTGTGTGCAGAAATTCAAAATCTCCCTTATCCTCTAGTCACTTTTGTCACAGCAGTGCCATCGAGCCTGTCACATAGCTCTCAGATATCAGTGGGCCTCACACAATCCAAAAGTGTCCAGTGTCCAAAAGTGTGTGCAGTTATTCAAAATCTCCCTTATCCTCTAGTCACTTTTGTCACAGCAGTGCCATCGAGCCTGTCACATAGCGCTCAGATATCAGTGGGCCTCACACAATCCAAAAGTGTCCAGTGTCCAAAAGTGTGTGCAGATATTCAAAATCTCCCTTATCCTCTAGTCACTTTTGTCACAGCAGTGCCATCGAGCCTGTCACATAGCGCTCAGATATCAGTGGGCCTCACACAATCCAAAAGTGTCCACTGTCCACAAGTGTGTGCAGAAATTCAAAATCTCCCTTATCCTCTAGTCACTTTTGTCACAGCTGTGCCATCGAGCCTGTCACATAGCGCTCAGATATCAGTGGGCCTCACACAATCCAAAAGTGTCCAGTGTCCAAAAGTGTGTGCAGATATTCAAAATCTCCCTTATACTCTAGTCACTTTTGTCACAGCAGTGCCATCGAGCCTGTCACATAGCGCTCAGATATCAGTGGGCCTCACACAATCCAAAAGTGTCCACTGTCCAAAAGTGTGGGCAGATATTCAAAATCTCCCTTATCCTCTAGTCACTTTTGTCACAGCAGTGCCATCGAGCCTGTCACATAGCGCTCAGATGTCAGTGGGCCTCACACAATCCAAAAGTGTCCACTGTCCACAAGTGTGTGCAGAAATTCAAAATCTCCCTTATCCTCTAGTCACTTTTGTCACAGCTGTGCCATCGAGCCTGTCACATAACGCTCAGATATCAGTGGGCCTCACACAATCCAAAAGTGTCCAGTGTCCAAAAGTGTGTGCAGAGATTCAAAATCTCCCTTATCCTCTAGTCACTTTTGTCACAGCAGTGCCATCGAGCCTGTCACATAGCGCTCAGATATCAGTGGGCCTCACACAATCCAAAAGTGTCCAGTGTCCAAAAGTGTGTGCAGATATTCAAAATCTCCCTTATCCTCTAGTCACTTTTGTCACAGCAGTGCCATCGAGCCTGTCACATAGCGCTCAGATATCAGTGGGCCTCACACAATCCAAAAGTGTCCACTGTCCAAAAGTGAGTGCAGATATTCAAAATCTCCCTTATCCTCTAGTCACTTTTGTCACAGCAGTGCCATCGAGCCTGTCACATAGCGCTCAGATATCAGTGGGCCTCACACAATCCAAAAGTGTCCAGTGTCCAAAAGTGTGTGCAGATATTCAAAATCTCCCTTATCCTCTAGTCACTTTTGTCACAGCAGTGCCATCGAGCCTGTCACATAGTGCTCAGATATCAGTGGGCCTCACACAATCCAAAAGTGTCCAGTGTCCAAAAGTGTGTGTAGATATTCAAAATCTCCCTTATCCTCTAGTCACTTTTGTCACAGCAGTGCCATCGAGCCTGTCACATAGCGCTCAGATATCAGTGGGCCTCACACAATCCAAAAGTGTCCACTGTCCAAAAGTGTGTGCAGATATTCAAAATCTCCCTTATCCTCTAGTCACTTTTGTCACAGCAGTGCCATCGAGCCTGTCACATAGCGCTCAGATATCAGTGGGCCTCACACAATCCAAAAGTGTCCACTGTCCACAAGTGTGTGCAGAAATTCAAAATCTCCCCTGTCCTATAGACACCTTGTACCTTGTTTTACATTACTATATAGTTTGTTGGATTTTGTCTACATTTCTACCAAAAATGAGGAAGGCTGGTGGAAGAGGCCGTGGAATTGGGCGGGGGTTGGCAGCTGGTAATGATGGTGTTGGTGGTGGATCTGATGGTAGTGGCAAGAGCCAAATAGGACCGAATGCAGGAGGTGCTGACCCTGCGTCATCGTCTGGCTACATAAGGCCTCGAACGCTTTGTTTTCTAGGAGTTGGCAAACCGCTTTTAAAGCCAGAGCATCAGGAAAAAGTTTTGTCTTACATTGCTGACTCAGCCTCCAGCTCTTTCGCCTCCTCTTCTTCAGTTGTAAAAAGTAAAAGCACTGAGTCGTCATTGGAGGCTCATGTTCATGAACCACACCTTTCCTTGTGTCCTTCACCCCAACCAAGATTGAAGGATGACGCAGGCCATACTACTGATTACTCCATGGAGCTGTTTTCACATACCATGCCTGGATTATCAAGCCAAATGGTGAATTACCCAGGCCAAGATGAATCTGACATGGAGTGCACTGATGCACAGCCACTGATGGATGATTCTGCTGGTACATTCACTCAGAGCACTACATTGTCCTCGCAGTGTACAGAGCCAGATTCTGACCCTGATGAGACTCAGGTGCCCCTTCCCGCACACTATACCACCATACACGGTGACACAGAGGAAGGTGCACATGACATAGAAGAGGAGGTGATGGATGACCCAGTTGTTGACCCAGATTGGCATCCATTGGGGGAAGAGGGTGCTGCTTCCAATAGCTCAGATGAGGAGCATCCACAGCAGACATCGACATCGCAACAGCTGTTATCTGGCAGGCCCGGAGCACTCCAAAGACAGGTTCCAAACATCAAAAGAGTTGCTGGACAGCTTGTCCAGAGGGTCAAAAGATCACAGCGTGCTAGGCCGCAAAATGTCTGCCAAAGTAGGAAGAGTGCAGTGTGGCACTTTTTTGAACAAAATCCTCATGATCAGGCCAAGGTTATCTGTAAGAAGTGCGCAAAGACCTTTAGCCGAGGGAAAAATCTGAAAAATTTGAATACCAGTTGCATGCTTAGACATTTAACCAGCATGCACTTGCAAGCGTGGACACAACACCAAACCTCAAGTGCCACATGTGCAACTGATCACAACGAAGGTAGTCAGCAACGCTACATTGTTTCCCCCACTGTAAGCCCACCGGTTAGCACAGCAGCAAATGTTGAGGTGTCGTTGCAAGACCACAGCAGTCAGGGAATCCCACTGTTATATCAACGAAATACTGATTCTAGGCCATCAGAAAGAACACCAACTCCATCACCATCATCAACCCTCTCTCAGTCCGCCCTGTCCACCGCTACTTCCACCATATGCAGCTCTCAAGTCCAGCTCACCCTCCCAGACACTATGAGTAGGTCAAGAAAGTAATTAGTCTCTCATCCGCGTACACTGGGTTTGAACGCCAACATTGCCAAACTAATCTCGTTTGAGATGATGCCCTTTCGGTTGGTGGAAAGCACAGCTTTCCGCGAACTCATGGCCTATGCAGTACCATGCTATGACCTACCCTGTCGCCACTTCTTCTCTCGCAAAGCCATCCCAGCCCTCCACCATCATGTGAAAGACCGCATTGTCCATGCACTCAAGCAGTCAGTGAGCGGAAAGGTGCACCTCACAACTGATGCATGGTCCAGTCGGCATGGCCAGGGCCGTTACATGTCCATCACTGCGCACTGGGTTAATGTGGTGGATGCAGGGTCCACAGGGGACAGCGGTGGTGGGACAGTGCTGCCTAGCCCACGGTATAGGAAACAGTTGGCTGTAGGCGTTCGACCCTCCTCCTCCTTCACCTCCTCCAGAAGCGAAAGCTCGTCCACAGAGCGCAGTCGTACGAGCACTCCATCTGCAGCTGTCACTGTTGCACACGATGTGTCCCCCTATCGAGCAGCTAGTGGAAAGCGTCAGCAGGCTGTGTTGCAGATGATGTGTTTGGGCGACAGACACACCGCCGAGGTGCTGGCCGAGTACTTGAAGCGACAAACTGAGTCATGGCTGGGCAGTGTACATCTTGAGGCAGGCAAGGTAGTTAGTGATAACGGCCGTAATTTTGTGGCAGCCATAGCCCTTTCAAAACTCAGCCACATACCTTGCTTGGCTCACACCTTGAACCTGGTGGTGCAGTGCTTCCTCAAAAATTATCCGGAGTTAACAGCCCTGCTCCAGAAGGTGCGAAGACTGTGCGCGCACATCCGCCGGTCGCCTGTACACTCCGTTCATATGCAGAAGCTGCAGTGATTGCTCCACCTTCCCAACCACCGCCTCATTATCGACATTGCAACAAGGTGGAACACCACCCTGCACATGGTGGAGCGGCTGTGCGAGCAGAGGCAGGCCATAATGCATTTGTGGGAGGATACACGGCCAGGCACTTTGAGAGCAGACATGGAGTTGACAGGTGTGCAGTGGTCGAAGCTGAAAGACCTTTGTAAAGTCCTTCAGTGTTTTGAGGAATGCACACGGCTGGTAAGCGCAGACGACGCCATCCTAAGCATGAGCATCCCACTTATGCGTCTGCTCATGCAAACTTTGACGCACCTTAAGGAGCAGGCGTCTGCAGCCAATGTTGATGAGGAGGAAGAGGAGGAGGGAATCCTTGATGACATTCAGCCATTGTCTGCTCAGGGACCTCTTCTGGACGAGGTGGAGGAAGAAGAGGAGGAGGAGGAGGATGATGGGGATGATTACTTAGGGGAGGAGGATGCATCTCGTGGGGCAAGTGAAAATGTTGGCGTGGCAAGGTCTGGTACAGGGTTTGTGCGTGACTGGAGGGATGTGGATTTGCCAGAAAGTGCTCCTCCACCCAGCACTCGCAGTGCATCATTGACACCGGGAACATTGGCCCACATATCAGATTATGCCTTGCGGATCCTAAAAAGGGACCCCCGCATTGCCAAAATGATGAACGATGACGACTACTGGTTGGCCAGCATCCTGGATCCACGCTATAAAGGCAAATTACAAAACATCATGCCACAGGAGAACCTTGACCTTATATTGGCTAATAAACAAGCAACTCTGGTAAATCGGTTGCTTGAGGCATTCCCAGCACACAGCAGCGGTGATGGTTCTCACACGAGCCGTACGGGCCGGGGGCAGCTTGGCAGAGGTGTTCGTGGTGCACACAGCAGAAGTGGCGTTGGAGACAGGGGTTTCATGACAATGTTGTGGACTGATTTTTCAAATACCGCTCACACAACTGGTAATACTGCATCGATGGAAAGTGACAGGAGACAGCAGTTGTCAACTATGGTAACAAACTACTTTTCCTCCCATATCGATGTTCTCCCACACAGGTCATTCCCCTTTGACTATTGGGCCGCTAAACTGGACACCTGGCCTGAATTGGCCCAATATGCCTTACAGGAGCTCGCTTGCCCAGCTGCAAGTGTGCTATCGGAAAGAGTCTTCAGTGCAGCTGGATCAATCCTGACAGAAAAAAGGACCCGTCTGTCAACCCAAAATGTGGATGATCTAACCTTCATTAAAATGAACCACGCATGGTTTTCCAAGGATTTTGTCCCACCTTCCCCTGATGACACATAGGGTGACAGAAAAATGGCTTGCTTTGGTCCACCTCTTCCTGGTACTTCACCTATTTCGCCTTTTGTATCAGCTGGATGTCCAACATCAACATATGCCACTTACAAAAACTCCCTAACTGTGCTGCCTCCCCCCCATGGCCGGGGTCACCACCTACCGCACGACACCGTGCGAGTGCCGTT
The DNA here is from genome assembly GCF_039654945.1 of Dendrobates tinctorius. NCBI lineage: Eukaryota > Metazoa > Chordata > Amphibia > Anura > Dendrobatidae > Dendrobates > Dendrobates tinctorius. The sequence goes on from NW_027361830.1 coordinate 17,131,136, forward strand.
GCCCTGGACAGGTGGGTAGGCCGACTCTTGGGCGCGGGCACTGGCACAGGGTCCCTCATAGTGCAATCAAGTGTCTCTGATGGTGGTGGTGCACACCCGCCGTCAGACACACCGCTGTACTATGAGGGGCCCAGTGCCAGTACCGACGCCCACGAGTGGGCCCCCCTTGCTTGGGCAGGGCCCCAGCATTTGCAATCTTTACCTCTCCCTGCTCCTCCGCTGTGTAATCTGGGCCGTCAAATCCATACTGTGCCTGACACCGTCTGTGCCTGCCTCCTGAGACATATATTTTGAATGTGTACGCTATCCATACATGTTATCCAGGGATACGGTACCCTTTCTAACCTTTGTGCAATCACGTGCAATCCGTACTGGGCCTAACACCGTCTGAGCCTGCCTCCTGAGACATATATTTTGAATGTGTACGCTATCCATACATGTTATCCGGGAATACGGTACCCTTTCTAACCTTTGTGCAATCACGTGCAATCCATACTGGGCCTAACACCGTCTGAGCCTGCCTCCTGAGACATATATTTTGAATGTGTACGCTATCCATACATGTTATCCAGGGATACGGTACCCTTTCTAACCTTTGTGCAATCACGTGCAATCCATACTGGGCCTAACACCGTCTGAGCCTGCCTCCTGAGACATATATTTTGAATGTGTACGCTATCCATACATGTTATCCGGGGATACGGTACCCTTTCTAACCTTTGTGCAATCACGTGCAATCCATACTGGGCCTAACACCGTCTGAGCCTGCCTCCTGAGACATATATTTTGAATGTGTACGCTATCCATACATGTTATCCAGGGATACGGTACCCTTTCTAACCTTTGTGCAATCACGTGCAATCCATACTGGGCCTAACACCGTCTGAGCCTGCCTCATGCTGTATAGACATATATTTTGAATGTGTACGCTATCCATACATGTTATCCAGGGATACGGTACCCTTTCTAACCTTTGTGCAATCACGTGCAATCCATACTGGGCCTAACACCGTCTGAGCCTGCCTCATGCTGTATAGACATATATTTTGAATGTGTACGCTATCCATACATGTTATCCAGGGATACGGTACCCTTTCTAACCTTTGTGCAATCACGTGCAATCCATACTGGGCCTAACACCGTCTGAGCCTGCCTCATGCTGTATAGACATATATTTTGAATGTGTACGCTATCCATACATGTTATCCAGGGATACGGTACCCTTTCTAACCTTTGTGCAATCACATGCAATCCATACTGGGCCTAACACCGTCTGAGCCTGCCTCATGCTGTATAGACATATATTTTGAATGTGTACGCTATCCATACATGTTATCCAGGGATACGGTACCCTTTCTAACCTTTGTGCAATCACGTGCAATCCATACTGGGCCTAAAACCGTCTGAGCCTGCCTCATGCTGAATAGACATATATTTTGAATGTGCACGCTATCCATACATGTTATCCAGGGATACGGTACCCTTTCTAACCTTTGTGCAATCACGTGCAATCCATACTGGGCCTAACACCGTCTGAGCCTGCCTCCTGAGACATATATTTTGAATGTGTACGCTATCCATACATGTTATCCGGGGATACGGTACCCTTTCTAACCTTTGTGCAATCACGTGCAATCCATACTGGGCCTAACACCGTCTGAGCCTGCCTCCTGAGACATATATTTTGAATGTGTACGCTATCCATACATGTTATCCAGGGATACGGTACCCTTTCTAACCTTTGTGCAATCACGTGCAATCCATACTGGGCCTAACACCGTCTGAGCCTGCCTCATGCTGTATAGACATATATTTTGAATGTGTACGCTATCCATACATGTTATCCAGGGATACGGTACCCTTTCTAACCTTTGTGCAATCACGTGCAATCCATACTGGGCCTAACACCGTCTGAGCCTGCCTCCTGAGACATATATTTTGAATGTGTACGCTATCCATACATGTTATCCGGGGATACGGTACCCTTTCTAACCTTTGTGCAATCACGTGCAATCCATACTGGGCCTAACACCGTCTGAGCCTGCCTCCTGAGACATATATTTTGAATGTGTACGCTATCCATACATGTTATCCAAGGATACGGTACCCTTTCTAACCTTTGTGCAATCACGTGCAATCCATACTGGGCCTAACACCGTCTGAGCCTGCCTCATGCTGTATAGACATATATTTTGAATGTGTACGCTATCCATACATGTTATCCAGGGATACGGTACCCTTTCTAACCTTTGAGCAATCACGTGCAATCCATACTGGGCCTAACACCGTCTGAGCCTGCCTCAAGCTGTATAGACATATATTTTGAATGTGTTCGCTATCCATACATGTTATCCAGGGATACGGTACCCTTTCTAACCTTTGTGCAATCACGTGCAATCCATACTGGGCCTAACACCGTCTGAGCCTGCCTCCTGAGACATATATTTTGAATGTGTATGCTATCCATACATGTTATCCGGGGATACGGTACCCTTTCTAACCTTTGTGCAATCACGTGCAATCCATACTGGGCCTAACACCGTCTGAGCCTGCCTCCTGAGACATATATTTTGAATGTGTACGCTATCCATACATGTTATCCAGGGATACGGTACCCTTTCTAACCTTTGTGCAATCACGTGCAATCCATACTGGGCCTAACACCGTCTGAGCCTGCCTCATGCTGTATAGACATATATTTTGAATGTGTACGCTATCCATACATGTTATCCAGGGATACGGTACCCTTTCTAACCTTTGTGCAATCACGTGCAATCCATACTGGGCCTAACACCGTCTGAGCCTGCCTCATGCTGTATAGACATATATTTTGAACGTGTACGCTATCCATACATGTTATCCAGGGATACGGTACCCTTTCTAACCTTTGTGCAATCACGTGCAATCCATACTGGGCCTAACACCGTCTGAGCCTGCCTCCTGAGACATATATTTTGAACGTGTACGCTATCCATACATGTGATCCAGGGATACGGTACCCTTTCTAACCTTTGTGCAATCACGTGCAATCCATACTGGGCCTAACACCGTCTGAGCCTGCCTCATGCTGTATAGACATATATTTTGAATGTGTACGCTATCCATACATGTTATCCAGGGATACGGTACCCTTTCTAACCTTTGTGCAATCACGTGCAATCCATACTGGGCCTAACACCATCTGAGCCTGCCTCCTGAGACATATATTTTGAATGTGTACGCTATCCATACATGTTATCCAGGGATACGGTACCCTTTCTAACCTTTGTGCAATCACGTGCAATCCATACTGGGCCTAACACCGTCTGAGCCTGCCTCATGCTGTATAGACATATATTTTGAATGTGTACGCTATCCATACATGTTATCCAGGGATACGGTACCCTTTCTAACCTTTGTGCAATCACGTGCAATCCATACTGGGCCTAACACCGTCTGAGCCTGCCTCATGCTGTATAGACATATATTTTGAATGTGTACGCTATCCATACATGTTATCCAGGGATACGGTACCCTTTCTAACCTTTGTGCAATCACGTGCAATCCATACTGGGCCTAACACCGTCTGAGCCTGCCTCCTGAGACATATATTTTGAATGTGTACGCTATCCATACATGTTATCCAGGGATACGGTACCCTTTCTAACCTTTGTGCAATCACGTGCAATCCATACTGGGCCTAACACCATGTTATCCAGGGATACGGTACCCTTTCTAAACTTTGTGCAATCACGTGCAATCCATACTGGGCCTAACACCGTCTGAGCCTGCCTCATGCTGTATAGACATATATTTTGAATGTGTACGCTATCCATACATGTTATCCGGGGATACGGTACCCTTTCTAACCTTTGTGTAATCACGTGCAATCCATACTGGGCCTAACACCGTCTGAGCCTGCCTCCTGAGACATATATTTTGAATGTGTACGCTATCCATACATGTTATCCAGGGATACGGTACCCTTTCTAACCTTTGTGCAATCACGTGCAATCCATACTTGGCCTAACACTGTCTGAGCCTGCCTCATGCTGTATAGACATATATTTTGAATGTGTACGCTATCCATACATGTTATCCAGGGATACGGTACCCTTTCTAACCTTTGTGCAATCACATGCAATCCATACTGGGCCTAACACCATCTGAGCCTGCCTCCTGAGACATATATTTTGAATGTGTACGCTATCCATACATGTTATCCAGGGATACGGTACCCTTTCTAACCTTTGTGCAATCACGTGCAATCCATACTGGGCCTAACACCGTCTGAGCCTGCCTCATGCTGTATAGACATATATTTTGAATGTGTACGCTATCCATACATGTTATCCAGGGATACGGTACCCTTTCTAACCTTTGTGCAATCACGTGCAATCCATACTGGGCCTAACACCATCTGAGCCTGCCTCCTGAGACATATATTTTGAATGTGTACGCTATCCATACATGTTATCCAGGGATACGGTACCCTTTCTAACCTTTGTGCAATCACGTGCAATCCATACTGGGCCTAACACCGTCTGAGCCTGCCTCCTGAGACATATATTTTGAATGTGTACGCTATCCATACATGTTATCCAGGGATACGGTACCCTTTCTAACCTTTGTGCAATCACGTGCAATCCATACTGGGCCTAACACCGTCTGAGCCTGCCTCATGCTGTATAGACATATATTTTGAATGTGTACGCTATCCATACATGTTATCCAGGGATACGGTACCCTTTCTAACCTTTGTGCAATCACGTGCAATCCATACTGGGCCTAACACCGTCTGAGCCTGCCTCATGCTGTATAGACATATATTTTGAACGTGTACGCTATCCATACATGTTATCCAGGGATACGGTACCCTTTCTAACCTTTGTGCAATCACGTGCAATCCATACTGGGCCTAACACCGTCTGAGCCTGCCTCCTGAGACATATATTTTGAACGTGTACGCTATCCATACATGTGATCCAGGGATACGGTACCCTTTCTAACCTTTGTGCAATCACGTGCAATCCATACTGGGCCTAACACCGTCTGAGCCTGCCTCATGCTGTATAGACATATATTTTGAATGTGTACGCTATCCATACATGTTATCCAGGGATACGGTACCCTTTCTAACCTTTGTGCAATCACGTGCAATCCATACTGGGCCTAACACCATCTGAGCCTGCCTCCTGAGACATATATTTTGAATGTGTACGCTATCCATACATGTTATCCAGGGATACGGTACCCTTTCTAACCTTTGTGCAATCACGTGCAATCCATACTGGGCCTAACACCGTCTGAGCCTGCCTCATGCTGTATAGACATATATTTTGAATGTGTACGCTATCCATACATGTTATCCAGGGATACGGTACCCTTTCTAACCTTTGTGCAATCACGTGCAATCCATACTGGGCCTAACACCGTCTGAGCCTGCCTCATGCTGTATAGACATATATTTTGAATGTGTACGCTATCCATACATGTTATCCAGGGATACGGTACCCTTTCTAACCTTTGTGCAATCACGTGCAATCCATACTGGGCCTAACACCGTCTGAGCCTGCCTCCTGAGACATATATTTTGAATGTGTACGCTATCCATACATGTTATCCAGGGATACGGTACCCTTTCTAACCTTTGTGCAATCACGTGCAATCCATACTGGGCCTAACACCATGTTATCCAGGGATACGGTACCCTTTCTAAACTTTGTGCAATCACGTGCAATCCATACTGGGCCTAACACCGTCTGAGCCTGCCTCATGCTGTATAGACATATATTTTGAATGTGTACGCTATCCATACATGTTATCCGGGGATACGGTACCCTTTCTAACCTTTGTGTAATCACGTGCAATCCATACTGGGCCTAACACCGTCTGAGCCTGCCTCCTGAGACATATATTTTGAATGTGTACGCTATCCATACATGTTATCCAGGGATACGGTACCCTTTCTAACCTTTGTGCAATCACGTGCAATCCATACTTGGCCTAACACTGTCTGAGCCTGCCTCATGCTGTATAGACATATATTTTGAATGTGTACGCTATCCATACATGTTATCCAGGGATACGGTACCCTTTCTAACCTTTGTGCAATCACATGCAATCCATACTGGGCCTAACACCATCTGAGCCTGCCTCCTGAGACATATATTTTGAATGTGTACGCTATCCATACATGTTATCCAGGGATACGGTACCCTTTCTAACCTTTGTGCAATCACGTGCAATCCATACTTGGCCTAACACTGTCTGAGCCTGCCTCATGCTGTATAGACATATATTTTGAATGTGTACGCTATCCATACATGTTATCCAGGGATACGGTACCCTTTCTAACCTTTGTGCAATCACGTGCAATCCATACTGGGCCTAACACCGTCTGAGCCTGCCTCATGCTGTATAGACATATATTTTGAATGTGTACGCTATCCATACATGTTATCCAGGGATACGGTACCCTTTCTAACCTTTGTGCAATCACGTGCAATCCATACTGGGCCTAACACCGTCTGAGCCTGCCTCCTGAGACATATATTTTGAATGTGTACGCTATCCATACATGTTATCCGGGGATACGGTACCCTTTCTAACCTTTGTGCAATCACGTGCAATCCATACTGGGCCTAACACCGTCTGAGCCTGCCTCCTGAGACATATATTTTGAATGTGTACGCTATCCATACATGTTATCCAAGGATACGGTACCCTTTCTAACCTTTGTGCAATCACGTGCAATCCATACTGGGCCTAACACCGTCTGAGCCTGCCTCATGCTGTATAGACATATATTTTGAATGTGTACGCTATCCATACATGTTATCCAGGGATACGGTACCCTTTCTAACCTTTGAGCAATCACGTGCAATCCATACTGGGCCTAACACCGTCTGAGCCTGCCTCAAGCTGTATAGACATATATTTTGAATGTGTTCGCTATCCATACATGTTATCCAGGGATACGGTACCCTTTCTAACCTTTGTGCAATCACGTGCAATCCATACTGGGCCTAACACCGTCTGAGCCTGCCTCCTGAGACATATATTTTGAATGTGTATGCTATCCATACATGTTATCCGGGGATACGGTACCCTTTCTAACCTTTGTGCAATCACGTGCAATCCATACTGGGCCTAACACCGTCTGAGCCTGCCTCCTGAGACATATATTTTGAATGTGTACGCTATCCATACATGTTATCCAGGGATACGGTACCCTTTCTAACCTTTGTGCAATCACGTGCAATCCATACTGGGCCTAACACCGTCTGAGCCTGCCTCATGCTGTATAGACATATATTTTGAATGTGTACGCTATCCATACATGTTATCCAGGGATACGGTACCCTTTCTAACCTTTGTGCAATCACGTGCAATCCATACTGGGCCTAACACCGTCTGAGCCTGCCTCATGCTGTATAGACATATATTTTGAACGTGTACGCTATCCATACATGTTATCCAGGGATACGGTACCCTTTCTAACCTTTGTGCAATCACGTGCAATCCATACTGGGCCTAACACCGTCTGAGCCTGCCTCCTGAGACATATATTTTGAACGTGTACGCTATCCATACATGTGATCCAGGGATACGGTACCCTTTCTAACCTTTGTGCAATCACGTGCAATCCATACTGGGCCTAACACCGTCTGAGCCTGCCTCATGCTGTATAGACATATATTTTGAATGTGTACGCTATCCATACATGTTATCCAGGGATACGGTACCCTTTCTAACCTTTGTGCAATCACGTGCAATCCATACTGGGCCTAACACCATCTGAGCCTGCCTCCTGAGACATATATTTTGAATGTGTACGCTATCCATACATGTTATCCAGGGATACGGTACCCTTTCTAACCTTTGTGCAATCACGTGCAATCCATACTGGGCCTAACACCGTCTGAGCCTGCCTCATGCTGTATAGACATATATTTTGAATGTGTACGCTATCCATACATGTTATCCAGGGATACGGTACCCTTTCTAACCTTTGTGCAATCACGTGCAATCCATACTGGGCCTAACACCGTCTGAGCCTGCCTCATGCTGTATAGACATATATTTTGAATGTGTACGCTATCCATACATGTTATCCAGGGATACGGTACCCTTTCTAACCTTTGTGCAATCACGTGCAATCCATACTGGGCCTAACACCGTCTGAGCCTGCCTCCTGAGACATATATTTTGAATGTGTACGCTATCCATACATGTTATCCAGGGATACGGTACCCTTTCTAACCTTTGTGCAATCACGTGCAATCCATACTGGGCCTAACACCATGTTATCCAGGGATACGGTACCCTTTCTAAACTTTGTGCAATCACGTGCAATCCATACTGGGCCTAACACCGTCTGAGCCTGCCTCATGCTGTATAGACATATATTTTGAATGTGTACGCTATCCATACATGTTATCCGGGGATACGGTACCCTTTCTAACCTTTGTGTAATCACGTGCAATCCATACTGGGCCTAACACCGTCTGAGCCTGCCTCCTGAGACATATATTTTGAATGTGTACGCTATCCATACATGTTATCCAGGGATACGGTACCCTTTCTAACCTTTGTGCAATCACGTGCAATCCATACTTGGCCTAACACTGTCTGAGCCTGCCTCATGCTGTATAGACATATATTTTGAATGTGTACGCTATCCATACATGTTATCCAGGGATACGGTACCCTTTCTAACCTTTGTGCAATCACATGCAATCCATACTGGGCCTAACACCATCTGAGCCTGCCTCCTGAGACATATATTTTGAATGTGTACGCTATCCATACATGTTATCCAGGGATACGGTACCCTTTCTAACCTTTGTGCAATCACGTGCAATCCATACTGGGCCTAACACCGTCTGAGCCTGCCTCATGCTGTATAGACATATATTTTGAATGTGTACGCTATCCATACATGTTATCCAGGGATACGGTACCCTTTCTAACCTTTGTGCAATCACGTGCAATCCATACTGGGCCTAACACCATCTGAGCCTGCCTCCTGAGACATATATTTTGAATGTGTACGCTATCCATACATGTTATCCAGGGATACGGTACCCTTTCTAACCTTTGTGCAATCACGTGCAATCCATACTGGGCCTAACACCGTCTGAGCCTGCCTCCTGAGACATATATTTTGAATGTGTACGCTATCCATACATGTTACCCAGGGATACGGTACCCTTTCTAACCTTTGTGCAATCACGTGCAATCCATACTGGGCCTAACACCGTCTGAGCCTGCCTCATGCTGTATAGACATATATTTTGAATGTGTACGCTATCCATACATGTTATCCAGGGATACGGTACCCTTTCTAACCTTTGTGCAATCACGTGCAATCCATACTGGGCCTAACACCGTCTGAGCCTGCCTCATGCTGTATAGACATATATTTTGAACGTGTACGCTATCCATACATGTTATCCAGGGATACGGTACCCTTTCTAACCTTTGTGCAATCACGTGCAATCCATACTGGGCCTAACACCGTCTGAGCCTGCCTCCTGAGACATATATTTTGAACGTGTACGCTATCCATACATGTGATCCAGGGATACGGTACCCTTTCTAACCTTTGTGCAATCACGTGCAATCCATACTGGGCCTAACACCGTCTGAGCCTGCCTCATGCTGTATAGACATATATTTTGAATGTGTACGCTATCCATACATGTTATCCAGGGATACGGTACCCTTTCTAACCTTTGTGCAATCACGTGCAATCCATACTGGGCCTAACACCATCTGAGCCTGCCTCCTGAGACATATATTTTGAATGTGTACGCTATCCATACATGTTATCCAGGGATACGGTACCCTTTCTAACCTTTGTGCAATCACGTGCAATCCATACTGGGCCTAACACCGTCTGAGCCTGCCTCATGCTGTATAGACATATATTTTGAATGTGTACGCTATCCATACATGTTATCCAGGGATACGGTACCCTTTCTAACCTTTGTGCAATCACGTGCAATCCATACTGGGCCTAACACCGTCTGAGCCTGCCTCATGCTGTATAGACATATATTTTGAATGTGTACGCTATCCATACATGTTATCCAGGGATACGGTACCCTTTCTAACCTTTGTGCAATCACGTGCAATCCATACTGGGCCTAACACCGTCTGAGCCTGCCTCCTGAGACATATATTTTGAATGTGTACGCTATCCATACATGTTATCCAGGGATACGGTACCCTTTCTAACCTTTGTGCAATCACGTGCAATCCATACTGGGCCTAACACCATGTTATCCAGGGATACGGTACCCTTTCTAAACTTTGTGCAATCACGTGCAATCCATACTGGGCCTAACACCGTCTGAGCCTGCCTCATGCTGTATAGACATATATTTTGAATGTGTACGCTATCCATACATGTTATCCGGGGATACGGTACCCTTTCTAACCTTTGTGTAATCACGTGCAATCCATACTGGGCCTAACACCGTCTGAGCCTGCCTCCTGAGACATATATTTTGAATGTGTACGCTATCCATACATGTTATCCAGGGATACGGTACCCTTTCTAACCTTTGTGCAATCACGTGCAATCCATACTTGGCCTAACACTGTCTGAGCCTGCCTCATGCTGTATAGACATATATTTTGAATGTGTACGCTATCCATACATGTTATCCAGGGATACGGTACCCTTTCTAACCTTTGTGCAATCACATGCAATCCATACTGGGCCTAACACCATCTGAGCCTGCCTCCTGAGACATATATTTTGAATGTGTACGCTATCCATACATGTTATCCAGGGATACGGTACCCTTTCTAACCTTTGTGCAATCACGTGCAATCCATACTTGGCCTAACACTGTCTGAGCCTGCCTCATGCTGTATAGACATATATTTTGAATGTGTACGCTATCCATACATGTTATCCAGGGATACGGTACCCTTTCTAACCTTTGTGCAATCACGTGCAATCCATACTGGGCCTAACACCGTCTGAGCCTGCCTCATGCTGTATAGACATATATTTTGAATGTGTACGCTATCCATACATGTTATCCAGGGATACGGTACCCTTTCTAACCTTTGTGCAATCACGTGCAATCCATACTGGGCCTAACACCGTCTGAGCCTGCCTCCTGAGACATATATTTTGAATGTGTACGCTATCCATACATGTTATCCGGGGATACGGTACCCTTTCTAACCTTTGTGCAATCACGTGCAATCCATACTGGGCCTAACACCGTCTGAGCCTGCCTCCTGAGACATATATTTTGAATGTGTACGCTATCCATACATGTTATCCAAGGATACGGTACCCTTTCTAACCTTTGTGCAATCACGTGCAATCCATACTGGGCCTAACACCGTCTGAGCCTGCCTCATGCTGTATAGACATATATTTTGAATGTGTACGCTATCCATACATGTTATCCAGGGATACGGTACCCTTTCTAACCTTTGAGCAATCACGTGCAATCCATACTGGGCCTAACACCGTCTGAGCCTGCCTCAAGCTGTATAGACATATATTTTGAATGTGTTCGCTATCCATACATGTTATCCAGGGATACGGTACCCTTTCTAACCTTTGTGCAATCACGTGCAATCCATACTGGGCCTAACACCGTCTGAGCCTGCCTCCTGAGACATATATTTTGAATGTGTATGCTATCCATACATGTTATCCGGGGATACGGTACCCTTTCTAACCTTTGTGCAATCACGTGCAATCCATACTGGGCCTAACACCGTCTGAGCCTGCCTCCTGAGACATATATTTTGAATGTGTACGCTATCCATACATGTTATCCAGGGATACGGTACCCTTTCTAACCTTTGTGCAATCACGTGCAATCCATACTGGGCCTAACACCGTCTGAGCCTGCCTCATGCTGTATAGACATATATTTTGAATGTGTACGCTATCCATACATGTTATCCAGGGATACGGTACCCTTTCTAACCTTTGTGCAATCACGTGCAATCCATACTGGGCCTAACACCGTCTGAGCCTGCCTCATGCTGTATAGACATATATTTTGAACGTGTACGCTATCCATACATGTTATCCAGGGATACGGTACCCTTTCTAACCTTTGTGCAATCACGTGCAATCCATACTGGGCCTAACACCGTCTGAGCCTGCCTCCTGAGACATATATTTTGAACGTGTACGCTATCCATACATGTGATCCAGGGATACGGTACCCTTTCTAACCTTTGTGCAATCACGTGCAATCCATACTGGGCCTAACACCGTCTGAGCCTGCCTCATGCTGTATAGACATATATTTTGAATGTGTACGCTATCCATACATGTTATCCAGGGATACGGTACCCTTTCTAACCTTTGTGCAATCACGTGCAATCCATACTGGGCCTAACACCATCTGAGCCTGCCTCCTGAGACATATATTTTGAATGTGTACGCTATCCATACATGTTATCCAGGGATACGGTACCCTTTCTAACCTTTGTGCAATCACGTGCAATCCATACTGGGCCTAACACCGTCTGAGCCTGCCTCATGCTGTATAGACATATATTTTGAATGTGTACGCTATCCATACATGTTATCCAGGGATACGGTACCCTTTCTAACCTTTGTGCAATCACGTGCAATCCATACTGGGCCTAACACCGTCTGAGCCTGCCTCATGCTGTATAGACATATATTTTGAATGTGTACGCTATCCATACATGTTATCCAGGGATACGGTACCCTTTCTAACCTTTGTGCAATCACGTGCAATCCATACTGGGCCTAACACCGTCTGAGCCTGCCTCCTGAGACATATATTTTGAATGTGTACGCTATCCATACATGTTATCCAGGGATACGGTACCCTTTCTAACCTTTGTGCAATCACGTGCAATCCATACTGGGCCTAACACCATGTTATCCAGGGATACGGTACCCTTTCTAAACTTTGTGCAATCACGTGCAATCCATACTGGGCCTAACACCGTCTGAGCCTGCCTCATGCTGTATAGACATATATTTTGAATGTGTACGCTATCCATACATGTTATCCGGGGATACGGTACCCTTTCTAACCTTTGTGTAATCACGTGCAATCCATACTGGGCCTAACACCGTCTGAGCCTGCCTCCTGAGACATATATTTTGAATGTGTACGCTATCCATACATGTTATCCAGGGATACGGTACCCTTTCTAACCTTTGTGCAATCACGTGCAATCCATACTTGGCCTAACACTGTCTGAGCCTGCCTCATGCTGTATAGACATATATTTTGAATGTGTACGCTATCCATACATGTTATCCAGGGATACGGTACCCTTTCTAACCTTTGTGCAATCACATGCAATCCATACTGGGCCTAACACCATCTGAGCCTGCCTCCTGAGACATATATTTTGAATGTGTACGCTATCCATACATGTTATCCAGGGATACGGTACCCTTTCTAACCTTTGTGCAATCACGTGCAATCCATACTGGGCCTAACACCGTCTGAGCCTGCCTCATGCTGTATAGACATATATTTTGAATGTGTACGCTATCCATACATGTTATCCAGGGATACGGTACCCTTTCTAACCTTTGTGCAATCACGTGCAATCCATACTGGGCCTAACACCATCTGAGCCTGCCTCCTGAGACATATATTTTGAATGTGTACGCTATCCATACATGTTATCCAGGGATACGGTACCCTTTCTAACCTTTGTGCAATCACGTGCAATCCATACTGGGCCTAACACCGTCTGAGCCTGCCTCCTGAGACATATATTTTGAATGTGTACGCTATCCATACATGTTACCCAGGGATACGGTACCCTTTCTAACCTTTGTGCAATCACGTGCAATCCATACTGGGCCTAACACCGTCTGAGCCTGCCTCATGCTGTATAGACATATATTTTGAATGTGTACGCTATCCATACATGTTATCCAGGGATACGGTACCCTTTCTAACCTTTGTGCAATCACGTGCAATCCATACTGGGCCTAACACCGTCTGAGCCTGCCTCATGCTGTATAGACATATATTTTGAACGTGTACGCTATCCATACATGTTATCCAGGGATACGGTACCCTTTCTAACCTTTGTGCAATCACGTGCAATCCATACTGGGCCTAACACCGTCTGAGCCTGCCTCCTGAGACATATATTTTGAACGTGTACGCTATCCATACATGTGATCCAGGGATACGGTACCCTTTCTAACCTTTGTGCAATCACGTGCAATCCATACTGGGCCTAACACCGTCTGAGCCTGCCTCATGCTGTATAGACATATATTTTGAATGTGTACGCTATCCATACATGTTATCCAGGGATACGGTACCCTTTCTAACCTTTGTGCAATCACGTGCAATCCATACTGGGCCTAACACCATCTGAGCCTGCCTCCTGAGACATATATTTTGAATGTGTACGCTATCCATACATGTTATCCAGGGATACGGTACCCTTTCTAACCTTTGTGCAATCACGTGCAATCCATACTGGGCCTAACACCGTCTGAGCCTGCCTCATGCTGTATAGACATATATTTTGAATGTGTACGCTATCCATACATGTTATCCAGGGATACGGTACCCTTTCTAACCTTTGTGCAATCACGTGCAATCCATACTGGGCCTAACACCGTCTGAGCCTGCCTCATGCTGTATAGACATATATTTTGAATGTGTACGCTATCCATACATGTTATCCAGGGATACGGTACCCTTTCTAACCTTTGTGCAATCACGTGCAATCCATACTGGGCCTAACACCGTCTGAGCCTGCCTCCTGAGACATATATTTTGAATGTGTACGCTATCCATACATGTTATCCAGGGATACGGTACCCTTTCTAACCTTTGTGCAATCACGTGCAATCCATACTGGGCCTAACACCATGTTATCCAGGGATACGGTACCCTTTCTAAACTTTGTGCAATCACGTGCAATCCATACTGGGCCTAACACCGTCTGAGCCTGCCTCATGCTGTATAGACATATATTTTGAATGTGTACGCTATCCATACATGTTATCCGGGGATACGGTACCCTTTCTAACCTTTGTGTAATCACGTGCAATCCATACTGGGCCTAACACCGTCTGAGCCTGCCTTCTGAGACATATATTTTGAATGTGTACGCTATCCATACATGTTATCCAGGGATACGGTACCCTTTCTAACCTTTGTGCAATCACGTGCAATCCATACTTGGCCTAACACTGTCTGAGCCTGCCTCATGCTGTATAGACATATATTTTGAATGTGTACGCTATCCATACATGTTATCCAGGGATACGGTACCCTTTCTAACCTTTGTGCAATCACATGCAATCCATACTGGGCCTAACACCATCTGAGCCTGCCTCCTGAGACATATATTTTGAATGTGTACGCTATCCATACATGTTATCCAGGGATACGGTACCCTTTCTAACCTTTGTGCAATCACGTGCAATCCATACTGGGCCTAACACCGTCTGAGCCTGCCTCATGCTGTATAGACATATATTTTGAATGTGTACGCTATCCATACATGTTATCCAGGGATACGGTACCCTTTCTAACCTTTGTGCAATCACGTGCAATCCATACTGGGCCTAACACCATCTGAGCCTGCCTCCTGAGACATATATTTTGAATGTGTACGCTATCCATACATGTTATCCAGGGATACGGTACCCTTTCTAACCTTTGTGCAATCACGTGCAATCCATACTGGGCCTAACACCGTCTGAGCCTGCCTCATGCTGTATAGACATATATTTTGAATGTGTACGCTATCCATACATGTTATCCAGGGATACGGTACCCTTTCTAACCTTTGTGCAATCACGTGCAATCCATACTGGGCCTAACACCGTCTGAGCCTGCCTCATGCTGTATAGACATATATTTTGAATGTGTACGCTATCCATACATGTTATCCAGGGATACGGTACCCTTTCTAACCTTTGTGCAATCACGTGCAATCCATACTGGGCCTAACACCGTCTGAGCCTGCCTCCTGAGACATATATTTTGAATGTGTACGCTATCCATACATGTTATCCAGGGATACGGTACCCTTTCTAACCTTTGTGCAATCACGTGCAATCCATACTGGGCCTAACACCGTCTGAGCCTGCCTCATGCTGTACAGACATATATTTTGAATGTGTACGCTATCCATACATGTTATCCAGGGATACGGTACCCTTTCTAAACTTTGTGCAATCACGTGCAATCCATACTGGGCCTAACACCGTCTGAGCCTGCCTCATGCTGTATAGACATATATTTTGAATGTGTACGCTATCCATACATGTTATCCGGGGATACAGTACCCTTTCTAACCTTTGTGTAATCACGTGCAATCCATACTGGGCCTAACACCGTCTGAGCCTGCCTCCTGAGACATATATTTTGAATGTGTACGCTATCCATACATGTTATCCAGGGATACGGTACCCTTTCTAACCTTTGTGCAATCACGTGCAATCCATACTTGGCCTAACACTGTCTGAGCCTGCCTCATGCTGTATAGACATATATTTTGAATGTGTACGCTATCCATACATGTTATCCAGGGATACCGTACCCTTTCTAACCTTTGTGCAATCACGTGCAATCCATACTGGGCCTAACACCGTCTGAGCCTGCCTCCTGCGACATATATTTTGAATGTGTACGCTATCCATACATGTTATCCGGGGATACGGTACCCTTTCTAACCTTTGTGCAATCACGTGCAATCCATACTGGGCCTAACACCGTCTGAGCCTGCCTCCTGAGACATATATTTTGAATGTGTACGCTATCCATACATGTTATCCAGGGATACGGTACCCTTTCTAACCTTTGTGCAATCACGTGCAATCCATACTGGGCCTAACACTGTCTGAGCCTGCCTCATGCTGTATAGACATATATTTTGAATGTGTACGCTATCCATACATGTTATCCAGGGATACGGTACCCTTTCTAACCTTTGTGCAATCACGTGCAATCCATACTGGGCCTAACACCGTCTGAGCCTGCCTCATGCTGTATAGACATATATTTTGAATGTGTACGCTATCCATACATGTTATCCAGGGATACGGTACCCTTTCTAACCTTTGTGCAATCACGTGCAATCCATACTGGGCCTAACACCGTCTGAGCCTGCCTCATGCTGTATAGACATATATTTTGAATGTGTACGCTATCCATACATGTTATCCAGGGATACGGTACCCTTTCTAACCTTTGTGCAATCACATGCAATCCATACTGGGCCTATCACCGTCTGAGCCTGCCTCATGCTGTATAGACATATATTTTGAATGTGTACGCTATCCATACATGTTATCCAGGGATACGGTACCCTTTCTAACCTTTGTGCAATCACGTGCAATCCATACTGGGCCTAACACCGTCTGAGCCTGCCTCATGCTGAATAGACATATATTTTGAATGTGCACGCTATCCATACATGTTATCCAGGGATACGGTACCCTTTCTAACCTTTGTGCAATCACGTGCAATCCATACTGGGCCTAACACCGTCTGAGCCTGCCTCATGCTGTATAGACATATATTTTGAATGTGTACGCTATCCATACATGTTATCCGGGGATACGGTACCCTTTCTAACCTTTGTGCAATCACGTGCAATCCATACTGGGCCTAACACCGTCTGAGCCTGCCTCCTGAGACATATATTTTGAATGTGTACGCTATCCATACATGTTATCCAGGGATACGGTACCCTTTCTAACCTTTGTGCAATCACGTGCAATCCATACTGGGCCTAACACCGTCTGAGCCTGCCTCATGCTGTATAGACATATATTTTGAATGTGTACGCTATCCATACATGTTATCCAGGGATACGGTACCCTTTCTAACCTTTGTGCAATCACGTGCAATCCATACTGGGCCTAACACCGTCTGAGCCTGCCTCCTGAGACATATATTTTGAATGTGTACGCTATCCATACATGTTATCCGGGGATACGTTACCCTTTCTAACCTTTGTGCAATCACGTGCAATCCATACTGGGCCTAACACCGTCTGAGCCTGCCTCATGCTGTATAGACATATATTTTGAATGTGTACGCTATTCATACATGTTATCCAGGGATACGGTACCCTTTCTAACCTTTGTGCAATCACGTGCAATCCATACTGGGCCTAACACCATCTGAGCCTGCCTCCTGAGACATATATTTTGAATGTGTACGCTATCCATACATGTTATCCAGGGATACGGTACCCTTTCTAACCTTTGTGCAATCACGTGCAATCCATACTGGGCCTAACACCGTCTGAGCCTGCCTCATGCTGTATAGACATATATTTTGAATGTGTACGCTATCCATACATGTTATCCAGGGATACGGTACCCTTTCTAACCTTTGTGCAATCACGTGCAATCCATACTGGGCCTAACACCGTCTGAGCCTGCCTCCTGAGACATATATTTTGAATGTGTACGCTATCCATACATGTTATCCAGGGATACGGTACCCTTTCTAACCTTTGTGCAATCACGTGCAATCCATACTGGGCCTAACACCGTCTGAGCCTGCCTCATGCTGTACAGACATATATTTTGAATGTGTACGCTATCCATACATGTTATCCAGGGATACGGTACCCTTTCTAAACTTTGTGCAATCACGTGCAATCCATACTGGGCCTAACACCGTCTGAGCCTGCCTCATGCTGTATAGACATATATTTTGAATGTGTACGCTATCCATACATGTTATCCGGGGATACAGTACCCTTTCTAACCTTTGTGTAATCACGTGCAATCCATACTGGGCCTAACACCGTCTGAGCCTGCCTCCTGAGACATATATTTTGAATGTGTACGCTATCCATACATGTTATCCAGGGATACGGTACCCTTTCTAACCTTTGTGCAATCACGTGCAATCCATACTTGGCCTAACACTGTCTGAGCCTGCCTCATGCTGTATAGACATATATTTTGAATGTGTACGCTATCCATACATGTTATCCAGGGATACCGTACCCTTTCTAACCTTTGTGCAATCACGTGCAATCCATACTGGGCCTAACACCGTCTGAGCCTGCCTCCTGAGACATATATTTTGAATGTGTACGCTATCCATACATGTTATCCGGGGATACGGTACCCTTTCTAACCTTTGTGCAATCACGTGCAATCCATACTGGGCCTAACACCGTCTGAGCCTGCCTCCTGAGACATATATTTTGAATGTGTACGCTATCCATACATGTTATCCAGGGATACGGTACCCTTTCTAACCTTTGTGCAATCACGTGCAATCCATACTGGGCCTAACACTGTCTGAGCCTGCCTCATGCTGTATAGACATATATTTTGAATGTGTACGCTATCCATACATGTTATCCAGGGATACGGTACCCTTTCTAACCTTTGTGCAATCACGTGCAATCCATACTGGGCCTAACACCGTCTGAGCCTGCCTCATGCTGTATAGACATATATTTTGAATGTGTACGCTATCCATACATGTTATCCAGGGATACGGTACCCTTTCTAACCTTTGTGCAATCACGTGCAATCCATACTGGGCCTAACACCGTCTGAGCCTGCCTCATGCTGTATAGACATATATTTTGAATGTGTACGCTATCCATACATGTTATCCAGGGATACGGTACCCTTTCTAACCTTTGTGCAATCACATGCAATCCATACTGGGCCTATCACCGTCTGAGCCTGCCTCATGCTGTATAGACATATATTTTGAATGTGTACGCTATCCATACATGTTATCCAGGGATACGGTACCCTTTCTAACCTTTGTGCAATCACGTGCAATCCATACTGGGCCTAACACCGTCTGAGCCTGCCTCATGCTGAATAGACATATATTTTGAATGTGCACGCTATCCATACATGTTATCCAGGGATACGGTACCCTTTCTAACCTTTGTGCAATCACGTGCAATCCATACTGGGCCTAACACCGTCTGAGCCTGCCTCATGCTGTATAGACATATATTTTGAATGTGTACGCTATCCATACATGTTATCCGGGGATACGGTACCCTTTCTAACCTTTGTGCAATCACGTGCAATCCATACTGGGCCTAACACCGTCTGAGCCTGCCACCTGAGACATATATTTTGAATGTGTACGCTATCCATACATGTTATCCAGGGATACGGTACCCTTTCTAACCTTTGTGCAATCACGTGCAATCCATACTGGGCCTAACACCGTCTGAGCCTGCCTCATGCTGTATAGACATATATTTTGAATGTGTACGCTATCCATACATGTTATCCAGGGATACGGTACCCTTTCTAACCTTTGTGCAATCACGTGCAATCCATACTGGGCCTAACACCGTCTGAGCCTGCCTCCTGAGACATATATTTTGAATGTGTACGCTATCCATACATGTTATCCGGGGATACGTTACCCTTTCTAACCTTTGTGCAATCACGTGCAATCCATACTGGGCCTAACACCGTCTGAGCCTGCCTCATGCTGTATAGACATATATTTTGAATGTGTACGCTATTCATACATGTTATCCAGGGATACGGTACCCTTTCTAACCTTTGTGCAATCACGTGCAATCCATACTGGGCCTAACACCATCTGAGCCTGCCTCCTGAGACATATATTTTGAATGTGTACGCTATCCATACATGTTATCCAGGGATACGGTACCCTTTCTAACCTTTGTGCAATCACGTGCAATCCATACTGGGCCTAACACCGTCTGAACCTGCCTCATGCTGTATAGACATATATTTTGAATGTGTACGCTATCCATACATGTTATCCAGGGATACGGTACCCTTTCTAACCTTTGTGCAATCACGTGCAATCCATACTGGGCCTAACACCGTCTGAGCCTGCCTCATGCTGTATAGACATATATTTTGAATGTGTTCGCTATCCATACATGTTATCCTGGGATACGGTACCCTTTCTAACCTTTGTGCAATCACGTGCAATCCATACTGGGCCTAACACCGTCTGAGCCTGCCTCCTGAGACATATATTTTGAATGTGTACGCTATCCATACATGTTATCTGGGGATACGGTACCCTTTCTCACCTTTGTGCAATCACGTGTAATCCATACTGGGCGTGAGAACGGCTGGCGAGCTGTTAAGCAAGCTACAGCACCTGTCCAGACAAGTACAGGGATTCCCTAGCGAGGAGACTTATTTGATTGTTTTCAATGTTGGGACAGCAATTTTTGGGGAGCACTATACTCTGGAGAATGATAGATGGGGCCCACCATACACTGGAACATTCCAAAGGTGGACATCAGACACTGGAGCAGCATTTACAGGGCCCATTATACACTAGAGCATTAGAAATGGGGCCCATTATGTTTGGAGCATTATTTGGGCCCATAAGACAGTGGAGCTTCATCCATGGGGACCAACATATACTGTAGCATTATGTGGAGCTCATCATATACTGTTTCAAACATTATATGGGACCAATGATTCTGTATGGAGAAATAGATGGGCCTTGTCATGAGATGTATAAAGTGAGGTATTTTTCATTGTACTATACCGCTATTTCTCTGCCGTATCGGAGCATGATGAGTTGTGGTATGTGTTAAAGGGGCGCTCTTTCGCCCAGGGCACATGAAAACCTGGAGCCAGCCCTCCCCCCCCACAGTTTGTAGCCAAATAACCCCCATTTTTCAGTGCGTAACTTGTATTATGAAGTTAATTAAGGTTGACAAGCTTAAGAAAGAAGAATTGATGCTTTTGGCATTCAAATGGGCACTGTAGGTGTGTTTCCTGTCCTCCTCTCACTGCCGACTTTTATTCCCCATTGACTTA
Organism: Dendrobates tinctorius; assembly: GCF_039654945.1. Classification (NCBI taxonomy): domain Eukaryota; kingdom Metazoa; phylum Chordata; class Amphibia; order Anura; family Dendrobatidae; genus Dendrobates; species Dendrobates tinctorius. The sequence goes on from NW_027361830.1 coordinate 17,152,908, forward strand.
CATTGGGTTTCGTGTTTCGGGACGACCCCAACTTTTCCCTATAATCGGACGATCTTGCTCGACCGGACTTTTGGAAAAGTCGGGTTTCACGAAACGAAACGCGACCCTAAAAAACCAAAAGTCGCTCAACTCTAGTGAAGACCAAAGAGCTGTCAAAGGACACCAGAAACAAAATTGCAGCCCTGCACCAGGCTGGGAAGACTGAATCTGCAATAGCCAACCAGCTTGGAGTGAAGAAATCAACTGTGGGAGCAATAATTAGAAAATGGAAGACATACAAGACCACTGATAATCTCCCTCGATCTGGTGCTCCACGCAAAATCCCACCTCGTGGGGTCAAAATGATCACAAGAACGGTGAGCAAAAATCCCAGAACCACGCGGGGGGACCTAGTGAATGAACTGCAGAGAGCTGGGACCAATGTAACAAGGCCTACCATAAGTAATACACTACGCCACCATGGACTCAGATCCTGCAGTGCCAGACGTGTCCCACTGCTTAAGCCTGTACATGTCCGGGCCCGTCTGAAGTTTGCTAGAGAGCATTTGGATGATCCAGAGTAGTTTTGGGAGAATGTCCTATGGTCTGATGAAACCAAACTGGAACTGTTTGGTAGAAACACAACTTGTCGTGTTTGGAGGAAAAAGAATACTGAATTGCATCCATCAAACACCATACCTACTGTAAAGCATGGTGGTGGAAACATCATGCTTTGGGGCTGTTTCTCTGCAAAGGGGCCAGGACGACTGATCCGGGTACATGAAAGAATGAATGGGGCCATGTATCGTGAGATTTTGAGTGCAAACCTCCTTCCATCAGCAAGGGCATTGATGATGAAATGTGGCTGGGTCTTTCAACATGACAATGATCCAAAGCACACCGCCAGGGCAACGAAGGAGTGGCTTCGTAAGAAGCATTTCAAGGTCCTGGAGTGGCCTAGCCAGTCTCCAGATCTCAACCCTATAGAAAACCTTTGGAGGGAGTTGAAAGTCCGTGTTGCCAAGCGAAAAGCCAAAAACATCACTGCTCTAGAGGAGATCTGCATGGAGGAATGGGCCAACATACCAACAACAGTGTGTGGCAACCTTTTGAAGACTTACAGAAAACGTTTGACCTCTGTCATTGCCAACAAAGGATATATCACAAAGTATTGAGATGAAATTTTGTTTCTGACCAAATACTTATTTTCCACCATAATATGCAAATAAAAGGAAAAAAAAACAGACAATGTGATTTTCTGGATTTTTTTTCTCAGTTTGTCTCCCATAGTTGAGGTCTACCTATGATGTAAATTACAGATGCCTCTCATCATTTTAAGTGGTGGAACTTGCACTATTGCTGACTGACTAAATACTTTTTTGCCCCACTGTATATATAAAGTATGTGTATATATATATATATATATATATATATATATATATATATATATTTTATAGTCGACAGCTTGAGTGTAATTATATATGTAAGTAATAGACTGTAAACTTGTGTGTAATAAATTTTTTTTTTTTGATACATGATTTTGGCTTAGTTAGTGTATGGTAAAAGGAACAGATAACGTTAAGGCATCACTCAGGTGTATATTAATTGTTGCTAGTTAAAGATGACATTATTAACTAATATAGGACCTCAATAGAGATGTAGAAAGTCTCCCTTTAAGGCCGGAGTCACACTAAACGTATGGAAAATCGGTCTGAGTCTCCCTGCCAAGAGTCGCACAAGTGTTCTCCGTATGGTCATCCATGTGTAATGTTTTTGCAATGCGTTGATGCGATTTTCCTACACCTATGTATCCGTATGACATGTGTATGGCTTTACATTTCTCACTTATTTTCCCCACTTAATTAAATGGCACAATGGCCTGAAATGAGGAAAATGTATGCGTATTTGTGGCATGCTGCATGAATGGTCCGTGTGGCTTCCGAGTTTTTCTCGCACCCATAGGCTTGCATTGGCGAGTCTCGGACGATATACGCATACAATCGCAGCATGCTGCGATTTTACATGCATGTTGAATATGCCTGAGGAAAAATATGGTGATGTGATCTGTCCCATAGATTAACATTGGTCTGAGTGCTATGCGATGTTTTCTCGCATAGCACTCGCCCGTGTTCTATGGTAGTGTGACTGTGGCCTAATAATTAGCGTTTTATAGAGATTTTTCAGCCCTATTTCAGTCATATTATGTGGTAATAACTCTGCGACCCTTCAACAGATCCTACAGACTGAGATTTATTGTGACATATTGTACTTCATAATACTTGTAAAACTTGTTCGATATAACTTGTATTTATTTATGAAAAAAATCGAAAATTTGGCAAAAAAAAAATTTAATTTTCAAACTTTAATTTTTTGATGTCCTTAAATCAGAGTTATGTAACACAAAATAGTTAATAAATAACATTTCCCATCAGCATAATTTTTTAAACCTAATTTTTTGTTAGAAGGCTGAAAAGTTGACCACCGATTTATCATTTTTACAACAAAATTTACAAAACCATTTTTAAAAAGAAAACCACATCATATTCGTGGTTTGAGGGGTCCATATGGCAGAAAACACCCAAAAGTGACACTGTTCTAAAAACTGCACCCCCTCAAGGTGCTCAAACCCAATTCAAGAATTTTATAAAACCTTTAGGTGATTCACAGGAATTGAAGCAATGTGGAAGGAAAAAAATAAAATTTAACTTTTTATCACCCAAAATTTTATTTAGACCCCAATTTTCTTTATCATAACGATAGCAAGAGAAAATGGACCACAAAATTTGTTGTGCAAATTCTCCTGAGCACGCCAATAGCCCATATGTGGGGCAAATCTACTGGCTGGGTGTATGGCAAGGCTCAGAAGGGAACCCATTGTGGAAACTAGACCCCTGAAGAAATGTATCTCGATATGTGTTGAGCACCTTGAACCCCCAGGTGCTTCACAGAAACTTATATTGCTGAGCCTTTAAAATACAAAAAAAAAATCAAATTTTTTCCACAAACATTTTTTCAGCCCCAAATTTTTTAAATTTTCACAAGGGTAGCAGGAAAAAATGGACAGCAAAAATGGTAGTACAATTTCTCCTGAGTAAGCCAATAACCTATATGTGGGAAAAATCTACTATTTGTTTGCATGGCACAGCTTGGAATAGAAGGAGCACCATTTGATTTTTTAAATTCAAAATTGGCTGGAATGGAGAGCGAATGCCTTATCGCATTTGGAGAGCTCTTGATGTGCCTAAATAATGGAAACCCCACAAGTGACCCCATTTTGGAAACTAGACCCCTCAAAGAACTTATCTAGATGTGTGATGAGCACCTTGAACCCCCAAGTGCTTCACAGAAATTTATAAGGTTAAGCTATGAAAATAGCAAATCCCTTTGTTCCACAAAAATATTCATTTTAGCCTTAGCTTTTTTATTTTCACAAGGGTAATAACAGAAAATGGATGCACAAATTGTTGTGCAATTTCTCCAGAGTATGTTAGATACCTCATTTATGGGGGAAATCTACTGTTTTAATGCATGGCAGGACTCTGAAGGGAAGGAGCACCATTTGACTTTTTGAACTCAAAATTGTCTGGAATCAAGAGCAGATGCCATGTCGCTGTCACGGTTCCACCCCTCAGGGTGTCTGGGATGCAATTACTGACAGCTCGGCCATCCAATCTGGTACAGGGGCATGCTGAAGCTGTCACTACTGAGTGATTGATATCATGGCCATCCAGTCTGGTTCAGGGGCGTGCAGAGCAGTCAGTGTGTTTATAGACAACTCGACTAGCCAATCTGTGACTGGGACGTGTTGGCAGTCTCCAGGTGCTCATTATCCCGGGTAATGCCATGCCTACTTAACTGAGCAGCTTCTCCCAGACCACTGGCAGATGTACATTCATCTTGTAAGGTTTGTGCTTTGTTCCTTCCTGTGCCTTGAGTTCTATATGCTTGTCCTGTTGCCTGACCTTGGACTTTTTTCTCATTATCCTCCTGTTTAACCCCTTCAGCTCTGATCTGTCATCTTCCCAGGACTCTCACCTTGGAATGTTACATGATTACGCTTTTGTCTCTTCCTTCTGTTCATGATGTACCCTCCTGGCTTTTGACCTTGGACTCCTTGACTTCTGACTCACGGCTTGGCTGTGAGAAATGACTAGCGTCACATTACGTCTGGCCTCTACGTTTTTATTTTTTGCCAGTATGGATCTTGTTCACAAGCTTTGTGACCAGGTGGCGAATTTGATGCAAATGACTCAGGATTTGGAGAAGGATTGGAGTCATCACAATATCAGTTGCAGGGTCAGATAAATAACTTGATGAAGACCTCCCATAGCGCCTCACTTCTGGCAGTGGCTGTGACGTCACTACCCTCTGATGTACAGTTGGCCTCCCCTGAACCTGTAATATCCCTCCCTGATAAATTTTCAGGAAAGAAAGACCAGTTTAGAGAATTCAGGGAGAGCTGTAAGTTATTTTTTACCCTGTGCCCCCGGTCGACAGGGGAGGAGTTCCAGCGGGTGGGAATAATCATGTCCCTACTGTGAGGGGATCCTCAGACCTGGGCATTTTCTTTGTTCCTACAAGCCCCAGAACGGTTTTCCTTTGATGCCTTTTTTGACAGTTTAGGTCTGATATATGAAAAACCTGATAGAATCCGGTCGCGGAGGCTAACCTCATGAACCTGGCACAGGGGGCAGCACAGCTGAGAACTACTGTACTGAGTTCCGGCAGTGGTCCTCTGAAGTTCTATGGAATGATGTTGCTCTCAGGTGCCAGTTCCAAAGAGGCCTTTCCGAGACACTCAAGGATGCTCTAGTCCTCCATGACGCCCCTTGTTCTCTGATGGAGGTCATGACTCAGGCTATACGAATGGACCGCAGAATCCGTGAGAGACATGCTGAACAGCAGGACACATGTTATACTTCCGCAGAGAAGGTCCGTTTACCCAAGGTTAGAGTTGCCAGTCTTCGTGTTGCGGAAAGAAGACAGAGACAAGATCTCGAACTCTATCTATACTGTGGTCTCTCTGGACATTTTCTTAAGAATTGCCCAACTCTTCCTCAAGCTATCAAACCATCGGGAGAACATCTGAATCTGGGTGATGACCGAGGAGGTCACCCAGACTCCCAGGTACCTTTTTCTTCCTCTGATAAAGTACTGATAAATATGATGATTTTCTTCAAGAACCAGGTGTTATCAACATTGGCATTCATTGACTGTGGGTCTTCTGCTAACTTTATTGATTCGGGACTGGTTTTGAAGTTAGGGTTAGGGACAGTTAGTTTAGAAAGATCTATTCAAATCATCGCCCTTGACAAGACACCGTTAGCTCACAATTTGGTCAAGAGAGCAATGGTGAATTTCACTCTCCAGGTGAGAGCACTACACTCTGAATCCATCTCCTGTTTTGTGTTGGATAATTTACCTGCTGCATCGGTACTGGGGTTTCCATGGTTGCAGACTCACAATTCAGTTACTGATTGGTGTCTGAAGGAGATTGTGAAATGGAGCCCCAACTGTAGCCAAAAATGTCTAAAAACTTAAAATATGCTACGCAATTTTGGAGAGTCTTCTGGGATACCTGAAGGAATTCAGAGATGTGTTCTCAGAAAAAGAGGCAGAGATACTTCCTTCTACTTCCCCAGCATCCAAATTATTTGTGCCTGTATACCTAAGATTGCTGGTGTAACAGGAATTTCATGATTCCATTTTTAGTGGCCATCCTGGGGTTACTGCCACAAGGAAAGCCATCGCTAGACTTTTTCGGTGGCCATCCATGCATTATGATTAGAGTTGAGCGATACCGTCCGATACTTCAAAGTATCGTATCGGATGGTATCGGCCGATCTTTAAAAAAAGTATCGGTATCGCCGATTCCGATACCGGAAGTCCCATTCAAGTCTATGGGACTTCCGGTATCGGAATAAGAAAAACCCTTTCCTGCCCTTGTACAGCCTCTCTGGGGTCTGTACGGGCCTTTCGGGGGGCTGTGCCGGCCTGCCAGGGGGTCTGTGCAGGCTCCGGTGGTCTGTGCCGGCCTGCCGGTGGTCTGTGCAGGCTCCGGGGGGCTGTGCCGGCCTGCCGGGGGGCTGTGCCGGCCTGCCAGGGGGCTGTGCAGGCTCCGGTGGTCTGTGCCGGCCTGCCGGTGGTCTGTGCAGGCTCCGGGGGGCTGTGCCGGCCTGCCGGGGGGCTGTGCCGGCCTGCCGGGGGGCTGTGCAGGCTCCGGGGGTCTGTGCAGGCATCATCCGATGGGACTACAAGTCCCATCGGGCGATGCCTGCTACCATGACAGTGATTGACACATTAGCCAATGATGGGACAGTAGTAGTCCCATCATCCGGCTAATGTGTTAAATGTAAAAAAAAAAAAAAAAAAAAAAAAAAAAATTACATGCTACATACATACAACATATATACTACATGCATGCTACATACATACTACATGCTACATACATACTACATATATACTACATGCATGCTACATACTACATGCTACATACATACTACATATATACTACATGCATGCTACATACATACTACATGCATGCTACATACATACTACATGCTACATACATACTACATATATACTACATGCATGCTACATACATACTACATGCTACATACATACTACATATATACTACATGCATGCTACATACTACATGCTACATACATACTACATATATACTACATGCATGCTACATACATACTACATACATACTACATACATACTACATGCTACATACATACTACATATATACTACATGCATGCTACATACATGCATGCTACATACATACTACATATATACTACATGCATGCTACATACATACTACATGCATGCTACATACATACTACATGCTACATACATACCACATATATACTACATACATACAATACATTCATACAATACATACATAGACATACAGTACATATAACATAGAGTAACATACTTACCAATACTTGTCACATTGTTCCCCGAAGCCAGTGTCTTTTCCGGGATAAATATTAACATAACAAACCACAAAAATACTCACCCACGATCCGAAGCAGTCCACGAGTGTGTCCCACGACGATCTTGGGTAGAGAACGGCAGCATCAGATGATGCTGCCGTTCTCTACGGGCTGCAGGAATCCAATGACGGAAGGTAGGTATCCTTCCGCACTGTATTCCTCCGCCACTTAAAAAAAAAAAGTCCCTAGTCTCACTTTATGCCATTGCTGTGTGGGAATTTCCCACACAGCAATGGCATAAAGTGAGACTAGGGACTTTTTTTTTTTAAGTGGCGGAGGAATACAGTGTGGAAGGATACCTACCTTCCGTCATTGGATTCCTGCAGCCCGTAGAGAACGGCAGCATCATCTGATGCTGCCGTTCTCTACCCAAGATCGTCGTGGGACACACTCGTGGACTGCTTCGGATCGTGGGTGAGTATTTTTGTGGTTTGTTATGTTAATATTTATCCCGGAAAAGACACTGGCTTCGGGGAACAATGTGACAAGTATTGGTAAGTATGTTACTCTATGTTATATGTACTGTATGTCTATGTATGTATTGTATGAATGTATTGTATGTATGTAGTATATATGTGGTATGTATGTAGCATGTAGTATGTATGTAGCATGCATGTAGTATGTATGTAGCATGCATGTAGTATGTATGTAGCATGCATGTAGTATGTATGTAGCATGCATGTAGTATGTATGTAGCATGCATGTAGCATGTATGTAGTATGTATGTAGTATGTATGTAGCATGCAGTATGTATGTAGCATGTATGTAGTATGTAGTATATATGTAGCATGTATGTAGCATGTAGTATGTATGTATGTAGCATGTAGTATGTATGTAGCATGCATGTAGTATGTATGTAGTATGTATGTAGTATGTATGTAGCATGCAGTATGTATGTAGTATGTAGTATATATGTAGCATGTAGTATGTATGTATGTAGCATGTAGTATATATGTAGTATGTATGTAGCATGCATGTAGTATGTATGTAGCATGCATGTAGTATGTATGTAGCATGCATGTAGTATGTATGTAGTATGTATGTAGCATGCAGTATGTATGTAGCATGTATGTAGTATATATGTAGTATGTATGTAGCATGTAGTATGTATGTATGTAGCATGTAGTATATATGTAGTATGTATGTAGCATGCATGTAGTATGTATGTAGTATGTATGTAGTATGTATGTAGCATGCAGTATGTATGTAGTATGTATGTAGTATGTATGTAGCATGCATGTAGTTTTTTTTTTTTTTTTTTTTTAACATTTAACACATTAGCCGGATGATGGGACTACTACTGTCCCATCATTGGCTAATGTGTCAATCACTGTCATGGTAGCAGGCATCGCCCGATGGGACTTGTAGTCCCATCGGACGATGCTTGCACAGACCCCCGGACATCAGCACAGCCCCCCCGGCAGGCCGGCACAGCCCCCCGGCAGGCCGGTACAGACCCCCACAGGGTGCACAGACCACCGGTAGGCCGGCACAGCCCCCTGGCAGGCCGGTACAGACCCCGGGCAGTCCACACAGCCCCCCGGCAGGCCGGCACAGCCCCCCGGCAGGCCGGCAGAGACCCCCGGAAGGCCCGAAATGACGGCGCATCATGATGCGCACACACCGCGCATCATGATGACGTCAGGCCGTCAATCAACTGAACTTCCGATTCCGATGCCGAATTCCGATATTGAAAAAATATCGGAAGTCGGTATCGGAATTCCGATACAGCAAGTATCGGCCGATACCCGATACTTGCGGTATCGGAATGCTCAACACTAATTATGATAGTAAAGATTTTGTATCTGCTTATGAAGTCTGCGCATATGCCAAAGTCACTCATAGCTGGCCAGCAGGGGAATTGGCTCCATTGCCTATTCAAGAAAGACCATGAACTCATTTGTCCATGGATTTCATTACTGGTTTGCCTCTGTCTGATGGGAAGACTGCTATTTGGGTGGTAGTTGATCAATTCAGTAAACAAGCTCATTTTGTTCCTTTGTCAAGATTACCTAATGCAGAGACACTCTTCAGGTTGTTCATCTCTCATATTGTAAAATAACATGGGATCCCTCTTAAAACAAGAGGGTATTATAGGGAGAAAAATGGGAAGTGCAAGCTTCTAACTGTAGCAATTACTTTCCAAAGGTATATACTCAGTGTGAATACACTCATGTATTTGGTGTCTTGAGATACTGCATGTAGATCCAATCCCTGGATCACTCCATTCCTCTTTCCATTCAGTTTGCTGCAAATATTTGAGAACTAGTGAGCGCGATGGACAGTGCTTTTATAGGCTAATACTTAGTGAATGTTTTCCCAGCATGCTTGACATTATACCTGAGGAAGACTCTAAGAAGTCAAAACCGTTTGTGTTCTAGTTTGAACTAAAAATAAAAATCATCCTTGAATCTGAATATCAAGTTCCATCATCATCCTTCAGGAGCGCATATTGCTGGAAAAAACATTCACTAAATGGGATCCCTCTTAATATTGTGTCTGATAGGGGAGTACAATTTGTGTCTAAATTTTGGAGAGCTTTTTGCAAAAAAATAGGGATTGACTTGTCATTTTCATCTGCTTATCACCCTGAAACCAATGGTCAGACTGAGAGGACAAATCAATCCTTGGAACAGATATTAAGACGCTTTGTGGCAGCATGACAGGAGGACTGGTCTTCGTTTTTACCTCTCGCTGAGTTTGCTTTCAAGAGTTGAGTAAATCAATCTACCAGAACCTCACCATTCTTTTGTAATTACAGTGGGTACGGAAAGCATTCATACCCCTTTAAATTTTTCACTCTTTGTTTCATTGCATCCATTTGGTAAATTCAAAAAAGTTCATTTTTTTCTCATTAATGTACACTGCACCCATCTTGACTGAAAAAAAACAGAAATGTAGAAATTTTTGCAAATTTATTAAAAAAGACAAACTGAAATATCACAAGGTCATAAGTATTCAGACCCTTTGCTCAGACACTCATATTAAAGTCACATGCTGTACATTTCCTTGTGATCCTCCTTAAAGAGAAAAAATGAACTTTTTTGAATTTACCAAATGGCTGCAATGAAACAAAGAGTGAAATATTTAAAGGGGTCTGAATACTTTCCATACTCACTGTATGGTTTTCATCCCCATTTTGGCGAATTTTCTAGGATTAGTTCAGAGTGCCCAGGGGTGCAGTTCGCCGTGCAGAGACTTGGGGATGTCTGGAGGGAGGCTCAAAAGAATACTGGGACTGCCCAGATTCACCAAAAATGAAAAGCCGATAGAAGACGGTCGGTGGGTCCTGCTTTTAAGACTGGGGATAAGGTTTGGTTGTTGTCTAGGAACATTAAACTTGAAGTGCCATCGGCGAAGTTGGGTCCAAAGTTTATTGGTCCATATGAGATCCTAGAGTTGATCAATCTTGTGGCATTTAGGTTAAAGTTTCCCCCATCACTTCGCTTCCCTAACATATTCCATAAATCCCTATTAAAGGAGTATGTCCTTTCTGCATTGTCTGCCTGATCACCGCCTCCTCCGATTTCAGTAGACGGTGGCCCGAAATATGAGGTTCAGACGGTTTTGGATTCTCAGAGGGTTCATAATTCCCTCTAGTACATCATCCAGTGGAGGGGATATGGACCAGAGGAGAGATTCTGGGTCCCTGCTCGAGATGTGAAGGCCAATCGGTTAGTAGGGGCCTTTTCAAAACAGTACAGTACACCTGTTTTGTCTTCCTAATTTAAGGAATAATTTTTTTTGAAGAAAAAGCTTTAATTTTATTCCTTTAGCAAAGTGCAAAGCACTTTATATCCCCCAAAACATGGATAGTATTGCACTTAGCCATAGCAATTCATGCATCTGCTCCAAAAGTTATATTTTTGGTCCATTTATACAATTTAGGTAGTCTAAAAAGTCTAACACTGGGTTGTGTTTTTAAATACACTTGTGACACTGAGACACTTTTCACGAGCAACCAGTGAGGCATGGGAGTCAAGGAATCCAAGGTCAAATGCCAGGAGAGTACTTCAGAAACAAAAAGATAATACAGATTTACAGTCAGAGGCAAAGACAGGGGTATGCAATTTAGATCAGAGTGCATCCATGGCAATGGGGTAATAGAAATGAGTAGTCAAAAAGACAAATCCAAGATCCAGCAACAAAAATCAGAATGTCAGAATACAGAGCATAGCCAATACAGTATAATATACCCCATAGTCCTCTGTATAATATAATGCACCCCTCGTAGTCCACTGTATAGTATAATGCACCCCCATAATCCTCTGTATAGTAAAATGTACCCCATAGTCCTCTGTATAGTATAATGCACTCCCCATAGTCCTCTTTATAGTATAATTCACTCCTCATAGTCCTCTGTATGGTATAAATCACTCAATAGTACTCTGTTTTGTATAATGCACCCCATAGTCATCCATACAGCATAATGCACCACATAGTCCATACAGCATAATGCACCCGATAGTCCATACAGTATAATAAACTCAATTGTTCATACAGTATATTGCACTCCATAGTCCAGACAATATAATGCACCCCATAGTCCACACAGCATAATGCCCCCCATAGTCTTCCATACAGTATAATACACCCAATAGTATTCTGTATAGTATAATGCACCCCTCGTAGTCCTTTGTATAGTATAATGCACCCCCATAGTCCTCTGTATAATAAAATGCACCACATAGTCCTCTGTATAGCATAATGCACTCACCATAGTCCTCTTTATAGTATAATGCACTCCTCATAGTCCTCTGTATGGTATAAATCACTCAATAGTCCTCTGTTTAGTATAATGCACCCCATAGTCCTCCATACAGCATAATGCATCGTATAGTCCATACAGTGTAATGAACTCAATTGTTCATACAGCATAATGCACTCCATAGTCTTTCATACAATATAATACACCCAATAGTACTCTGTATAGTATAATGCACCCCTCATAGTCCTCTGTATAGTATAATGCACCCCCATAGTCCTCTGTATAATAAAATGCACCCCATATTCATCAGTATAGTATAATGCACCCCCATAGTCCTCTTTATAGTATATTGCAATCCTCATAGTCCTCTGTATAGTATAAATCACTCAATAGTCCTTTGTTTAGTACAATGCACCCCATAGTCCATACAGCATAATGCACCCCATAGTCCATACAGTGTAATGAACGCTATTGTCCATATAGCATAATGCACCACATAGTGCAAACAGTATGATTAATCCCATAGTCCATCCAGCATAATGCACCCCTTAGTCCTTGGTATAGAATACTGCACTTGCTAGTCCTCTATACGATATTCCAGCCACCACAATGTTCTAAAAAATACAATACTCACCTTTCCTCCTCATTCCTCAGCTGCTCTGTTTTCTTTTGCGAGAATCTCTGAATATCAGTGTCGGGCACTATGTAAAGATAAAACATCAGATGCCGAGTAAGAATGATGGCGTCCATCATGGCTTTCAGTTGTAGAGACATCTAGGATCCCAACACAATTGAAGTTGCGATGATGGAGTGGGTCCGGTGCAGGCAATGGTACCCTCTGCCCCCCTGATAACTATGGTACTGCTTACAATGGCCCCTTTTATTTAAAATAAATTTTGGGGCAGATTCTCATGCAGATCAGTGTCCAGCCCATAGTCCAGAAAAGCCTATTTATATATAAAAAAAACATGGATTTCTCTGGAGTATGGTATCATATTGCAGTTATCAAGGTCTCATTTTATTCAAATTTCTAGGACCTTCATTCCCATATATATGGCTTAAAGATAGGTTGATCCTTCTGAAAAATTCCCTTTAAATCTGAAGAGCGCAATTTTTTTTTACAGTAGGTTGTAAGGTGGACTGGCATCAATTTTGGTGAACTTGAACATGTGGAAGTACGATTTCAATATAATTGGATGACTGAATACATGTTTTTTAACTCCTTTCTGAGATTGGGCATAATAGTATGCTGATGCTGGACTCCCCCTGTTTGGTGTGCACTCCGGCGCTAAACCCCCACCTTTCTGGGCATATGACAGCTGATCTATATATCACAATTCCACACGTGACTGTTAACTAGTTAAACGCCGCTGTCAATCTATGAAATCTCATTTACTTTGCGCTTACTAATCTCGGCCATTGAGGACCCAGTCACATGATCATGGGTCATCGTTGGGTCGGCCTAACAATTAGACGTCTCCAGCAGACCTCTGTGGTTGTCATTGCCAGATTTCTATGAGCGTCATTCTGTGGTCAGTGCTCATAGCAAGTGAGCATTTCTGCTGCACACAGGTGATCTGATTATTGTCTGTGTGAAGCAGAGGCGATCAAAGTATTGCAGCTTCTAGTTTTCCATGGAGACTATTGAAGCATACAAAAAGTTAAAAAAAAGTTTTTAAAAATATAAAAAATATAAAAATATTGAAGTTCAAATCACCCCCTTTCACCTCATTCAAAATAAAACAATAAGAAAAATAAAATACACATATTTGATATCGCCGAGTTCGGAATCGCCCGATCTTTCAATATAAAAAAGAATTAGCCTGATCGTTAAACGTCGTAATGAGAAAAAATTCAAAATGTCAGAATTACATTTTTTGGTCGCCACTACTGTCATGGGGTTTCCGCGACAGTGTGGAGCCAGAAAACCACAGTGTTTGATTTCTCCTACTCTGGCGCTTGGAAGAAGCACGTCTCCTTAATTTTAAATGTGTTTATTTCTTCTTTTAGAGCAAGAGTTAATCAGCCATGTTAGTAATCCCTGTGTTTACAGTGGAGCTCGGTTATCCACTACTTTCCCCTTTATAACATGAGCTCTATTACAAATCCTTGTCAGAGCAAGCATTTGCTGCATGTCTATCAAAGGGAGAGGAGTTACATAGTTACATAGTTACAAAGTATTTAAGGTTGAATTGAGACTAAGTCCATCTAGTTCAACCCATATCCTAACATGTTGATCCAGAGAAAGGCAAAAACAACCATGCAGCAAACACTAAGCTCCGCATTGGGCAAAAAAAATTCCTTCCCGACTCCACATACGGCAAACAGAATAGTTCCCTGGATCAACGCCCTATCAAGTAATCTAGTATATATACCCTGTAACATTATACTTTTCAAGAAAGGCATCCAGTCCCTTCTTAAATTTTAGTAACAAATCAATTATTACAACATCATCCGGCTAAGAGATCCATAGTTTCACTGTTCTTACAGTAAAGAATCTGCATCTATGATTATGATTAAACCTTCTTTCCTCCAGACGTAGAGGATGCCCCCTTGTCCCCGTCACAGGTCTAAGAGTAAAAAGATCATTAGAAAGGTCTTTGTATTGTCCCCTCATATATTTATACATTGTAATAAGTTCACCCCTAAGCTTTGTTTTTACAAACTAAATAACCCCAAGTGTAAAATAACCTGACTTGATATTGCAGACCCCCCTAGTGCTCTAATAACCTTGTTCGCTCTTCTCTGCACCCGCTCCAGTTCAGCTATGTCTTTCTTATACACTGGAGACCAGAACTCTGCACAGTATTCTAAGTGTGGTCGCACTAGTGACTTGTATAGATAGGGATAAAATTGTGTGCTCTTGAGCATCTATGCCTCTCTTAATGCATCCCATTATTTTATTTACTTTTGCAGCAGCTGCCTGACAATGGCCACTAAATGTGAGTTTGTCATCCACCCATACACCAAGGTCTTTTTCATTGATGGTTTTGCCCAGTGTTTTAGAATTAAAGGGAATCTGTCACCCTTTTTTTGGACTATGAGCTGCTGGCATCAACATCAGGGGCTTATCTACAGCATTCTGTAATGCTGTAGATAAGCCCCGATGTAACCTGAAAGATAAGAAAAAAAGAGTTAGATTATTCTCACCCCGGCGTCAGGTCTGGTCCGATGTGTGTCGCCATCCAGTCTGGCGCCTCCCATCTTCACATGATGCCGTCCTCTTCTTCCCTTCCTGTCATGCTCTAGCACAGGCGCACTGCTCTGCCCTGTTGAGGGCAGAGCAGAGTCCCGGAATGCCCAGGTGCTGGGAGCCATGACAGGAAGGGAAGAAGAGGACAGCATCGTATGAAGATGGGAGGCGCCAGATGGCAACACCCATCAAACCAAGACCGGACCGCCCCACGGGTGAGTATAATATAACTCCTTTTTCTTCTCTTTCAGGTTACATCAGGGGCTTATCTACAGCATTACAGAATGCTGTAGATAAGCCCCTGATGTCGATGCTGGCAGCTCATAGTGCAAAAAAAGGGTGACAGATTCCCTTTAAGCACATAATTATACATCTTATTTCTTCTGCCCAAATGCATGACCTTACATTTATCATTTGCCATTTATCAGCCCAAGCTTCTAGTTTACATAAATCTTCCTGTAATATTAAATTGTCCTCCTCTGTATTGATTACCCTGCAGAGTTTAGTGTCATCTGCAAATATTGAAATTCTACTCACTATGCCCTCTACAAGGTCATTAATAAATATGTTAAAAAGAACACAAACCCCTGTGGTACGCCACTGCTAACCACGACCGAGTGTGGTCCATTAATAACCACCCTTTGTTTCCTATCCGAGCCAGCTCTTTACCCACTTACACATATTTTCCCCTATCCCCATTGTCCTCATTTTATGTATCAACCTATTATGTGGCAAAGCTTTTGAAAAGTCCATATACATCACATCCACTGTGTTTCCTTGGTCCATTCCGGTACATACCTCTCCATAGAAGCTCATCAGATTAGTCTGACAGGAACGGTCTCTCGGAAACACAGGTTGATATTGGGTCATGAGGTTATTCTTCTTCAGATACTCCAGTATAGCATAGCATCTCTTAGAAAACCCTCCATGATTTTCCACACAGTAGAGGCCTTAGCTTACTGGCCTACAATTTCCAAGTTCAGTTTTTGTCCCCTTTTTGAATATTGGTACCACATTTTCTATATGCCAGTCGTGTGGTACAGACCCTGTTATTATGGAATCTTTAAAGATTAAAATAATGGTCTATCAATGACTGTACTTAATTCCTGTAGTACTCAGGGATATTTACCACTCGGGCCCAGGGATTTGTCAACTTTAGTAATTTCTAGACGCCGCTATACTTTCTGCTGGGTTAACTAGGTGACATTTAATGGAGAATTTTTGTTATCACTGATCATGTTATCCATTATGGGATTTTCTTGTGTAAATTCTGTTGAAAAAAGTCATTAAGCAGATTGGCTTTTTCCTTATCCTCATCTACCATTTCACCCAGACTATTTTTAAGGGGGCCAACACTATCATTTTTTAGTTTCTTATTATTTATGTAGTTAAAAAGAAAATTTTGGGATTATTTTTACTTTTTCTGTCAACGAGTCTCTCTGTCTCAATCTTTGCTGCCTTGATTTGCTTTTTCAGAATTTATTTAATTTTCTGTATTTATTTAATGCCTCATCACTACTTACTTGCTTTAATTCTCTAAATGCTTTATTTTTCTCAATTATTGCGCCACTTAAAGCTCTATTTAATCATAGTGGTTTCCTCCTATTTCTAGCATGTTTATTCCCATGTGGTATATATTATGCACAGGTCCTATTCAGGATGGTAATAAACGTCTCCCATTTTCTTTGTGTATTTTTATGTCTCAGGATATCATCCCAGTTAATTGCACCAAGATCATCTCTCATCCGCTGGAAATTTGCCTTTCTGAAGTCTAGTGTCCTTGTAACCCCTCTACTACACATCTTATTAAAGGACACCTGAAAACTTATAATTTTGTGATCACTATTACCCAAGTAACCCCCAACCCTTATATTTGATATGCTGTCTGGCCTTTTGGTTATTATTAGGTCTAGCAGTGCCCCCCTCTTGCTGGGTCCTGATCTAGTTGTGAAAGGTAACCGTCTATCATAGTTTTCAAAAACCTATTACCTTTAATGGAACTGCAGGTTTTTGTTCTCCAATGTATTTCAGGGTAGTTGAAGTCCCCCATAATAATGACTTCTCGTTGAGTCGCTGCTTCATATATTTGCATTACGAGGATATTCTCTGTTGCTTCCATTATTTTTGGAGACTTATAACAAAACTCTATCAATAATTTATTATTTTTTCCCCCTCCCCTTATCTCCACCCACAGCGGCTCTACATTTTCATTAGATTCACATATATTATCACGCAGGATGGGTTTTAAGGATGATCTTATATATAAACACACACCTCCCCCTCGCTTATTTGTACGGTCATTTCTGAACAGACTATAGCCCTGTAAATTAACCGCCCAGTCATGGCTCTCGCCCAGCCATGTCTCAGATATTCCCACTATGTCATAATTATGTTGCAACAAAGTTATTTGTAATTCCTTCATTTTGTTGGTGAGGCTTCTAGCATTAGTATGCATGCACTTTATGCATCTCTCTGTACCTCTATACTTCTCTAAAATCTTAACTGTTCTAACCTCACCCCCCACGCCACCCCCAATTTCTTTATTTGTGCCCAGGTCTCTATCTGCACTACTTTCCCCTCCTATAAAGTGAATACCCTCCCCCAATCCCTAGTTTAAACACTCCTTCAACCTTCTAGCCATTTTCTCCCCAGCACAGCTTCACCTTCCCCATTGAGATGCAGCCCGTCCCTAGAGTAGAATCTGTAGCCAACTGAGAAGTCAGCCCAGTTCTCCACAAACCCAAACCCCTCCTTCCTACACCAATTCCTGAGCCACTTATTTATCTCCCTAATCTCCCATTGCCTCGCTGGCATGGCATGTGGTACAGGCAGTATTTCAGAGAAAACCACCTTGGAGGTCCGTGCTTTAAGCTTGCAGCCTAATTCCTTGAAATTATCTTTAAGGACCTAACACCTATCTCTAACTTTGTCATTTGTGCCAATGTGCACCATAACTGCTGTGTCCTCACCAGCCCCTCCCAGTAATCTGTCAACCCAATCAGCGATGTGTCAGCCTCGAGCACCAGGTAGGCAGCACACTGTTCGATGATACCTGTCTTTGTTACAGATTGCCCTATCTGTTCCCCTAATAATTGAGTCCCCCACTACCAGCACCTGTCTGGCCTGCCCTGTTCTACAATTTCCTAATTCAGCTTTCAGAGGATATGCCTTGCTGCAGCAGTGCTACCCCTGTACTGACACCCCCCTCAGCTGCCAACTTAGCAAACTTTTTGGGGTGTGCCAAATCAGGACTAGCCTTCCTGGTGCTCTTCCCTTTACTCCACCTTCTGTCACCCTGCTAGCTGCCTCACTGTCCTGCAGCTCCATACTACCATCCTCCCCCACATCTATCCCATTGAGCATCTGCTCACTGAGCAACAGGCTCCTTTCCATATTGTCTATGGATCTCAGTGTTGCCAGCTGCACATTTAGATCCAGTACCAGGCCTTCCAAATGCACAATGTGCTCACATCTTGCACAGCAGTATGCACCCTTGACTGGATGGCATTGTCAATAATGGAGTACATTTTCTAATGGGGATTGCACTAGACAGAAATGTTAAGTAAAAAAAAAATACAAACAACAATTCAGTAATTCCTCCTTTGGAAACTCCCTGAATCCAAAGTCACTGAATCACAAGTCACACACTTTCCACCGTTCTCACTTACGCTCCAGTCACGCTCAGTTCACTCACACTTGCTAGGGCAGAAGATTTAAAGAGATTTTTTTTATTTTCCTCAGCTATCCACCCTGCAGCTCAATGCACTTCCAAAAGGAGTTCTTATGAGAAGGAGAGTTGGAGGTGTTATCTGTGACTGTTGTTTTGTTTCTATGTGTGGTAATTCCCTATCCTTCTCTATTTTATTCCCCTACCTCCACACCCTAGTGCATTCCACTGCAACCACTACCAGCACTTTCGGGCACTGTTGATCCTCCTACATCAACAACAACGGCTCCAGAACTGAATGCACAACAAACAAATTTGGCCCCAGCCACTATTTTAGCCATACATTGCCTACACTATGTATCGTCAATGGCAATAACTTCCTCCTTAGAATAAATCACCTCTACAGTAAGCCTGTCTGGTTCTCAGGTCTTTTCCACAACAGAACCATCATCCCTGATTCATTTGACCATTGCTTTGGTGTGGGAAGTAACCTAAACTCCTTGACCATCTTCCTGCCTATTTCCCACATCAAGATTTGCCCATATGGCTTCTACCACTGCCATTGCCGAAACAGACCACATTATAGGTATCCAGTGTACCATTGACAAAGTGAAATATTGGAATAGGAAGACAAAAAGTAAAATGTGTATTATATATATATTTATATTATTATTTTTGGGAGGTAGATATTTGTGGTTTAAAATTCTCCCACCTTTAAAGCACCACTCCAGCATTTTTTTTATTGCACCACTGGAATGGTGCTTTAAATGTTAGCACACTGCCCCCTGTCTTACACTCACCTGCCACCACCTTCTTTTCCAGCGTTGCTCCCATCGTTCTCCGGTGAAAAGTGACCTGCTGGTAGCTCCAGTGTTTCATGGAGCGTGCCGGAAGTCACTTTTCAATACATCGCTATGGATGTTTTGGACTGGCCCAAAAGAGAACAAGAGAATCCTCCGGTGGCCACTGTGCAAGAGGGATCCACCACCATCGTATGTGAACAATACTTGACACACAATATTCTTGAATCACAATGTACAAAGGCAGCATCTTATTTATTTAACAACCTACCCTGTTCATTGTCATAAATTTGTGATTGATGATTGTGTCACATGTACATGTTGTTAAAAAGTGGGACCCTGGAGTAATTTACTAGTGGACCCCTGGTCTTCTAGTCCAAAACTGTCTCTATGAGAACCTCATTATGTCTCTCATAGACTTGCATTGAGCTGTTGTGATGTGACTCTTGACCTCCTGCCAGTCAGAAGCTGCACTCACAAGATGAAGACGCATGACCGTTGAGGCACTGTATTTGTAAAAGGTGGAGCCGCCGGAAGGTGAGAATATGAATGGAGGCAGGGAGCTTACATTTAAAATGACACTCCAGGATTCTTTCCCTATCCTGTTTGCTCTGTGCTTCCATCTTTTACCCATTGCAAGATAAAATGGCATTCACTGGCAGGTCCCTATTTTTTATATTGGCGGATTGGCTGGCCTAGGCCAAGTGTGGGTTAGATTGTTGAAGGGTATAATAGAGAAGCCACCACAGCTAGGCCTGACATTAATATTGGAAAATGGCAATGGGCATGCTTTATTTTACAAGCCTTGCAAATAGAGTTTCAAATTGATCGAATTCATGTGGAACCACAAATATCAGAAAATTTTAGATAAATTTGATATGCACATCTCTACACATGTGTAATTCAGTAGATAATAAACTGCTTAAGTCAGTGAATAATTGGAGTTATCCCTTTCTGGTAGGATATGCAATAACTCCAGCCAATACAAGACCCTTCAGGGCAGTAATACAATTCAAAGAAAGAGAATCTTGATCTGGAATCTCATAAAAAATAGGTAGACGGCAAGGAAGAAATGCACTAGCAAAAAAAGTAATTTGGTTAGTAAATAAAACAACATTCCAATATCAACTGTATCTATTACTTTAGGAAATAAAGGTCATCCTTTAAAACGAATTACTAAACTTTGCCATTGACTGTAAATCCTATTTCTGAGACCATTATGAAATGTGAACAAACTGGAATTAAGAAGGATAAATCAAGGTCACACAGGTCAACATTTACCTTAAAATCAGGGAACATGTTGATATAGTTAAAAGCCTGTAAGAGAAATTAACACTGACTGAAATGTAAGTTCAGAGCAATACTAGTTAATACACATAGAGTATTATAAACTGTTTAAGCCCTTGATGATGCACATTTTTGTCCTAGGTCAACAAAGAATGTGTGAAATAATCTCAGGAACTGTGACTGCTCTATGCCAGTGGCTTTTCTGATCACTGTAGTTTAATTACTTAAATTCTGCTGTAAATTCTGATAGAGACTGCTCATGACGTGATCACAGTGACCCAATAATATACCATGGAGCCCGGACCTGAAGGAAGTCTCTGTAACTGCCATTTTGGCCATTCTGTGAGATTCAGCCATAGGAATAGCTCCATAGGTGAATCGTAATTTCCCTATATTCTTCAATATTACATTATTATAGTTATGTAGTATAAAAGATCAAATAATCGCAGTTTCAAGCTCCCTAACTAGAATAAAAAATAACATAAAAATAAAAATACAAATGGAGATTCAGTGGCGCTTGTGTATGAGTGTAATTCCAGCAGCAAACACTAAGACACCTGTCACAAGGGTGTCAAAGAAATAAGGTAAAATAACTCATAATATTAGTGTGCGCTTGGAACACTCTTAAAGAAGAGGGAAATCTAAATTAGGTGGTTATAGAAAAAAAAAACCTTCTTATAAGGGCTCTTTATGTAGCTGGATAATAGCAAGAAAATAGCAATTAGAAATAGACAATTGTAAGACCTCAGAAGAAGTGCTTAAGGGAAAAAAATATATATAAATATATATAAAGATGCTGGTGGCAATCTATGTTCCAACCTGAATGATCATTAAAAACTAAAAAGGCATGAGTGAGGGTAAAAACCTAAAATCACTGAACAGGTTATATACTGCAGGGTACTTCTCCCTGATAGCAGCTTAAAAAAAAAAAAAAAAGTCAAAGTCAAATTGCAGCCTGTGAACGGCTGTGCAGAGTAGCCGCAATAGTAAATGCACAAATCAGAGAGCGGTACTTGTAAAGATAATGGCATTCGAAGTCCTCACTCCAGTAAGTGGTGCAGGTTAAAATAGCGCTTTTTGCTCCAGCGCTTGGAAAAAGAGGGGGGTTTGAACACAGGGGTATAGACGAGTTACAGGGGCTGCCCCGGCCGGTGGCAGCCTCCTGTCAGTGTACCTCCAGCTGTGGAGCAGACGTGAGCGGCCTCTCGTGCTCCCAGCATCTGTGAGCTGCTCCAGGTATACAGGAGCTTCGTGATGTGAGTCAACACATGACCACGTCGGTTTCACTTGCTAGTGGTTGCGGCGGGGACCAATGGACTTTCCAACATGATTCAAAGACTAACTGTCTTCTTCCTCAGGGATGGTCCCCCCCCACCACAGGAGGATTATTTAAGCAGTCCTGCCGCTTATGCAAGTTTAACCCAATTAACTTAATAGAAGCCAAAAAGTTCGATTTCACTATTTAACCCCTTCGGTATTAGAGTGTCCAATGCAAATATCCAGCGGCTCTCAGCGCGCGACATTAGCTTTATATGGTTGCCTTTGCGCACTTGTGGCTTAACATGTTCAATTCCTGTGAAGATAAGGTTATTCACAGAGCCTCCATGACATTCTGCAAAATATTTAGAGAGGGTATGACCCATAAATGTTTTCTTTATATTTCTTATATGTTCCTTAATCCTTATCTGCAGGGATCTTTTCGTGCGCCCTACATATACCTTCTGGCATGGACATTTGATGGTATATATGACACTCTCCGTTTTACAAGTAATAAAATCTGATATTTCCAATTTATTAGAATTATTGCTCCCCATAGCCCATTGTTGTTTAGGGCTCATAGTTTGTTGGCAAGCCCTGCATTTTTTGCAGGGAAAAAACCTTTTAAATTGCCTATAAAAGATGGAGTAGGTGCATTAATATGGTTATTTAATACAGTGGGGGCAATCATTCTACCAATATTACGGACTTTTCTGTAAACGAACTTTGGACCTGGTGGAATTGAGGATCCTATAATTTTATCCTTTTTCAAAATGTCCCAATGTTTTTTGACAATTCTAGTCAAAATATGACAGTTTGAGTTGTATTTGGTTATAATAGGGATAAAATCCTCAAAGGGAGTATTTTTCTTATTAGTATTGTTTATCCTTCTCAGAGTAGCACTAGGTTTATTTCTGGCTGTTATATTTGCTTCCTCCAGAAGTGAGTTGTTGTAGCCTTTCTCCAGAAATTGATGAGTTAGCGCAGATGCTTTGGAATCATAATCCTGAATTTTAGAGCAATTCCTGCGAATTCTGATGTACTGACTCTTAGTCACATTTAATAGCCAATTAGGTAAATGGCAGCTGTCTATTGTGATGTAGCTGTTTGCATCTGTAGGCTTATGGAAGACACGGGTTTGAATGGAGTTATCCTCAATAAAAATATTTAGATCTAAAAAATTAATACTGCTGGTACTGGTGGTAGAGGTAAAGTTTAAAAAATATTCATTTTTATTAATATCCGCTAAAAACAACTCTAATGATTCTCGGCCACCAGACCAAATAAAAACAAAGTCATCAATGAAACGTTTCCAAAGTACCAGGCCCGACCGTAGCTCCCCGGAAGGGTAAATTGTGTCCTCCTGTCGGAAAATGGGAGGAGGACACAAAAATGAATATTTTTTAAACTTTACCTCTACCACCAGTACCAGCAGTATTAATTTTTTAGATTTAAATATTTTTATTGAGGATAATTCCGTTCAAACCCATGTCTTCCATAAGCCTACAGATGCAAACAGCTACATCCCAATAGACAGCTGCCATTTACCTAATTGGCTATTAAATGTACCTAAGTGACTCTTAGGTACATTTAATAGCCAATTAGGTAAATGGCAGCTGTCTATTGGGATGTAGCTGTTTGCATCAGAATTCTGTTTGCATCAGAATTCGCATCAGAATTTGCATCAGAATTCGCAGGAATTGCTCTAAAATTCAGGATTATGATTCCGAAGCATCTGCGCTAACTCATCAATTTCTGGAGAAAGGCTACAACAACTCACTTCTGGAGGAAGCAAATATAACAGCCAGAAATAAACCTAGTGCTACTCTCCGAAGGATAAACAATACTAATTAGAAAAATACTCCCTTTGAGGATTTTATCCCTATTATAACCGAATACAGCTCAAGCTGTCATATTTTGACTAGAATTGTCAAAAAACATTGGGCCATTTTGAAAGAGGATAAAATTATAGGATCCTCAATTCCACCAGGTCCAAAGTTCGTTTACAGAAAAGCCCGTAATATTGGTAGTATGATTGCCCCCACTTTATTAAAGAACCATATTAATGCACCTACTCCATCTTTTATAGGCAATTTAAAAGGTTTTTTTCCCTGCAAAAAATGCAGGGCTTGCCAACAAACTATGAGCCCTAAACAATGGGCTATGGGGAGCAATAATTCTAATAAATTGGAAATATCAGATTTTATTACTTGTAAAACAGAGAGTGTCATATATATACCATCAAATGTCCATGCCAGAAGGTATATGTAGGACGCATGAAAAGATCCCACGCAGATAAGGATTAAGGAACATAAGAAATATAAAGAAAAAATTTCTGGGTCATCCCCTCTCTAAACATTTTGCAGAATATCATGGAGGCTCTATGAATAACCTTATCTTCACAGGAATTGAACATGTTAAGCCACAAGTGCGCAAAGGCAACCATATAAAGCAAATGTCGCGCACTGAGAGTCGCTGGATATTTGCAATGGACACACTAATACCAAAGGGGTTAAATAGTGAAATCGAACTTTTTGGCTTCTATTAAGTTAATTGGGTTAAACTTGCTTAAGCGGCAGGACTGCTTAAATAATCCTCATGTGGTGGGGGGGACCATCCCTGAGGAAGAAGACAGTTAGTCTTTGAAACATGTTGGAAAGTCCATTGGTCCCCGCCGCAACCACCAGCAAGTGAAACCGACGTGGTCATCTGCTGACTCACATCACGAAGGTCCTGTATACCTAGAGCAGCTCACAGACGCCGGGAACACGAGACGCCGGGAGCACGAGAGGTCGCTCACGTCTGCTCCACAGCTGGAGGTACATTGACAGGAGGCTGCCACCGGCCGGGGCAGCCCCTGTAACTCATCTATACCCCTGTGTACAAACCCCCCCCTCTTTTTCCAAGCGCTGGAGCAAAAAGCGCTATTTTAACCTGCACTGTTTACTGGAGTGAGGACTTTGCATCGCATTATCTTTACAGGTACCGCTCTCTGACTTGTGCATTTACTATTGCGGCTACTCTGCACAGCCATTCACAGGCTGCAATTTGACTTTGACTTTTTTTTTTTTTTTAAGCTGCTATCAGGGAGAAGAACCCTGCAGTATATAACCTGTTCAGTGATTTCAGGTTTTTACCCTCACTCATGCCTTATTAGTTTTTAATGATTGTTCAGGTTGGAACTAAGATTGCCACCAGCATCTATATATATATATATATATATATATTGTCCCTTAAGCACTTCTTCTGAGGTCTTACAATTGTCTATTTCTAATTGCTATTTTCTCGCTATTATCCAGCTACATAAAGAGCGCTTATAAGAAGGTTTTTTTTTCTATAACCACCTAATTTAGATTTCCCTCTTCTTTAAGAGTGTTCCAAGCGCACACTAATATTATGAGTTATAAAAATAAAAATGTTTTTAAAAGTATGTAAATATAACAAAACATAAAATGTAAAAATTTGAATCCATATCTTTTCTCCCAATAAAAAGAAAGACGGTAAAAAATTATAATCATGTCCCAAAAATTCAGTACCTCAAAATATAAAATTATTGAAAAGTACTTTAAAATACACTTAGAATAAAAAAAATATGCCAGGATGCAACTTTTTGTTCATTGCACTCCCCCCCAAAAAAATACAATCAAAATTTCATATGCACAACAAATTTGTATCAATATAGACATCAGCACAGCATGCAAAAATAACTTTTCATCCACATCCATGGATGGAAAATTAAAAATTCTTAGGAGCTCAGAAGTGGCAACACAAGGTTTATTTATGCATTTCAGAATATTTTTTCATCACTAAAAAAACTGAAAAAAATAATAAGCTTGGCATTGTAAAAATCATACTAAATTGGAAGATGATGCTACCAGGTCATTTTTACCACATAATGTCTGCTATAAAAACAAAACCCAAAATGCACTGGTGGAAATGCATTTTTGTTTTAATAATTTCAATTTTCTTTCAATTTCTCATTAAATTTTAAGATAAAATTAATCATGTAATTCAAAACTACAACCTGTCCTGCAAAACCAAACCCTTAGGCCGGAGTCTCACTACAGCGAGATACGGCCGAGTCTCGCAGGTTAAAACCAAGCTCTGGCGCCGGCACTCCGGAGCGAAGCATGCAGCTGCACAGCAATACATGGAGCTTCATGCTCCGCTCCGGAGTGCCGGTGCCAGAGCTTGGTTTTAACCTGCGAGACTCGGCCGTATCTCGCTGTGTGTGATCCCGGTCTTAATTTGCTATATTGATGGCAAACTAAAACAGTAAAGCTAAGTTCACACTGGGCGTTTTTTCTTTGCAGCAAAACCTGTGCTTGGCAGGAATGAAGCTGTGGCAGAAACCCAGGTTTTGCTCTGTTTTTGGTGGCGTTTTTGGTGCTTTTTTCATACTTTTCTTTCATTCAATTCAATGGGTGAAAAAAAATACTAACAAAATGCTGAAAGAAGTGATAAAAAAAGCTGTGTGCATGAGATTTCTCAAATCTCATAGGCTTTGCTGATACTGTAAAAAGCATCTGAAAATTTGCATAAAATAACGGATTAAAAAATGGCAGCAAAAACTCCAAGTGTGAACTTAACCTTATTGATCTTGAGCCAGAGGAATTAAAAAACAGAAATGCAGAAGCAAAATATTCCTGGGACCTTAAGGATTTAAATCAGAATGCTCAATATCTGTCTATAATTGACTATAGAGTATTGATCGTTTTACTTTATCTATTGTACTTTAAATAATTGGCAATTGTGTTCTATTTTTTCTTATTTAGGTGGGAATTCCAAAACAGTTTAAATTTCTAAAATTTGGCCACCTTGTTACTAAGTCTATATATGTGACCATATTGATGGCAATAATATTTGCAACATTATTCTAGATTTTAAAAAAAGTGACCTAAGACTTCACTGAGACGTCAGATTTTGGACACATTTTTATGAGTGATTTTCATCCTAGTTTCATAAGAGTTTAGACTGAATTTGATCATCAGTTTTTTTAGTGCATGAAGACAAAAGTTTCTTCACCTACTCCTATGTGACAGTCCATGAAAATTGGACTGCACACAAATCAGACCACATGAATGGTGTATTTTTCAACGGTCCCATAGACTTGCATTGCTGATTTTTATTTAACACCAGGATCAAAATTGGACATGTCTCCATGATTTTGTGGTTCATTCTTTATTATAGGCACAAGTGCTGTCTTTGTATGTGAAAAATGCAGATAGCTCTAGTGCACAAAAACAAACATCTGAATGCGCCTTAAGAACACAAGAGTACAGCAGATAGATAGCATAGCTAGACCAAAATATAATACTAGGATATTACATATTGTATTACTAAATGTTTGTTACTTTATAGTTATTAAAAGAGGCAAATCAGTAGTAAAATGTGCACCCCTTCATTATCAGCTTCATGGTGTATATAGAGTAGAGTAAAAGAGAAAATGCGTGGCAAAATCAACCCTTCAAGGGAGCTTAAATCAAAATTTCTTCGCAACTTAAAGTTGTGCAAAAGAGTTGCATCTTTTTGCAGCCAGCTCTGCTGAAATTGGCCAAGCATGAACGGAGCTAAGCCCCACCAAATTAATTAATGAAAATGTACATCACTTTGTGGGGCATACATTTTGCCAGAAACGTACTCCAGTTCCTGACTAGAGTTACATTTCTGGTGGTGCTATACGTCAGTGGTAAGATGCCCTTTGTTATAAACTTATACTAAATTTCTATTAAGCCCAATGACGTTGGTCAGAAATGAAGACAAACATGGTATATCACAGTTCAAGATATGTGTGTATATATATATATATATATATATATATATATATTGTAGAGATATGAACTTCAGATGAGAGATGCAAACTGTGACTCTACAGATAAGCAGGCAAATAGGACAGTCTCAAAATGTGCAGATGTAGTAGTACAGACCGAGGGTGCGAGTACCAGTCCAGCAATGCAGGATCCAGGGCCCAGAGCCCAGGCCAGCTCCTAATGGAGGGCAGACCGTAGCAGAGGTGGGTGCAGAGTTGGTGTAAGCAACAGAGTCCTTCTATGGTACGTAGATCCGGAAACAAGCGGGGTATCCCGAAGAGTAGAAGAGGCAAGCAGGTTGCAAGTCCTTCCAGCTTGGCAGCAAGTAGAGTACAAGATACACAAGCAAGGTATAGTGTGCAGAGTTCCATTATATATGCAGCAGACAGGAAACAAGGAGTATCAGACAGGAAACAAGATGGCCCCCGTGAAACCAGCAACTCCATTTTGGATAAGGGCAGAATCAAACCAAACTAAGAGCAAGAGCAGACAAAACAGGTAATCAGTCCCAGTCCTAACACTCTTCTTAATCAATTAGATGCATCTCTCTAAAGCAGTAATGATAATTAGGACTAGGCATGCATAATGCCAGCCTTAATTAATCAGGCCCTGGGTCTTAATTTCTTTTAAGTACAAAGTATTCTTTTCCCTCTACCATATTGTACCATTAAAGGGAATCTGTCAGTAGGCACATTCCTCCTAAGTCATCCACATGGGCATGTAGATCATTGAAAGTTGAATAAAAGGTTACCCCGACATCTGAGATCTGATGACTTCTTTCTGAGATATCTACTTTTTTATATGTAAATGAGCTGTTCAAGACTATGGGCTGGATCCTGATCTGCATGAGAATCTGCCTACAGAGATTTTTGTACACGGTTCCCTTTAAATATATGGCATGGGCTTGAAAATAAGTATCGCTACCTTCTTTATGCATCAAACCAAATATACAAAATTGAGTATAATATAAAGGTTGATGCACATAATAAAAATTTGAAGGGTAATTTTCATTTCAGATGGCTATCCTAAATTTACCAATATGGATGTGAAAAGCTTTCACAACTCCTTCGACTAACAAAGTGGCCAGAAATATTGCAGGTGCGCTAAATTCATCCAGTGCAGTTAATTTATCACAGTTTACCAAATGCAGAATTTATAAAAAACATTAATGTCAACGTCTGTCTTCATATTGAATATACAAAATGTAATTTCTGAGACATAACTGTAAGAAAAATGCCAACGTTACTTGATTACCTGTAAGTAGAGTGCCTCTATTTTTAGGAAGTGAATTTCAGTTCAATTAACTTCATTCTGCCATGCTAAATTGTAAGACTATAATTTTCTTATCATTCCATTTCTAAATGAAATATGGCCAATCAATGTCATATTCATAACTTCTTTGTACTGGCAAGCTAGATAATACGAACAATCACCTGTCTGATTCTGCATGTCTGTGGCACATTATAAGTAATAAAATTAATTTTTTAAAATAAACCAATTAGCAATTGCAAGTGCTAGCATATATGGAAAAAATATGTAAATTACTAAGTTAGATTTGGGTGTTAAGATAGGAGATCTATGAAAATTCACTGCCCATCTGTGCTTCACCAGTGGACAAATTTGCTTTTGGAATAATCTATGTTGAAATTATTTGGATTTTTTTCTGCATTCCTGTGCAGTCTCTATTCTGTAGCACTGCCATTTTGATGTGCTGGAAAATTATGCACCCTTATGGCCACCTTAAATGACTTATTGACAGTTATCAACTATTAGTCATGATTATTAATCTATGAAATAGCATACCACAGAAGAATTGATGAAAATAAAAATGGATTGCTCCTTCTTTATTCAGAATCCATTAAAAGAGTATAAAATATGTAATCACCAGTGAGCAGTGAGACTATGGAACTCTCTGCCATATGTTGTTGTAATGAGTGATTCCCTACTAAAATTTAAGAAGGGACTGGATGTCTTTCTTGAAAAGTATAATATTACAGGGCACATACACTAGTTTCCTTAATATTGCGTTGATCCAGGGAGCTAGTCTGATTGCCGTATGTGGAGTCGGGAAGGAATTTTTTTCCCCAATGTGAAGCTTACTGTTTGCCACATGGGTTTTTTTTGCCTTCCTCTGGATCAACATGTTAGGATAGGATATGGGTTGAACTAGATGGACTTAAAGTCTCCCTTCAACCTTAATAACTATGTTACCATTGGTCATAGACTCGCACGTTTTGGTGTACACAGCTCCCTTAACCATAGTCTAACACATTGAACCATGAAAAACTATTTAAAACCAACACATCCAATGAGTTGAAGGAAGTTAATTCTCAGCACATCCGTCCTATCAAAATCCAATACTTTGTTGTCCACGTAGTTAAAATATTAAAAAGAGAAAGAAACCTCATGAGTTGTCACGTTTCTGGCACACTGCAGCGCCCTTCATGATAAGATATCAATCAATCAAATTGGTTCATGTTAGAATAATTTTTCGCTACAGTGGACCGACACACATTCTCAACGTGATCAGCTCCCAACTATTCCCCTTCCCCCTACCTCCTACGGCCATCCGATGATATTGAAGCATATATTAACCCCTTAATTGACAAAACATTAATATATACAGAAGGTGTACAAAATTTGTTAGGCAATTATGAATATATTTCAAAAAAGATAAAGACAGTTGTTAGGAGGTCCAACATTTAAAACATAGATCATGTCTAGATTTCATTCCATAAAGCAATCTAGAAGTTAACCCCTTTATGACATCTGATGTAATATTCTGTCCATGTGACCTGGGCCTCTCTGACAAGGTACGGAGTATTACGCCATCAAAATTGGTCGCACACACGGGGGGTGAACGGGTGAATGCTGCCGGGTCTCAGCTGATTTTGACAGTTGACATCTGGCACTAGGGGTGAGGAGTGGTCACAGAATACTCCTGGTACTTTAACCCCCAAAATGCTGCGATCGAACACAATTGCATCATTCCAGAAGCAGGCATAGGGCTGACAGCCCCTCTGCCTTTTTCGATCGGAGACCCCGTGGCGTAATGCTGAGTCCCGATCTTTGCCATCGTGACCCGACATCATTATGATGACATCTGGGTCACCAGACCTAGCAAACTTGCTGATCATGGACAGTGCATGCTCATCTGCATGCTATAGAAGTGATTAAGTAAAAAAGTAAAAAAATATATTAAATAATTGTAAAAAATGTTTTAAAAAAATCAAAAATAATTATAAAAAAGTAAGTATATATTCTATCACTAAATAGTTGAATGAAAAAAATCTGAATAAAAGTGCACATACTGTATTTGGTATCGCCATGTCCGCAATGACCCGATCTATAAAACTGTCCCACTAGTTAACCCCTTTAGTGAGCACAATAAAAAAATAAAAAACAAGGCAAAAAAATGATGCTTTATCATCATACCGCCAAACAAAAAATGCAATAACATGCGTCAAAAAGACGAATATAAATAAACATGATACTGCTGAAAAGATCAACTTGTCCTGCAAAAAACAAGCTGCAGTACACCTCCATCACTGGAAAAATAAAAAAGCTATAATTCTCAGAATAAAGCAAGGCAAAAATAATTATTTTTTCTATAAAATAGTTTTTATTATATAAAAGCGCCAAAACATAAAGAAATATAAATGAGGTATCGCTGTAATCATACTGACCATAAGAATAAAACTGCTTTATCAATTCTACCACACACGGAATGGTATAAACGCCCCCCAAAAGAAATTCATGAATTGGTGGTTTTTGTTCATTCTGTTTCCCAAAAATCAGAATAGAAAGAGATCAAAAAAGTCATGTGCCTGAAAATGGTACCAATAAAAAGGTCAACTTGTCGGGCAAAAAACAAGACGTCACATGACTCACATGTGGGCCAAAATATGGAAAAATTATAGCTCTCAAAATGTGGTGATGCAAAAACTTTTTTTTGCAATAAAAAGTGTCTTTTAGTTTGTGACAGCAGCCAAACATAAAAATCCGCTATAACGCCTCTTTCACACATCATGATATTTCCGGTACCAGAGATGTCAGGGTGCATAGGTGTAATACTTGCAGCACACGTGTGGCATGCATTTGCCGCATCAGTACGGATGGGCACCAGGGAAGGAACATTGCCGTTAGCGCTGTTCCCCAGCACCAGGTGCTGAACACGGCTCTCATCATTCTCCACTGCTCTGCCGGCGATCAGCACAAGCAGGGTAGAATGATGAGAGATACATTTAAGTGATAAAAGACAGCAGGTTGTGGCTGATGGGACTATTACACCCATCAGCCTACCCATGATGCTGCTAATAGCAGTGACAGCAGGAGCGGCTGATGAGGGTATTCATTAGTCGATGCCTGCGCTATAAATTAATAAATAAATGAAAAAAATGGTGTGGGTTCCCCTGTATTTTCTATAACCAACTAGGAAAAACTCACTGCTGGGAGCTGCAGCCCTCAGCTATCCATTTTTTACAACCATCCTTGCTAAAGCTCACAGCTGGGGATGGTATTCTCAGGCTGGTAAGGGCCATGGATATTGACCCCCCAACCTAAAAATAGCAGCCCACAGCTGCCCAGAAAAGGCACATCCATTAGATGCGCCAATTCTTGTGCTTTGCCCAGCTCTTCCCACTTGTCCTATAGCGGTGGCAAGTGGGGTTTATATTTGTTGAGTTGATGTCACCTTTGTATTGTCAGATGACTTCAAGTCCATGGTTTAGCAATGGAGAAGTAGTAATTGGGGGCGAAAAAAATCATTTTTGTGGAAAAAATATGCTTTCTTATTTTTACGGCTCTACGTTATTTATTTGTGTGAAGAATTTGGATTTCAAGGTGCTCACCACACATCTAGACAAGTTCCTTGGGGGGTCTAGTTTCCAAAATGGTGTCACTTGTGGGTGATTTCCACTGTTTAGGCACATCAGGTGCGCTCCAAAGGCGACATGGTGTCCGCTATCAATTCCAGCTAATTTTGCATTGAAAGAGTCAAAAGGCGCTCCTTTCATTCTGAGCTCTGCCATGTGTCCAAACAGTGGTTTACCCCCACACATGGGGTATCAGCATACTCAGAACAAATTGCACAACAACTGTTGGGGTTCAGTTTCTTCTATTACCCTTAGTAAAATAAAAAATTAAGGGCGAAAAAATTATTTTTGTGGAAAAAAATATGATTTTTTTAATTTTGCAGTTCTACATTATAAACTTCTGTGAAGCACTTGGAGGTTCAAAGTGCTCACCACACATCTAGGTAAGTTCCATGGGGTCTAGTTTACAAAATGGTGTCAATTGTGGGTGGTTTCCACTGTTTAGGCACATTAGGGGCTCTCCAAACATGACATGGCTTCCGATCTCAAATCCAGCCAATATTGCATTGAAAAGTCAAACAGCGTTCTTTCCCTTCCGAGCTCTGCCATGCTCCCAAACATGCATATATGGGGTATCAGTGTACTCAGGACAAATTGCACAACTTTTGGCATCCATTTTCTCCTGTTACCCTTGGTAAAATAAAAAAATTGGATCCGAAGTAAATTTTTTGTGAAAAATAAGTTAAATGTTCATTTTTTTAAAGATTCCAAAAATTCGTGTGAAGCACCTGATGGGCTAATAAATGTCTTGAATGTGGTTTTGAGCACCTTAATGGGTGCAGTTTTTAGGTTGGTGTCACTTTTGGGTATTTTCTATTATATAGACCCCTCAATGTAACTTCAAATGTGATGTGGTCCCTAAAAAAAACGGTGTTGTGAAAATGAGAAATCACTGCTTAAATTTTAACCCTTATAACTTCCTAACAAAAAAATTTTGGCTCCAAAATTGGGCTGATGTAAATTAGAGAAATGGGAAATGTCACTTATTATGTATTTTGTGTGATATATCTCTGTAATTTAAGGGCATGAAAATTCAAATTTGGAAAATTGATAAATTGATACATTTTCACCAAATTTTCATTTTTTTCACAAATAAATGCTTGCCATATCATAGAAAAGTTATGACTATCATGAACTACAATATGTCATGAAAAAATATTCTCAGAATCAGTGGGATCCATTGAAGCGTTCCAGAATTATTACCTCATAAAGGGACAGTGGTCAGAATTGTAAAAATTGGCCTGGTCATTAACATGCAAACCACCCTGGGGGGTAAAGGGGTTAAAGAGAAACTGATAATGCTGGAATACTGATTACATTGATGATATCATTGACAAAGAAGTCAATCTGTGCTGTTATTGTGTAATCAGCTTTTGAAGTTTTCTAGTAATTGGGTTTTTTCCTCCCTGTCTGTGATTCTCCAGCCCCATTGACTGCCTCCAGTCATTGAATGAATCATGGCTGTCATTCAAAGGCTGGAGGTAGGCAGATGGGCTGAAAATCACAGGAAGGAGAAGATGCAGTGCAATGTCCAGCCCATATGCAGTATGAGCCAAAATCTACGTAACAGGAAACTTCAAATGGTGATTAAATAAAAACCACAAAGCAGATTGTTTCACACAAGCTATCAATTTAATCTGTGAGGCAGCACCATTACAGCTATGTCTTTACATTACAAAATCATGCCGAGAGGTTCACTTTAAATGTAACATCTATAACATCTTCCTAATTAGCAGTTGTTTCTGCCAATCACCGTCTTTCACTGGACGTTCTATCTTCTCAATTTAAAAAAAATAAAATTTGTCATGTCACCATCCTGCATGTCTAAAAAATATTTCTACGCCCCTGAATAACAGGTATCATTTTTGATCATGTAATATAACTGTATTGCAACTATTTTTTTATGTTTCCTGATAGTACTTTCTACATAATAAACATTGCAGGCAGTATGTGTTGCTGTTAGGATTGCAGATCGCACTAAATATAAAATATAAGGAAGTGCGATCACAACCCGGGGTCCATGTGCAGAGATGGAAAACTGCTGCTAAGTAATGGTGAAGCACTAACTGAACACTGGTGGGTTAACCACTGACCCGGTGTGTACAGGAGTAAACTCTGTTACTTCACAGAGCCGCTGGCAAATACGCCGGAGCCTGTTATGCTCACAGAGCCCGGCAAGGAGAGCGCTAGTGTATGGACACAGGACTCTTCCCCAAGGACACAGGGTTAGAGTCCCTCTTGACTCACTAGCATGCGGCACCGCAACTGCGATGCCAGGTGAACAGAACTAAAGACAACCACTACTGGAGCATGCAGAGCAGCACTGATGGATGCCACTAACCAGCCTAGCTTAGAGATGGAAAGCGCACTATCTGCGCATGGCGCCGCTCTGACAGATGCCGCAGTATATAACGTGGTGCCTTGTGCTGAATGGCACATTCTGGCACTAGCATGTGTGAAGAGCTGGGAGCACTGCGGCGCTAGGCAGTGCCACAACTCAGCGCTGACTCTGACTCTACAAACTCTATCTCATGCACAACCAAGGGAGGGAGTCATACTGAGTCAGTCACCTGTCACAAGCATCCATCATCATACACACACTTAGCCATTAGAGTCTATATTAGCGCATGGCCAAGCGGCCATGCGAGCCTTTTATAGCAGCATCCTTCCTGGACCTTCCTCATAGTCCCATCCGAGCTGCTTGTGGACCTGAGCACGTGATCTCCAGCTTCCAATGAAAGGTTGCCCCACAGGCATGCTCAGTAGGCTGCAAAAAGGACTTCGCATCAGGAGGTGCTCACTGCTGACAAGTGCGGATTGCTAAAGCTGAACCAGAGGTGGCAGCAGCAACCAACCTGACAGCACTAGCTTGAGCAAGACTTTGGGATCGACGTCTTTGCTGAGCAGCCTCCTCTGCGGTCGGGACTGAATGGGAGACCGCAGAAGGCAAGGCTCGGGATTCCTCCTGTGCAGAGCTAGGAACCCGACGCCTAAAAGTTACACAGTGAACTTCATGGTGTGTATTGCAGTTAATAAAGCTGTTTATACTGTGAACCAATCCATGCCGCATCTGTTCTAGTTGCATGTCTGCAGATATTGCTTCTGCTGCCCTCACATTTATAGAAACAAGTCAGACTGGGCCACTTTTTTGGCATTTTAACTATAAGAAGGATAAAGAGAGATTAAATTGCTCCAAATGATTTACCTCTTCTTGAAACCATTTGACAACCATTAATAAGTCTTTGTTTCAAAGTAACATGCTGGAGGGGGATACTTGAAAACAATGGTGCTTAATGATAAAACAAAGAAATATTTCTATGTGTCCAAAAATCTGTAGAGACTGTGAAAGATAGACATGACTAATGTAGATGCATTCAAATATAAAACAAGATTAATGGCCACCTTAAAACTAAATAAACTAGATTTCTATGTATCAGTTAAATTAGATTTGTATGTATTAATATATTTTGCGGACTATAAGACTCAGCGGACCATAAAATGCACCCCAAATTTTCAGGAGGAAAATAGGATTACTTTTTCTTTAATGTGTCAAAAGTACATCTCATAACCTGAATTAAACTTACTGGAGGGGGGTAACGGGGGTGGAGCTGGGTCACAGGAGGCTGGGTTATTATCTGTACTAATATTGGTCAAGGGATACAAATTTCTTGATTTTAATGATAACTTAACACTTTCCTAGGTGAGAGAAAAAAAGTAATGACGGCTGAAAGGGTGTTCCTAATGTCTATTTCACACTCAAATTTTGCTCTTCTGCCACGCTTTGACTTTTTGTATTTTTTGCCATGTCCAGCAGAAAATTTTGTAATTTACTTCCGCAACTGGGCACTTCTGTATTGTCTTTCAGACTGTACCTTTGCAGTAATCCACTTTTAGTTTCTCTGAAAGACTGCCTTACTATTTGTTAAATTAGCTTCTTCTATTCTTCATTGTATTCAGCCACTTGGAGCTTAGCTACAGTACTACTATAATCATCATTACTTAATCTTTCTCTTGGTGTAGGTACTATTCACACTTGTTATTTATGTTCTGTTTGATTTATTGATATTTTGCTTGCTTTATGGACTAGCTTTCTGCTTGACATCCTCATTTTATTTGTTTTTATCATATTTGACTGTTTAAAGGGAACCAGGTTTCACCGATATAAGTTACAGTGACTGCCTTTCGGGGCTTATCTATAGCATTGTATAATGCTGTAGAAAAGCCCCCGATCCGACCTGCAAGAGAAGAAAAATAACTTTTATTATTCTCACCCGGGGGGGATTGGTCCCATGGGTGTTGCAGGTCCCGGTCCTGCACCTCCCATCTTCTTGTGATGCCACCCTCCTGCTTGCTTAACAGGCTCACCGGCATTGCTCTCTTGTGCAGGTGTACTTATCTGCCCTATTGAGGGCAGAGAAAATTCCTGCAGTGCGCAGGCATTGGGCCTCTCTGATCTTTCCCGGTGCCAGCACACTGGTTTTCTGCCACATATAGGGTATAATGATACAGACAAAGTGTGCACTCTGTGGATATGAGGTAGGTGCAAGCTGAACCTGGAACTAAGTCCAGACGGTCATCCAGTGAAGAGAAAACAGCTGCACTCTGGGAAGTTTTGATTTTCAATGCAAAAAATTTTTTTATTGAAGACACCACAGGGGAATAGTGCGTAGAGGTAACGTTTCAACCCTATGTCGGGTCTTTCTCAAACCTAACTGGAAGAGACACATACAAAAAAATATAGGGTATAGGCATGGTCAGGAGAAATTGCACAATACATTTTTTGGTCCAATATCTCTGTTACCCTTGTGGAAAAAAATTGGGGTTAAAAGTACATTTGTGCAGGTAAAATGTGATTTTGTTTTTTTTACAGCTCTATGTTATACAGCTCTAAGTTGTGAAGCACCTGGGGATTTAAAGTGCTCATGACGCATCTATAAGTTCCCTGAGGGGTCTATTTTCCAAAATGGGGTCACTTGTGGGGGGCTTCCATTGTTTAGGTTCATCAGGGGCTCTCAAAATGAGACAAGGCGTCAGCTCAATTCAAGCCGATTGTGCATTCAAAATGTCAAATGGCGCTCCTTCCCTTCCAAACCCTGCTGTGCGCCCAAATAGTAGCATTCCCCCACATTTGGGGGAATGTACAACAAATTTTAGTGTCCATTTTCTTCTGTTATGCTTGTGAATATAACAAATATGAAACTAAAGTAACATTTTTTGTGAGAAAACTTAAATGTTAATTTTTTTCCTTCCACATTGCTTTAGTTCCTGTGAAGGGCTCAAATTGTTAATAAACTTCTTGAATGCTGTTTTGTGGATTTTGAGGATTGCAGTGTTTAGAATGGTGTCACTTTGGGGTATTTTCTGTCATATAGTCCCTCAAAGTCATTTCAAATGTGATGTGGTTCCTAAAAAAATAGTTTAGCAAATTTTGTTGTAAAAATGAGAAATTGCTGATCAACTTTTAAAGCTTGCAACTTACTAACAAAAAATAATGTTTAAAAAATGATACATATGTAGTGTAGACATGTGGGAAATGTTATTTATTAACTATTTTGTGGCATAACTCTGATTTAAGGGCATCAAAATTAAAAGTTTGAAAACTGCAACATTTTCTACATTTTCTTCAAATTTCTGATATTTTCACAGATAAATGCAAGTTATATGGATTTTAGCACTTTCCTGAAGTATCATATGTCATAAAAGAAAAACCATCTCAGAATCCGTTGAAGTATTCCTGAGTTATAATCACATAAAGTGACACGTCAGATTTAAAAAAAAAATGTGGCCTGGTCATTAAGGTCAAAATTGGCTTGGTCACTATGGGGTTAAACTTTGATAGTTTTGACACAGAAGATGTATATGTTTCAATGCTGAAAGCATTTACAGTCATTGCAAGAAATTGTATTTGTGTTAATGGTGCTGTAAACTCTATATAAAGTGCGAGGTTAAAGTTTGGCTCTAATCATTAAGAAACCAGACTACACAACTTGGCAATGTTTTATTGAAGGGATTTAACTATGCTCAAATTAATTGTTGTAATGAGATTGCTAGAACATCAAAGGCAAAAAATGTTTAAGCTTACTGTTTTGAATAATTTCACGGATCAGTTTGTAAAACCAAGTGTAAAAAAAAACTTCTAAGCATTTTATTGTGTTAGAAAATATGAAACTAATAATTTATAAATGTAAAGATGAAGGTGAACCTGAAACATAGTGATGATAATGCAGTGTCAATTGTTGCATTTTGGAAAGAAACAACAAAATGTTATTGTACATGAGAAGCAATGGTACAAAGTTCTAACATGCTCATCCAAATAAATAAAAGAAGAAAATATCCAAATCTAAAGTTGAAATTAAAATGACCTTACTGCACTGCTACAATGAGTAAAATAGAATCTTTCAGTTCTGCAATATCATACATATTTTGGGTGGTAATTTAAAGGCCATTCATTTTTATGGATTTTTTTTTTTTGCTAGTTATGCATATATACAGTAACTTTGTCTGTTTTCACCTCTATCAGTAAATGCACGCTCTTTTCCCATATGCAACGTCTGTATTTCCTAACAGTATAAATTACATTTTTTTTTGTTTTTTTTCGGGGATAACAGTTGCTTTTACTCCAGCAGAACAAAGAGATATAACATGGAGTTATGGTAAGAGTTCACGTGGGGAATCCACGGCCAATACACTTCAGGACTGGATTCTGACACAGAATTGAGATTCTGAAGCTTTAAGAACCTGTGTTAGTTAGGAGCAGTACTTGCAGGTAATTATAAGAGAGTTCAAATTCTCTTGGTGGCATAAAGGCAGAAGAGGGAATATATGGCAATATTTACAGACCTGAAATCCCGTATTCATTTTCTCAGCTGGTCACAGCACGTGTGTTAGGCGTCGGATTCCTGCAGCTACACAACAGGAGTCCAGAGCCTCACATATTGCTTTGCAGCAAGTTATTCCTGAGGCTAAGTCCCGCTGCCGCTCCACTGAGCATGCTCATGAGACGATCTCCCATTGGAGCTCGGGAGTCACGTGCTCAGGTCCTTCCCCTGATCTGATTGGTCCATCTCAGAGATCTGGAAGGTCCCGGCAGCGCAAGGCAATAAAAGGACCGCATGGTCGTTCGGCCATGCGCTAGTATAGACATTATTTGCTAGATGTGTGAATGGTGATGGATGTATGATTCTGGTGACTGACTCATTTGAAACCCCTTCCCTCTGATATTACGCATGTGGATAATGAATTAGTTCAGCAGTCAGCGCCAGTCAGTGGCAAGCCTTAGGCCACTGTGCACACTGCGCCTCTACACTAGCGTCCAATTGTGCTACTCCACACAGCACTATCGTCTCATGGCAGTGTCCTGCGCCGCGCTGCAGTTGCAGCTCCCTTTGGTGCCCGCAGTTGCGACGCCGCACACACGGTAGGTCTAGACGGACGCAGTTCCTTCTGACTTTGGTCCTGCACCTGTGACCTGATACCGTGTGTGCATATATCTGAGACCTGTGACGCTAACAGGCTCAGCCTTTTTGTGTTTACTCCTATTGCCATCTCTGTGATTAAACAGTGATTGCCCTGTGCACCTGGGTGACGTTTAACCCTGTGCGCATTATGTTACCATATAGCTCGTCTGCCATTACTCAGCAGCAGTTATAACACCTTCTGCACGGTGGACCCCGAGCGGCAAACGCACTTTATTATTTATTTTTATTTAGTGTGTTCCGCCGTTCCTAACAATGTGCAGAAATATACTTGAAGTAAATAATGGATAATTTGCGGTGAGGCAGGGGACCCTCAATTTCCTCAACACGCAGAGCAATAGGTTCTTCTGTACACATATAGTGCGACCTAATGCTGGAGAAACATGCCTTAATCTGGACAGCGGGGATCCAGGTTTAAAAAAAAAGGTTAAAAGTCTTCAACCATCTTGGCTGTAGAAGTCAGGGGAAGATCCAAGGCATTAGGCCTGGCTGTAAGTCTTGAGATGAAGAGAAGGATGAACCACCAGGCTTGGGCCTGGAGGGGGGTCAGGAGACCCCTCACATGAGGTCTGCTCTGGGTCACATCTTGGACCAAACTCCTTATGGAATCTTCCAGAACCCTGTCTTGTCTCCACAGAGACTGGAGATAGCTCCTCCCATTGAGCCTTGGTGACAGGGTCACCGACCAATAGGATAACTCTCAATTCTTGTGTCAGACTTCACATTGTGAGAATAATATATAAATCATGAATATATGAGATTAGTGAGTAATGGATTCATTTAAACCATATAACAGTAAAAGGATAACAGGGGTGAGTTGAGGTGTACAAAAGCTACTCATGGTCCAGGGTTACTTAAAGGGGTTCATACAATGTTAAGTAATGACAAGGTGAAAATATTCATACTCATGGAATAAATAACTGTAAAACATGACGGTAGTGGTGCCAATGTGGAATAGAATCTCTTTCCGCAATATACTATCGTCCATATGAAAGGCTCTGGAATGGTACTTTTAGAGGCAAGAGAGAAAAAAACATATCTAGTCCATGACGGTAGATGAGATAATACAAATAACAAACAAGGTGCTTGGTATTACCCAGGTACGGAGACTTGAACGTTACTAACCTGCTAACTAAATAATTACATGAAGATATACACTTGAAAATAAATATGATTCTGTAGTTTCTTATTTTTATAAAGCAGCTACATTTGTGGCGGGGGTGGCTTATAGCATCTACCCCAGAACTTCAGGGCGATAAGAAAAGGAGATTGGGTTTATTAAAGCACTTCATTTTTTTTCTTATCAAGCCCAATATAAGACATTTTATATACTTTTAGTAGAAAAGTGGACTCTATAATAAATGAGCAATGTACCTTTAAGAGCAAAGCAGACAGAATTCTGTACAAAGTGCATCAAGCTGTTTTTTTTTTCAACCTGGGTCTGCACTCATATTAACCCTTTTGGCTTTTATGGATTAACAATTGAGTTTCTATACATACCCTAAACTATTTATCTGTATCATGTAACACACAATAACACCTACTTTATGCTAGATTATTTATATCAAACCATAGTAACTTTATTTTATAAACTGTCCAGTCTTTTATTGAAGAAAAAGGCACTTAAATAACATGGCCGGATGCTGGGGTGCGTAGCCAGTCTCAGTGGATGAGTTAGTGCTGGACGTTTCACCTGCCACTGGTCGCAGGGCTGCGACTTTCTGTACAGTCCCTTGGTCCTGGATCGGAGTCATCATGTGCCTGGCTGGAGAATTTGGCATCCCCAACTGCTGAGAGGGCAGCACAGACTCCTTGTATTCAGTTCCAACAGTGTGCAGCTCTGCAGGTGGAGGCATGTGGGCAGATCACATTACAGCAGCTCCAGGCTTATCATCCATAGTCTATGCAAGCAAATTGGAATATGTCCTCTGGTC
Organism: Dendrobates tinctorius; assembly: GCF_039654945.1. NCBI lineage: Eukaryota > Metazoa > Chordata > Amphibia > Anura > Dendrobatidae > Dendrobates > Dendrobates tinctorius. The sequence goes on from NW_027361830.1 coordinate 17,194,898, forward strand.
AGTAGAAACAATAGAGGTTGCTTTAGGGTGTGTGCACACGCTGCGGATTCTGCTGCGGTTCCGCAGCGGATTTGGCCGCTACGGGTCCGCAGCAGTTTTTGCTGCGGTGTACAGTACCATTATTCCCTATGGGAATAAAAAAATGCAATGCAGACGGTGCGGATTTCTCTGCGGTTTTGTGGAGATGGTGAAACCTCAGGGCCAAACCGCAGGATAATCCGAAGATAAACCGCAGGTCTTTTGACCTGCGGATTTACCTGCGGATTTTACAAAATCCACGCTGCCAAATCCGCACCCCATTCTGCAGCGTGTGCACGTAGTCTTAGGGTCCAGGGTGAATTCTGTCAGGATGAGATTAACCTTTCTTTCCACTGTCTGTTCTCTGCAGACACACTCAGATAAAAACCAAAGACACTTTTTTTTTTTCTTCACTGCACTGAGCTCTCGGCAGCAGTCCTGCCTACTGGGGGCAGGCTTACAACTCTTCACTGAGGAGAGGCAGTATCTCCTGGCAGGAGTGACAGAAGGCCAAAGAAGTGTCTATGCCAGTGGGAGGGGCCAATTTTGGTGCCATTTTTGAGGCAACACTCACTGTGGGATGACTCAGCATATGCTTAGCTGAACTCATGGATCCCTCAGACAATGTGGGCCATCTTTGTAATATTTCAGAATACAGTTCAACATATAACTTTACAGTCTTTTAGGATAAAAGGCTCCCCCTCTTGAATAAAGCACTGCTGTGAATGAGAATCTGCACTTATCTTTGCTCCACAGGCAGAAGTACAACATATACCAGGAAACAGTCTTTAGAAGTATTCACTGGCAGGATAGGGGTTAATAAGCACTTCTGAACCTTGTAGTGCCACAATAGTAGACAGGCACAGAGGAATATATCGTGTTTGTGATGCCACTTTTGTTGCAACAGCCCTGGTATGGGGCCATCCGTTCACTGCTATCCACCTCCACGCAGTGTCCAAAGCTGATAGAATAACCACAGACAACAGGTCTCAGGGATAACAGCTGCTTTTACTTCAGCAGAACGGGGAGATATAATATAGAGTAATGGTAACAGTTCATGTGGGGAATGCATGGCCAATACAGTTCAGGATTGGATTCTGACACAGAATTAAGGTTCTGGAGCTTTAGGTTCTTCTGTACACATTTAGTGCGACCTAATGCTGGAGAAACACACCTTAATCCGGACAGCGGGGATCCAGGTTTAAAAAAAAGGTTAAAAGTCTTCAGCCATCTTGGCTGTAGAAGTCAGGGGAAGTTCCAAGGCATTAGGACTGGCTGTAAGTCTTGAGATGAAGAGAAGGATGAACCTCCAGTCTTGGAGCCTGGAGGGGGGTCAGGAGACCCCTCACATGAGGTCTGCTCTGGGTCACATCTTGAACCAGACTCCTTAGGGAACCTTCCAGAACCCTGTCTTGTCTCCACTACTAAATGTTTTTTTTGCTTTTTCCATATAATCTAACTTTAATTCTTTCATTTAACTCTTGCTATTAGAAATTAGCTAATCCATGGAGATAAAATTTTGAGTCTAATTTTCTCAAATTCACAGATTCCCATGATCTCGAACACATTGTAATTTAATTTGTGAAGATACATAAACAATGAAAATGAAATTTTGGGGTCATATTACACACCACTAAGGGTATGTGCAGACGATCTGGAATTGCAGCACTTTTGATGCAGGCCATGTCCACTGCGTCCAAAGCATGGCCGGCTATTGAATGCAGGTGAATCCACGTGTTCACTGAACCGTGCGGATTCACTGCATCTATTACATTGTATGGTTGAATTTTCTCTTTGAAGATTTGGCACATCTCCGCCGGTAAGCAGCAGGTGTCTCTGGATGCATTGAGGGCATGGGATTTCTTGAAATCCCATCCACTATGCTATAACAGCTAGACGCTGCAGCTTGGATGCTGCACAAGTAAGCCGCGTCCATCCTGCAGCATTTACTTACCATTTGCACATACCCTTTAAACTGCTTAAGAGAATGCTCTAATGACTTCAGGTGTGGCCATACGGACTTCCCCATAATACCCTGCAGCTACCATATTACATGGTCTAGCTTTGAAAATTAGGTGGGGCGTAGTATGAAAGCGTGTATAAAAATTCCATACACAATGGTATGATTTCAGAAAAGTTGTTGCTTAACATTGGAACATTTTGTTCACAGACCCTATTTTAAAATGATTTTTAACACCAGCACCTTCCATTGCAGCCAAGTATTTGAAAAATTTACGTGATCATCTTGTTCACAGACATTATGAGCCAAGGTAACAGCAAGAAGAGACAAATAATGGAGTATTTTCCTGTGGACTATGCAAGGCCTGTGCCAACCTGGTGAAAAGCAAAAATTTAAAAAATCATGACTGATCTAGAATTTAACAGATATGCAAACGTATAACATGTACCTCCAACTGTGTTATTTATCAGGCGTAATGCCATTGTCAGAAAATTTATATTGGTCTCACAAGTAGAAAACTTAAGGTAAGAACCAGGGAATACTACTTAGACATTGAGAAAGTGAGAACTACAATAGATGACTTTAATCTTAAAACACACTCGAAACATTTTAAGAAATTTCATCAATGTAACGCTAATCTCCTCAAAATTTGTGGTATTGATCTTGACACCATGGGTTTTAGAGGGAGTGATCTACTGTATGGAAGAGTCTAGCAAAAAAGGAAAGTAGGTTTATTTTTCAATAGTGTTCCTTAACACTCCAGGGCCTAAATGAAAATTTTGGTTTTGGAGCTTTCCTTTGAATCTATGATTATATATTTACATTTTAGACTTGGAGCTGTTATTTTGAGAGAAATACAGTTGTGGCCAAAAGTATTGACACCCCTGCCATTTTGTCAGATAATACTAAGTTTCTTCCTGAAAATTATTGCAAACCCAAATTCTTTGTTATTATTATCTTCATTTAATTTGTCTTAAATAAAAAAACACAAAAAGAATTGTCCTAAAGCCAAATTGGATATAATTCCACACCAAACATAAAAAGAGGGTGGACAAAAGTATTGGCACTGTTCGAAAAATCATGTGATGCTTCTCTAATTTGTGTAATTAACAGCACCTGTAACTTACCTGTGGCAACTAACAGGTGTTGGCCATAACTAAATCACACTTGCAGCCAGTTGACATGGATTATAGCTGACTCAACCTCTGTCCTGTGTCCTTGTGTGTACCACATTGAGCATGGAGAAAAGAAAGAAGACCAAAGAACTGTCTGGGGACTTGAGAAACCAAATTGTGAGGAAGCATGAGCAATCTCAAGGCTACAAGTCCATTTTCAAAGACCTGAATGTTCCTGTGTCTACCGTGCGCAGTGTCATCAAGAAGTTTAAAGCCAATGGCACTGTGGCTAACCTCCCTAGATGTGGACGGAAAAGAAAAATTGACAAGAGATTTCAACGCAAGATTGTGCGGATGTTGGATAGAGAACCTCGACTAACATCCAAACAAGTTCAAGCTGCCCTGCAGTCAGAGGGTACAACAGTGTCAACCCGTACTATCCATCGGCGTCTGAATGAAAAGGGACTGTTTGGTAGGAGACCCAGGAAGACACCACTTCTTACCCATAAAAAAGCCAGGCTGAAGTTTGCCAAAACTTACCTGAAAAAGCCTAAAACGTTTTGGAAGAATGTTCTCTGGTCAGATGAGACAAAAGTAGAGCTTTTTGGGCAAAGGCATGAACATAGAGTTTACAGGTCAAAGAAAAAAACACGGTCCCTACAGTCAAACATGGCGGATGTTCCCTGATGTTTTGGGGTTGTTTTGCTGCCTCTGGCACTGGACTGCTTGACCGTGTGCATGGCATTATGAAGTCTGAAGACTACCAACAAATTTTGCAGCATAATGTAGGGCCCAGTATGAGTAAGCTGGGTCTCCCTCAGAGGTCATGGGTCTTCCAGCAGGACAAAGACCCAAAACACACTTCAAAAGCACTAGAAAATAGTTTGAGAAAAAGCACTGGTTACTACTAAGGTGGCCAGCAATGAGTCCAGACCTGAATCCCATAGAACACCTGTGGAGAGATCTAAAAATGGCAGTTTGGAGAAGGCACCCTTCTAATATCAGGGACATGGAGTAGTTTGCCAAAGAAGAATGGTCTAAAATTCCAACAGAGCATTGTAAGAAACTCATTGATGGTTACCGGAAGCGGTTGGTCGCAGTTATTTTGGCTAAAGGTTGTGCAACCAAGTATTAGGCTGAGGGTGCCAATACTTTTGTCTGGCCCATTTTTGGAGTTTTGTGTGAAATGATCAATGTTTTGCTTTTGGCTTCATTCCCTTTTGTGTTTTTTCATTTAAGACAAATTAAATGAAGATAATAATACCAAAGAATTTGTGTTTGCAATCATTTTCAGGAAGAAACGGAGTATTAGCTGACAAAATTGCATGGGTGTCAATACTTTTGGCCACAACTGTAATATTAAGAAAAAATATAAAAAACAGGAAAAGTAGAGAAAAAAACAAGATAAAAAAAGAACTTTCCCTTAAAGTACCTTTATTCTTTTTAACATTACTGTTTTCACAAACAAAATAACCAGCAACTTTTTCAAATTGGGCTCAATTTTAATTAATACTTATACTGAAAAGAAGGATGTACACCATTTTCTTGTATTCAAAAATGATCAGCGTTTGTTGATTCTCCCATTATAGTTTACCGAGTTATAGAATTAAGTGTTTTTTTCCTCTTAACGCATCAAATGGGAAATCTCCTGGATATGTCTACTATATCTCCTAAAAATCCTGTTTTTTGTAAATTAAATGGCCAGGATTAGCATATAGCGATTACCTGTGGATTGTCAAAAGATCTTCTATATTTTTTAATATTATTATTATGTTTTTGTACTTACACTATTTCATGCACATTTCACATTGATATTTCTTAGGCATATATCTTCCTATCATCATATTTTATCCTTTACTATTCAATTTAAGTTTTGTAGCCCTCACCTATCTATTTGACTATTACACCCATCATTTTCTACATATTATCTTTTTCTCCTTTTTGGTATTTAATGGCTCCGCTTTTAGCACAGTTATCAATTTACTATGTCACATTTATGTTTTCACCACTTCTCATCCTATAGCTTATTTTATCATATATACGTGTTATTTTTGCTACTTACTCTTATACACTACATATATACCATATATCTATTTACATTTTATATTGCATATATTCTTACTTTTCATCATCATTTATTCCCCTCACACATCTCTTCACATCCATACACTATAATATATTAGTCATTTTTTAAGTTTTAGGCACTTTTAGTTTTATTATTTTTCTAGTGTTCACCCTTAGGAAATATCCATTTATTTACACATCGGCAGCTTACATCATTAAGTGTCTTAAAATCACAGGTGATTTCTTTTGGGTGTGCTGGATGGTGCTCATGTGTGGGCTGTGTCAGCATTCAGAGCTGTCAGCTGCTGATTTGTATGCGATTACCACTCATCCCGCCCCAAAAGGGTAAGCGGTGGAGATATTGTGACTCACATGATCGTAGCCTACAGGTCTTGTTAGAAGTAATGCACTATGCGTACACTTGGCTTGGCTATGCATTAGTGCCATCTATTGATCACACAATTCCACAGCAAACCTTGAACTTGATTTTTTTGCATATTTATTCTTAAATTAATTTATTTAATATCACTTATTGGCATTTGCACTTTAATTCATTCCTGGTTCACTTTATATTTATATATGCATCAGCATTTTTAGGAATCATTTGCCATAAAATAATTTAAAAAGCTAGGGAAAGCCACTGCATGCTTTGCTGCCATTTATTTATTTATTGTGGGCTTTAATTCTGCCTTTATTTTTCCAGCATTTCTTTACTCTAATTTTAAATGTTTTTATTTATAAACCAATAAACCTTATGTTTTAATATTCAGTCACTTCAACTTTTGCTCCTTAATACCAGTTTTGCGAACAAACGGTGTGTTCATAAGCCTGTATATACGGTAAGATCCTATAAAGAAGGGTCTTTTAAGCTTTTACAGCTTAAAGATTGGATGTCAGAGCACGCAGCTTATTCAACAATCAGATATAAAGAGGCTTAAATTGATTAGAGTTTATTACCGCAGTGCTGAAACATATTGAAAATGGGAGTGCTCGCCTCAGTCTGTTACTAATATTCTTAATATTCAAGTAATATAGAGATGTTCTGTACCTTCATAGTAAGTGTGACTGTGAATTAACTTTCTGTGATATTTTTCAGTAACAACACCTTACTAAAAGTCATTTTTCTTCTGCAAATATGGAGAATAGATTCATTCCATCTGTCCTAATTTTGCAACAAAAGTAAATCCTGATGCCCAGACTTGTGTGACAGGAAATTTGCTTCATTGGTTGTAAAACAAGCAAGCCATACACATTTTTAAGACAAATTAAAAAAAATCCATATTCCATAATCCATAAATGTAAACACAACTGTCTGCCTCTCAAACTGTGCGTTTTGTAAAAAATATTTTCCATGCTTACTTGAAATATTAGACCTATAAATTCCACAAAATATCGGTACTGGTTATCACTGGTTATCATCCATTTTCTCTTAGCCAGACAGGTTGACAATACTTGGATATTAATAAGGCTGTTTTGCTGGATCTGGATGGAGATTAAATGCAAACAAATTCTGAATATTGGTGAATGAAGATTTTTTGTAAAATTCTAGTGCAATTCAATTCCACTCAAATGAATTCTGTCATCTCCGTTATAAATATGTTCTGTTGATGTCTGAGTCTACTGCAATTTGCTTTATTATTAATCTGTCAATCGTCATAACATATTCAATGTATTTTAAAACAAAGTACTCTCATTTGGTAATGTACTAAATAGGCAATAATCTCAATTTTTTTATAGTCCAAAACAACATTTGCACGTTATGGATTTGTTGCATCTTTTTGCCACAATTGCAGCAAAAAAATAAATCTTTTGCTATGAATTTCTAAAGTTTCAGAAAAAACATTGCAGTTTTACTGGAAAAAATAGCGCACAGTGACTGCAACGTGTGAACACTGCCTTGCAATCCAAAGTGCTGGCCTATAGGTTTCTCTTTTGTCTAATTTGCTACCCAAAGACATTAAGACAGATTAAGTCCAATAGGAAGGAAGAAAACTGGAATCTCCAGTAAAAGGCTTTTTTACTTTAATAAACTATCACAAAAATGGTAATCATGACAGCTGTGAAAAATAGAAAAATGTTTAACCAATTAACAGCGACTGATGGTACTGTACAAGCATAAGGTGACTCATACAAATAGTATGCCCACAGAGCACTAGATAGAGAGGAGTGTAATGTTAAAGAGCTTGTGCATGAAAGTATATCACTATATTTACATAATAGGAATATTTTAGTCTATAAAGTGGTTGCTGTGAAAAAAGTGCCTGTGCATAAATTAATTAGTCCATACGAATGAGCCCTATGTGAAATGGTAGTTAGGGAGCTAAGTAGAACCCGGTCAGCAGGAGCACAAAGACAGGAGATAAAGTATTGAAAATTCTTCTTTTTATTGCATAATCCACAATGCGTTTTGACAGATGATTCTGTCTTCCACAGGTGGCAGTACCTTTCCTCATCTGAGGCACCCAGCTGGAGCTGCATTGTACTGCCCTAACCACGCACGGCTGGCGCTCCTCTATGACCGTCTTCATCTATACCTGAACTATGTGAATTGGTGGCCGATGAGGCATATAAGGGTAAATGCAAGGGTGCTACACACCGGTTTGAAGTTTGCGAAATTATGAAAATGGAGACCGCATACAGAAATGAAGAGAAGCTATGCCAGCTATGCTAAAAGACAATCAGTGAGTGGGGTAAATGCCAAACTGAGGAAGTGTAGACAAAACGTGCGTTGGAGCAGAGGGACACAGGACTGATCAAGCCACACATCACATCCAGTAAGTTGCATAAACAAAGTTGGGCATTTACCCCACTCATTGATGGTCTTTCAACATAGCTGGCATAGCTGATCTTCATTTCAGTATGTAATTCCTCAATTATTGTTTGAAATTGGTCACATGCAGGTGTAATTTACTGAATTGGATATTATGTCAGATTAGGAGTATTAAAATTATGGTTTCAAGAAACATAAGTTGAATACCCTCATATTCTCTCTTTGTAAACTACATAAAAATGACGGATGTACAAAAAATCCTTGATTAAAACATTTCTAGCATCTGATGCTGTCAAGAGGAGCAAAGTTAAAAATTGTGAATCTTGATGCTCTTTCTAGGAGTTTGATACGCAGCCCCTTTATAGCTGCTTCTAGCTCTAGATGACAGTTTTTAAAGTGAATTTCATTCAATCCTGTTACTGCACATTAACTGTGAACAGGATTATCATTCTGTCTGCCACTCAAGTTTCTCAAGGGAAAAATATAAAGCATAACAGCTTCTTCAACTCCCAGTCTTTAATATGACCAGAAGGACAAACATTTGTCTCGGCCTAGTGCGCTTTCCACCAGCACTTAATGATTTTCTTTTGTTTACTAAATAATACCATCTATGAAAATTACAATAAAGTAATCACTCTGAAATTGTGAAATAGAGTATGGAATATTGAAAGATGAAAAATTTGAAGACAAATTAAAAAACAGAAAATGTACACAAGGCTTCAAGTTTATAGGTTTGTTAAGGTTTCACTGTTTTCACTCTGTTATGTCTAAAGCTGGCTCCATGATCATCTGACTACCATGATTCCCTTTGTTATTAGTCAGCATTGCTGGGAGAATTACAGCGGGCTTTACATTGTGTTTTTGATACCTGACTACACTGTAAATAGATGGCAAGATATGTAAAAAGCAAGACAGTTAGGTCCTTCAGAGGGAGTACTCTTCCAAAATGATAGCTATATGCCTTAAAGGAGCTGTCCAGTGCTGAGAAACCCCTTATGATTAGTGATGGCCGAACTCCTGTATTTTCAGGTCTGACTGGTTCAGCCAAACATTAAAAAAAATGCTTGGTTCAGGTACCAGAAAAGTATCCGAACTCAAACCCGAACCCCATTCGGATGAATATGGGGCCCAAACATCTGTTTGCCACTCTGTCATTTGCATGACAGTGCGGCACACACTGCTTCTGATCGGCGGCAAGATTTTTACTGTCGGTCAGAGAGCTGCGGTTCCCATGCTGTCAAATGACTGTTATTAGCGGCAGCAGGCGTAGGCACAGTCTGATGGGAGTGGTACTCACATCAGCCTATGCCTTTGTAAATTTTTTACCTCCGGTCACAGCTGCTGGCGCTCTTACCTGCAGTAATAACACTGGTCAACAGCATTTTTGGTGCCAAAGATATTTCATCGAATTTAGGGTATTTTTGGGGTGCTGATTCTGAATATGTCATCAGTTTTGCCAGATTGGCTCAAGTTTTTGAGATTTTTGGTATCTTATTTATAGCACTTGTTGGTAAATGCGACGCATCATCTCATTAATTTCTTTGGATTAGTACTTGAACTGAGCAGTTCTCAATATAGTTTTGTGTTAATTAGTGTTCTAAAAGTTTGTTCATAGCTTGATTTTTGCACTAACTTTATGTTGTTGTCTGTTTTCCAGTGAAAAGCATGAACTCATCATGAAGAAGTTGTCTTAACGATCCAGACTCATTCTGTTACATTTGTGGTGAATACACACTGCCAAAACATAGAAGAAACATAACAGACTTCGTAAAAAAAGTGTATTTTGCCTATTTTGGGGTTATGCTTGGGGACCAAGACAAGTTTTGGGCACCACACATAGTGTGCAAAGCATGTATCGAATTATTACGAAAATGGAGCAAAGGACAAAGAAAAAGCTTCAAATTTGGTGTTCCAATGGTGTGGAGAGAGCCAAAAAATCATCATGATGACTGTTATTTATGGTAAACACAGGTACAGGCACATCTTCACAATGAGGGACAGGCCTTCTTGCAGATTCCATGTTACTCCCATTTTCGTTTCTTATGCTTATTGAATCCTTGCACTTGCACTGCACAGAAATAACAGTCATCATGATGATTTTTTGGCTCTCTCCACACCATTGGAACACCAAATTTGAAGCTTTTTCTTTGTCCTTTGCTCCATTTTCGTAATAATTCGATACATGCTTTGCACACTATGTGTGGTGCCCAAAACTTGTCTTGGTCCCCAAGCATAACCCCAAAATAGGCAAAATACACTTTTTTTACGAAGTGTGTTATGTTTCTTCTATGTTTTGGCAGTGTATATTCACCACAAATGTAACAGAATGAGTCTGGATCGTTAAGACAACTTCTTCATGATGAGTTCATGCTTTTCACTGGAAAACAGACAACAACATAAAGTTAGTGCAAAAATCAAGCTATGAACAAACTTTTAGAACACTAATTAACACAAAACTATATTGAGAACTGCTCAGTTCAAGTACTAATCCAAAGAAATTAATGAGATGATGCGTCGCATTTACCAACAAGTGCTATAAATAAGATACCAAAAATCTCAAAAACTTGAGCCAATCTGGCAAAACTGATGACATATTCAGAATCAGCACCCCAAAAATACCCCAAATTCATTAAAATATTTTGGACACCAGAAAAAAAAATTTTTTTCGTTGACCTGTGTAATCTTATCGCCTTCCAGAGCTGTCGATGTTTCTCATGCAGTCAAACAGATGATAGCGTGGAAAACACCCAATATTCGGGGTCTGAGCAATAGACGTAAAATACAAAAATTGTATGAAAGGATCAGAAAAAGTTCTGATAAGAAAATTTTTTTACAGTACTTTGACTCTTAGACAGTGTATTATAACTATAACCAATTTCCTCTCACTCCCCCCCTCCCCTCTCCCAGGGCACTCATCTGCATTTTCAAAAATTAACTTTAATCCAGCTTAACCAGAGTACTGCCATCAATCAGCTCTCTCATGTACCAATCTGTAAATTGGAAGAACCATGAGTCGCCTGGCGTATAGATCGTGTCTGAGTATTAATAAAAGAAGACCATGTAAGAAAAAAACGTTTAATGTGTTTTTCTTTATTTAATATGGACTCTATCCAGTCCATCCTGAAAAGATAGGCCACCTTTGAAGAAATGAAGTTCAAAGAGGGGGAACTATCCTGTGCCCATAAATGCATTATACTTTTGCGAGTAGCTGCCGCCACACTAATAGAATATGACGTTGCTGAACAGAAAGACTCACCAATTGATCTCATGAAAGAATGTTGAATATGGCCCCCTCTGGAGAAAGAGAAATATTTATACCAAAAGTGTTAGTAAGATATTGCAAAAGTGTATCTCAAACTTCCCTTATTTTTGGACAGTCCCGGAGACAATGAAAAATATCAGCTGTAGAATGTAAGCATATAGAGCAAGGAAAATCACCTGAGGGGGACATTTTAGATTTAATCTCTGGGGAGTTATATGCTCTATGAAATATCATGAGAGTCATCATTATGTAACCATCATAAGGTAACATGGAGTTAATACTAAGTTAAGTCTTTTACCTGACAGTCGGTTAGCTGAGATACCCATCTCCCCGGGCCCGATGAAGAATCTGACCACTGTATGGCAGGTTTTATTGATTTATAAATAAAACTTAAAGAATAATTTCCCGTGTGAGCTCCAATGGAGATTAAGTGTAGAGGGTGTGCTCTAACGTTGTCTGATATATCCCACAGAATTGAGCCTATATAATGTCTAATTTGGGCGATAGTAAAATTATTTCCTATCAGGAATGGGTATTTGAGAACAGTGTCTTCCAAAGTGAGAGGACATTGATTGTCTGCTAACATGTCGCGAATCAGATGACAATGATTATGTTCAAGCACACGATAGATGTGAGGTGGCCTGCCCTGTAGAAAGGAGGTATTGACTCGGGAAGGAAGAAACACTGAAATATGGAGGTCGAGTCCACTAATTCGTCTAACATGGCGCCTTCCCAAGAATACTGACCACAGTAGGGGATTATCCCTAATCTCCACTGGGATTTGAGCCTGGTGTAAGTGAAGTAAAGAAGAAGGACTAAAGGGTTTACACATCACCTCATCTATTGGAGAGTTGGTAAAAGCATAGATCCAGTCCAGTGAATGATGAAAGACAGCTGCTATATTGTATAGACGTAAATTAGGGAGATGAAGACCACCCAAGGATTTAGTTTGTTGCAGCTTAAAAATACTAATTCTAAAGCCCCAACTTGAACCCCAAATAAATTGATGAAAAACTTTTGTCTAAAGCTCGTCATCAGCTTTAGATAATAGAACCGGTAGCATCTGTAAGGGATAAAGTATTTTAGGGAAATAAATCATTTTTATCAGATGGGCCTTACCTGCAAAGGATAATTTAAGAGACTTCAAAGATTTGTATTTCGTGCACAACCGCTGTAATGAGGGGTCGAACATTTAGTTTATAATTGTCATGGGGGTTTGAGGGTAGACACACCTCAAGATAACGCAAGGACTTCTTCCACTGAAAGGGGAAAGGGAACGGCCACCATTTCTGGGAAGTTTTGAAGACAGCCAAGGCATGAGATTTGTCATAATTTATGCAAAATTCCGAATCTGCTCCAAACTCGCTAAAGGCATCTATTATAGAAGGAATGGATTCTTTAGGATTGGCTATCATGTGTAAAATATAATCAGCAAATGCCAATGTTTTAAGCATGTGGTGGATGATCTCAATACCCCAAAGGAAGGGACCATCTCCAGATAACTCAGCAATGGATCCAGAGCAATATTAAATAACAAAGATGACAGAGGACATCACTGCCTCGCACCCCTGAAAATAAAAAAAGAAGATTGGAAGCTAGTATAAATTGGCCTCACAAAATAGAAGAAAGTAAAGCCGAACAATCTATACTTAAGAGTTCGAATGAGACCAAGAAACATGATCAAAAGCCTTATCAGCATCAAGGTTAACTAGTAAATGCTGTTTGGCTTTGGCCTGGTAACTATGTGTAATGGCAGTCAGTGCCATCCTAATATTATAAGTGATAGACCGGCCATGGACAAAACCCGTTTGAGATGAGGTGAGAATATCAGGAAGCACAGACTGAAGTGATTTTATAATTTAAAATCCACATTAAGGAGGGAGATCTGGCTGTATAAGGAAGGGAGAAGTGGGTCCTTGCCTGGCTTTAGCAACAAAGATAAACAAGCCTCGTTAAATTGGTCAGGCATAGAACCCGAATCAAGAATATGATTAAAAAGAGAGGTTAGGTGGGAAGTGAGTAAAGGTTGTAGCATTTTATAAAATTCCACCAACAACAGAGAGCCAAGTGCCTGAAATACCTTAGGAACCGGAAGGAAGATGACAAGCGCCGCCCTCAATGCCGCCCACCACCAGCAGAAGAGGAAGCGCTGGCGCGCGCCCGCGGCCTAAGGAAGGGGCGCAGGAGCGCCGTAGTGCTGGAGGCAGGATGGGAGTGCGTGCTGCGGCGGAGACACCGGTAAGGGGAGGCGGCGGCGGGCGCCGCTGCAGAAGACGCGGCCGCCGATGTTACAAAATGTGGTCATATTAGCCTATCCCACATGGAGGCCAGTAAATAGAAATAGTGAGAAAAAGACATATGGGCAAAGGTCAGTCCCAGCGGGCGAACCCTATTACCCAAATTAACCTAAAAGACTGCATGCAGAGTGTGCCCCAGGAAATAAAATCCACCCTCCACTCCCAAACCCCAAATAAACTGAAAAACACCATATATAACATCAGGTTAAATTATCCCTGGCAGTAGTATCCCCTTAAAAGGAGTTTTACACAATAAAAGAAAATATTATGTAAGCTACTGAAGGAAAACCTAGGTAATTCTTGTACAAGGAGATCACATCATCACCCAAATCCCAATACTTAAAGGAAATAAAACATATGACCAGAAATCAGAGTTAAGTAACTGGAGAAGGTGCCGGGAGGAACGCTCCACCTCCCTCAAGGCTGCATCAGGATCGTCAAAAATCATTGGCTTTCCGTGAAGCACTACCCGAAGGCAAGCAGGGTATAGAAGAGCAAAATGAATGCTCCTGTCATGCAACATTTTACTAACTGGTGAAAAAGCCCGACGCTTGCCCGCTACTAAAGAGGAGAAATCTTGGAACATAAGAACGGAATGCCCCTCATACTTCAACGTGGAGATGGCTCGAAATGCCCGAAGCAGTTGCAATTTGTTCTGATAATTAAGCAACTTAAAAATAACAGGGCGTGGGCGAACTTTTGGATCGGGACATTTAGGTCCAGTCCTGTGCACTCGCTCTACTACCATGGAGCCAGACAGGTCTGGCAAATTGAGTGCCTGTGGGAGCCATGAGGAGGTAAAGTGATGAAGGTCTTTCACTGACTCAGGGATGCCAATGATACGAAGATTGTTTCGATGACTCCAATTTTCCAAGTCAGCGACTTTTTCCTGGAGCTGCTCTTTTGCCTGATCTCTGTCCTTTATTTCAGCAGTGTAGGATTGTACAGTATTGTTTAAATTAGAGATTCACTGCTCTGCCGCTGAGATTTTATTGGTATTATCAGTTAATTGATATGTAATTGTGTGGCGCCCCTGAGGGTTCAGTTGCCACAGAGGTACTGCACCTCCTCCTGAGGTGTGGTACCCCACCATCCAGATAAGGTGGAGACACCTGACCGCATTCCAACACCTACACCCCACACCACAAAGTAGTGTAGCAAAGCACCTTCAGCGGCTCCCTGCTTGGAGTGTAGCATAGCACCCCTTGGTGGCTCCCTGCTTGGAACACGAAGCTTGCTGGGAGGTGGGAGGAGCTGAGTTTACATAAAAAGAGCAGGAGAACATTAGGATGGGGTCAGAGAGTTTGAGAAATCCCCAGGAGAGGGAAGGATTGATGGAAGTGCTGCAGCAGACCTCAGTGACCTGGGTCTGCTGTCACAGGAAAGAGACATTTTAGAAAGCCTGATTCTACATAAGAAGGAAAGGATTAGTACGGAACGTGAGTAGAATATGAGAACAAGGACCAGGGTTAGAGGAGAACCCTTCCCAAGTTCTAAGCACAAGGCTGGGGTCCAGTCCCCAAGGTTGTATGGATATTAATGGTCCTGCAGCAGACACCGGAGGAATAGAAGTAGTGACCACTTTATTCCCATACCAGACTTGGGGGCACAACAGCAATGATAGTGAGCCGGGACTAGGTAGAAAGAATCCCCGAAGTAGGCTACAGCTGTCTGCCATACAAGTAGAGTTTGTAGGAACATCTGACAGGAGGAACTCCAGTGTAACTCAGTACTGTGAGTACTTCACTCAAAGGCGCTAAAAGGGAGAAGTTCAGAAAAGGCACATATGTTGGCGGAGTGTTGGAAAGTAGTACTTCATCATGCCTGGAAGTTGGCTGAGCTCCTGACCCAGTGGACGTGGCATGGATGCGGGCACCTGTACCACAACAGACTGTGAGTAAAGCTTTGGAACTACATGCCCTGGTGTCCTCCACTTATTCCTGCGCCAGCCTGTCCGACACTGCTACATCCCTCCTGCACTCGACACTACACCATCTAAGTGTCACTTCACCTACACTGCCCTGGGACTACAGCCCTGCCTGTGGAGGGCTATAACATCATTGCTGCACTACACCATCTGTCCCAGAGGATCTGTCTGCAGCGTCGGCTTAACATCTTCCTTGCCGAACACCACAGGTGGCGTCACGAATCACTTATAAACTTTCACCACCATAAGCACACTGAAACAACCCCTTTTGTAATGGAGCCCCAGGGCCACGGACCGGGTCACTGCTGCTGTGACAAACCCGCGTTGAGAAGATCAACCGGCCCGGTACCGAGTACCCCACAGCCCTGGTGAGTGAGGGCGCTCCAACTGATTCCAACGAGGACTGAAAAGACTGAAGTCTGGTGTCGATTGTCGGCATGAGCTTCAATGTGATAGAAGCAGTGATGGCTTGTAAAGATTCTTCAGACATGGAAATAGAAGATTATACATATCGAACCATCCACAAAATTAGGATACCACCTTCCAAAACAAGATAATATCATCAAATCTTACATGAAAATATTGCAAGCAAAGAAAGGTATAGGCCAAAAAATATATAAAATCTCAATTTATTAGTCAAAGATTAAAAAAATGTAGCAAGACAAAGAAATTTAAAAAATATGCCAGGGTTAAATGTTTACACCAGAATAAGGAGAAAACAATGTAATGTAATCTCCTAAAAGAACAAAATATTACATAAAGTGTTTAGCTCATATTATAAGAATTTCATGACAGCCAGTAATAATAACATGCAAAAACCAGTTGTACATTAATTGCAAAAGTGCATAATATATATAAAGTGATATGTGCCACTTAACGAATAAAAAATAATAAATAAAAATATATTTGCATATTGCAGGATCAAAATATTCAAAATGACAGCTCGCTAAATTAAAGCACAGACTTATTCACTGGTTATCATAACCATAAATACTGTGCAATATAAATAATGTGAACCATGCTTGTCAGTAATTACAAAACAATATGAATAATATAGAGGAAGTGCAGAGTGCGAGTAAACAAATGGTTAATAAGGGATATTTAACCCCTTAATGACCAGGGGTATTTTTGGTTTTACATTTTCATTTTTCCCTCCCCTTCTTTCCAGAGACATAACTTTTTTATTTTTCTGTCTATATGGCCATGTGAGGGCTTATTTTTTGCGGGACGAGTTGTACTTTTAAATGACACCATTGGTTTTACCATGTCGGGTACTTGAAAACAGGGAAAAAATTCCAAGTGCGGTGAAATTGCCAAAAAAGTGCAATCCCACACTTGTTTTTTTGCTTGGCTTTTTTGCTAGGTTCACTAGATGCTAAATCTGACCTGCCATTATGATTCTACAGGTCATTTCGAGTTCACAGACTCGAAATATGTCTATCTCCTCTTTTATCTAAGTGGTGAAAAAAAATTCCAAAGTTTGCTAAAAAAAAAAAAAATTGCGCAATTTTCCGAGACCAGTAGCGTCTCCATTTTTCATGATCTGGGGTCGGGTGAGGGCTTATTTTTTCCATGCCGGGCTGACGTTTTTAATGATACCACTTTTGTGCAGATAAGTTCTTTTGATCGCCTGTTATTGCATTTTAATGCAATGTCTTGGCGACCAAAAAACGTAATTCTGGCGTTTTGAATTTTTTTCTCGCTACGACGTTTAGCGATCAGGTTAATGCTTTTTTTTATTGATAGATCATGCGATTCTGAACGCGGCGATACCTAATATGTGTATGTGGGATTTTTTTTTACTGTTTTATTGTGATTGGGGCGAAAGGGGAGTGATTTGAACTTTTAGGTTTTTTTAATTTTTTTTATTTTTAAACATTTTTTTTTACTTTTGGCATGCTTCAATAGCCTCCATAGGAGGCTAGAAGCATGCCCAACCCGATCGGCTCTGCTACATATGGGCGATGAGCAGATCGCCCATATGTAGTTGATTTGCTGCTGTGCTTTCAGCGCCGACCACCGGGTGGCGCTGAAAGCCATATGCCTGGAACAACCATAGAGGTCTCATAGAGACCTCTGGTTTTCCAGGCAACATGACGCCGACCTCCGATCACGTGACGGGGGTCGGCGATGACGTCATTTCATTTCCGGTGGACGGAAATGCTATTTAAATGCCCGCTGTCAGCTTTGACAGCGGGATTTAACTAGTTAATAGGCGCGGGTGGACGGTGATTCCGCTCGCGCCTATTGCGGGCACATGTCAGCTGTTCATAACAGCTGACATGTCCCGGCTTTGATGCGGGCTCAGCGCCGGAGCCCTCATCAAAGCAGGGGAGATGTCTGATGATGGACTGTGTCCGTCATTGGACATTAAGGGGTTAAATAATAATTTGTTCCGTGCACAATAACTATCCCCAAACCTATCATAATACTTGTTAACAAATATATACCTATTATCAAGAAAGTGCTTAGTGTCAGTAAGTTAATATGGGATAATTTGCTTCAGTGCTTCAATGTTGCCCCCTATTGAGGAAGCCATACGGCGAAACGGATAGACGGTACAATAGGAACAAACAGTAGCGGAGTAACAATAGCCAAGCCAGGAGGTCAGAACCAGAGAAGACAATAGTACCAAAATGTGAGACAGAGAACAGAGTGAGCGGACAGACCAGGTCATACCAGCACACCAGGGGGTCAGACACACAGTCAGAACAACAGTTTGCTGACATGGAATCCTAGTCTGGAGTGAGAATAAATACCCCTCCCAGATCCAAAGGGAGGCCAGCAAAAGTTAACCCTGAGAGAGCAGGACATTAACCATGTCCTATACCATGACAATAAGTTTGTAAACCAGTAGATGGCACTGAAAGGATGCAGAATACTATATGTGAATAAAAGACTAATCACCAGGGTAGAGTGTACAAGGAGTCTAGCAAAAACAAATAAGAAATGTGCTGGACAAAGAATTAGAGCTGTTACAATAAGCCCCCAAGTCTCTATCTTTTGATAAAAAGTATGGTAAATCCTGGGTTATCAGAAACAGTTAATAAGTCACCTGTGGTGATGCTGTAACTAGAGAAAAAAAAGGTTAGTGATGAGGCTTTTAGCTTTTAGCTTTTTATTAGACTCACGACCAGTGCTGGCCACAGCCAGTTGGGGTGGATGATGCAGTATTCTGGCTTTCATCTACAATGCGTACTGCTGTGTTGCTGCCACAGAGTGGAGTAGCTTGATCAGTAACACATGTTGTCAGTGGTCTTTGGATAGGATGAGACGGAGTTTGTTCAGTTGATCTTTCATTAACATAAGGCTAAGTGCACACATTGCGGAATTCCCGCGGAAGTCACCCCAGGAATTCCAGAATTCCATTCGGCGGGAAAACCGCATTTAAAATTCCTGCCTATTTCCCGCGGAAAAACTAGCGATTTGCAAGCGTAATTAGCTTGCAGAATGTTAGCGTTTTCCAAGCGATCTGTAGCATCGCTTGGAAAACTGATTGACAGGTTGGTCACACTCGTCAAACACAGTGTTTGACGAGTGTGACCAACTTTTTACTATTGAGGCTGCCTATGCAGCATCAGTAGTAAAAAAGATCTAATGTTAAAAATAATAAAAAAATAAAAAATCGTGTTTTTCTCACCTGCCGACGTCCCGCGCAGCATCCCCAATCATCGTGATGCTGCTGGCAGGTCCCATTCCCAGTGATGCAATGCACCAATGACCTTTGATGATGTCTTGGTCTAGCGAGACCGCTACAGTGTTGCGAGACCGCAACGTTATCAAAGGTCAGTGCCGCAATGCTTCACTGGGAACGGGACCTGCCAGCAGCATCGCTGAAGCCTGGGAACGCTGCGAGGGACATCGAAAGGTAAGAATATAATGATTTTTTATTTTAATTCTATTTTTTACAGGGATATGGTACCCAGAGCCCTGAGGACAGTATCCTCTCCTCCAGACCGTGGGTACCATCCGCAAATGTTCTGCTTACTTTTCGCATGGTGGGCACAGCCACATGCAGAAAGTAAGCAGAACAATGCATTCCTATGTAGGCGGAATCGCCGCGATTCTGCAAAATTAATGAGCATGCTGCGTATTTTTCCGTGATGTGATTCCACAGCGGGAAAATCCGCAGCATTAGCACAGCATTGTGGAATCCCATAGGATTGCATGAGATGCTGTTTTATTACATTATCGCGGCAAAATCGCACGTTAAAAACCGCCGTGAAAACGCGAAAAAAACGCAACGTGTGACCGCAGCCTAACACCTAACCCACTCACATGTCGAACACCAAGCCTATCCCCCATCCACCACAGCCTCGCTTTTTCCCCCACTCATGTTGTATGTACTCTTCCCCTTTTGTAACTGCACAACCTTAGGCTCAAACATGTTAGTCATCTGTCACTAAATGAACAATCACTATTTATTTTCTTTAATAGTGTGCCTGAACAATACTGGTATACCTAACAATTTTGATGAGCAAATGAGGCCTCCTGATTCCTCACTACAACACAATTTTATCTGAAACGATTTGGATTAGCAAATAGGGCCTACTGGCTGAAACACAATATTAGGCCTAACAATTTTTAAGAGAAAAAGTGGTCTTCTGATTCCTCACTGCAACCCAGTTTTATCACAAGCGATTTGGATTAGCAAATAGGGCCTCCTGACTGAACACTAATATTAGGCCTAGCGATTTTTAAGAGGAAATGTACTTACATAGACAGTGTTGTCCTCACCATGACAGAAAGCACCACCAGGAGTTGAACTGGAGAAACCCGCTGCACCAGGAGCCAACCACTGCACCAGGCCAGTCGACACGTCTAAAAGTAAACAGAAAAAAAATTTAGTACAATGTACAAACAGCAGTGAGAGAGACAGACATTTTCAAAGCTTCTATACTTACATAGCAAGTGTTGTGTCCAGAGAGTTATGGCCTTGCTGTGTCCAAACTTAATTTTATAGAGCTCTCAATAAGCAGGTGGCTGAATCACTTCCTGGACCAACTCATTGGTCATGTCCTTGCGTATGCATGCGTTCCCATAGATAATAATGCGTTTATTTGACGCACTCATCCAGATGTGCATGAATGAGCATATTTGACAGATTTTTGCAGCTTCCAAATATCCAACATGTTGCGTTCACCGAACCTCCCCGCACACCGAAAAACAATGCATATGTACGCTGACGCAGGTGAACTGATGTAAACGCATGCCCCTGTGTACACCATGTTAAAGATAGGCAAACATGACGCATACGAATTGCTGCGGATGAAATGCTGCACAAACAGACGCAAATGTGAAACCAGCCTTTTGCAGATTGATTAAATGTTTAAACAATGAGATTTAAACTCATTCCACCTTCCCCTGACCTGTGAACTATGACCTGAACTATAGTTATGGATATAAAAAAGGATTTCTAGTCTTCTGCAAGAAGAAAGGAAGTACTCTAGAAAACCACAGCTAGGAACACTCTAAGGGCAGATGCCAGGACACCATGGCTCGATCAAGGCGGCTTTACAAAACCACAGCCAGGAACACTCTACAGGGCAGCTGACAAGAAACCATGGCTCCATCAAGAGGGACACAGATTTGACATTCTACAGGATGCCAGCTGAAATACCATGGCTCTAGCAGGAAGAATGAAGAACTCATCCATTGACCATTACTGAACCCATGAAGACATTTGGGAAAACCAGGTTTGGTAACTTCAGTCACTTGGCCCCCGTGAATACATTTGGGACCCTTTGCCCACCTATCTCCATGAAGATGTTCAGAGAAGCCAGGTTGGGACCCTCCAGTCACCTGACCACATGCCTAAATGGATTCCCAGCTTCCTAAGCTTGCTGTTATCTCCTTTGAGTGGATGCCCATCAAAAGCTGGGTGCCACTGGTGAGGGGGTATACTTCCCTAGAAACCTCAAAGTAGCAGCTGCTTCAATCCGGGCAAATCAGTGGAAGAGTGAGACTCTGCAATCTGCACCATCTTGGGTATTTGCCTGGACTGTGCTATAAAAAATTGCCTGTTAGTGGTTCAATAAAATATTGCCACAATGTTTTACCCTCTCCCTGTGTTGTCTAAGTAGTATTATGCCTATGGAAAAGGAGAACATGCGTCATTAGGAAGAGTGCTTTTTAATGTGGTCTTTGGCCAGTGGACAAGAGCACCTCACTGTGTGTGGAAAAAGTAACTGGGAAGTATGACGTCATTAGCAGCCAAATTAGACATCCAAAATGGATGAAAATACTCACCACCGGCCATCTACATTATTAGAGTAATTTGGAAAGATATACTGTATATATCAATCAACATATCAAAAAATATTTAGATGGCCACATAAATAGGTCTGCCCATATGTACAGCCTGACATGTTCATAACAAAAAAAGAAACGCCACAGTATTCCTGAAAAATGCCTCCTAGTAACACATGCAATTGTAAAGACCAAAATTAAAATCACATGCAAATAGAATAATGTAAATGCCACACTAAATCAGCAATACACAAGGAAATGTCAGATAAGAGTAACACAAATCTTGTGCTAAAAAAGAGAGAAAAAAACAGACACAAAGAAAAAATGATAATTAGGTCATGAGGAACCCGGTAAAGGATAAATCCTCATTTATACCTCCAGGCCTAACTGAGTTCAATTGGAAAATCCACCTGGATTCCAAACGCAAAGGTTCACCCTGGCGGTCAGTTTTCTGGATGTTCGGTTTAACCTTCTCTAGCCCCATGAGCGGTTTTCACATCATTTGAATGTGATCGCCCCCTTACTTGTGGTGTGGAACGGCGATGTCATTATGTGCAGCATTGTTTGCGGCTATGCCATTTAAAACTGCCTGGAACGCACATCTTCCTGTTCCTGGATCGCAAGTGCCTCATCTGTTGGCGTCTGGAATGCAGGTCCATCATTTGCGCATGCGCGTTAACTCAGTATTCACACACACTGTTCTTATCACACAGCAGCTGCCGCACACAGGTGGCGGCACCGCTGCTGTGATTGCAATTGCACTACATAAGGGGCCTGTTAATGCACTTGGTTACTTCCCCTGACGAAGCTGCAGGCAGCAGCGACACGCGTTGTGCGTCTGTGAGCTGAGTGGTCTCCCTTGGTAATTATTATATAATTTAACCTGTTCTCTCCCTCCTTTTTTTCCCCATATGCATGGGATGGTATCTGAGATCTGTATGGATTTCCCTGGGTATTTTGCCATTATGTGAACTAGCATTGCTCTTTTTACCTGCTCATCTGCATGAGGCACAAGCCATTTTTTGAGGATGTATTCATAATTGATACAAATTTATTATTTATAGTGCAAGCCATTCATTAGCTAGGTCTCAGTCCTTTTTTATATTCTTATATGCATGGGATGGTATCTGAGATCAGCATGCCTTTCCCTGGATATTTTACCATTATGTGAACTAGCATTGCTTTTTTTACCTGTTTATCTGCATGAGGCACAAGCCTTTTTTGAGGATGCATGCTCAATTGATACAAATTCATAATTTATTGTGCAAGCTATTCATTAATCAGGTCTTAGTCTCTCTTTTGCATTCTTAAAAGATAAGTGATACCTAATAAATCACATACAGAAATTTAATATACATTTATTGTTATTTATTATCCATTGGGAGAAAAAGAGCATTGCTGCAAATTTATGCCATTTGAATATATGTGATTGCTATATCAAGTATACTTTGCATGTATATGTATGCTCACATCCACTTGCCCACATTTTTTTCATTGTTGTTTTTTAACTGTTTTTATTATGCACTTGGTTGTCTTGGCATTGTATGAACAATAGAAGTCTTTTTGCATAGTGATATTCAGCTGTGAGTGCGCTTCATTCTGTGCTTCTTTTTCTTGTTTCTTTCTTGGTACTTTCGGCACTGTGCTGCACCCAGCAATCATTTATGTGCTACATGTTATGGTGCCCACCTATACATACATACCTTGTTTGTCTGCTTCTTCCCAGTTTCTGGGTTTCTTGGTGGCGGCACGCATAAGGATTTTATAGACCTTAACTTGTCTTTGAAATAGTCATTATTTGTTGTTTCTTGTTCATTTTTTCAGTGATCTATTTATGGCTTTTGATCTGAATGCCAGGGAAGCCGCTTGGAGTAACCAGGGTGAACAGGCCCTTTTTAACATAGAGGAAACTGCCAGTTCAGATTTTGATATAGTCAGCAGAGAGTTAATTGACACACAAGGCATTAACACGTGTTTGGTGGAATGTCCACTGCTTAGAAGAATATCTTAAACTCTTAATTTTCCCACGAGGTCTCTGTGTTCAGATCTTTCCGGCTTGGGAAGTTACACCCTCATTTAAGTCCACATGGGAGGCTGGGTTAGCACAATGTTCTAAAATTATTATCAATTTGTTGATCCAGCATGATAAGGATCTTTTATCAACTTTGAAAAATAACATCAAGAGTCTAGACGTACAGTTCCAAAAATTTGATTTGACCACACAGGTGCAACCTTTTCAAAGTAGGCTGAAAGACTTCCTTGTTAAATTTGAAAAAGAGGTCATTGAGGGCAAAAAAAAGTAAACTTACATGTGATAAACAGGATTATGAGAAGGATTTAAGGCCCCGTTACACATGTCCCAGTGATCCCACCAACGATCCGACATGATGGGATCGCTGGGACATCGTTAGGCTGATCGCTGGTGAGCTGTCACATAGACAG
Organism: Dendrobates tinctorius; assembly: GCF_039654945.1. Taxonomy (NCBI): domain Eukaryota; kingdom Metazoa; phylum Chordata; class Amphibia; order Anura; family Dendrobatidae; genus Dendrobates; species Dendrobates tinctorius. The sequence continues at coordinate 17,219,002 of NW_027361830.1, forward strand.
CTACTCCAGCGATCACCACCAGCGACGCTGAATGCTGGTTTCTATTGTAAACATCGGGTATCCAGTATCCAGGTAAACATTGGGTATCTAAGAGCTGTGCGACTCCTGGATACCTGCTGTTTACCTTGAAAACCAGCGTGTACGCCGGTTTCCAAGGTAACACAGCGGGTATCCAGGAGCCGCGGCTCCTGGATACCGGATGTTTACATTAGAAGCCAGCGTCCAGTGTTACTAATTGCTGGTCTCTCACTGCCATATGCAGCGATGCGTGCTGGCCAGCTGGAGACCAGCGGTCGAAAAATGGCCCAGGCCGATCAACCACGATCAGCGATAAACGGCAGGGGGGCCGGTCGCTGATCCTCGTCACACACAGCGATCTCGCTGGTGAGATCACTGTGGCGTCACAAAATCAGCGATCTCGCTAGCAAGATCGCTGTGTGTGATGGGGCCTTTAGCCTATAAATGGAGATATTCAGGAAATAGGAGAGGTATTGTTTCTAAAACTCAGAGCACAACAGCCTCACATTCAGACAATAGTTCTAGTGATTTTTTAGTATTGCATACAAGCGACATAGATGGCAGACCCGGCGTGGTAGAAGGAAGAAAAAGCACAAGACAGCGCAATTGTCAGACTGCACAGAGAAGGAGATACAAATGGTTGACCCTGGGAACCAACTACTTCAAGTTATTAATTTGTCTACACACATGTTGACTGACCCTGAAAGGTCAGTTCTAGAGCAAGGCCTTACATTCTCTACAATGCAGCAGACTGACAAATTTGTATTAATTAAGGATCTTTATTTATTTTGCAGAAAAATTATTTTAAGGCCCTGACACACACAGCAGTATCGCCAGCGAGATTGTTGATTTTGTGATGCCACAGCAATCTCGTCAGCGATATCACTGTGTGTGACATGGATCAGTGAACAGACCCCTGCCGGGTATCGCTGATCATGCAGGATCGTCCTGGGCTGTTTTTTGATAGTTGGTCTCCCGCTGGCCAGCACGCATCGCTGCGTGTGGCAGTGAGAGACCAGCGATCAGCGACGCTGGACGTTGGTTTCCAATGTAAACAGCGAGTATCTAAGAGCCGCACATTTCTTAGATACCCGCTGTTTACCCTGGAAGCCAGCGTGCACGCTGGTTTCCAAGGTAAACAGCAGGTATCTAAGAGCAGCGCGGCTCTTAGAAACCCATTGTTTACATTGGAAACCAGCTAGCTTGCTGGTCCTGATTGCTGGAGGGGCTTTCTATGTGACAGCTCACCAGCGATCAGCCTAACGATGTCCCAGCGATCCCATCCATGTCAGATCATTGGTGGGATCGCTAGGACATCGTTATGTGTAACGGGGCCTTTACAGGCTTTACATTCAAAACCAGATCTCATCTCCCAAGATTTCAGTGCCGAGATCTCCATCTGCGCATGCGCAACAGCCATTTTCCCGGAAGTACTCTACAGGAAAGCATGCATGGAATGGCAGAGGCCCCCCATGCAGCACGGGACAGAGCACGGCGGTAGCGGCAAGCACTGGGGGACAGCGCGGCGGCAGCACCAGGGGAGAGAGCACCACGGCAAGCACCGGACACCCTCAGCGGCAGCACAGAAAGGTATATCCGCTTTCTAAGATATCCAAATTTGGGGAAAAAAAAGTGCATCTTACAAAGCGAAAAATACGGTATATTTTTTTCCAAATTATAATTATTCCGATTCCAAAATTTCTTGACAAATTACCCTTTGGAAGATTTAAAAAGACCACTTGACTATTTTAAATTTATAAAGTGATTCAAATTTTAAGTTTTCAATACATTTTTGTTAAGAGATTTGCCTAGAGACACTATTGCATAATTATACAACTCAAATGAGATTCATTTCTCACAAGAAAACTCCTAATATGCCCTCGTTCATTTCTTGTGAAAAATAAATCATGACACTGAAATAGCACATAAAGAGGACTTAAAAATCCTCCAATAATACAAGAACCACAGCAAAAAAGCAGAGATGCTTACTTGTCCAGGCCTCCAGACAAATGCACTATCAGGATGCAGTGGACCTATATAATTATGATGGCAACACAGGTGCAAGAATACCGATGAGGCAACCTCTCACAGCCTACCAATACATGGAGGGGGCGGTTGCTTGGTATATTGATGCAAATAAAAACTTGTAGGCGGCGCTGTTCACACTATGGCAATGCACAGCATCCAGGTTAACAGCCTAGTAGTGACACCCTTCTATTAGATCAGGCGGACTGCCCAGCGCTATCAAAATGCATGCCATGTGAACCGACACCGCAATTTACAATACCAAACATGCGTCATTAGGAAGAGTCCTAGTTCGTGTGGTCTCGGGCCAGAGGACAAGAACATCCACTGAACCACCCCATGTCTCTACAATTACTATAAAATCTTTATATGCAATATTCTATTAAAAATTCCATAGCAAATGATTTAATCAACTTAAAAATGATAAATATGTTTATGTATATCTATTCTTTTTTTCAAATTATAATTATTCCAATTCCAAAGTTTCTTAACAAATTACTGTAAGATAGCATTACCCTTTGGAAGATTTAAAAAGACCACTTGACCTTTTTTAACTATTTTAAATTTATAAAGTGATTCAAATTTTAAGTTTTCAATACATTTTTGTTAAGAGATTTGCCTAGAGATACTATTGCATAATTATACAACTCAAATGAGATTCATTTCTCACAAGAAAACTCCAAATATGCCCTTGTTAATTTCTTGTGAAAAATAAATTATGCCGTAATATGCTAAGGTAATATACAGTTGTACTCACAAGTTTACATACCCTGGCAGAATTTTTGCTTTCTTGGTCTTTCTTCAGAGAATATGAATGATAACACAAAAACATTTTCTCCACTCATGGTTAGTGGTTGGGTCAAGCCATTTATTGTCAAACTACTATGTTTTCTCTTTTTTAAATCCTAATGACAACCCAAAATATCCACATGACCCTGATCAAAAGTTTACATGCCCTGGTGATTTTTCCCTGATAACATGCACAGAAGTTGACACAAATGGGTTTGAATGGCTACTATAGGTAACATCTTCACCTGTCATCTGTGACAAATGCCAGGAAAATTGTTCGAGATACAAAGAAAAACCAACAAATAACATCAGCTGAAATACTGAACTATCTGAAAACTAGCAGTGTGGCTGTTTTAAGATGTACAATAAGGAGGCTGTAACGCCGCTGTGTTTGGACCTTGCTTCACAGCATTACTCTGTATTTCTCTGCTTTAACCCTTCGCTTCCTTCCCTCTAATGAGCTGGAATGCTGTTGTCAGTTACCTGTTTGGATGCTGCTCAGTTCCCAGTCTCGCTGCGTAGCCATACATGTGTGTGTGGCTCTGCTGCTCTGCATGACTACCCGCTGGTGCGGTCCCTGGCTGCCGCTGTGGAAAGCTACCTGTGGGTTAATGGATCCTCTGCTTTGTGTATGGCTTACCATGTGTGTTCAGGCTTACAGTTGTCGCCAGGTGTCCTTTGCATTGCTGATTTCTGTCTGACTTTGCTTAGGGTGCATGCGGCCACACCTCCCCTGCTTTTATGAGGGATGGGTGTGTGCTGCAATTGCTGCTCCAGCCTATCGCTGTGAGACAGCTCCTATATAACGTTCCCTCCCCTTTGGGGCATTGCCAGAGCTTTGCATTAAGTTCCTGAACCAAGCCTTGTGAGTTTGTGTGTTCAGCTCCTGCTCTGATTCTGATCTGCATCTGCAGTGACTTTGAAAACTTAGGGAAGAAAGTGAAAGAACTGGGAGCGCAGGTGGTCTTCTCTTCCATCCTCCCAGTGGATGGCGATGGAACAAGGAAGTGGAATAAGATTCTGCAGGTGAACAACTGGCTACGTCAATGGTGCGGTCAGCAAGGATTTGGATTTCTGGATCACGGAGTGAATTACCGATACGATTGACTACTTGCTAGAGATGGGGTGCACCTTACGAAGACTGGAAAGCATGTATTTGTAAGCCGCTTTGCTACACTCATCAGGAGAGCTTTAAACTAGAACAATGTGGGAAGGGAAGCAAAAGGCCAAAAAAGCCAAACACCTGATAAATGCTATTGAGAACTCTGCTATTAGAAGTGGAAAGGAAGAACCAAGACAAAAGAATCTAAATAATAAAAATATTGGAGAAAGAGAAACCAAACACAAACTAAAATGTTTCTATACTAATGCACAAAGCATGGGCAACAAACAAAAAGAACTGGAACTACTAACCCAGGAAAAGAAATATGATGTCATTGGAATCACTGAAACTTGGTGGGACAATACACATGATTGGAATACAAGGCTAGAAGGATACAACTTATTTGCTAGAAACAGACTTGATAAACGAGGAGGAGGTGTCGCATTGTATGTTAGAAATGCGTATATCTGCACAGAGATTGAAGCTTCAGAGACTGGGAGTTCTGTGGAAACTGTTTGGGTAAGAATATAAGGACAGAACTATGGAAAGGACACCATTGTAGGCATTTACTACAGGCCGCCTGTGCAAGCTGAAGATATGGATGAACTCTTTATGCATCAAATGGCCAAGTTCTCCAAAAAATATGACATAGTTGTCATGGGAGATTTCAACTATCCTGACATTTGTTGGGAATCTCTCTCAGGCAAAACTAACAGGTCAAGGAAATTCTTATCCTCTCTCGCTGACAACTTTATCTTCCAAAAGGTAGGGGAGAAAACAAGGGGAACTGCTACCTTGGATCTAATCCTTATAAACAGGGAGGAAATGGTTGAGAAGGTAAAAGTGGATGGGACCCTAGGAGGTAGCGACCATGCTATTTTAGAATTTTGGATCACTAGAGGAGGAAGACCTGTGAAAACTCAGATGTCAAGGTTAGATTTAAGAAAGGCAGATTTTAAGGGATTCAGAAAGAGAATTGGAGGGATCCAATGGCTGGATATCCTTGAGGGCAAAAATGTCCAGGAAGGATGGGAAATCTTGAAAAATGAAATTCTCAAGGCACAATTGTTATCAATTCCGAAAAGAGGGAAGAATAGGACGCATTTAAGGAAGCCAGGATGGATGAACACAGAACTTAAGCACATGCTAAAAAGGAAGAAAGAAATGTTTATCAAATGGAAAGAGAGAGGCATATCTAAAGAAGAAAATAATGCTGCCTGCAGAACTTGCAGAGCACAAATCAGATTATCCAAAGCTGACAATTAATTGAGGCTTGAAAGAGATGTCAAAAGCAATAATAAAGGTTTCTGGAGATATGTCAAAAGTAGAAGAAAAGTCAAAGATGCTATAGGATTTTTACAGGATGAAAATGATGAAATGGTAAGACAGGATGTTGAGAAGGCTGAACTTTTAAATTCCTAATTTGCATCTGTTTTCTCTCAGAAGGGAAATGTAACATCAACTGTTCTTCACTGTCCTATTAAGGGAGTAGAAGAATCTAGGATATCTATAAACAGAAATATAGTGAGGAAACACTTAGCTAACCTGAATGAATTCAAGTCTCCAGGTCCAGATGAATTACACCCCAGAGTACTGAAGGAGATAGCAGAAGAAATTGTTGAACCCCTCATCATAATCTTTGAAAATTCTTGGAGAACAGGAGAAGTCCCAGAAGACTGGAGAAGAGTAAATGTTGTTCCTATCTTCAAAAAGGGGAAGAAGGTGGACCCAGGCAACTATAGGCCGGTAAGTCTGACTTCTACACCAGGAAAGATCTTTGAACAAATTATTAAACAACATGTATGTAAGTACCTGGATAAGAATGAAGTGATTAAGCAGAGTCAGCATGGGTTTGTAACTAATAAGTCATGTCAGACTAACTTAATTTCCTTCTATGGCAGAATCACTGATTGGGTGCATCAGGGAAATTCTGTAGATATAGTATATCTTGACTTCAGCAAAGCATTTGACAAAGTATCTCACACAATCCTTATTGAAAAAATGGCCAAGTATGGAATAGACAAGGCAACTGTTAGGTGGATTCATAACTGGCTTAGTGATCGAACCCAAAGTGTGGTCGTAAATGGCTGCACATCCAGTTGGAAGAATGTCTCAAGTGGGGTACCACAGGGCTGTGTCCTGCGCCCTGTATTGTTCAACATCTTTATCAACAATTTAGATGAAGGAATTGAGGGTAAACTGATTAAATTTGCTGATGACACAAAGCTAAGAGGGATTGCTAATACTAGAAAAGAGAGAGAGGATTCAAAAAGATATAAATACTGTAAACTGGAGCAGTGGGCAGCAACTAACAGAATGGTTTTTAACAGGGAAAAATTTAAAGTACCACATCTGGGCAATAAAAATGAAAAAAGCATATACAGAAAGGGAGGAATAGGGCTAAGCAACAGCACATGTGAAAAAGACTTGGGTATACTAATAGATCACAGAATGAATATGAGTGAAAGGTGTGATGCAGCAGCAAAAAAGGCAAATGCAATTCTAGGATGTATTAACAGAAGCATACAGTCTAGATCACATGAAATCATCATTGCCCTCTACTCCTCTTTGGTCAGACCTCATCTGGAATATTGTGTCCAAGTTTTGGGCACCACATTTTAAAAAAGACATCAACAAACTGGGGCAAGTTCAGAAAAGAGCGACCAGAATGGTGACTGGTCTGCAAACCATGTCTTGTGAGGAAAGGTTGCAGGATTTGGGAATGTTTAGCTTGCAGAAGAGAAGACTGTGAGGAGATTTAATAGCTGTCTGTCACGGTCCCCGATCCCCCTGTCACACTCCCAGCCCTGCGCCCCGTGCGCGCAGCGATACTCACCTCGTCCGGCAGCCGCGCTCCCTCCAGCAGCCTCGCTTCCTCCAGCCCCGGCGTCGGCCTCTCCCTTCCTCCGGCCCACGGCTGGTGACGTCACCGTGGGTCCCGCGCATGCGCAGTAGGTCGCGGCCGGTCCTCCGCCGCTAAGCTGGGTTCCGGCGGTGCCCTGCCCCAATTGCACCGCCGGACCAATGGGGGCTCAGCAGCAGCCATATCAGGCCGCCCTCCCTTAGTGGAGGCGCCTGACCGTGGTTGTTTCCTTCTGCGCCTCAGGCCCTGTGTACTCCGCTGGAATCCGGCTGGCTGCCTAACCTCTGTGCTTGCTTCCAGCCCTGCTCCAGTCCTGTGTCCGTGCCCGTACCTGTCCTGTGTCCGTGCCTGTTCCAGTCCTGTCTCCGCGCCTGTTCCAGTCCTGTCTCCGAACCTGTTCCAGTCCTGTCTCCGTGCCTGTTCCAGTCCTGTCTCCGAGCCTGTTCCAGTCCTGTCTCCGTGCCTGTTCCAGTCCAGTGTCCATGCCTGTTCCAGTCCTGTGTCCGTGCCTGTTCCAGTCCTGTCTCCGAGCCTGTTCCAGTCCTGTCTCCGGGCCTGTTCCAGTCCTGTCTCCGTGCCTGTTCCAGTCCAGTGTCCGTGCCTGTTCCAGTCCAGTGTCCGTGCCAGCTCCAGTCCTGTGTCCGTGCCTGCTCCAGTCCGGTAACCGTGCCTGTTCAAGTCCTGTGTCTGTTCCTGCTCACGCCCTGTGCACCATTCCGAGCCGCCCCTCTTGGTTCCGGCTGCCGTGGCATTCGAGTCTCTGGTCTTGCGCCTAACGATCCCTGTATAGGGGTCGGTCACACCAGGTTGCTCGTCCGGGGTCCCTCGGTGCCACGGTCCAGAGGGTCCACTCCAGGGTATTCCTCCTCACAGTCTGTGGTGCTAACAGTACGGTCAGGCCATGGATCCCGCCGGTGCTGCCGCTCCCGGTCAAAAGGAGCTTCTCTTTTTACGGGAGAACCAGGGGCGCATTATGTCAGTCATGAAGGCCATGGAGTCCCGCTTTTCCGCTCTCCAGGCGGCCGATCCGGGGAATGCCGCACAGCTGGCCGGCCTCCAGCAGGAGTTGAGCCAGCAGCGGGACGCTCAGTCCCACATTTTGTCATATATGACATCGGTAGATAGCCGTCTGGGAGATCTCCAGTCCGCCGCTGCGGCCTCGGCCGCCATCCCCAGTCCCGCTCCGTTCCCCTCTCCTCGCCTTGCCAAACCACCCCGATACGCTGGGGACCCTAGACAGTGTAGAGGGTTCCTAAACCAGTGTGGCTTGCATTTTGAGCTTCAGCCTCATCAGTATCCTTCCGATCGGGCCAAGGTGGCCTTCATCATGTCCCATCTGGAGGGAGAGGCCTTATCTTGGTTAAATCCGCTCTGGGAGAGGGACGATCCTATTGTTTCTAACATCCCGCTCTTCTTGGACACCTTTCATAAGGTGTTCGATGAGCCTGGATGGGTAGCCTCGCTTACCGAATCTCTTTTCAACCTACACCAGGGCTCCCTGACTGTTGGTCAATACGCCATTCGGTTCCGCACCATGTCCTCCGAATTGGGTTGGAATAACGCGGCATTGGTCGGGGCCTTTTGGCGTGGGTTGTCGGGCAGAATTAAGGACGAGTTGGCGGGGCGTGATACCCCCACCAACCTCGAGGACCTCATCTCCCTGGCCACTCGAATTGACCTCAGGTTCCAGGAGCGCGCCCGGGAAACAGCGAGGGATAGGAGGCCCATTAGGCCGGCCCAGATCGCTAGCCGGTCCTTTAATCCTCATCCGCCTGGTCCTGGACATACTCCGCCCCCTGAGCCCATGCAGGTAGATCGGGTCCGGATGGCTGAGAGACGTCAGAGGGAGAGACGGGAGCAAGGGCTTTGTCTTTACTGTGGAGGGGCATCCCACTTCATCCGCTCTTGTCCTGAGAGACCGGGAAACTCTTCTACCTAGGCCAGGTAAGAGAGGCCTTCCTAGGTGATTATGATTCCTCTCAGGCCCTCACACTTTCCGTTCTTCTGCTTTCAGGGGGAGGCGTGGGTCCGAGGTGGCCTATGTGGATTCGGGCTCAGCAGGCAACTTCATCCGGCGTGAAGTGGTGGACAAATATCGGATTCCCGTGGTCTCCCTGAAGAACCCTCGGATTATCGCTTCCGTTGATGGCCGACCGTTGTTGGACTCCATCACCACGGTCACAGAAGAGGTAATCTTGCAAGTCGGTGCCCTCCACCGTGAAAAAGTAGCTTTCTATGTGCTGCCCGACTTGTCTCATGCCATTCTCCTCGGTCTCCCGTGGTTACGGACACACCAGCCGGTTCTCAACTGGTCGACCGGGGAGGTCTTGCGCTGGGGAGACCCGTGTCATGGTCGCTGTCTGAACCCCATTCAGCCAGTGGTTCCCGTTCGCCCACCTCAGGATCTCTCTGGGCTTCCTTCCGCATATTGGGCTTATGCAGACGTTTTCGACAAGAAGGAGTCGGAGGTTCTTCCACCGCATCGAGCCTTCGACTGCCCGATTGAGCTTATCCCTGGTTCTACTCCTCCCAGGGGCAGGATCTACCCGCTGTCCCCTGCAGAATCCGCCGCCATGTCCGAATACGTCACGGAGAACCTTGCCAAGGGATTCATTCGGAAGTCTTCATATCCTGCCGGCGCCAGGTTCTTTTTCGTTAAAAAGAAAGACGGTTCGCTGCGCCCATGTATCGATTATAGAGGATTGAACAACATCACTATCAAAAACCGGTACCCACTTCCTCTTATCCCGGAGTTGTTTGACCGTCTCAGGGGGGCACGCATCTTCTCCAAACTGGATCTCAGGGGGGCATACAACCTCATCCGCATCCGTGCCGGCGATGAATGGAAGACCGCCTTTAACACCCGTGACGGTCATTATGAGTACTTGGTGATGCCATTCGGTCTGTGCAATGCCCCGGCGGTGTTCCAGGAGTTCGTCAATGAAATCTTCCGAGACCTCCTGTACTCCTGTGTCGTAGTCTACCTGGATGACATTCTGGTCTTCTCCCCGGATCTTCCATCCCACAGGAGGACTGTCCGCCTTGTTCTTCGGCGTCTTCGAGAGAATCGTCTATATGCCAAGATGGAGAAGTGCCTGTTCGAACAGACCTCCCTGCCTTTTCTGGGCTACATCATCTCCAATGCCGGGCTTCAGATGGATCCCGAGAAACTCTCCGCCATTCTCAAGTGGCCTCGCCCCGCTGGCTTAAGAGCTATTCAACGTTTCTTGGGCTTCGCGAACTACTATCGGCAGTTCATTCCGCACTTCTCCTCGCTCTCCAGGCCGATCTCGGCCCTTACCCGAAAGGGGATCTCTGCCAACTCCTGGACACCTGAAGCCGAAGAGGCCTTCCATTTGCTAAAACAAGCTTTTTCCACAGCTCCCGTAATGATCCGTCCTGAGAGCGGCAAGCCTTTCGTGCTGGAGGTGGACGCTTCTTCGACTGGCGCCGGGGCTGTCTTGTCCCAGAGGACCGGTTCGGGCCGCCTACGTCCTTGTGGCTTTTTCTCCAGAGCCCTTTCGCCGGCAGAGTGTAACTATTCGATTGGCGACCGTGAGCTTCTGGCCATGAAGTTGGCATTGGAGGAGTGGCGTCACCTTCTGGAAGGAGCAGTTCACCCTTTTATTGTTTACTCTGACCACAAAAATCTAGCCTTCCTCCAGACCGCCCAGAGACTCAATCCTCGACAGGCTAGATGGTCTCTGTTTTTTGCCCGCTTTGATTTCGAGCTGCACTTCCGCCCTGGAGACAAGAACGCTAAAGCCGATGCTCTATCCAGAGTCTTTCAACCAACTGAATCTGGGGAGGAACCTTCCCATGTTATCGAGCCTACGAAGATAATCACAGTGGCTCCGTTGTCTCTGCTTTCTCCACCTCCGGGCAAGACTCTCGTACCAGAGGACGTTAAGAGGAGAGTTCTTCTGTGGGGGCATTCCTCCAAACTGGCTGGTCATGCCGGAATTGGGAAGACCCTGGCCCTCATAACGCGGTATTATTGGTGGCCCACTCTCCGTCAAGATGTGGCAGACTTTGTCGCCTCCTGTTCCTCCTGTGCTAGGAATAAGACACCCCGTCGTCCTCCATTTGGCCTGCTGCTTCCCCTGCCGGTACCGAAGTCGCCTTGGGAGAATATCGCCATGGACTTTATCACGGATCTGCCCCGTTCGTCTGGCTGTACGGTGATTCTTGTGGTAGTGGACCGCTTTTCTAAAATGGCGCATTTCATTCCGCTAAGCGGCCTCCCTTCCGCACCCGGATTAGCCAAGATCTTTGTCCATCAGATTTTCAGACTACATGGTCTACCTGAACGAATTGTCTCTGATCGTGGGGTACAGTTTACGGCAAAATTTTGGAGAGCACTTTGCAAACTTCTGGATATTTCCTTGGATTTTTCTTCTGCCTATCATCCACAAACCAATGGGCAAGCGGAACGAACTAACCAGATCCTGACTGCATACCTTCGGCATTTTTCCAACGGCCACCAGGATAATTGGGCTGATCTGCTTCCTTGGGCGGAATTCGCCTACAACAATCATGCCGGCGAATCCTCTACTAAATCGCCCTTTTTTGTGGTATTCGGCAAACACCCTAACATACCTCTTCCTGTCGCTCCAACCTCTGAAGTACCGGCAGCCAACTCCTTGTTCCAGGAATTCTCTGAAATCTGGTCCGAGACCAACTCCACTCTCAAAAGGGCCAGTGAGCGAATGAAGAACCACGCAGACAAGAGGAGGCTGGACCCTCCACCGTTTCACATTGGGGATAAGGTCTGGCTCTCATCCAAGTACATTCGACTGAAACTACCCTCTTATAAGCTGGGCCCCCGGTACATAGGTCCTTTTGAGGTCCTGGATCGAGTCAATGAAGTCGCCTACAAATTGAGGTTGCCTGCTTCGCTCCGTATCCCGAACACCTTCCACGTCTCCCTCCTGAAACCTGTGGTCCTGAATCAATTCCATCCTTCACCCACTCCAGCTCCTCAGCCTGTGGGCTCGGATGATACTTTCGAGGTGAGGGATATTCTCGCCATGAGGAGAGTTAGAGGGAGGACCTTTTTCCTTGTTGACTGGGAGGGGTTTGGTCCTGAGGAGAGATCCTGGGAGCCCCGGGAGAACATCAACGCCCCCCACATTCTCAGGAAATTTTTTGCCAACCGCAGCGGGGGGGCGGCTTAAGGGGGGGGTACTGTCACGGTCCCCGATCCCCCTGTCACGCTCCCAGCCCTGCGCCCCCGTGCGCGCAGCGATATTCACCTCGTCCGGCAGTCGCGCTCCCTCCAGCAGCCTCGCTTCCTCCAGCCCTGGCGTCGGCCTCTCCCTTCCTCCGGCCCACGGCTGGTGACGTCACCGCGGGTCCCGCGCATGCGCAGTAGGTCGCGGCCGGTCCTCCGCCGCTAAGCTGGGTTCCGGCGGTGCCCTGCCCCAATTGCACCGCCGGACCAATGGGGGCTCAGCAGCAGCCATATCAGGCCGCCCTCCCTTAGTGGAGGCGCCTGACCGTGGTTGTTTCCTTCTGCGCCTCAGGCCCTGTGTACTCCGCTGGAATCCGGCTCGCTGCCTAACCTCTGTGCTTGCTCCAGCCCTGCTCCAGTCCTGTGTCCGTGCCCGTACCTGTCCTGTGTCCGTGCCTGTTCCAGTCCTGTCTCCGCGCCTGTTCCAGTCCTGTCTCCGAGCCTGTTCCAGTCCTGTCTCCGTGCCTGTTCCAGTCCTGTCTCCGAGCCTGTTCCAGTCCTGTCTCTATGCCTGTTCCAGTCCAGTGTCCGTGCCTGTTCCAGTCCTGTGTCCGTGCCTGTTCCAGTCCTGTCTCCGAGCCTGTTCCAGTCCTGTCTCCGGGCCTGTTCCAGTCCTGTCTCCGTGCCTGTTCCAGTCCAGTGTCCGTGCCTGTTCCAGTCCAGTGTCCGTGCCAGCTCCAGTCCTGTGTCCGTGCCTGCTCCAGTCCGGTAACCGTGCCTGTTCAAGTCCTGTGTCTGTTCCTGCTCACGCCCTGTGCACCATTCCGAGCCGCCCCTCTTGGTTCCGGCTGCCGTGGCATTCAAGTCTCTGGTCTTGCGCCTAACGATCCCTGTATAGGGGTCGGTCACACCAGGTTGCTCGTCCGGGGTCCCTCGGTGCCACGGTCCAGAGGGTCCACTCCAGGGTATTCCTCCTCACAGTCTGTGGCGCTAACACTGTCTACAAATATCTGAAGGGCTGTCACATCTTTATTTGCATTTGCACAAGGAAAGACTAGAAGCAATGGGATGAAACTGAATGGGAGGAGACACAGATTAGATATGAGAAAAAACTTTTTGACAGTTAGAGTGATCAATGAGTGGAACAGGCTGCCATGAGAGATGGTGAGTTCTCCTTCAATAGAAGTCATCAAACAGAGGCTGGACAGACATCTGTCTGGGATGATTTAGCAAATCCTGCTTTGAGCAGGGGGTTGGACCAGATGGCCCAGGAGGTCCCTTCCAACTCTACAATTCTATGATTCTATGATCAGTTCTGGGGGAGCTGTTGCTCTTTGTCCCTGTGTGAACTGTGTCTTGTATCTTGGGCTGCTCTGGGGACATGATACCCAGATCGCCCTTCCTGGAGGCTGCATATCCAGACCCGTCCATATTGTGTCTTGTTTCCTGAACCCTTGATCCTGGATATGTTCCTGCACCTGACCCTGTCTGAATTGTGTCTTGTTTCTCAGCCTGCTCTGGGGGCAGAAATACCCAGATCGCCCTTCCTGGTGGCTGCATATCCAGGCCGATCCATGTTGTGTCTTGTTTCCTGAATCCTGGATCTGCTCCTTTACCTGACCCTGTCTGAACTGTATCCTCTGTGTGATGTTCCTGAGGTCCCTCCATGTCTTGAATCCAGTGCCCAGTGTCTGTGACTCTTTGCTACCTGCCATACTGTGATTCATCCTGGGTTCATCTTGGAAGTAGGAGTCCGGGGTATCCGCTGAGTTTCTGCTACCCTCTGCTTAGCTGGTTATTCGGTTCAATTCCCTGCCGGTTCCAGTCCAACCCAGTGAGGTTTGCACCAGATCGCTTGGGTTCCTTTCTAGGTTGCTCCCAGATGTCCGGAGCCTGATGACCATGGCCTGATGTCAGGTGTCTGACGACCTCTTCCAGATGTGCTGTGCCTGATGTCCTGATGTCCACCTGATATCCTGATGTCCACCTGGTGTCCTGATGCCCTGATGTCTCCCTGGTGTCTTGATGTTCACCTGGTGTCCTGATGCTCTGATGTCTCCCTGGTGTCCTGATGTCCACCTTGAGTCCTGATGTCCTGTTGTCCGCCCGATGTCCACTTGGTGACCAGATGTCCTGATGTCCACATGATGTTCGCCTGGTGCCCTGATGTCCAGATGTCCTGTCCGTGACCTGTTCCAGATGTCCTGTCCGTGACCTGTTCCTGATGTCCTGTCCGTGTTCTTGGTGTTCAGTCCATGTTCCTGATGTCCAGTCCATGTTCCTGATGTCCAGTCCATGATCCTGATACCCAGTCCGTGATCCTGATGTCCAGTCCATGTTCCTGATGCTCAGTCCGTGTTCCTGATGTCCAGTCCGTGTTCCTGATGTCCAACCTGAGTCCAGAAGTCTGTCCGTGTTCTGATATCCAGCCTGTGTCCAGATATCCAGTCCGTGGTTCTGGTGGTCCAAGTGGTCCAAGTTGTGCTCTTAAGTCAGTCCCGTTCTTCCTGGATGGAATCGTCCTCCATGGTTTCTGGGAGTCTCCAGCTCTGTTCCCCAGTGACGGTACCGCCAGTGAGTCCTGGATCTGTCCAGCCTATGCCCTTTGCTGTAGTGCCAACATTCCTGGACCTGTGCTATCCAAGTCCTGTTCTGATGTCCTGACGGTTCCCTGGGGTCTTACCCGTGATGGCTCCAGCCGTTGTCTGAAGGCTTCCTGAGGTTGGTGTCTTATGCTCTCCTGTTGTGCCGGTGCTACAGCTGAGGTCTGAGAAAGAGGCCATCCTAGTATGCCTGAGACAGTTAAACCTGGATTGCATTTACCCATGATGACCCCTACCATCATCTGAAGTCTGCCCAAGGTCAGTGTCTGATGTTCTCCTGCTGTTCATGTGCTACAACCGAGGCCTGAGAGTGGGGCCATTCTAATATGCCCGTGCCAGACAATCCTAGACTGCGTCAACCCATGATGACCTCTTGCTTCGCCTGTCAACCTGAGATGTGTTTCCTTCATGATGTACATATTCCAGAACCTAGCGTTTCTATGTCTTTGCTTTATTTCAGTAAAACTTTATTTTTCTTCATACCTGAAGTTGTGCGGTGTCTGTTAGTCCTGCATATGGCCATCTTGTCCACAAGCTCAGCTGCCACAGACCCCAGTTGCTACCTTTCCCTTGTCCGGGTAGGCCGGGTTGCCCCTGTGGTCCAGTGGGTCAACATTCCACGATCACCTGGGATGCATACCCCGTTGTCGCTATTGTTCGACAACACGGGAGCATTGGCTGGGTAAGCCACGCTAGGCGTGATCGTAACAGAGGCACTTTAAGAAATGTGGGCTACATGGTCAAGTCGCCAGAAGAAAGCCATTACTTCACAAATGCCGCAAAGTACCTCACCTACAATATGCAAAATAGCACAGAAACAAGCCTCAAAACTTCTGGAACAAGGTAGATTGGTGTGATGAGACCAAGATTTAACTTTTTGGGCACAACTATAAACATTGGAGAGAGGTCAACTAGGCCTATGATTAAAGGTGCACCAGTGGTGGATTGCTGATGTTTTGGGGATGTGTGAGCTGCGAAAGCACAGGAAACTTGGTCAAATAATAAGGCAAGATGAATGCAGTACGTTATCAGTAAATACTGGGGACAAATTTGCAATCATCAGCCTGGAAGCTGTGCATGGGATGTACTTGGATGTTCCAACATGACAACAATCCAAAACACAAGGCCAAGTTGACCTGTCATTGGCTACAGCAGAACAGTGTGAAGATTCTGGAGTGGCCATCTCAGTCTCCTGACTTCAACATCATTGAGCCACTCTGGGGAGATTTCAAGCATGCAGTTCATGCTAGATAGATAAGGAATTTACAGGAACTGGAGGCTTTTGCCAAGAAGAATGGGCAGCTTTACCATCTGAGAAAATAAAGAACCTCATCCACAACTACCACAAAAGACTTCAAGCTGTCATTGATGTCAGAGGGAGCAATACACGGTATTAAGAAATGGGGTATGTGAACTTTTGATTTATGGTCATTTGCCTTTCTTCTGGCGAAGTGACCATGCAGCCCATTTTTCTTCAAGTGCCTCCCTATTGTGCATCTTGAAACAGCCACACCGCTATTTTTCAGAGAGTCCAGTATTTCAGCTGATGTTATTTGCTAGTTTTTCTTTTTTCCATCCCGAACAATTTTCCTGGCATTTGTCACAGGTCACAGGTGAGGATGTTACCTTTAGTAGCCATTCAAACCTATTTGTGTTAACTTCTGTGAATGTTATCAGGTCAAAATTACCCTGGTATGTAAACTTTTGTTCAGGGTCATTTGGATGTCTTTGGTTGTCATTATGATTTAAAAAAAGAAAACACAGTAGTTTGACGATAAATTCCTGTGAAGCACCTGAAGGGTTAATAAACTTCTTGAATCTGGTTTTGAGCACCTTGAGGGGTACATTTTTTAGACTGGTGTAACTTTTGTGTATTTTCTATCATATAGACCCCTCAAAGTGACTTCAAATGTGATTTGGCCCCTAAAAATAAAATGGTGTTGTAAAAATGAGAAATTGCTGGTCAACTTTTAAGTTATAACTAAAAAAAAAATTTGTTTCCAAAATTGTGCTGATGTAAAGTAGACATGTGGGAAATGTTATTTATTAACTATTTTGTGTCACCTAACTCTCTGGTTTAAGGGCATAAAAATTCAAAGTTTGAAAATTGCAAAATTTTCAAACTTTTCGCCATATTTCCATTTTTTTCATAAATAATCGCAAGTTATAGCAATGAAATTTTACAACTAAAGTGAAGTAAAATATGTCACAAGAAAGCATTCTCAGAATCGCCTAAATCAGTTGAAGCGTTCCTGAGTTATTACCTCATAAAGGGACAGTGGTCAGAATTGTAAAAATTGGCCCGGGAGTTAACGTGCAAACCACCCTTGGTAGTAAAGGAGTTAAAGGACTAATCCACCTCCTTTGAAAGTACTGAAGATAGACACATGGGCAAGCAAAAGCATAAGAAAAGATGCAAAAAAAATCTTAAGGTTAAATATGTTAGTATAAATTATTTTTTTTAAAACTTTATAAACAACTTTTAATAGGCACATTGAAAAGAACCCTTACTTACTTGTTTTGCTTGTCTAAAGATAAATCGTAAATGTATTCTTTTCTTTTACTGCCTTAATGATTACAAAAATTAGAGATTACAATTAGAGAAGGTAAAAACAAATAATTTGAGGTTAGTTTTTAAAGTCTGAGAAAATCCTACTAGAATTACTATGGTCACCCAAAGAAATGTCTTAAACTGCTATATCCAGATGTAATGTTTTTTGTAAACTTCAAAAGACTGTTCTTAAGTATCCCTACAGATTTTAAAGGAATATAGAAATGTTTGCCTTGATGCAAAGTTTTGTATATGCTAGTTAAATCTATTTTTTATTTGCCTATTTTATATTTTTTTCTATAGGTGTTCTTCCATTTGTAGAGCTATTAAATGGCAGAGCACAGCGTTAGCTGCTAATTTATTGTAATTTTAATGTGTTATTTCAATAATTCTGCAGAGTTCTATAATATTTATTAACTGTTTTCCACGATCAGATGCAATTTTCAGATTTTAATCAACGATTAATGTAATGACAATTTTTCTTACCTGACTGTCAATCATACAACTAAGTTGTAATAGCCAATCAAAAATAAATTGTGTGATTAAATAGTCAAATGCAATATCTTAGCAACTGAAGTTATAGAAGAACAAACAAACAGAGCAAATTAGCATGAAATGTCAATGCCTCCCTGTTGCTTTCACAAGTCTCCTTTGCCTTTGGTTGTTCAAACAGAATATCATTTATTTTGAATACCTCAATTTACCTTTGGTTATATGATCAGTACACCTAAAGCAAAAAAAGTTATGAGTGTAAGGTGCAAAAGGAGATACAAATAATATACAGTATATTTGTATATGCGCTTCAAGATATAGAAGTTAATGTCCTAATAATATAACTAGAAATGAGCAGATATATGTACGTGGAGTTGAATTGTACTTGAATATACAAAAATCTACATTTGCCAAAATGCAGATTTCATATCTAAAGGTGATATTGATTGTAACACATAGATCCACCATGATACACAGATAAGTAGTTTTCATCTGTAATCCCTACCTCTAATAAGTTTTTTAACCCTTTAACCTGTTATTTTGAATCTGATCACATCAATTCCATGTTTCTATGAGAAATGCTTAGAGTCTTCTGTGGCCTAAGGAGTAACCTCTCTAAATGTAGAGAATGACAGTGTAAGGAGGCTTATAGGCCATGCAATCAAGTTTCCTCTTCAGAAAGAAAGAAGGCTTAACCTCTAGTATCTTTTTTTAAGCCAAAGATAAGGAGAAAATTGATACTTGTCATGATCCATGCCGGTTCATGACAAATATAAAGCACAGGTAACCTTTTTTTTTCCTAAGCTGTGCTTAAGGTGGGTTTTTGCCCCCGGTGGCCATTAGGATTATTGCACTATGGTGTCGTTTGTTCTAAGTTTGCCCCCGGAGGTGGTGAGCGTCATTGCACTCTTGTTTCTTCAGTTAAGTGCACATGATTATTATGCAGGTGTGATTGCTGGCTCTGCTATAAAAGAGTCACAGATGTTGCAATCAGTGTTGGTCATATTGTTCATTTCAAGCATCCTTGGTGGAGGAAGGAGCTGGAGAGCGTTCCTTGCAGCACTGTCTTAGCCCTGGTGTGAAAGGAGTCATAGGGGATTCCCTTGTAGCTCTGACAGAGCTTGGTGGCAGCGATTCAGGAGGAGAGCTGCATTCTGGTGGTGGACTCTGTTGCCAGGAGCAAGTGCAACATAGTAAAGCTAAGTTGTGTTTCCCCGTTTGTGTTTTTCCTTAGTGTGTATTAGTACAGCGGTGGGGCCAGTGCCTGCGCCACCCAGCTCCCTAACAAGGGATAGGTGTAGGGTGTGCTAGGGTTATTAGGTATCCTGATCGGCGCCCGGTGCGGAACCGGCATAGGGAATGTTAGGAGCATTAGGGACACTGACTCAGGGGAGTGCAGGAGGTCTCCACGTCCCCTTTCCCTATCGCAGGGCCCACCGTTGTAACTGTTTCCCTACCCATTGTCTTGTTGTTTTAGTTACCGGCCTGCAAGCCGTGTCACACAGGACAGTATCACGTGCCGCGTCCTGTTGTTTTAGTTACCGACCTGCTGGTCGTGTCACACAGGACGGGTCCACGTGACAATACCCAAGAATAAACATAAATAATTCTGTATATGGTTCAAGTAGACACCAGAGACTATGAATAAAGAAACTACTTGAACACTGAAGATTCAATAAATAGAAAGAATTATATATACAGGGAGGGCCATTTATGGATACACCTACCATATATACTCGTGTATAAGCCAAGATTTTCAGCACATTTTTATGTGCTGAAAATGCCCCACTCGGCTTACACATGAGTCATTGTCCAGAAAGCAAGCGGGGGAGGGGGCTTCCAGAAGACATCAATACTCACCCTCCCTCACTGTTTCTTCATCCCTGCATCTCTGTCCCAGTGCTGGCAGCTCCTTCCTGTGTTCAGTGGTCCCATGGTACTGCTCATTAAGGTAATGAATATGCATGCGTCTCCACTCCCATACACGTGGAGGGCATATTCATTATCTTAATGAGCGGTACCATATGACCACTGAACACAGGAAGGAGCTGCCAGCATTGGGACAGAGATGCAGGGATGAAGAAACAGCGAGGGAGGGTGAGTAGAATGGGGGTATGTGAGCCATGCAGGAGTCAGGTCACCGTCGGACTCGGGGGCTGATGTTCCTGCCTCGGCCACTGGGACGCACTGGACTGTCATGTCACCATCGGGCTTGGGAGCTGGTGTTCCTGCCTCAGCTGCTAGGAGGCATCGGGCTCCATCAAATGGTGGTGCTGGCGATAGGAGGGCTATGTTCTCATGTGGTCCCGCTCCTTTGACGCATGCCTCTGTCATTGGGCATTGCCGTGTTTTTCCTATGGGTGATGATGGTGACAGTGAAGGGGCCCCTGCGCAGGCGTCTGGTGGGCGCAGGCTTCGCTCTTCTGTCGGAGGTGAAGGGATTGGTGCATCGCCATCTGGACTGGTTCTGGGGGCGGACCAGATTAGGTCATCAGGCTGTGAGCCTGTGAGGGATAGCCATATCCTTCAAATACTTTGGAGCCTGTCCTGCAGGCCACCAGATATAGTCTTGGTTTCCCCAGTGATCTAGTGTTCAATTGCTACTTTTGACTCTGACCTTTGTTTGGATTTTTGACTCTGCTTCAGCCTGCCAATTTTTCTACCTCTGCTGCTCGCCCAGTTTCTGACCTTTGACTCCTGACTACGCTTTTGGTCACGGTTTTTAGTTCCTTCCTGGCGACCGTCCTGCTCCGGTCCGCTGATCTCATAGGCAGCTACCTCTTGGGCTCCACTGTAATTCCAGATCCCTGTATGGGGTAAAGGGTCTTGGGGTTTCTCAGGGTGCTGTCTTATGTGCAGCTCAGACTCGCAACTGACAGACATCACAGCAGGGGGAGTTGTGAGCCATGCAGGGAGGGTTGTGAGCCATGCAGGGAGGGTTGTGAGCCATGCAGGGAGGGTTGTGAACCATGTAGGGAGGGTTGTGAGCCATTCAGGGGGGTTGTGAGCCATGCAGGAGGAGTTGTGAGCCATGCAGGAGGATTTGTGAGCCATGCAGGGGGGATTGTGAGCCAAGCAGAGGGGTTGTGATCCATTCATACAACAGGGGGAGCCACACATAGCAGGACAGGATGGGGGAGCCACACATAGCAGGACAGGACAGGGAAGTCACACTTAGCAGGAAAGGGATGAGGGGACAATGTATACCTGGCTTATACTCGAATCAAAAACTTACCCAGTTTTCTGTGGCAAAATTAGGTGCCTCGGTTTATACTCCGGTTGGCTTATACTCGAGTATATGTGGTAAATAAAATGGGAATGGTTGTGAAATCAACTTCCTGTTTGTGGCACATTAGCATTTGGGAGGGGGAAACTTTTCAAGATGGGTGGTGACAATGGTGGCCATTTGGAAGTTGGCCATTTTGGATCCAACTTTATTTTTTTCAATGGGAAGAGGGTCATGTGACACATCAAACTTATTGAGAATTTCACAAGAAAAACAATGGTGTGCTTGTTTTTAACGTAACTATATTCTTTCATGAATTATTTACAAGTTTATGACCACTTATAAAATGTGTTCAAAGTGCTGCCCATTGTGCTGGATTGTCAATGCAACCATCTTCTCCCACTCTTGACACACTAGCAACACTGCAGAAGAAATGCTAGTCTAAGGGGGTCAGATTCCTTGTGAAATTCTCAAGTTTGATGTGTCACATGACCCTCTTCCCATTGGAAAAAATAAAGTTGGATCCAAAATGGCTGACTTTAGAAATGCCGCCATGGTCACACCACCCATCTTGAAAAGTTTCCCCCCTCCCACAGACTAATGTGTCACAAACAGGAAGTTGATATCACCAACCATTCCCATTTAATTTAGGTGTATCCATATAAATGACCCACCCTGTATATTATTTCAATGTAGCAAAATTTTATTACAGACATCTTTATTAGATTGTTGTCGCTAATAAAATTTTAGCAAGCCTTGTTATGTCACTTAGAATAAAAGCCAAACCTAGAATCTCCTTTTGCAAACATGTGTTTCATGGTGTTGCATCATCTCAGTAAAAAAGCAAGAAATGTTTTGGCTATATGAGAGGCATAAGAGGTAACCTCTCTTGGCAAACATCGGTGGCATTTATGTGGCGCCCCTGAGGGTTCAGTCGCCACAGAGGTACTGCACCTCCTCATGAGGTGTGGTGCCTCACCATCCAGTTAAGGTGGAGACACCTGACCACACTCCAACACCTGCATTCCACACAACATAGTAGTGTAACAAAGCACCCTTTGGTGGCTCCCTGCTTGGAACACGAAGCGTGCTGGGAGGCGGGTGGAGTTTAGTTTGCACTCAAAAGAGCAGGAAGAGGATAGGATTGGAGGCAGTTAGTCACAGGAGTCTGACGAGGTCAGTCTGTGAAAGAAGATCCCCTGAGTTGGATGAATGGAAGGAAGTGCTGCAGCCGACCTCAGTGATGTGGGTCCACTGGCACAGGAAAGGAACATTAATAGAAAGCCTGACTCTCCATAAGAAGGAAAGAATTAGTACAGAACGTGAGGAGAAGAGAACCGAGGATCAGGGTTAGAGGAGAACCCTTCCCAAGTTCTAGGCGCAAGATCGGGGTCCGGTCCCAAAGGTTGTATGGATACTAACGGTCCTGCAGCAGACACCGGAGGAATAGAAGTTGTCACCGCTTTATTACCACACCAGACTTGGGGGCACAACAGCAACGTAAGAGAGCCGGGACTAGGTAGTAAGGAGTCCCCGAAGCAGGCTACAGCTGTCTGCCATACAACTAGAGTTCATAGGAACATCTGGCAGGAGGAACTCCAGTGTAACTCAGTACTGTGAGTACTTCACTAAAGGCGCTAAGAGGGAGACGTTCAGAAAAGGCACATATGTTGGTGGAGTGTTGGAAAGGAGTACTTCATCTTGCCTGGAAGTTGGCTGAGCTTCTGACCTGGAGGACACGGCACGGATGTGGGCACCTGTACCTGCAACAGACTGTGAGTAAAGCTTTGGAACTACATGCCCTGGTGTCCTCCACTTATTCCTGCTTCAACCTGCCCGGCATTGCTACATCCCCTGTGCCTGACACTGCACCATCTACGTGTCACTTCACCTACTCTGCCCTGGGACTACAGCCCTGCCTGTGGAGGGCTATAACATCATTGCTGCACCACACCATCAGTCCCAGAGGATCTGTCTGCAGCGTCTGCTTAACATCTTCAATGCCGAACACCACAGGTGGCGTCACGACTCATTCATTTATAAACTCTAATCATTAGAGTTGAGCGAAATGGGTCGAAAAATTTCAAAAGTCGCCGACTTTTGGTAAAGTCGGGTTTCATGAAACGAAACCCGACCCTAGGGTGAGGTCGGCCACGAGCTCGGCGATTTTAGCGCCAATGTCACGTTTCAAAAGTTTGTTTTCCGCCCTTTTTCAGCCAATCAGGATCCACGGACACTGTGGGCAACGTGATGACATAGGCAGGGGTCACCACCATCTTTGAGAAGGGCATGCAAGTGATTGGCTTGCTTTGGGGGGCGTCACAGGGGGTATAAAAGGGCATGCACGCCGACCGCCATGTTACTCATGCTGATCTCAGAATAGGGAGAGCTGCTGCTGCTGATGATTCTGTAGGGAGAGCGTTAGGCAGGGAAGAAGACACCAAAAACTGCTTCTGCTGCTAGCGATTTTGCCTGTACAACACACCAGTCACTGTGTGTGCAGTGCAAGTGGAGGCTATATTTTGCTGGATCAGCTGTGTTGGTTGTTAGGCTGCCTTATAAGGCTTCCTGATAGCTGCATTGCTGTTTTCCCACTGCTCTGCAAACTGCTGTTTTAAAAGCAATCCAAATTTTTTTTTTTGTCCTGGTGAGGTACTGAGCGTGCATTTTTTCACACCATACAGCGGTGTACGCTCCTCACACAGTACGTGTAACGGCTGTTATCACGGCCACAGTGAAGCTATCTGTGTGTCACTCTGTAAGAATAAGTCGAGGACATGTTCCGTTCTTACAGACCTACACCTTCTAGTTTTGTCTGCTTTTCAAACAGTTAAGTATATTTGCTGTTTGATCACATTCAAAACTATACAGAGACAGCGTGTGTCAGTCCGTATACTTAAAAAACACGGAGCTTGACAATTTTACGGACACCGGACAGCGGTGTACGTGCACGCTCCTCTCTCAGTACCGTGTAACGGCTGTTATCACGGCCACAGCGAAGCTATCTGTGTGTCACTCTGTAAGAATAAGTCGAGGACATGTTCCGTTCTTACAGACCTACACCTTCTAGTTTTGTCTGCTTTTCAAACAGTTAAGTATATTTGCTGTTTGATCACATTCAAAACTATAGAGAGACAGTGTGTGTCACTCCGTATACTTAAAAAACATGGAGCTTGACAATTTTATGGACACCGGACAGCGGTGTACGTGCACACTCCTCTCTCAGTACCGTGTAACGGCTGTTATCACGGCCACAGTGAAGCTATCTGTGTGTCACTCTGTAAGAATAAGTCGAGGACATGTTCCGTTCTTACAGACCTACACCTTCTAGTTTTGTCTGCTTTTCAAACAGTTAAGTATATTTGCTGTTTGATCACATTCAAAACTATAGAGAGACAGCGTGTGTCAGTCCGTATACTTAAAAAACACGGAGCTTGACAATTTTACGGACACCGGACAGCGGTGTACGTGCACGCTCCTCTCTCAGTACCGTGTAACGCCTGTTATCACGGCCACAGTGAAGCTATCTGTGTCTCACTCTGTAAGGATAAGTCGAGGACATGTTCCGTTCTTACAGACCTACACTCTAGGGGGATTCCTATTCTGCTCAATTCTATATACACCTTGTAGTTTGTCAAACACTAGCCAATTTCTGCCTGTGACATAGCGGTGTGATATTCACTGGGCCTCACACAATCCAACAGTGTCCACAAGTGTGTTCAGAAATTCTACATCTCCCCTGTCCTATAGTGACATTTTTCACACCTGCGAAATTGAGCCTGTGACATAGCGGTGTGATATTAACTGGGCCTCACACAATCCAACAGTGTCCACAAGTGTGTTCAGAAATTCTACATCTCCCCTGTCCTATAGTGACATTTTTCACACCTGCGACACTGAGCCTGTGACATAGTGGTGTGATATTAACTGGGCCTCACACAACAGTGTCCACAAGTGTGTTCAGAAATTCTACATCTCCCCTGCCCTATAGTGACATTTTTCACACCGGCGACATTGAGCCTGTGACATAGCGGTGTGATATTAACTGGGCCTCACACAATCCAACAGTGTCCACAAGTGTGTTCAGAGATTCTACATCTCCCCTGTCCTATAGTGACATTTTTCACACCTGCGACATTGAGCCTGTGACACAGTGGTGTGATATTAACTGGGCCTCACACAATCCAACAGTGTCCACAATAATAACAAAGAATTTGTGTTTGCAATCATTTTCTGGAAGAAACTGAGTATTATCTGACTGAATTGCAGGGGTGTCAATACTTTTGGCCACAACTGTACATACATACACACACATCCGCATTGAGCTTTATATATTAGATGTAGTGCTGGGTCTCTTTAATTGGTGAGACATGTAATAAAAAATATACTATACTTCCAAATAGCACATGTCAACTAATATATTATGCTCTTTAAAACTTATTCCATATACTTTTAACAATTGAATATTAAATTTTCTATTTAATTAATTTTATTTACATACTGGATCTCACTATATTTTAACTGTGTCAATAGATATAATATAATTGATCTTGATTGATTGATCTGAACAACTATATTGATATGGCATAGTCTGAATAAGTCTAAGAGATAAATTTCTTGGATGCAGGGACCAGTTCTGGTGGACAATTAGCAGCAAACACTTTTCTTGAAAAAAATAGTCCAGTATTGATGTAAAAATCTCTTCAAGCTTTATTTACAACATGTTATTATTACCATCCTTAACAAACAATAAAACCATCATCTCTGATGTGCAATTCAAACAGATTGTTCTTAATTGTATCTGCTGGTAACTGGAATCTGGTTGCAATAATGCTAGTTGCTACCAATCACAACTAATTAGAAAAGACATAAAATCCCATGATACCAGGTGGGTGTACTATAAACAATGATCAAAACTGCTAGGTTCAGGTTTAATCGGCTGTAACATATTCAGCTCACTATGGGGAATTAACTCATTAGTATACACTTGACCCAGCAACTGAGACAAAAGACAACGAAAAAAATACTATAAAAAACACTATAGTGTGAATAGAATTCTCCAATTAATGAACATATAGAAAAGATTGTGATATTGCCTCATTATTATAATAATCAGGAGACACTCGGTCACAAAATAATTGGTAAATAATAATTTTCGATCAGGAAATGCATAATCAGCGAATTGCTGAAAGGCCTATTCAGAAAAAGCAATATTCTAATATTAACGATGTATAGTTTGCTAGCATATAAACATAAAAAAGGTTGTTGTTTTTTTATAACTGGTGTGATATTCACACAGGCCAAAATATTGACTGTGTGAACAACACTAAAGTAAGTTGTGTAAAGGAAACAGCCACAATGAGTACAAACAAGAAAATAAATATATGATAATAGAAAAAGTCACAAAGGTATTACAAATAAAAATGATGTAACTATTAAAGGGAATCTGTCACCTCATTTTTACCCTATGAGATGCGGCCACCACCATCAGGGGCTTATCTACAGCATTCTGTAATGCTGTAGATAAGCCCCTGATGTAACCTGACAGATAAGAAAAACGAGTTAGATTATAGTCACCCGGGGGTCCGGTCCGGTCCAATGGGAGTCGCGGTCTGGTCTGGCATCTCCCATCTTCTAGCAATGACGTCCTCCTCCTTACTTCTGCCTCAGCTCCTGAGCAGGTGTACTATTGAGGACCGGACCCCCGGGTGAGTATAATCTAACTTGTTTTTCTTATCTTCCAGGTTACGGAAGATAAGAAACATTACAGAATGCTGTAGCTAAGCCCCTGATGGTGGTGGCCGCATCTCATATCGGAAAAATGAGGTGACAGATTCTCTTTAAAACACAATAATAAAGTCTTAATACATATATGTAATATAATGTGGCATCTTGCTTTTTGTTTAAACCACTTGGGGTACAGTCCGGTCTGCTTTACTCTGAGACTTGCTTGACAAAGATTGCATGTACATGAGCCAAAACATTTCCAGTACTCACATGGGTCATTAAATCACTTATTTTTTTGCATTGAACTTTCCCTAGAGTGCTGACTACGGTTTTTAGAATTTTGGCGCACTCGAGCACTATGTGCACTGGGCATGCATAGAACACAGGAGACATGCCAGGTAACAGAGAGGTAACCATGTTGCAGCAGCAGTGAGTATGAAGGCGTCCTGGCATGGAGGAAGGAGGAGAGCCATGTAGTGATGCTGGCATTAGCGCTTCATTCCTTAAGCTACATATTTGGCATACTGACATCACGTGGCCTTAATAGGCTCATACGTAAAAGCCCTAAATATATCGGCAGGAACTTGAACAAGCTGTCATATACGCCTATTCAGAGTATCCCAAGCATGCTCAATGGGTCTGGTTAGTATGCTGGCCGTTCAAGAACTTCACCAAGTCATTAAAGAGCAGTGGACCAACGTTCAACAGTCGTCAATCAACAATCTGATCAACTCTATGTGAAGGAGATGTATTGCACTGCTTGAAGCAAATGGTGGTCATGCAGAAACTGACTGTCTTTCTGACCCCCAACTGGACCCATGCAAAACTGCACATTTTAGAGTGTCCTTTTATTGTGGCCAGTCTAAGGCACATCTATGTAATAAACATTACTGTCCAATTAGCATCTTGAAATGTCATACCTCTGAGATGGATGGATCTTGTCCACGCTGTATCAGGACATATAAAAAACACAGGTAACCTTTTTTTTTTCCTAAGCTGTGCTTAAGGTTGGTTTTTGCCCCCGGTGGCCATTAGGATTACTGCACTGTGGTGTCGTTTGTTCTAAGTTTGTCCGCGGTGGTGGTGAGCGTCATGGCACTCTAGTTTCTTTAGTTAAGTGCACATGATTATAATGCAGGTGTGATTGCTGGCTCTGCTATAAAAGAGTCACAGGTGTTGCAATCAGTGTTGGTGATAGTATTCATTTCAACCATCCTTGGTGGAAGAAGGAGCTGGAGAGCATTCCTTGCAGCACTGTCTTAGCCCTGGTGTGGAAGGAATCATACGGGATTTCCTTGTAGCTCTGACAGAGCTTGGTGGCAGCGATTCAGGAGGAGAGCTACATGCTGGTGGTGGACTCTGTTGCCTGGAGCAAGTGCAACAGAGTAAAGCTAAGTTGTGTTCCCTGTTTGTGTTTTTCCTCAGTGTGCATTAGTACAGCAGTGGGGCCAGTGCCTGCGCCACCCAGCTCCCTAGCAAGGGATAGGTGTAGGTAGAGTTGAGCGAAACGGGTCGGTCATATTCAAAAGTCACCAACTTTCGCTGAAGTCGGGTTTCATGAAACGAAACCCGACCATAGCGTGAGGTCGGCCACGAGGTCGGCGACCAGAGCGCCAAAGTCGCGTTTCAAAAGATGCTTCCAGTGCCCTTTTTCAGCCAATGATGGAGGACGCACACTGTGGGCAACGCGATGACATAGGCATCGGTCACCACCATCTTTGAGAAGGGCATGCAAGTGATTGGCTGGCTTTGTGTGGTGTCACAGGGGCTATAAAAGGGCGTGAACGCTGACCGCCATCTTACTTATGCCGATCTTAGCATAGGGTGAGCTGCTGCTGATTCTGTAGGGAGAGCATTAGGCAGGGAAGAAGAACCAAAAAACTGCTTCTGCTGTTAGCGATTTCCACTTACAACACAACACTTTGTGTGCAGTGACAGGGGAGGCTCTATTCTTGTGCATCAGCTCTGTTGGTTATGAGACTGCCTTGCAAGGCTCCCTGATAGCTGCATTGCTGTTTGCACAATGCTGTGCAAACTGCTCTTTTAACCCCTTTCTGCCATGAGATGTACTATCCCGTCCATGTACCCTGGGACTTAATCCCCAGGGACGGGATAGTACGTCATAGCGATCAGCGGCGCCCACGTGGTGAGCGCCGCTGATCATGGCCGGGTGTCAGCTGATAATCACAGCTGACACTCGGCACAATGTGTCAGGGGTGGTCACGGACCGCCCCCGACACGTTAACCCCTTGTAGACCGCGATCAAACACGATCGCGGTGTACCGGGGGTTAAAGGGAAGCATCAGCAGGGAGGGGGCTCCCTCCATGCTTCCCTGAGCCCCCCATGGCAGCGCAATGTGCAGCGCTGCTGCAGGGGGCTCTTTCCCTACAGGCCCCTGGGATCCAAGATGGTGACGGGGACCTTCGGGGGCCTGTAGGGAGCTGACTTCCTCACTGCCTGCAAAGCGCAGGCATGAGGAAGTCTGCAGCAGTGCCTGTGACTGATCGCTGATCTGTCACAGTGATCTGTGATGTGACAGATCAGCGATCTGTCACAGGACAGTGATGTCCCACCTGGTACAATGTAATAAAGTTAAAAAAAAAAAAGTGTAAAAATAATTTTAAATAAATCGCTAAATAAATTAGTAAAAAAAAAAATATTCCCCAATAAATTCATTTTTTGAAAATAAAAAAAACAATAAAAGTACACATATTTGGTATTGCCGCGTCCATAACGACCCACCCTATAAAACTGTCCCATTAGTTAACCCCTTTAGTGAACCCCTTAAAAAATAAAAATAAAAAACGAAGCAAAAAATAATGATTTATTATCATACCACCAAACAAAAAGTGCAATAACGTGCGATCAAAAAGACGCATATAAATATGCATGGTACCGCTGAAAACGTCAGCTTGTCCCGCAAAAAACGAGCCACCATACAGCATCATCCACAAGAAAATAAAAAAGTTATAGCTCGCAGAACAAAGCGATGCAAAAATAATTATTTTTTACATAAAAGAGTTTTCATTGCATAAAAGCGCCAAAACATAAAAAATGACCTAAATGAGGTAGCGCTGTAACCGCACCGACACGAAGAATAAAGCCGCTTTATCAATTTTACCGCACGCGGAATGATGTAAACGCGTCCCCCCAAAAGAAATTCATGAAACGCAGGTTTTTGTTCATTCTGCGTCCCAAATATCGGAATAAAAAGCGATCAAAAAATGTCATGTGCCCAAAAATGGTACCAATAAAAACGTCAACTCGTCCCGCAAAGAATAAGACCTCACATGACTCGGTGGGTCAAAATACGGAAAAATTATAGCTCTCAATATGTGGTGATGCAAAAACTATTTTTACAATAAAAATCATCTTTTAGCGTGTGACAGCTGTCAAACATAAAAACCGCCATAAATAGTAAATCAAACCCCCAGTTATCACCCCCTTAGTTATGGAAAAATAATAAAGTTAAAAAAATGTATTTATTTCCATTTTCCCATTAGGGTTAGGGCTAGGGTTAGGGCTATGGTTAGGGTTAGGGTTAGGGCTAGGGCTAGGGTTAGGGCTAGGGTTAGGGCTGAGATTAGGGTTAGGGGTGTGTTGGGGTTAGGGTTGGAGTTATAATTGGGGGGTTTCCACTGTTTGGGCACATCAGGGGCTCTCAAAATGCAACATGGCGTCAGATCTCAATTCCAGCCAATTCTGGGTTGAAAAAGTCAAATGGTGCTCCTTCCCTTCCAAACTCTGCCATGTGCCCAAACAGTGTTTTACCCCCACATATAGAGTATCAGCATACTCAGGACAAAGTGCAAAACAAATTTTGGGTCCAATTTCTCCTGTTACCCTAAGGAAAATAAAAAATTGGGGGCAAAAATGATTTTTTTATTTTCACGCCCAGGCGTTATAAACTTCTGTGAACCACTTGGGGGTTCAAAGTGCTCACCACACATCTAGATAAGTTCCATGGGGGGTCTAGTTTCCAAAATTGGGTCACTTGTGGGGAGTTTCAATACTTTAGGTACATTAGGGGCTCTCCAAAGGCAACATGACACCTGCAGACCATTCCATCAAAGTCTGCATTCCAAAACGTCACTACTTCCCTTCCGAGCCCCGACGTGTGCCCATACAGTAGTTTTCTGCCACATATGGGGTATCAGTGTACTCAGGACAAATTGGTCAACAACTTTTGGGATCCAATTTCTCCTGTTACCCTTGGGAAAATAAAAAAAATGGGGACTAAAAGATGATGTTTGTGGAAAAAATACGATATTTTTATTTTCATGCCCGGTTGTTATAAACTTCTGTGAAGCACTGGGGGGGGGTTCAAAGTGCTCACCACACATCTAGATAAGTTCCTTAGGGGGTCTAGTTTCCAAAATGAGGTCACTTTTGGGGGGTTTCCACTATTTAGGTACATCAGGGGCTCTCCAAAAGCAACATGACACCCGCAGACCATTCCATCAAAGTCTGCATTCCAAAACGTCACTACTTCCCTTCCGAGCCCCAACGTGTGCCCATACAGTAGTTTTCTCCCACATATGAAGTATCAGCGTACTCAGGACAAATTGGAAAACAACTTTTGGGGTCCAATTTAACCTTGTACCCTTGGGAAAATAAAAAAATTGGTGACTAAAAGATGATGTTTGTGGAAAAAATACGATTTTTTTATTTTCACGCCCGGGCGTTATAAACTTCTGTGAAGCACTGGGGGGTTCAAAGTGCTCACCACACATCTAGATAAGTTCCTTTGGGGTCTAGTTTCCAAAATGGTGTCATTTGTGGTGGGTTTCCGCTGTTTTGGTTCATCAGGGGCTTTCCAAACGCGACATGGTGTCCAATCTCAATTCCAGCCAAAAACGTCAAATGGCGCTGCTTCCCTTCCGAGCTCTGCCATGCGCACAAATAGTGGTTTACCCCCACATGTGGGGTATCAGCATACTCAGGACAGATTGAACAATAACTTTTATGGTCCTGTTACCCTTGGAAAAATAAAAATTGGGGGTGAAAAGATCATTTTTGTGGAAAAAATATGATTTTTTAATTGTGCCGCTGTACGTTATAAACTTCTGTGAAGCCCTTGTGGGTTCAAAGTTCTCACCACATATCTAGATAAGTTCCTTGGGGGGTCTAGTTTCCAAAATGGGGTCACTTGTGGGGGGTTTCCACTGTTTAGGTATATCAGGGGCTCTCCAAACGCTACATGGCGTCCGATCTGAATTCCAGGCAATTTTGCATTGAAAAAGTCAATCGGCGCTCCTTCCCTTCTGAGCTCTGCCATGCACCGAAACAGTGGTTCACCCCACATATCAGGTATCAGCGTACTCAGGACAAATTGTACAATAGCTTTTGCTGTCCAATTTCTCCTGTTACCCTTGGTAAAATAAAAAAATTGAACCTGAAGTAATTTTTTGTGAAAAAAGTTAAATGTTCATTTTTTTTTAAATATTCAAAAAATTCCTGTGACGCACCTAAAGGGTTAATAAACTTCTTGAATGTGGTTTTGAGCACCTTAAGGGGTGCAGTTTTTAGAATGGTGTCACTTTTGGGTATTTTCTATCATATAGACCCCTCAAAGTGGCTTCAAATGTGATGTGGGCCGTAAAAATAAATTGGTGTTGCAAAAATGAGAAATCGCTGGTCAATTTTTAACCCTTATAACTTCCTAACAAAAAAAAATTTTGGTTCCAAAATTGTGCTGATGTAAAGTGAACATGTGGGAAATGTTATTTATTAAGCTTTTTTGTGTGCCGTATCTCTGTGATTTAAGGGCATAAAAATTCAAATTTGGAAAATTGCGAAATTTTAACAATTTTTGCCAAATTTCCGTTTTTTTCACAAATAAACGCAAGTTATATGAATTAAATTTTACCACTAACATGAAGTACAATATGCCACGAGAAAACAGTGTCAGAATCACTGGGATCCATGGAAGCATTTCAGAGTTATAACCTCATAAAGGGACAGTGGTCAGAATTGTAAAAATTGGCCCGGTCATGAACATGCAAACCACCCTTGGGGCTTAAGGGGTTAAAAGCAAAAATACTTTTCTTCCTCTTTTCTGCACAGTTACCAAGGGTTCAATTTTCCACCCTTTTGTGTGTGCATTGTGCAGCAGTCCTGCTTATTAGGCTGCCTGCATCCATACTTGAACTGAGAGCATCATTGTCAGCGTCCTCAAATCTCTAGTGAGATCCAAAATCTCACCAATCCTATAGACACCCTCTACCTTTGTCATTCATCATCCAATTTCAGCCTGTTACATTGAGGTGTAATCTCTACTGGGCCTGAGACAATAGTTCTGCATCCTCAAATCTATAGTGAGTTTCAAATTCTCACCAATCCTATAGACACCCTACACCTTGTCACACACCATCCAATTTCAGTCTGTTACATTGAGGTGTAATCTCTATTGGGCCAGAGACAACAGTTCAGCATCCTCAAATCTCTAGTGAGATTCAAATTCTCACCAATAGTAGATAAACCTTCTACCTTGTTTTACAGTACCATATAGCTGGTGGTATTTTTTGTACATTTTCACAAAAATGAGCAAGTATGGTGGAAGACGCCATGAAAGTGGACAGGGGCTGCCAGCTGGTCCCAATGGTGGTGGTGGTGTTGCATCTGTTGGTAGTGGCAAAAGCACAATAGCACCTAAGGCAGGAGGTGTTGAGCCTGCGTCATCGTCTGGCTCCACAAGGCCTCAAAGGCTCTCTTTTCTGGGAGTAGGTAAACCACTTTTAAAGCCGGAGCTTCAGGAACAAGTTTTGGCTTACATTGCTGACACAGGCTCCAGCTCTCTCACCTCCTCTTCTGAAGTTTCAAAAAATAAAAGCACTGAGACGTCATTGGAGGCTCCTGGTCAGGAACAACACCTTTCCTTGTGTCCTTCACCCCTACCAAAAGTGAAGGATGTGGCAGGGCACACTACCGATTACTCCATGGAGCTCTTTTCACATACCATGCCTGGATTAGCAAGTCAAATCGTGAATTCCCCAGTCCAAGATGTATCTGACATGGAGCGCACTGATGCACAGCCACTGCTAAATTTTTCTGCTGGTACATTCACTCAGAGCACTACATTGTCCTCGCAGTGTACTGAAGCAGAATCAGACCCTGATGAAACTCAGGTGCCCCTTCCCGCATACTATACCACCTTACACGGTGACACAGAGGAAGGTGCACATGAAATTGAAGAGGAGGTGATGGATGACCCAGTTGTTGACCCAGATTGGCATCCATTGGGGGAAGAGGGTGCCGCTGCCAATAGCTCAGAAGAGGAGGAGGATCAGCAGCAGGCAACGACATCGCAACAGCTATTATCTGGCAGGACCGTAGCAGTCCAAATACGTGTTACAAAAACCAAAAGGATTGCAGGACAGCATGACGGTAAACTTAGCACAGCGTGCAAGGTCTCAAAATGTCTTCCATAGTAGGAAGAGTGCAGTGTGGCACTTTTTTGAACAAAATCCTAATGATCAGGCAAAATATATCTGTAAACAGTGTGCAAAGACCTTTAGCCGAGGGAAAAATCTGAGAAATTTGAATACCAGTTGCATGCTTAGACATTTAACCACCATGCACTTGCAAGCGTGGACGGACTACCAAACCTCACGTACCACATGTGCACCTGCTCCGAATGAAGGTAGTCAGCAATGCTACATCGCTTCCCCCACTGTAGGCCCACCGGTTAGCACACCACCAGCAGCAAATGTCGAGGTGTCGTCGCAAGGGCAAAGCAGTCTTGGAATCACAATGTTATTGCTATGAAAGACTGAATCTAGGCCATCAGCAACACCACCAACACCATCACCAACCCTCTCTCAGTCCGCCATGTCCACCGCTAGCTCCACCATATGCAGCTTTCAAGTCCAGCTCACCCTACCAGAGACTCTGAGTAGGACAAGAAAGTACTCATCCTCTCATCCGCGTACACTGGCTTTGAACGCCCACATTGCCAAACTAATCTTGTTAGAGATGATGCCCTACCGGTTGGTTGAAAGCAACGCTTTCCGTGAGCTCATGACCTACGCAGTACCACGCTATGACCTACCCAGTTGACACTTCTTTTCGTGAAAAGCCATCCCAGCCCTCCACGTGCATGTGAAAGACCGCATTGTCCATGCACTCAAGCAATCAGTGAGTGAAAAGGTGCACCTCACAACAGATGCATGGTCCAGTAGGTATGGCCAGGGCCGTTACGTGTCCATCACTGCGCACTGGGTTAATGTGGTTTATGTAGGGTCCACAGGGGACAGCGGTGCTGGGACAGTGCTGCCTAGCCCATGGTATAGGAAACAGTTAGCTGTAGGCGTTCGACCTTCCTCCTCCTCCTGAAGCGAAAGCTCGTCCACAGAGCGCAGTCGCACGACCACTCCCTCCGCAGCTGCCAGTGTTGCACACAAGGTGTCACACTATTGAACAGCTAGTGGTAAGCGTCAGCAGGCTGTGTTGAAGATGATGTGTTTGGGAGACAACAGACACACCACGGAGATACTGGCTGACTACTTGCAGCGACAAACTGAGTCATGGCTGGACAGTCTACATCTTGAGGCAGGCAAGGTAGTTAGTGATAACGGCCGGAATTTTGTGGCAGCCATAGCCCTTTCAAAACTCAGACACATACCTTGTCTGGCTCACACCTTGAACCTGGTGGTGCAGTGCTTCCTCAATAATTATCAGCCCTGCTCCATAAGGTGTGAAGACTGTGCTCGCACATCCGCCGGTCGCCTGTACACTCCTGTCATATGCAGAAGCTGCAGCGATTGCTCCACCTTCCCAAGCACCGCCTAATTATCGACGTTGCAACAACGTGGAACTCTACCCTGCACATGGTTCAGAGGCTGTGCGAACAGAGGCAGGCTGTAATTCATTTGTGGGAGGATACATGGGCAGGCAGTTTGCAGGAAGACATGGAGTTGTCTGGTGTGCAGTTTTCAAAACTGAAAGACCTCTGTAAAGTCCTTCAGTGTTTTGAGGAATGCACATGGCTGGTAAGCGCAGATGACACCATCATAAGCATGAGCATCCCACTTATGCGTCTGCTCATGCAAACTTTGACGCACATTAAGGAGCAGGGGTCTGCAGCCGAGGAGGAAGAGGAGGACGGAAGCCTTGATGGCAGTCAGCCATTTTCTGGTCAGGGAAGTCTCGTGGATGAGGTGGAGGAAGAAGAGGAAGAGGAGGAGGAGGAGGATGATGGGGATGATTATTTTGGGAAGGAGGATGCTTCTCAGGGGGCAAGAAAAAATGTTAGCGTAGCAAGGTCAGGTACAGAGTTTGTGCATGACTGGAGGGATGTGGATTTGCCAGAATGTGCTCCTCCACCAAGCACTCGCAGTGCATCATTGACACCTGTAACATTGGCCCACATGTCTGATTATGCCTTGCAGATCCTAAAAAGGGACCCCCGCATTGCCAAAATGATGAACGATGACGACTACTGGTTGGCCAGCATCCTGGATCCACTCTATAAAGGCAAATTCCAAAACATCATGCCACAGGAGAACCTAGAGCTAACATTGGCTAACAACAAGGAACTCTGGTAAGTCGTTTGTTTGAGGCATTCCCAGCACACAGCGGCGGTGATGTTTTTCCAACAAGCCGTAGGTGGCAACATGAAAGAGGTGTTCGTGGTGCACACAGCCGAAGTGGTGCTGGACACAGGGGTTTCATGACTATGTTGTGGACTGATTTTTCAAGTACCGCTCACTCGACAGGTAATACTGCATCGATCGAAAGTGACAGGAGACAGCAGTTGTCAACTATGGTAACAAACTACTTCTCCTCCCATATTGATGTTCTCCCTCACCGGTCTTTCCCCTTTGACTATGGGGCCAGTAAACTTGACACCTGGCCTGAATTGGCACAATATGCCTTACAGGAGCTCGCTTGCCCTGCTGCTAGTGTGTTATCTGAAAGAGTCTTCAGTGCTGCTGGATCAATCCTGACAGAAAAAAGGACCCGTCTGTCGACCCAAGATGTTGATGATTTAACCTTCATTAAAATGAACCATGCATGGGTTTCAAAGGATTTTGTCCCACCCTCCCCTGCTGACACATAGGTTGCCAGAAAAATGGCTTGCTTTTGTCCTCCTCTTCCGCGGACTTCTCCAATTACTCCATTTGCAGCTGCTGAAAGTCCAACATCAACATATGCCAATTTTTCCACCTCTCTAACTGGGCTGCCTCCCCCCACAGGGCCAGGGTAACCACCTGGCGCACGCACCCGTGCGAGTGCGAGTGCCGTTGCCCTGGACAGGTGGGTGGGCACACTGTTTGGCAATGGCACTGGCACAAGGTCTCTCATAGTAGAGTCAAGTGTCTCTGACGGTGGGGGTGCACACCCGCCGTCAGACACACCGGCGTACTATGAGGGGCCCTGTGCCAGTGGTGTCGTCAGCGAGTGGGCCCCCTTCTTGCTCAGATCACAGCACTTGCAAAGTTGAAATACTTACCTCTCCCTGCTCCACCGCCGTGACGTCTTCCGCGTTTCCTGACAGTGACATTCTGGTCAGAGAGCGCGATGACATCATGTCTGTATGCCCTCTGCCTAGACAGTCCAAGTGCAGTGAGATGGAAGTTGGGGACGACGAGGAGTCCAGACTAGTACAGGGATTCCATAGCGAGGAGACTTATTTAATTGTTTTCAATGTTGGGACAGCTATTTTTGGGGAGCACTATACTCTGGAGAATGATATGTGAGGCCCACCATACAATGGAGCATTCCAAAGGTGGACATCAGACACTGGAGCAGCATTAACAGGGCCCATTATGCACTGGAGCATTAGAAATGGGGCCCATTATATATGGAGCATTATTTGGGCCCATAAGACAGTGGAGCTTCATCCATGGGGACCAACATATACTGTAGCATTATGTGGAGCTCATCATATACTGTTTCAAATATAATATGGGACCAATGATTCAGTATGAAGAAATATATGAGCCTCAATAGTCTGTATAGCGCACTATGCGGTGGCCATAATACTGTATGGAGTAATATACTGTCTGTTTTTGGAGCTATTGGAGAATTTAAAATGGATATCAGTCATGAGATGAAAGAAGTGAAGTATTTTTCATTGTAATATACCACTATTTCTCTGCCGTATCAGAGGATCATGAATTGTGGCATGTGTTAAAGGAGCCCATTGACATTCTTTGGCCCTGGGCCCACGAAAATCTGGAGCCAGCCCTACCCCCCCACAACTTTAGCCAAATAACCCCCAGTTTTCAATGCCTAACTATTATTATAAAGTAAATTAAGGTTGACAAGCTTAAGTAATAAGAATTGATGTTTTGTCATTAAAATGGGCACTGTAGGTGTGTTTCCTGTCCTCTCACTGCTCACTTTTCTTCCCCGTTGACTTGCATTGGGTTTCGTGTTTCAGTCGGCCTTCGACTTTTCACGATAATCGGCCTATTTCGTTCGACCCGACTTTTGAGAAAGTCGGGTTTCATGAAACCCGACTCGACTGGAAAAAAGGCACAGTCGCTCATCTCTAGGTGTAGCATGTGCTAGGGCGACAGGTTCCTGATCGGCGCCCGGT
The DNA here is from genome assembly GCF_039654945.1 of Dendrobates tinctorius. Classification (NCBI taxonomy): domain Eukaryota; kingdom Metazoa; phylum Chordata; class Amphibia; order Anura; family Dendrobatidae; genus Dendrobates; species Dendrobates tinctorius. The sequence goes on from NW_027361830.1 coordinate 17,257,117, forward strand.
GCGGAACCAGCATAGGGAGCATTAGGCGCGTTAGGGACATTGACTCAGGGGAGTGCTGGAGGTCTCCACGTCCCTTGTCCCTATCGCAGGGCCCACCGTTGTAACTGTTTCCCTTCCCTTTGTCTTGTTTTAGTTACTGGCCTGTGAGCTGTGTCACACCTGACAGTATCACATGCCGCATCCTGTTGTTCTAGTTACCGGCCTGCTGGTCGCGTCACACAGGACGGGTCCACGTGACATTATCACCAACCAAACTTTTTTTCTGCTGAGCCATGGACCCAGTTCAGACCTTTGCCCAAATGCTGCAGACCCTTACTGAGGAGATTAGGGGGCTGCACAGTGAGTTAGTGCAGCAACTGCAGCAGTTGGTGAGCTTTGGGGGCTTGGTTCAGAGACAGGCTCAGCCAGAACCCAAGATATCCCTCCCTGACAGATTTTCTGGAGGGAGAGATCAATTCTTGGTGTTTCAACAAGCCTGTAAATTGTATTTCAGGCTGCGCCCTCGTTCATCAGGGAGTGAAGAGCAACAGGTGGGTATCATTATGTCCCATCTTAAAGGGGATCCCCAATCCTGGGCTTTCTCCCTACCGGATGAGTATCCATCTTTAGAGTCCATTGACGAGTTCTTTACGGCTTTGGCCCTTGTGTATGGGGATCCTGATGGCGTCGCCTGGCGTAATCTCGAATCCGTAGGTGTAAACAGGGAGACCGAGTCGCTGAGGAGTACTGCTCAGAGTTTAGGAGATGGGCCAGGCCACTAATACTCAGTGGAATGACCCTGCACTTAGGAGTCAATTTGTGCAGGGTTTGTCTCCAAAGTTGCAGGATACTCTGGTGCAGTATGCCTCCCCCAGGTCGCTGGAGGCCGCCATGTCCCTTGCCATCTGGGTGGATAGACGCCTTTGGGAAAGACATACACATAAAGTGCCCCCTGATGTCCTCACTAGGGAGGAGCAAATAGTAACTTGGCACTCAACTTGAATGATCCTTTTTGAAAGAAAATTTTATTATGTGCAGTCTCAGTCTGAGACTGCACATAATAAAATTTTCTTTCAAAAAGGATCATTCAAGTTGAGTGCCAAGTTACTATTTGCTATTCATTTGGGTCTGGGTAACCTACTTGTTCACCCTGCGGTAGTGCCACGCTATACTTATCTCACTAGGGAAGAGGACCCACCAGTGCGGATGGAGGAACCCAGACAGATTGTGTTGTTGATACAAAAATGGGTGTGTCTGTGGCTCGTCATGGTGGGGGGGTATGCTTTTCCTGTGGGAAGCCTGGCCATTTTATGAGAGCCTGCCCAGTTCATGCCAAGTCTCCTGTCGAACCAATGGAAGTAGGAGGAGCTAGTTTGCATTCAGAGCTGCCTACGGTTCGGGGAGTGGTTTCGGCATGCTTGTACTGTGGGCAGACTGGTCATGTCCTGAAGGCTTGCCCATTGCGCACCAAATTATCTGTGCCATCTGAGAAGCCGCATTCCCCTGGTTGCTTGGAGGGAGGTGACCAGGGAGTTTACATTTCCTCCATTTTGCCCTCCCAAAGTACCATGTCAGCAGAGGTCTTGGCTGGCGGGGTACTGGAGGTGATACAGGTGTTTGTGGACAGCGGAGCAGGAGTCAGTCTGGTGGTGCTCGCTTTGTCCAGACTCATGGTCTGAGGTGTAGGACGCTAGCACAGCCTATAAGTATCCGGGCCATAAACTCTGTTCCAATGAGCCAGGGGAGCTTGACCAAGGTCGTAGAGAATATCCACCTGCGTATAGGACATCATGAGGAGTCCTTGTCATGCTACATTTTGGAGGGAATGCCAGTACCTATTCTTTTAGGCCTCCCTTGGCTGAGGAGACAACCTGGCAATAGATTGGTGGATGAGGGAAGTGGTCAGCTGGTCAGCTGGGGGCACTCGTGTAAGGGCTGCTGCCTAGGAGCTACTGTCTCTGCCGTCTCTCTTCAATGGACCCCTTCCTCTCCGGTGAGGGCAGCAGATGTGCTGCAGTAGAGTAGGGGCAAGTCTCAACCCTTGCCATTGGCAAACCCTGGGAGGTGCAGAACTCGTGGTGGAAGGGGTTGGAGGGTGGTGTACCCCTTGGTGAGGTGCGGGGGTGTGAGTGTGGTAAAACAGGGGGACGCCTCTGTTGTCAATTCCAGAAAGAGTTCTCCAAGTGGTGACAAACGAACGAGTGGCAATAAACGTTCAGGTCCGGACCTGTGTGTGAACGAGCGTGTATGGGTGGCCACCAAAAAACATCCAGTGGAAGTGTGTTGTGGAGTGTTACCAGCTCATACCAAACATACACATACACAACCCGTTCCCCAGGTCAGAGCTTCGGAGATGTGTGTTGCCTCCAAAACATACTTTGCCAATACCAGCGGGCTCGTTTCTCATCAACCTGACATGCAGGTAGTTGTTGGGGTGAACTCTGGGTCTGGGTGTCCCCGCTGTAGGTGGTTCCCTGATGGGGAGCGGTCTTGAGGGTCCAGAGGCCCCTCTTTAAGGGGAGGATACTGTCATGATCCATGCTGGATCAGGACATATAAAAGCACAGGTAACCTTTTTTTTCCTAAGCTGTGCTTAAGGTGTTTTTGCCCCCGGTGACCATTAGGATTATTGCACTGTGGTGTCGTTTGTTCTAAGTTTGCCCCCGGTGGTGGTGAGCGCCATGGCACTCTAGTTTCTTTAGTTAAGTGCACATGATTATAATGCAGGTGTGATTGCTGGCTCTGCTATAAAAGAGTCACAGTGTCATGATCCAAGGTCGATCTGACAAGTAAATGGACAAAGTGAACTTTTTTTCTTTGGCTTGTTGCCAAATTGGGTTGATTGCCCCCGGTGGCCATTAGAATTATTACACGTGGTGTCGTTTGTTCTAAGTTGCCCCGGTGGTGGTGAGTGGTATTACACTTTAGTTTTAATGTGCACGTATTACAAATCAGGTGTGGGGCTCTATAAAAGAGTTTCAGGTGTGCTCAATCACTGTTGGTGAGAGTTAGTCATTTACAAGGAAGCCTGGGTGAAAGATGGAGCTGAGCTAGAGTCCTGGGCAGCCCAGCCAGAGGGGACAAGTGGCAGCTTTGGAGTCTGCAAGGAGTGCTGGCATGGATTGGTGGAGTCCAACAATGTGGTCTGCAAGAAGGGCTGGCATGGCATGGTGGAGTCGCAGTTTATGGTGTCAGCAGGAGGTGCTTGCATGGCTTGGTGGAGTGGCGACTATGGTGAGAGTTGCACTCAAGCATGCTGGACTTATTGGCAGAAAAGTTGGACTCAAGCATGCTGGACTGTTATGATTGAGTCACTGTAGGAGGCAAAAACAGAAATACAAGCTAAGTCCAGAAAACCAGAGAAGTTGGCAACTATCAGATTGTAGACCCCTGAACCTATCAACACAACTAGCAGTAGCCGTGGGGGGTTCCTACGATGCCCTAGACCCCTCGATCACGGCCGGAGAATTAAATAGGCCTAAAGAAAGAAAGGGGAAATCTAAACTGCCCCAGAGCAGACCCCAAAGCAATAGGCAGCCCCCAACACATAATGACGGTGAAGCAAGATGAAAACACTAACACAGACAGAAAGATAGACTGAGCAAAGACGGGGCCCAAAACTACCTAGATAGGAAAGGACAGGAAGGCTGCTGTCTGCAATCTGCCAAAACCCTATCAAAGACATAAGCCAACAAGCTGATATGAAAAAGGCCCTGAAGCAGCTAGGCTTCAAAAACTAAATCAGCACTCAGGTATTTTCAGAAGACAGAGCTAAAGGAATTCAGCACACCCCAGCAGGGAATGGCAGAAATCCAGAAAAACAAAGCAAAACAAAGTCAAGCACCAATGCAAAAGGCCGAGCAGCAAACTTAGCTTTAGAGGAGCAGGAATTCAGACTGGTCTCCAAGGATCCCACAGAGAAATCACCCGCAGGGCAGAAGGGCATCGGCAGCCTTATATCCAGTCAGTAACTCCACTCAGCCAGTCATCATTATCAGCCTCAGGTGTTTGATAATCAGGCTCACTACCTTTCTTTACCAGAAGAGGGAGTTCCTCGGGCCTCAGTAATGAAGGGGAAAATGAACTCACAACACTGGACTTTTTGGCTGAAGCTGGACTCATGTTTGGGACTCTGTTTACTGGGCAGCTGCAACTGGTGGTGGACTCTGCTCCAAGGCTGCACTATGGTGATGGATCTGGCTATGGTGATGGATCCGATTGGAGGAGAAGATGCACGCAGGTGGTGGGCTCTGTTGCTGGGAGCGTAAGCAACGGAGCAAAGCTAAGTGGTGTCCCCCTGTTTTGTCATTTTCCCTTATGTGTGTTTAGTGCAGTGGTGGGATTAGTTTCCGCACCGACCAATTCCCTAGTGAGGGTTTAGGTGCAAGGTGAGTCAGGGTTTTAAGGTACGCATGCGTCGCCCGGTGCGGAACCGGCATAGGGAACGATAGGAGTGTAGAGACACTGACTCAGGGGAGTGCAGGAGGTCTCCATGTTCCCATTCCCTATGGCAGGGCCCTCCATTGTTAATGTTACCTCGCCAGTTGGAGGCGGTGTATCCAGCTGCACGTCTTATTATTTAAATTTGCCCCACTGGAGGCGGTGTATCCAGGGTCACGTGTGTCATATGGGTTCGCCTTGTGGTACTCGCTGCTTCCAGACACACATGACCATGACACACAGGTGTTGCAATCAGTGTTGGTGATAGTGTTCATTTCAAGCATCCTTGGTGGAGGAAGGAGCTGGAGAGCGTTCCTTGCAGCACTGTCTTAGCCCTGGTGTGGAAGGAATCATAGGGGATTTCCTTCTAGCTCTGACAGAGCTTGGTGGCAGCGATTCAGGAGGACAGCTGCATGCTGGTGGTGGACTCTGTTGCCAGGAGCAAGTGCAACAGAGTAAAGCTAAGTTGTGTTCCCTGTTTGTGTTTTTCCTTAGTGTGTATTAGTACAGCAGTGGGGCCAGTGCCTGCACCACCCAGATCCCTAGCAAGGGATAGGTGTAGGGTGTGCTAGGGTGACAGGTTCCTTATTGGTGCCCGGTGCGGAACTGGCATAGGGAACATTAGGAGCGTTAGGGACACTGACTCAGGGGAGTGCAGGAGGTCTCCACGTCCCCTTTCCCTATCGCAGGGCCCACCGTTGTAATTGTTTCACTTCCCTTTATCTCGTTGTTTTAGTTACCGGCCTGCGTGCTGTGTCACACAGGACAGTATCACGTGCCGTGTCCTATTGTTCTAGTTACCAGCCTGCTGGTCACGTCACACAGGACGGGTCCACGTGACAGATCTTCTCAGCAAAGGAGGAGTGCACACTAACACAGATTTAGAATTTTGTGAACAATATTCACAAAATGCCTTTTGTGCACATAGAAAACGTCTTTGATCTTTGAGTTCAGCCCATGAAAAATGTGAGCAAAAATAAAAATGTTGCATTTATATTTTTGTTCACTACATAATTAATATATCACTGCATACAAGAACAATTTCAAAAGTTTTGATAAGACTGAGACTAGAGTTGAGCGACTTTAGTCGGATCGGGTTTCATGAAACAAAATTCGTTTCAGATGAAACTGATCCGACTAGGGCAAAAAAAGTCGGAGTTTCCTCCGAAACCCGACCCCAATGCAAGTCAATTGGAAATAAAAGTCGGCATTGAGTGGATGAATGTCATCCGCTCAATGCCGACTTTTATTTCCCATTGACTTGCATTGGGGTCGGGTTTCAGACGAAACTCTGACTTTTTTTGCCCTAGTCGGACCAGTTTCATCTGAAACGAATTTTGTTTCCTGAAACCCGATCTGACTAAAGTCGCTCAACTCTAACTGAGACCCATTAAAAATTATTTTAATTCATAACATGAAAGTACTTTTAAAGGGGTTGTCCACTATTAGGGCAACCCCTTCTTAGACTAAATGTTCTGCTCCGATAAAATAAATAAACCTATTCTCATCTGCCATGCCGGCACCGTTCCAGCAGTGTCGACACTCGTGGTCCCGGGGCTGTGATGTGATGGAATAGCACATGATTCCCGGTGCCCAATCAGTGCTGGCATCACTGTCCCCACCTTCGGACAAGCTGAATATGAAGAGGAAATCAAGAATTGGCTGAAGCCGTGACTTCTTTTTCAGTTCAGTGTATATATATTATTTCTTTTTCCCTTAATACTATTTATTATAGCATTTTGCTTATAATATAATTTACTGTGCAGATTTGAATCTGTCAATAATGTTCTCCTTCATGTTATAAAAAATACATACATGTCTTTCCCACTTAATCATAGGATAATCATGCATGCTGAAATACAGGAGTAAAATGTTAAAAAGTGCACTCACAGGGTACAAGTAGATAGAACTATTGATAGATGTATTTTCTCTTTTTCCTTTGCAATAACTAAAAACTATGCTATTATTTCCCCTCAAAATAAAGCACTTTTGTTAGGTTAGCAACTCTTAGATAGAAAACATGTCATTACATTACCCTTTTTACTGTATGCAAAAATAACTAAATTGGATAAAAAGTTAGAAAAACCCTTCCTGTTCCATACCCCTAGATTTACAACAGATACATTACACTATGGTCATGAAATGTATTGATACATTAAAGCCTAACAACATTCTGAATTTATTCTGAAGTATTATTTCACATGTGCTACAGTCCATAACTTGACAATGTCCTTTATTATCCATGTTGTTTGCAGTAACCACATAGTTTCAATAAAGTTATTTTCACGACTGTGCCAGGATATTTCACAGGAAAAAATGAAGGAGGAACAGCATCCAAACCGGGTGAAAAAAAAAATCAATTCCTTTATTCAGCCATCAGCACATCAGTAACCACATAGTTTCAATAAAGTTATTTTCACGACTGTGCCAGGATATTTGTCAGAAAATAATCATTCTTTTCCACACTTGTGTACAGTGACAAGTGCAGTAATATACAGTGGGAAAAAAAAGTATTTAGTCAGCCACCAATCATGCAAGTTCTCCCACTTAAAAAGATGAGAGAGGCCTGTGAAGACTTAAAGAAAACGTTTGATCTCTGTCTTTGCCAACAAAGGATATATAACAAAATGTTGAGATGAACTTTTGTTAATGACCAAATACTTATTTTCCACCATAATTTGCAAAATAAATCTTGCCAAATCAGACAAGGTGATTTTCTGGATTTGTGTTCTCATTTTGACTCTCATAGTTGTGGTCTACCTATGATGTCAATTACAGTCCTCTCTCATCTTTTTAAGTGGGAGAACTTGTAGCCGAGGCACCAGAGAACATGATTCGGGTCGGTTTTTACCGACTCCGGTGTTGTGATCGCTGTTATTAACGGTGTAATAGAGACCGCAAAAAAATGAAGTCCGATTTGCCATTTAATTTTTCTCTCCTCTGATGTGAACGTACATCAGAGGAGAGAGAAATAGGGTCCCCTGGTCACCCCACTGAACCTCTGGAGTCCCTCCATGCCCCCATGATGTCCCCCGGGTTGCTGTCATCTTCTTCCAGAAGAAAATGGCAGGTGTGTTTGTAGTGCGCCTGCTGAGATCTGCCGGCTGGCACCTGGCAACAATAGGCAAATTTTCCTATTGGTTCATTTGATCACTGTGATAGACCCTATCACAGTGATCAAAATTAAAAACATAGCAAATAAAACCCCATTTTATCACCCCCTTAGTTAGGGAAAAATAATAAAATAAAAAATATATTTAATTCCATTTTTCCATTAGGCTTAGAGTTGGGCTAAAGTGAGTTGGTCTAAGGTGAATTGGGCTAAAGTTAGGGTTAGAGTTGGGCTAAAGTGAGATGGGCTAAAGTTAGGTTTAGAGTTGGGCTAAAGTGAGTTGGGCTAAAGTTAGGGTTGGGCTAAAGTGGGTTAGGCTAAAGTTAGAGTTAGCGTTAGGGCTAGGGTTAGCGTTAGGGCTAGGGTTAGGGATAGGGCTAGGGTTAGGGCTAGAGCTACAGTTAGGGCTAGGGCTAAGTTAAGTCTAGGGTTATCATTATGGTTGGGATTACGGTTATGGTTAGGAGTGTGCTGCTGTTAGGTTTGTAGTTAGGGTTATGGTTAGGGTTGGGATTAAGGTTAGGGGTGTGTTGGGGTTAGGTTTGTGCTTAGAGTTATAGTTAGGGTTGGGATTAGGGTTAGGTTTGGAGTTAGAATTGGGGTTTCCACTGTTTAGGTACAGCAGGGGGTTTCCAAACGCAACATCAAGCCACCATTGATTCCAGCCAATTTTGCGTTCTAAAAGTCAAACGGTGCTCCCTCCCTTCTGAGTCCTGCCATGCACACAAACAGTATTTTTCCCCACATATGTGGTATCGGCGTATTCAGGAGAAATTGCGCAACAAACTTTCTGTTATATTGACCAGCCAAACTCACTTCAAATGTGAGGTGGTCCCTAAAAAAATGGTTTTGTAAATTTTATAGGAAAAATGAGAAATCGATGGTCAAATTTGAACCCTTATAACTTCCTAACAAAAAAAATTTGTTTCCAAAATTGTGCTGATGTAAATTAGACATGTGGGAAAGTTATTTATTAACTATTTTGCATGACATATCTCTCTTATATAAGGGAATAAAAATTCAAAGTTTGAAAATTACAAAATACTCAAAATTTTTGCCATATTTCCTTTTTCCATAAATAAACGCAAGTCATAGCGAAGAAATTTTACCACTATCATGAAGTACAATATGTAAGGAAAAAATAATGTCAGAATAAGAAGGATCCATTAAAGCGTTCCAGAGTTATAACCGCATAAATTGACAGTGGTCAGAATTGTAAAATTTGGCCTAGTCATTAAGGTGAAAATTGGCTCTGTCACTAAGGGGTTAACACATATTACTAAATTTTGTTTAAAAAGATGTCATGTAACCAAGAATGTGATATACAGTAACATATATATTTATCATTCATTCCTTTTTTCATAATCACTTTAGCTATTTTCTATTCTGTCATATGTCCTGGATAACGTATGTGTGGGTTATGTACATTTTTTTGTTATATCAACTTTGCATGCTATCCTTACAGAATCTGTCATATTCTCAGAATCGTACATAATAAGTTAAAAAAAAGCCTCCATATCTTTTGACATCCCTTCTTGACATCTCTTGGTATTTGCATATTTTCTGTCAATTTCTTTCAGTCTTCATAGTGTTGCTAGTTAGTAGTTAGGATAATTTGTAAACCATATATTTTTGTTTAAAACATTCACAGTTTGGGAATTTAAATTCTATTAAACTAAAAGATAACATTAATCTGCAGATATAGAGTGCTACAGATCCATCTGACAACTGCAGCCAATAGTCTTGTGCTGTGTATACTAGCATCCCATCTAGAGATGAGCAGATTCTACAAAACTCAAATCAATCGAATTAGACATGTTTCTGTGAAAATTGATTTGTATAATAGATGTTAGATGTAAACAGACAAAAAACACCCCAAATTTAATTTAACTCACTGTTCACCTGTCTGGCTCTACAATGCGCTCTACTTCCTGTCCAGTCCTAAGTGTGGCTCATCTTTTCCCCAATGAAAGCAAGATCTCCTAGCCTTTTGACTCTAGGCCAGAACTTCCAGCCAAAACCATGACGTGAAGGTCACTGCGTGTCACATGTCATGATGTCACACATGGGCAGCACACAGTGAACTCAGAGGTCTAGTGATCAGACTGGAGCTATGAACACAGAAAGATGAGGCCATAAGGACCAAACATCAAGTAGAGAGCAGTGCTGCTCGAAATTCAGTCTTCTTCTTTCTGCTTTTGCAACTTTAGGACTTTCACTCTAAACAGTGGCTTTCATCTTAACTTGGCCTCGGAAGTCACCACACATGTATATTGCTGTCACAAAATCCAATGCAATGTGACCTCCAAGGCCTGGTTGTGGCCAGAAGTCTTGACCTAGAGTATGTAGGATAGGAAATGTAGCTCGCAACAGGCAAAAGATGAGGCGCATCTGAGAACTGGATTGCAGGCAGCAAGCAGTGTACAGGGCAGAAAGGTGAGTGGTGAGGTGAGCAAAAGTTTGTTTTTGTTAACTTTTGATAGCCGTCTACGGTTTAGCAAAATGGTGGCCAGCTGGCCACTATTTCATTGAATCTGCTCTAAGCCAATTTCCAAAAATCAATATTTTCAAGAATGTGGATTTTTTCTACATTCCTATATTCCGCTTGAAATGAATTCTACTCAAATAAATTCACTCATTTCTGATCATAGCTGAGGTCAATGACTGGCTATTAGTCAAGTGGATGCATTTAATATCACAGTGCAGAAAAATAAGCAAAGACTGTACGGGAAATGTGGCATTGTAGTGATGAGGAATTTAATAGCTGAATAACTGTTGCTTGTTCATGTATTTATTTTTCACAACATTTTAGAAATTGTGTTTCTGCCAGACTAAGTTCTTAAACCCAAAGACAACTCGCTAACATATTTATCTTAAATTTGCCATTGATAAGCAGCTTGATCAGTTGATAATTTAAATTCTTAAATGATTTTAAATAATGCTAAATATACTGTGTTCCTCATTTTAACATATGGAAACATGTTCTTAAAATTTATTTTATATTTCTTCAGTATCAAATTGTCTTCGCTTTTCCCTTGTAAAAACTCTAGTGAGCATCGGGATTAGTAGTATTGTAAATATTGTAAATGTAAGGGCAACCATTGTACAGGGTAATCCCTGGTAATTTAATGCAGTCATCACGGCCTGTATACATAGAATATGTTACAAATGTTTCTTTAATTATAATGATAAATCATGGAAACATTTTAGAATAAAATTAGCCATGGTTTCTATTAATATGGGATAAATGTCATCATTAATACTTTTTATTGATTCCAATATGTACCATTTGTAGCTATTTGCAATTTTAGCCCTTTGTAAAATGTTTTTTCTTCTCTGTGTTTTTTTTTTTTTAAATACTTTCTCAAGAGACGCAGGTTAAAATCTGGTCACGCATACAAAAGTGTACTTTCCTACCAGGCGTCCTCGCCATCAACCTTTACAGTTGAAGAATAATAAAACCGTTTGCTAAATGTAATCATGCCCCCTACTTAGAATAAACCGGAGTGGGACTTTTATGAACTCTGCGGAGGAGTCTAAGGTGACTCTTGGGGAACATCCACCGAAAACATCCTCTAGTGTCACAGACTCTTAAACAGGATTCTTGCACAGAATGCAGAAATAATGAAAATGTTAATTCTATGAAAGGTTGGAAAAGAAAACATTTCAGTTAGTTATATTTTCTGTTTGGTTGACTTGATAATGGAAGGCATTTTTCCGAAGAAATGTTTAATTAAAATTGGTAATTAGCATTACAAAATATTGAGCCTTAAAGGACAAGACAAGCTTAAGAGGAGGTCCAGGAAGAAATCTACTCTTCACCCTGCAATTATCACTCTTCTCAGCAGAGCTCTTGTACATCTCATTAACATCACAGTTGGAGAGTGTCACTGCAAACAGCTTCCAGGTGTCTAAATGCTGATCTCATGGGGTATCCTTACAAGAGAGGTCTTGATCTCTAAATTACTCGGAAACTAGGCCAGTAACATGCCTTTTTATATGAAACAGCAACATTTAAAATATATACGAACATAATGAATATACTCAACAAGTATATATGTAAGAAATATGCCATTTTCTGCTATATAATGATAAATTATTAATTTTGCATTATTTAAAATCAAATAAAGCAAATCAATTTTAAATAAATAGCTCCTATTACAAGGGAATCCTTCTGCATTTGTTAAAGTAAATGATGACCTACAAACCTACTAGAAATTAGGTAGGTAGATTCCGTATTAAAATCAATGCCAGTTGGCAAATCATTTGCAATGTGTTGTTGCAGGGAAGCTGTCATTAAAACTATTTGATGTAGGGCAGCACGGTGGCTCATTGAATAGCACTACAGCCTTGCAGCACTGGGGTCCTAGGTTGAACTTGAAATTTGAAATCTCAACAAGGACAACATCTGCAAGGAGTTTGTTTGTCCTCCCCTTGCTTGCGTGGGTTTCCTCCAGGTACTCCATTTTCCTCCCACATTCCAAAGACATACTGATAGGGAATCTAGATTGTAAGCCCCATCAGGGACAGTGCCAATAATGTCTTTAAAGCGCTGTGGAATTAATGGCGCTATATAAAAGAGTAAAATAAATAAATAGACAATACTGACAACATTGTCTCCCAGTGGTAATACCATTACAATTCCGTGCTGACAATGAGACGTAAACTAGATGAATGGTTCAGTGAACATGCAACAAAACAAAGCACAATTTGGGTAGTAGCGCAAACTTTTAGGCTGCGTTCACACGTTCAGGTTTTTTCGCGGCGGTTTTTACAGCGCGACTTTGCCGCAAAAATGCAAAAAAAAAGCATCCCATGCAAGCCTATGGGATTCCACAATGCTGTGCTAATGCTGTGGATTTTCCCGTGGTGGAATTGCATCGTGGAAAAGTCCACAGCATGCTCATTAATTGGCGAAATCGCGGCGATTCCGCCCAGATAGGATTGCATTGTTCTACTTACTTTCCGCATGTGGCTGTGCCCACCATGCGAAAAGTAAGCAGAACATTTGTGGATGGTACCCACGGTCCGGAGGAGAGGAGACTGTCCTCCGGGCTCTGGGTACCATATCCCCTTAAAAAATAGAATTAAAATTAAAAAATCGGGTTATATTCACCTTCAGACGTCCCGCGCAGCATCCCAAGGCTTCAGCGATACATGCGGCAGCTCCCGTTCCCAGTAATGCATTGCGATGACATTTGCTGATGTTGCGTCTCACAATGCTGTAGTGGTCTCTCGATGTTGTAGCTTTCTAGCGAGACCACAACGTCATCAAAGGTCATTACCGCAATGCAACACTGGGAACGGGACCTGTCGGAGCATCGCGGAGGCCTGGGGACACTGCACAGGACGTCAGAAGGTGAATATAACCCGATTTTTTATTTTTTTATTATTTTTAACATTAAATCTTTTTACTTCTGATGCTGCATAGGCAGCCTCAATAGTAAGGCCGCACGGCAGCCCTCCTAATGTGCAGAGCGGCCGCGGTGGCCCCTGTATTAGTCTGACCTGTCAGATGTGGAGGAAGTAGGCGTCACTGTAACATGGTAATAGCAGCTCTGCCTCCTTGTAGTCTTTCTTTGTTTCTTGTAATGCTGCAGGCTCTGCTGATGAGGCCAGTGTAGTGTAGGGGGCTGCTGGCTCTGCTGATGGGGCCAGTGTACTGTGGGGGCTGCAGGTTCTGCTGATGGGGCCAGTGTAGTGTGGGGGGCTGAAGGCTCTGCTGATGGGGCCAGTGTAGTGTGGGGGGATGCAGACTCTGCTGATGGGGCCAGTGTAGTGTGGGGACTGCAAGCTCTGCTGATGGGGCCAGTGTAGTGTGAGGGCTGCAGGCTGTTAGGCTGGCGGAACACACCATATAATAAAGATGATAATGAGATGTGTTCGCTCCCCGGGGTCCACTGTGCAGAGATGGAAACCTTCTGCTCAGTAATGGCGGGTCCTATTTGGCGGTATAAAAGAAGAACAAATGCAGGTTAATGTCATCCGGTGTGTACAGAGGCGAACTCTGTTTCCTCACAGAGTCACACTACCGTGGAATATAAATGCCGGAGCCTGTTGAAGCTCACAGAGCTCAGCAAAGGGAGCGCTCAGTATGTGGTCATGGAACTCAGCCCCAAGGATACGGGGTCAGAGTCCCTCTAGACCTACTAAGCGCGTGGAGTCACACCTGCGGATGCCATTAATAGACACTGGCTACCGTGGAGTGTCGGCCAAGTGCACTGTGGCGTATAGACAAAGCCACCACTTGGCTCTGAAGCCGGTCTTTGACTCGACCTCCTACCTACACCTCAGCCTGGGCACTGACAGGCAAGGCTATACAACACATGCGTACCAAGGGTAGGGGTTTCATAATGAATCATTCACTAGAGACATTCATACGTGCATACAACTCTCACTCCACATGATCTATACTACCGCACGGCCGTGCTGCTGTGGGATCCTTTTATAGGTGCAGCCTTATGGGACCTTCCTGATGGCCCAGTCCGAGCTGCTTGAGTACCTGAGCATGTGCCCTCTGACCACCAATGAGCAGTCATCTCACGGGCATGCTCAGATGGAGAAAAGCAGGACTTAGTCCCAGGAGCGTCTGCTCGATGCTGACTCATGCATGGTGCTATAGCTGTGCCTGGAGGAGCAGCCAGATGCCTAGCATTAGCCTGGGCAAGACGTTAGGACTGACGTCATTGCTGAGCAGGAACCTTTGCGGCCGCAGAAGAATGGGAAACCGCAGAGAACATGGCTTGAGATTCCCCCTGTGCAGTGGGGGAAACTCGACACTTAAAGCAGGCTCTACTGATGGGGCCAGTGTAGTGTGGGGGGCTACAGGCTCTGCTGATGAGGCCAGTGTAGTTTGGGAGCTGCAGGCTCTGATGATGTGGCCAGTGTAGTACTGGGAGCTGCAGGCTCTGCTGATGGGGCCAGTGTAGTGTGGGGGGTGGCTGAAGGCTCTGCTGATGTGGCCAGTGTAGTACTGGGAGCTGCAGGCTCTGCTGATGGGGCCAGTGTAGTGTGGGGGGTGGCTGAAGGCTCTGCTGATGGGGCCAGTGTAGTGTGGGGAATGTATATTCTGCTGCTTGTGTCACTTGTTCGGGGGGCTGCACACTCTGCTGCTTGTGTCACTAGAACAGGGGGCTGCACACTCTGCTGCTTGTCTCACTTGTGCAGGCGGGCTGCATTCTGCTGCTTGTGTCACTAGTGCTGCGGGCTGCATGCTCTGCTGCTTGTGTCACTAGTGCGGGGGGATGCAGGCTATGCTGCTTATGTCACTAGTGTTGGGCTGCACACTCTGCTGCTTGTGTGACTATTGCAGGGGGCTGCACACTTTGCTGCTCGTGTCAGTAGTGCGAGGGGTTGCACGCTCTGCTGCTTATGTCACTAGTGCGGGGGGATGCAGGCTCTGCTGCTTATGTCACTAGTGTTCGGCTGCCCACTCTGCTGCTTGTGTCACTAGTGCGGGGGGCTGCACGCTCTGCTGCTTGTGTCACAAGTGCGGGGGCCTGTAGGCTCTGCTGCTTGTGTCACTAGTGCAGGGAGGCTGCACACTATGCTGCTTGTGTCAGTAGGGGGGCTGCACACTATGCTGCTTGTGTCACTTGTGCAGGGGCTGCACACTATGCTGCTTGTGTCACTTGTGCAGGGGCTGCACACTCTGCTGCTTGTGTCACTAGTGTGGGGGGGCTACACACTCTGCTGCTTGTGTCACTAGTGTGGGGGGCTACACACTCTGCTGCTTGTGTCACTAGTGCGTGGAGCTGCAGTCTCTGCTTGTGTCACTGGTGTCCTCTCTAAATTAGACCTCTGCATTATTGCACTCAGTTCGTGTCCATTTGGATATATACTAACTGCTGTTCAACATATAGCAATCTTTGGACTTCCAATGACTGCTATTAGGCCCTAAAAATTTAATCTGGCCTAAATAATTAAATTGGTCTAATAATACTTGGACTCACTACTAGTGTTGAGCATTCCGATACCGCAAGTATCGGGTATCGGCCAATACTTGCTGTATCGGAATTCCGATACCGACTTTCGATATTTTTTCAATATCGGAATTCGGCATTGGAATCGGAAGTTCAAAGTTGATTGACAGACTGACGTCATCATGATGCGCGGTGTGTGCGCATCATGATGCGCCGTCATTTCGGGCCTTCCGGGGGTCTCTGCCGGCCTGCCGGGGGGCTGTGCCGGCCTGCCGGGGGGCTGTGTGGACTGCCCGGGGTCTGTACCAGCCTGCCGGGGGGCTGTGCCGGCCTGCCGGTGGTCTGTGCACCCTGTGGGGGTCTGTACCGGCCTGCCGGGGGGCTGTGCCGGCCTGCCGGTGGTCTGTGCACCCTGTGGGGGTCTGTACCGGCCTGCCGGGGGGCTGTGCCGGCCTGCCGGTGGTCTGTGCACCCTGTGGGGGTCTGTACCGGCCTGCCGGGGGGCTGTGCCGGCCTGCCGGGGGGCTGTGCTGATGTCCGGGGGTCTGTGCAAGCATCGTCCGATGGGACTACAAGTCCCATCGGGCGATGCCTGCTACCATGACAGTGATTGACACATTAGCCAATGATGGGACAGTAGTAGTCCCATCATCCGGCTAATGTGTTAAATGTTAAAAAAAAAAAAAAAAAAAAATACTACATACATACTACATGCATGCTACATACATACTACATGCTACATACATACTACATATATACTACATACATACTACATGCATGCTACATACTACATGCATGCTACATACATACTACATGCTACATACATACTACATGCATGCTACATACATACTACATGCTACATACATACTACATATATACTACATACATACTACATATATACTACATACATACTACATACATGCTACATACATACTGCATGCTACATACATACTACATACATACTACATACATACTACATGCATGCTACATACATACTACATGCATGCTACATACATACTACATGCATACTACATGCTACATACATACCACATACATACTACATACATACTACATACTACATATATACTACATGCATGCTACATACATACTACATGCTACATACATACCACATACATACTACATACATGCTACATACTACATACATACTACATACATACTACATGCATGCTACATACATACTACATGCATGCTACATACATACTACATGCCACATACATACTACATACATACTACATACATACTACATGCTACATACATACTACATATATACTACATGCATGCTACATACATACTACATGCTACATACATACCACATACATACTACATACATGCTACATACATACTACATATATACTACATGCATGCTACATACATACTACATATATACTACATGCATGCTACATACATACTACATGCTACATGCATGCTACATACATACTACATACATACTACATGCTACATACATACCACATATATACTACATACATACAATACATTCATACAATACATACATAGACATACAGTACATATAACATAGAGTAACATACTTACCAATACTTGTCACATTGTTCCCCGAAGCCATTGTCTTTTCCGGAATAAATATTAACATAACAAACCACAAAAATACTCACCCACGATCCGAAGCAGTCCACGAGTGTGTCCCACGACGATCTTGGGTAGAGAACGGCAGCATCAGATGATGCTGCCGTTCTCTACGGGCTGCAGGAATCCAATGACGGAAGGTAGGTATCCTTCCGCACTGTATTCCTCTGCCACTTAAAAAAAAAAAGTCCCTAGTCTCACTTTATGCCATTGCTGCGTGGGAAATTCCCACACAGCAATGGCATAAAGTGAGACTAGGGACTTTTTTTTTTTTAAGTGGCGGAGGAATACAGTGCGGAAGGATACCTACCTTCCGTCATTGGATTCCTGCAGCCCGTAGAGAACGGCAGCAACAGCTGATGCTGCAGTTCTCTACCCAAGATCGTCGTGGGACACACTCGTGGACTGCTTCGGATCGTGGGTGAGTATTTTTGTGGTTTGTTATGTTAATATTTATTCCGGAAAAGACAATGGCTTCGGGGAACAATGTGACAAGTATTGGTAAGTATGTTACTCTATGTTATATGTACTGTATGTCTATGTATGTATTGTATGAATGTATTGTATGTATGTAGTATATATGTGGTATGTATGTAGCATGTAGTATGTATGTAGTATGTATGTAGCATGCATGTAGCATGCAGTATGTATGTAGCATGCATGTAGTATATATGTAGTATGTATGTGGTATGTATGTAGCATGTAGTATGTATGTAGCATGCATGTAGTATGTATGTAGCATGCATGTAGTATATATGTAGTATGTATGTAGCATGTAGTATGTAGCATGCATGTAGTATATATGTAGTATGTATGTAGCATGTAGTATGTATGTAGCATGCATGTAGTATATATGTAGTATGTATGTAGCATGTAGTATGTATGTAGCATGCATGTAGTATGTATGTAGCATGCATGTAGTATGTATATGGTATGTATGTAGCATGTAGTATGTATGTAGCATGCATGTAGTATATATGTGTTATGTATGTGGTATGTATGTAGCATGCATGTAGCATGCATGTAGTATGTATGTAGTATGTATGTAGTATATATGTAGTATGTATGTAGTATGTATGTAGCATGCATGTAGTATATATGTAGTATGTATGTAGCATGTAGCATGCATGTAGTATGTATGTAGTATATATGTGGTATGTATGTAGCATGCAGTATGTATGTAGCATGCATGTAGTATATATGTAGTATGTATGTTGCATGTAGTATTTATGTAGTATGAATGTAGCATGTATGTAGTATGTAGTATGAATGTAGCATGTATGTAGTATGCATGTTGTATGTATGTAGCATGTAATTTTTTTATTTTTTATTTTTTTTTTTTACATTTAACACATTAGCCGGATGATGGGACTACTACTGTCCCATCATTGGCTAATGTGTCAATCACTGTCATGGTAGCAGGCATCGCCCGATGGGACTTGTAGTCCCATCGGACGATGCCTGCACAGACCCCCGGAGCCTGCACAGACCACCGGCAGGCCGGCACAGCCCCCGGCAGGCCGGCACAGCCCCCCGGCAGGCCGGCACAGCCCCCCGGAGCCTGCACAGCCCCCCGGCAGGCCGGCACAGCCCCCCGGAGCCTGCACAGCCCCCCGGCAGGCCGGCACAGCCCCCCGGCAGGCCGGCACAGCCCCCCGGAGCCTGCACAGACCACCGGCAGGCCGGCACAGACCACCGGAGCCTGCACAGACCCCCTGGCAGGCCGGCACAGCCCCCCGAAAGGCCCGTACAGACCCCAGAGAGGCTGTACAAGGGCAGGAAAGGGTTTTTCTTATTCCGATACCGGAAGTCCCATAGACTTGAATGGGACTTCCGGTATCGGAATCGGCGATACCGATACTTTTTTTAAAGATCGGCCGATACCATCCGATACGATACTTTGAAGTATCGGACGGTATCGCTCAACTCTACTCACTACTATCAGAAAATCTCTTTTTTCTTGTATATGGTTTTTGTATGTTGACTCTCACAAGCACTAACTGTGCAAATATATATCCTGAGAGAGTCTAACTCCTTTTCTTGATCTAATAAATATGGGTTAATTTCACATAAGGGAAGTACTTTTTTGCTCATTTTTTACATACCATATACTTTAGATATAGCTACCCCTGTGTTTGCAGATCCGTTTTTTAACTTGTGTTTCCCATTGAAATTTTAAATTTTATGTAATTTCTTTTTCAATAAAGATTTATCTATATAAAAAAAATACTTGGCATTTGCTTCCGTACCGTATGTTTGTAGGTATATGTTTAATTGTGGAAGTGCCACTAATAGCTAGGCCATCTTTCGTTTGCTTGTATAACATATATACAGCAGTCACAGTATCACCTATATAATGTATATACACCAATCTATGTACATTATTTAGGTGATACTGCTGTATATACATTATATAAGTGATACTGCTACTATACACAGCAGTTAATATCAACAGAAATCCCATGTAGATCGCTAAATTGCCAGTGGGTGATATCAAAACAATTTGTTCACCCACGGCAAAAGCCACATCAGCTCCTACCATCTGTAAACACCAGAGAAGAAAGGGAGCCAAACGATGATTACAAAAATATCAATAATTTTTATTATTAAATATCATACGAAAAGTGCACAAGGTCATATTGAAGTGCCAATGCAATGCAGATGAACACACACCCGGACAACCCATTGTCCATCCAAGATGGAAATAATATCCTCATATGTATGCAAACATCATGCATAAAAAGTGAAAGCCCAAAAATGTAATGCCACCCTGCAAAAAGTTAATGGCCATGTGGCTCAAGTTACTTGAGAAAAAAAAGTGAGCTATGACAGGGCTAGACACCCTCCACGCGGCAGTTTATTACATTCTACCAAGAGAAATAGGAATGCTGAGGATGGTGGACCAATTCGGTTTATCTCGACTCATAATCATGAGTGGCATAATATGCATGCCATATTAAACAGGCACTGGTCAGTCTTGGGCACGTATCTAACCCTGGTGACTTTTCTGGACCGTTCCCCTTCCATGACACCTCAGAGATGGAAAAATCTTAATGACTTGCTTGTTCAGAGCCACTACGTCCCTGCTCCTAGTAATTTCTTTGGTACCAGAGGCCCTTTTCAGATATGGGTTACAGATATGGGTTACAGAATATATACAGCGGGTTATGGCACAGTAATCCCACAGATATGGTTTAAAGAATACACACAGCAGCTTTTGGCACAGTAATCACACAGATATAGGTTAAAAAATAAATACTGCAGATTTTGATACAGTACTATCACAGATATACTGTCATTGCATAGAAGTAGAAAATTATGTTTAGATGCAAATCACTTCGATTGACACAGTCTAAGATTATAAAATTTTTGGGTTATGCAGACTCGGGTGCAGAATACACATAGAGAGTGTTTTTGTGTTTTCGGAAAACTGAGCAAATGCAAATTCTAATGCTTTCCCTCACTACAGCTGCATCCTTTTCCTGTACTATGCAGAGCAAAAATAAAAACTAAAACTAGCAAACTGGAACCATGAGGAATAGGTCCAAGTGAAGGAAGAGGTGGAAATGGCAGTATGGTTGGAAAAGGCAAGGGAGGAGTAATCCAACATTTTTTGTTTTATTATTTTTGTATTTTTTTTATGGAACTAACATTCTAGATTTAACAAAACTAAAAATAACTATCTAGAACTATGATGCATAGGTCCAAGTGGTGGAAGGGATGAAAGTGGAGGAGGTAGCCAACATACAGCTCTGGAAAAAATTAAGAGACCACCACATCAAAACCTTGTCATGGGCAGCCCATTCTCCAGACCTGAACCTTGGAATGTGATCAAGAGAATGATGGATAGTCACAAGCCATCAAACAAAGAAGAACTGCTTAAATTTCTGCACCAGAAGCAGTGTGAAAGACTGGTGGCAAGTATGCCAAGACGCATGAAAGCTATGATTAAAAATCATGGTTATTTCACAAAATATTGATTTCTGAACTCTTCCTGAGTTAAAACATTAGTAATGTTGTTTCTAAATTATTATGAACTTGTTTTCTTTGCATTATTTGAGGTCTGAAAGCACTGTTTTTTAAATTTTTACCATTTCTCCTTTTCAGAAAAAAAACAAAATTTATTGCTTGGAAATTTTGAGGTATCTTGTCAGAAGTTTTTAGACTAAAATAACAATTTACATTTTACTCAAAAATATACCTGTAAAGAGAAAAATCAGAGAAACTGAACATTTGAAAGTGGTCTCTTAATTTTTGCCAGAGCTGTCGCTGTTTGGGTTTTTTATTTGTGGAACATGCACTCAAATGAAATGAATAGCTTGGTGTAGCTGCTATACTTGTCTAGTCATCCAAAGGTATGGCCAAGTCCTGTGGGTTCATCTTAAGGAATATTAGGTTCCCCATGTTGGATATGGGCAGGCAGATGTGCCTGTATGTGATCATACCCCATGCCGTGCTAAACACAAGTTCCGACATGACACATGCCGCAGTGCAGATCAACACCTTCAAGACATAATGGGCAAGCTCAGGCCATGTGCTCAATTTACAGACCCAGAAGTTAAATGTGGCAGACCTATCAGTTAGTATGTGGAGACCTGTGGACATGTGCTCTTCAATCATGTTGTAATGCTGGCTCCTGCTAATACGAACTCTGTTACATGGTTATACTTTATGTAGTGTTGCGCTCGTAAGGTTTTACAACATTTTGGCCATGCTGACTCTGCCTTTCAATGTACTGGCAGTACTCCAGCTGCATTGGCATCTTCCTTTCTGCCTCTGCCTTGTTTTTCCACTGAGACCCCACTGTCAGGAGGGAAAACAATCAGTAGTTCATCTATAAGCATCTGCTTGTATTCACGCATTTTGCGGTCCTGCAGAAGTGATGGAAGTATTGATAGTTTGTTGTCCCTGTAGCTGGGATCCAGCAGGGTGACTACCTAGTTATCTGTACTGTTTACAATGCGGGAATCTTGGCGGTCATTGCACTCTTGGAGCATGCAAGGCGAGAAATCACAATCAAGAAATGATGATATAAATAGCTACTCGGAATATCCAAGTGTTAGATCATTGATCTCCTGGGACTCAACATGGCAGGATCAAGGGTGGATTTCATGATCCAGACTCTTGGCTGCTGAGACTGGACCGTGTGGAAGACTGGGTGGTGCTGGCAAGCATGATGGAAGCATTATCTGCTATCCAACTGACCAGCTGCTTGCATTGGTGTAACTTCAGAATTGGTGTTCCATGCATCTCTGCAAAATGGAACATGATGTTATGTGTCGTGGATAGGCATGTTGCTTCTGCTCCAGCAACAGGCACAGTTGCATCTACCCTACAGCCTTGGTATCTACATGTACCATCATTAGCACATCAACTTCCCCACCCCTTACAGCACACCTTATGCATTTTCTAATTACTAGGCTTCTGGAAAACCAAATTTCCTTGGTTAAGTGAAACTTAATGTTTTTCATATAAAAATAAATTGGTCACCTGTAGCAAGCTTAAAGTTTTCTATAAATTTCAAACCTCCGTAATTTCACACAAAGCAGGTTAAATATTATGGATAACAATAGTCAACTTTTGGAAGAAAAACATTTGGTAATCTTTAGCAGGCAAAGCAGTTTTTTTTTTATAATTTGAAACTACCTCATTTTCACACAAAGCAGGTTAAACTGTATGAATGACAATACTCAATTTTTGGTACAAAAAATTCTGTCACCTGTAGCAAGCAACTTGGATTAAGATATAACCTTTATTTGTATTTACATAAAAACATCAATCATAAAAAAGTCCAAGGTGCACAAAAAACAGACAACACAAAAAAGCTGGTGAAATTTCTCCAGCTTTTTTGTGTTGTCTGTTTTTTGAGCACCTTGCACTTTTTTATGATGGATTTTTTTATGTAAATGCGAATAAAGGTTATATCTTAATCCAAGTTGCTGATATCAATTTAAAGGTTGGATGTACCATTGCTATACTACACCTGTAGCAAGCCAAGCATTTTTTTTAATTATTTCAAACCACGGTAATTTCACAGAAAGCATGTATTGCTGACAATATAATCAATTTTTTCACAAGAACTCCTGCAACAGCTACAAATTCAGCTAAGGATTGCAAACTTCTACACCCTATTTAGAGGCTATATATTCAGCCACCCTGCCTGCACCAGCATTTGTTTCTATGCTAAATGCAGAATACACACATGGTCAAAATTGTTGGTAATTTCGCTTAACCCCTTCCTGACATCCGACGTACTATCCCGTCCACGGTACCTGGGCCCGTATGACCGTGGACGGGATAGTACATCTACCGCGATCAGCGGCGCCCACGTGGTGAGCGCCGCTGATCGCGGCCGGGTGTCAGCTGATTATCACAGCTGACACCCGGCACAATGTTAACCCCTTGCACACCGAGATCAAACATGATCGTGGTGTACCGGGAGTTAAAGGGAAGCATCGGCAGGGAGGGGGCTCCCTCCGTGCTTCCCTGAGCCCCCCACGGCAGCGCAATGTGCAGCGCTGCTGCGGGGGGTTCCTTTCCTCCAGGCCCCCGAATCCAAGATGGCGACGGGGGCCTTCGGGGGCCTGCAGGAAGCTGGCTTCCTCAGTGCCTGCAAAGCGCAGGCATGAGGAAGCCTTCGGCACTGCCTGTGACAGATCGCTGATCTGTCACAGTGATCTGTGATGTGACAGATCAGCGATCTGTCACAGGACAGTGATGTCCCACCTGGGACTATGTAATAAAGTTAAAAAAAAATTAAAATAAAGTGTAAAAATAATTTTTAAAAAATCGCCAAATAAATTAGTAAAAAAAAAAAAAAATATTCCCCAATAAATTCATTTTTTGAAAATAATAGAAAAAAACAATAAAAGTACACATATTAGGTATCGCCGCATCCGTAATGACCTGCCCTATAGTTAACCCCTTTAGCGAACCCCTTAAAAAATAAAAATAAAAAAACGAAGCAAAAAATAATGATTTATTATCATACAGCCAAACAAAAAGTGTAATAACGCGCGATCAAAAAGACGCATATAAATATCCATGGTACCGCTGAAAACGTCATCTTGTCCCGCAAAAAACGAGCTGCCACACAGCATCATCAGCGAAAAAATAAAAAAGTTATAGCTCGCAGAATAAAGCGATGCAAAAATAATTATTTTTCATATAAAATAGTTTTCATTGCATAAAACCGACAAAACATAAAAAAACGACCTAAATGAGGTATCGCTGTAACCGTACTGACCCGAAGAATAAAACCGCTTTATCAATTTTCCCTTCCGAGCCCCGACGTGTGCCCATACAGTAGTTTTCTCCCACATATGGGGTATCAGCATACTCAGGACAAATTGGACAACAACTTTTGGGGTCCAATTTCTCCTGTTACCCTTGGGAAAATAAAAAAAATGGTGACTAAAAGATCATGTTTGTGGAAAAAATACTAATTTTTTATTTTCACGCCCGGGCGTTATAAACTTCTGTGAAGCACTGGGGGGTTCAAAGTTCTCACCACACATCTAGGTAAGTTCCTTAGGGGGTCTAGTTTCCAAAATGGTGTCATTTGTGGGGGGTTTCCACTGTTTAGGTACATCAGGGGTTTTCCAATCGCGACATGATGTCCGATCTCAATTCCAGCCAAAAACGTCAAATGGCGCTGCTTCCCTTCCGAGCTCTGCCATGCGCCCAAATAGTGGTTTATCCCCACATGTGGGGTATCAGCATACTCAGGACAAATTGCGCAATAACTTTTAGGGTCCTGTTACCCTTGGGAAAATAAAAATTGGGGTGAAAAGATCATTTTTGTGGAAAAAATATGATTTTTTAATTGTACCGCTGTACGTTATAAACTTCTGTAAAGCCCTTGTGGGTTCAAAGTTCTCACCACATATCTAGATAAGTTCCTTGGGGGGTCTAGTTTCCAAAATGGGGTCACTTGTAGGGGGTTTCCACTGTTTAGGTACATCAGGGACTCTCCAAACGTGACATGGCGTCCGATCTGAATTCCAGCCAATTTTGCATTGAAAAAGTCAAACGGCGCTCCTTCCATTCTGAGCTCTGCCATGCGCCGAAACAGTTGTTCCCCCCACAAATCAGGTATCAGCGTACTCAGGACAAATTGCACAATAACTTTTGCAGTCCAATTTCTCCTGTTACCCTTGGTAAAATAAAAAAAATTGAACCTGAAGTATTTTTTTTGTGAAAAAAAGTTAGATGTTCATTTCTTTTTAAATATTCAAAAAAATTCCTGTGACGCACCTAATGGGTTAATAAACTTCTTGAATGTGGTTTTGAGCACCTAAAGGGGTTCAGTTTTTAGAATGGTGTCACTTTTGGGTATTTCCTATCATATAGACCCCTCAAAGTGGCTTCAAATGTGATGTGGTCCTAAAAATAAAATGGTGTTGTAAAAATGAGAAATCGCTGGTCAACTTTTAACCCTTATAACTTCCTAACAAAAAAAAATTTTGGTTCCAAAATTGTGCTGATGTAAAGTAAACATGTGGGAAATGTTAGTTATCAAGTTTTTTGTGTGCCGTATCTCTGTGATTTAAGGGCATAAAAATTCAAAGTTGGAAAATTGCGAAATTTTCAAAATTTTTGCCAAATTTCCATTTTTTTACAAATAAACGCAAGTTATTTGAATGAAATTTTACCACTAACATGAAGTACAATATGTCATGAGAAAACAATGTCAGAATCACCGGGATCCATGGAAGCGTTCCAGAGTTATGACCTCATAAAGGTACAGTGGTCAGAATTGTAAAAATTGGCCCGGTCATGAACGTGCAAACCACCCTTGGGGGTGAAGGGGTTAATGACAGAAAAACCCACAATGGTCACAGAAATAACTTGAATCTGACAAAAGTAATAATAAATAAAAATATCTATGAAAATGAACAAATGAAAGTCAGACATTGTTTTTCAATCCTTCTTCCACAGAATTTTTTTTTTAAAATAAAACTTATAAAACAGGCCTGGACAGAAATGATGATATCCTTAGCTTAATATTTTGGTGCACAACCCTTTGAGGCCATCACTGCAATCAAACGATTCCTGTAACTGTCAATGAGACTTCTGCACCTCTCGACAGGTAATTTGGCCCACTCCTCAAGAGCAAACTGCTCCAGTTGTCTCGTGTTTGAAGGTTGCTTTTTCCAGATGGCATGTTTCAGCTCTTTCCAAAGATGCTCAATAAGATTTAGGTCAGAGCTTATAGAAGGCCACTTCAGAATAGTCCAATATTTTCATTTTAGCCATTCTTGGGTGTTTTCAGCTACGTGTTTTTAGGTCATTATCCTGTTGCAAGACACATGACCTGCGACTGAGACCAAGCTTTCTGACACTGGGCAGCACATTTCTCTCTATAATCCCTTGATAGTCTTGAGATTTCATTGGACCTTGCACTGGTTCTAGACACCCTGTGCCAGATGAAGCAAAGCAGCCCCAGAACATAACAGAGCCTCCTCCATATTTCATAGTGTTATTTTCTTGCTGTGCTTCATTTTTCTGTTTGTGAACAAAGAGCTGATGTGCCTTGCCAAAAAGTTCCATTTTTGTCTCATCTGCACATAGGACATTCTCCCAGAAGCTTTGTGACTTGTCAACATGTAGTTTGGCAAATTCCAGTCTGGCTTTTTTATGATTTTTTTTCAACAATGGTGTCCTCCTTTGTCGTCTCCCATGAAGTTCACTTTGGCTATTACAATGACAGATGGTGCGATCTGACACTGATGTCTCTTGAACTTGAAGTTCACCTTTAATTTGTTTAGAAATTTTCTGGGCTCTTTTGTTACCATTTGTATTATCCATCTCTTTGATTTGTCATCAATTTTCCTCCTGTCGCCACATCCAGGGAGGTTGGCTACAGTTCCATGGATCGTAAGTTTCTGAATAATATGTGCAACTGTAGTCACAGAAACATCAAACTGCATGAATATAGCCTTATAACATTTACCTTTAACATGTTATATAATTATAATTTTCTTTCTAATCTCCTGACACAACTCTTTCCTTCACTTCCTCTGGTCCACGTTGAGTGTGATACACACCATGTCACCAAACAGCACAGAGAGTATCCGTAGCCCTATATACAGGCCCACTCACTCATTTCAAGATTGTAGACACCTGTGATGCTAATTAGTGGACACACCTTGATTAACATGTCCCTTTTGTCACATTATTTTCAGGAGTAATGTCATTTCTGTCTAGGCCTATTTCATGAGTTTTATTTTTTTTTAAATTCTGTGGAAGCATGGTTGAAAAGCAATGTCTGACTTTCATTTATTCATTTTCATAGATTTTTTATTTATTATTACTTTTGTCAGATTTGAGTTATTTCTGTGACCATTGTGGGTTTTTCTGTCATTAAACGAGTGGTACCAACAATTTTGACCAATTGTGTAGATAGCATAGAAATAGCAAAGCACAAAATTAGCCCTAAGAAGAACTTTTAGTATGATGGTTCAGAAAAGTATCACCACTTTATTACTCTGATTCCTAAAACTGTGCACAAAGGACAGGAAAACTACTCTCTTCAATCACAACTGTCTCTGAGCTGTGCAATGGTGTCAGTGTGTCAAGCATGTCGATGCTGGTCCTTTTATAATGAGGTAAAGCGGCCAGACAATCATAGTAATGCCACAAGCAAGATTGCTACAGCAATACAGTGACTGGCAGGCAATCCCTCCAACAGGCATCGAAAAATGCAGGTGGACTTTTTAATATCCTGCTGAGTACGAGCACTAGAGGAATGTGTCATATTTGATCAAGTTGCAGTTACAGAACAACCACATCCTCTATGTAAAATATCTACACCATCACCATCAGCAGCTACATCAGCAGTACCACGTTCATGTCCACGTCCCTTACTTGATGCTCTCATCATTTTTGTAAGTGTTGTTTGAAGCACTACTCACAAAGAGATAGCGGAAATGTAGATTTATCTATTTGCATCACTAGTAGAAAACACACACTGGTCCTGAAAAATTATTTGTTTGGCCTATAAATGGCAACAAGATGCCAATGCCAATTATCTATTTGCCCTGCTACTAGAAAAGACAGCAATACAGAAAAATTATTTATTTAGCCTACTAATGGCAATGAATTGGCTGATGCCAATTATTTATTTGCTGCACCACTAGAAAACACACACCGGTCCAGAAACATTATTTCTTTGGCCTATAAAAAGCAAGGAGAGGTTTGATGCCAATTATTTATTTGCCACACTACTAGAAAATACAGAGGTACAAAAAAATTATTTCTTTGACTTAAAAATGGCAATGAAATGGCTGAGGAAATGAATGTTCTCGGATAACATCTTATCCAAGCATGCTCGATCATTACTAGGCTGATGGTAATTACTTGTTTGTCACACTACTAGAAAACACACAACAGTCCTGGAAAAATATTTCTTTGGCCTATGAATGGAAATGAGCTGGTTGATAGTAATTACCGTATTTTCCGCTTTGTAAGACGCACTTTTTTTCCCCCAAAATTGAGGGGAAAAAGGGGGTGCGTCTTACAAAGAGGATATACATTTGTGCTGCCACTGAGGGTACTTGCCGCGGCACTCTGTGCCCTGATGCTGCCGCTGCGCTGTCCGCCACCGCCGCGCTCCTGTCCCCCGGTGGTTTCTTCCGCCCCACCGCCGCCGCCGCGCTCTGTCCCGTTCAGCGTGGGGGGTCTCTGTCGCTCCATGCCTGCTTTCTTCCTGGAAAATGGCCGCCGCGCATGCGCAGACGGACATCTCGGCACTGAAATCTCGGGAGATGAGATTTCAGCGCTGAAATCTCATCTCCCGAGATTTCAGTGCCGAGATGTCCGTCTGCGCATGCGCGGCGGCCATTTTCCAGGAAGAAAGCAGGCATGGAGCGACAGAGACCCCCCACGCTGAACGGGACAGAGCGCGGCGGCGGCGGTGGGGCGGAAGAAACCACCGGGGGACAGGAGCGCGGCGGTGGCGGACAGCGCAGCGGCAGCATCAGGGCACAGAGTGCCGCGGCAAGTACCCTCAGAACGGGACAGAACCCGTGATGGCGGCAAACACCGGGGGGACAGAGCGCGGTGGTGGCGGTAAGAACCGGGGGAGAGCGCGGCGGTGGTGGCAAGCAGGCACCGGGGGACAGCGTGGCGGTGGTGGCAAGCACTGGGGGACAGAGTGCGGCGGTGGTGGCAAGCAGGCACCGGGGGACAGAGCGTGGCAGTGGTGGCAAGCATCAGGGGACAGAGGGCGGCGGCAGTAACAGACACCGGCAGCGGCACGCTGCACATCAAAACACCCCCTCATCCCAGCAGCAATGTTCCACTCCGGCCTCCTCCATCACCACCCCTGGAAAGCAATAAGACGCATGGATTATAAGATGCACCACCATTTTATTAAAAATAAAGTTTTTTTCCTATTTTTCTCCTCAAAATTTGGGGTGCGTCTTATAATCCGGAGCGTCTTATAAAGCGAAAAATACGGTATTTATTTCCCAGACTACTAGAAAACACACACAGGTCCTGAAAAATTACTTTTTGGCCAATAAATGGCAGTGAGATGGCCAATGCCAATAATTTATTTGCCACACTACTAGAAAAGACAGCGGTACAGAAAATTTGTATTCTTTAACCTTCAAGTGTCAACAAGATGGCTGCTGCCAAGCATTCATTTGCCACTCTACTAGGCAAAACACAGCAGTCTTGAAAAAAGTACTTCCACAGGTGGAGAGGTCGGATGACACACTATCCCTCCTCCACCAGCTATTCCTACACTGAATGCAGGTGACAGTGATTTTACTAGAAAAAGGACAGTATGTAGCTATGAATAGGACTTTTCTTTCAATGATGAAGCAGTCTACAAGGACAATATTAGAAATATCAACCTCTTCATGACCTTGGACATACTCAGTATATCTTGGTTAGCTAGTACTTACCAACCTTGGATGTACTGGGTACATTCAGGCATTTTTGCAGGCACAGAATCTGTATGTGCATGATCGCCACCGGGTGTCAGCTGATTTCAACAGCTGACACTTGGCACTCAGTGCAGGAGCAGTGCCCACAAGGCTACACCACTCCAGGCACTTTTACCCCCAAAATAATGTGATTGCTTGCAATCATATCATTTAGCAGGCATGCAGAGATGTGGAGCCCACTTTGCACTCCAATCGGCGCCTCCACAACGTCATTGCGGAGGCCCGATCGTTGCCATGGTAACCTATCATCATGACGACATTTGGGTCACCAGGCCATGACAATCCCATCAGAGCATGAACTAAAAGGCTTGTGTCAGTGCAGAACTGAAACAGTTATAATACATTGCAATCCACCTGCATTGCAATGGATTATAACAATAATCAGGCTTCTGAAAGTGAAAGTCCCATGGTGAGACAAAGTAATAAAGTTTAAAAAAATGTAAAAATTTTTTTAAAAAAATCAGAATATAATATATATATATATATATATATATATATATATATTGCACTAAGAAATTTTTATTTTTGTGCAAAAAAATACATATTTTTGGTATCGCTGCATCTTACTGGACAACCTGCCCCATAAAACTGGCCCACTAGTTAACCCCTTTAGTGTAAACTGTTAAAAAAATTAAAAATCGGGGTAAAAAATGATGCTAAACTAAAAGTAGACTAAAACGCGATCAAAAAGACAAATGTAAACTAAAATTGTATTGTTGAAAATGTCATCTTGTCATGAAAAAACAATCTCCCGTACAGCTCCATCAGTGGGAAAAAAAAAAAAAGTTAGAGGTCTCAGAATGAAGCGATACAAAATAATTATTTTTTCTATAAAATAGTTTTTGTATAAAAGTGCCAAAACATAAAAAAACTCTATATAAATGTTGGTATTGCTGTAATCGTACTGACCTGAATAGTAAAGCTGCCTTATCAATATTACCACACATCGAATGGCATAAAAGAAAACCCCAATAAACAATTCCTGAATTGCTGGTTTTTGTTCATGCTGCCTTACAATAATCGGAATAGAAAGTGATCAAAAAATGTTGTGATCGAAAATGGAATCAATAAAAATGTCAAGTTGTCCCACAAAAAACAAGCCATCAGAAACATGGAAAATTTATACCTATCTAAATAAGGAGATGCAAAAACTATTTTTTGCAATAAAAAGCGTTTTTTTAGTGTGTGACAACAGCCAAACATAAAAATCCATATAAATCTGGTATCTCAAACATTATGTATAATGTTCCCAATAAAATCTTCAAATTAATCCACAAAATTAACAAGTTCCAACTACCCCACTCAGGTCCACCATCTGTCATTGAAAATGTAGGGAGCATCTACGTTACTGGAAGAGCAAAGGCTTTGAAAAAGCACTATGGCTCCTAGCACCCCAAAATAAATTCATCAAATTCTGCTCTCCCAAATCCAAATGCCCCTTTCCCTTCGGAGACCCAGTGTGCCTAAACCACATTTAGCATCCAGATGTTTGAAATTTCTGCAGTAATGAGAGCCTGCCTAATATACAGGTTTGTGTCTTCAGAAGCATGAAGTACTGGGCACTACAATAGCAGTTTGAAATTTACTCAGTAACATCCAATGCTTCTTGTTTCTGGAAAATACCCATGAAGTCAAAATCATCACTCTGTAAATACATTCCACAAGAGCAAGAGTGTATTTATTGATGTTGACTTTTCATGTATATGGCTGGTCATTTACTGTATATTTATTGAACTTCTTTACCTGCTGAACATCCATATATCGAATAGCTCTCTACCTGTAACCCTAGGCCTATTTCGTGCATAGATTATTTCAATATACCACAGCCTATTTCTGAATGGTATCTCTGACTATATGAGATATAGCAGGAACACCCCAGGATTTTATATCTTTATCACTTTTAGGCTGGGATCACACTTGCGAGGAATATGGCCGAGTCTCGCATGTTAATACCCGGCACTGTCGCCGGCACTCAGGAGCGGAGCGTGCAGCTCCATGTATTTCTATGCAGTCGAACACTCCACTCCCAAGTGTCGGCGGCAGCACCAGGTATTAAGATGCGAGACTCGTCCGAGTTTCTTGCATGTGTGATCCTGGCCTTAGAGACCTTTTCTCCATCAGTTCCCATTTTTAGTTGTACTTCTCTCCTCAGTCCATATTACTTATATTGCTGTACATTATTGTTATTGTTGTATAGTAAACTTTTCATTTTTCTATTGAACCGCTTTTGCTTTTGGGTCTCTCTCTCTCTGCTGGATTAAACGTAAAATTCATCCAATAGGACTTTATTATTCATTGTGTCAGAGCAGCAATTGATAGGAACTCCCTTCTTTCAGGTTTATTGTTTTAATCTCTGAGGTATCCTCAACAAATTATAGGTTGTGGTAGTTCACTCACATGGCG
Organism: Dendrobates tinctorius; assembly: GCF_039654945.1. NCBI lineage: Eukaryota > Metazoa > Chordata > Amphibia > Anura > Dendrobatidae > Dendrobates > Dendrobates tinctorius. The sequence goes on from NW_027361830.1 coordinate 17,289,552, forward strand.
GCGCACAGAGGTAGGAAAAATGGGAACACAGTCTCTTTAAAACCCTCGTTGGTTTATTGTAAGGCAGCATAAACCAAACCAACTAGTGGGGAAAACAAACTCAGCCCTTCCGGCTATAACAGGAGCAAAACAACAAGAGAAAACAAAATGCTGCAGCACAGTCCATATGTTGTAGGTGGAACCCTGCTCTGGAGCAGCACAGGTTTAGTCTGTGCTCAATGAGCCACAAAGCCTCTGGAGACTCCTCTCTCCAGGCTAGCTGAACCCAGACTGCCTATAGAGCTTGGTTATTTAAACTGGAGCCTGTAACTTCCCCATCATGTAATTGATCACATGATCATGACCTCATGCAGGTCCTGGCAGGTCTGCCAGGGGAGATAAAGTAGACATTTTCCCACCCGCTTTATGAAGGTCCACATAAACCAGCCCTTTTTATGTAACTTCAGCCTCACAACATGTAGTGTGATGGGGAAAAATGCACTGGTTTCACATTACTGACGCCGTTAAACACAGTGACACATATCTCCCCTTTATCACCTTACCAGTGACTCTGTCACAAGGTTAATATGAAGAAGGGAATACTCTTCCGCTTTCAGACCACAACCTTCTTTTCTACCCTGAGAAGAATTGTCACCATGCTCACGACACCCCCACTAACCACATTTATAGAAATATCCCAGTCTTTAACTCCTAGGAATTTATTAAGAAGTTGCAGTCATCATTGGCCACAATCTCCTCTCACTCATGTCCTGACACCGCACTGAAACATTACAATTGGACATTGCAATGTGCCCTGGATCAATCTGCACCTTCTATACATAGAACAACAACTCAGCACAGACTGATTCAACCTTGGCACACGCTGCAAAATTGTTTTCTCCAACGGTAATCCAGGTGGAACGAACATCTGTGTAGGAAATCCAATCTGGCTGAAGATTTTGTCCATTATAAGTTTATGCTTAAAACATACAACTCCGCCTTTCACCTCTCCAAACAAATCTACTTCAACAACCTCATCACCTCACTATCCAATTATCCTAAATGACACCTTTTACCCTCTCCTCAATCAAACAGTGCAGGCCCCCACCACCGAAGTCAATGCTGAAGATCTGGTCAATTTTTTCAAAGAAAAAAATTGACCATGTTTCAAGGAATTTTCTCCCAATCCCCTAACGCTATGCCTTAATCTCTCTAATGGGTGGTATCTAGCTCATTTTCCATCTTTGAACCAGTAACACAAGAAGAAGTGACCAGGCTCCTTGCATCTTCTCACCCTACTACCTGAATCAGTGACTTTACTCCCTCACTATTTGTCCAGTACCATTCCCCTGCTGTCACTATTCATCTAACTAAAATATTTAATCTCTGCCTCTCATCTGGTATTTTTCCATCCTCATTTAAACATGCTAGCATACATCCATCATTTAAAAAATAATAAATCTCTTGACCAGAACTGTGCTACTAACTACAGACCTGGTCCCAATCTTCCCTTCATTTCCGATCTACTGAAATGCTTGGTCCACTCATGTCTAATCCACTATCTCTCAAAAAACTCTCTTCTGGACACTTTACAATCTGGTGTCCGCTCTTTACATTTTCCTAAATTACCCTCACTAAAGTCTCTAATGATCTACTAACAGCTAAATCTAATGGTCACTACTTCCTGTTGATTCTCCTGGATCTTTATGCAGCATTCAATACTGTGGATCACCAGTTCATCCTCTCTATGCTCCACACCATTGGCCTCTAGGACTCTGTTCTCTCTTGGTTCTCTTCCTATCTCTCACACCACTCCTTTAATATATCTTTTTCTGGCTCCTCTTCTCCCCTTTCTGTTGGGGTTCCTCAAGGATCAGTTCTAGGCCCCTTCCTTTTCTCCTTTCACACTGCCCCAATTAGACAAACAATGAGTACACACGATTTTCAGTAGCATCTCTATGCTGATGACTCCCAATTATATACCTCATCTCCTGACATTAACTCTTCATTACTACAAAATACCAGTGATTGTCTTTCTGCTGTCTCTAAGATTGCTGTAAAAGAGAAATAGCGCAATAGTGCATTATCCGGTGTGCAGATAACAATTGCAAGTAATACACTCACCAAATGGAGTTTTGTAACAGGCAATGGAGGATTCGCTGCTGCAGAACCACAGATCCACAAAGGACCAACATAGAAGACCACATGTTTTTTTTCCTAAGGAAGGAGTTCTGTGAGACTCTGAAACGTGTAGAATAAAGATCACTGTATTAATAATCTGAGTTTTTAGTGATTCGCAGCGCGGATTGTTTGACCACATTTTTCCTATCCCGAATTTTCTGCTGTCTCTAACATTATGTCCTCTCTCTACTTTTAAAACAGAATCTGTCAAAAACTGAAGTCCTTGTGTTTTCTCCCTCCACTAATGTACCTATACCTGATATTAACATTTCCGTGTGTGGCTCCATCACTACTCTCCAGCAACATGGTGTTGTCTTTGATTCGGATTTTTCTTTCACCCCCTATATCTCATCACATGCCCGCTTATGTCACCTACACCTAAACATTATCTCCAAAATTAGACCTTTTCTTACCTTTGACTCGGCAAAAACTTACTGTGGCTCTTTTTCATTATCGTCTGGACTATGGCAATTCTCTACTAATCGGTCTCCCTTTTTCTAAACACTCCCCTTTCCAATCCATCCTGAATGGTGCAGCCAGGATCATATTCCTCGCCAATTGCTACACCAATGTTTTTTCCCTGTACCAGTCATTGCAATCGTTGCCTGTCCAATACAGAGTTCAATATAAACTTATCACTCTCACCCACAAAGCGCTGCACAATTCAGTACCCCCTACTTCTCCTCCCTCATCTCAGTCTACCACCCTAGCCATGCCCTCTGTTCTGCTTATGACTAGTGTTGAGCATTCCGATACCGCAAGTATCGGGTATCGGCCGATATTAGCGGTATCGGAATTCCGATACTGACTTCCGATACTTTTGTCATATTGGATTCCGGAATCGGAATTGGAAGTTCCCATCATGCTATGAGCCTGCTTGCTTTGATTAAGCCAATGGGAATCCTCCGAAGTGTGGGCACATCCTGTTAGGCATGTAGGCATGTTAACTATTGGCATGGCTGTGATTGGCTGCCGAAATGATGTCATGATGCACTATAAAAGCCACCGCAGCCGCCATTTCTGGTTCACTCTGCTGTGAATTCAGTTAGGGACAGGCTGCTGTAGAAGGCTGTGAGGGACAGTTAGAAATAGCGATTCCACCAAACTTCTAGTGCTTTACCCAGGCTACATAAACCACCACTGTAGCCTTCTTTGCCCTAGCAGCAGTGTTCACAGCTGTCTGCAAGGGCTGTGTGAGTGCAGCTCACGCTGTGGAGTGGGTCCTGCAGCCACGTCAGGCTGTAGGCCACCCAGTGTGATCACTGCTGCCTCATACATCTTTTAATTTTTGAGCTGCATTTTTTACATAATTTCAATCTAGTGTGCTTCCATCCGTATCCATATACGTTGGTTGCAAACACTAGTAGTAGACAGCGGAGCCTTTCTGCAGCCTTTCAGTGCTAGTGTCCACTTTGCTGCACTGTTCACGGCTGTCTGAGAGGTCTCTGACTGTGTGTGAGTGCAGCTCATGCTGAGTAGTGTGTCCTGCAGCTACGTCTGGTTGTAGGACGCTCAGTGTGTCACTGCCTCACACATTTTTCTTTTATTGCAGCTCATTTTTTCTTCTATTAGTGTGCATCCATCCGTCTCCATCTACGGTGGTTGCAAACACTATATAGGAGTACACAGCGGAGCCTTTCTGCAGCCTGTCAGTGCCAGTGCCCACTTAGCTGCACTGTTCACGGCTGTCTGAGAGGTCTCTGACTGTGTGTGAGTGCAGCTCACGCAGAGTAGAGTGTCCTGCAGCTACGTCTGGTTGTAGGACGCTCAACGTGCATCACTGCCTCACACATATTTGTCTTTGAGTGCAGCTCATTTTTTCTTCTCCTATTAGTGTGCATCCATCCGTATCCATCAACATTGGTTGGTTGCAAACACTATATAGGAGTAGATAGAGGAGCCTTTTTTTCTGGCTTGTGCCCTGCCGGCGCAGCCAGATTAGTATTACCCAATTTTTTTGGAGCCTCATCTTTTGCATTGTAGGTTACCTGCCTGCATTGTAATAGCTCCAAAAAGTTGGTGATACTATCAGTTTCAATTCTTTGTTCACATACTTTGAGTTTGTTTCCAACAAAGAAACCACAAAAAAAGTTCACCAAACACTACATTTGGAACTTGTGTAGGCCACATCAGCTCCTATTAAAGTGTAGTCCACACACACACACTTCATAAAATTAGTGTTTCTTGTACCTGTAACCAGCTGTTCAGGAATAAGCACACTAAGGCCCCCCTTTGTACTTTTCTGCCTATCTTAAGCAGTCTGGCAAGATGAAGAAGGCAGGGAGTAAGGCGCGTGGGCGTGGGCGTGGGCGTGGAGTTTCAGCAGGGAGAGGACGTGGGGATTCTGCAGGGAGAGGACGTGGGGATTCTGCAGGTAGAGGACGTGGGGATTCTGGGCCTGCTGCGGGCACCAGTGGATCAGCATCCCCCAGTTTTAGCAGGCAACAGTCCTTTATGCGCAGCTTTGTAGGACCTCAACGTACCCCACTGCTGCTGGAGGAACAAATTGAAGCCGTTGTCGGATGGATGGCAGCTAACGCATCGACTTCAATTACTTCCACATCCTCTCAGGGCCAGAGCATCGAAGAGCAACCATCTGTCTCTTCACCACCTGCCAAAGTGCCCAGGCCGTCAGAGAGACATGGACAGGAGCCATCACAGTCTCTACTTCTGTTCTCGGAATCTGTTGGCTTGGAAAGAGGGGGCCAGCCAAGCAGCATTCCTGAATGTGAAGAAGAGGGAGTATGCAGTGATGCGCAACTTCTTTGTCCCTCTGAATCTGAAGAGGCGAGTGGGCCAGTGCCTATGGTCAGCACACCTCAGTACGCATCAGATGATGACGAGACTCAGTTGCCACTTTCTGGTGCGTACGGTGCTGGCGAGACAACCCCGGAGAAGCAGCTGGTTGAAGAGGGGAGGGAAGATGATGAGGTCCTTGACCCATCATGGCGTGAGGAACAGGAAGGTGGTGGGAGCAGCTCGGAGGAAGAGATTCCCCTACCGGCCAAAACAGGAGGCAGAGGGAGGGGGAAGACTTGGTTGCCTGTACCCTCCACTTCGGCACCCGTTAGGAGCATTCCTCATTCCAAAGGCAAAACGGGCGCTCCCAAGAGTTGCAGTGCGTGGTCCTTTTTTGACACAGTTGCAGATGACATTTGCTTTGTCAAATGCAAGCTGTGTCATCAGATAGTCAAAAGAGGGAGAAATTTCAGCAACCTCAATACCACAAATATGTGGAAACATGTGCGCACCAAGCACGAGTTGGAGTTGCAGAGACACCCTGAAGACATAGGCCAACGTACAGCACCACCTACCACCTCTTCAGTTCGTGTTGGGGCCTCTTCCTCCAGCTCACGCACTGCTGGTTCGGCTTCCTCACAGGATCGCCAAGGAAGAACCTCTGCCACTGTTGTCCGGAGACCCTGTCAGATTCCACCCATAGCAGCACGTTCCCATCCATCACAGCCATCGGTAGCACAGGCATGGGATAAAAGGCGCCCTTACTCGGCAAACCATCCCCGAGCACAGTCTCTGAATGCTGGCATTGCCAAACTTCTGGCAGTTGAAATGCTGTCATTCAGGCTGGTGGACACTGACACCTTCTGGGACTTAATGGCATTGGCAGTCCCCCAATACAACGTGCTCAGCCGCTTTTATTTCAGCAGGCGAGCCATCCCTGCCCTGCAGAAACATGTTGAGGGCAAAATAAAACATGCGCTACTAAACGCCGTTAGTAGCAAGGTCCACCTGACCACCGATGCGTGGACCAGTAACCATGGACAGGGACGATACCTTTCCCTCACTGCCCACTGGGTCAATGTTGTGGAGCCGGGTACAGATCTGGAGAGTGGCGCTGTACGTGTTCTTCCAACGCCACGGATTGCAGGACTCGAGTCTGTACACATAGACTCCTCCTCCTACTCAAGTTCCTCAGAAACAGCAGAGCAGGAGCCTGTTACGACCGATATGAGCACAGCCGTGGCCAAACGTCAACAGGCTGTACTCAAATTAATTTCTTTGGGGAATCAAAGCCACACAGCGCAGGAGCTCTGGAATGCTATCAAGCTGGAGAGCGATGTGTGGTTTGGGCCAGCGAATCTCCAGCCGGGCTTGGTAGTGTGTGACAATGGCCGAAATCTGGTGGCAGCTCTTGGCCTAGGCAACCTCACACACATCCCATGTCTGGCACATGTGCTTAACTTGGTCGTGCAGAGCTTTCTGAGGGACTATCCGGATCTTGATGCACTGTTGCACAAGGTCCGCATAGAGTGCGCTCACTTGCGGCGTTCCAGCACGGCAAGATCGCGCCTCGCTGCTCTGCAGCGACGATTTGGCCTTCCGGAACATCGCATCATATGTGACCTACCCACCCGGTGGAATTCAACGTTACATATGTTGGAGCGGTTGTGTGAGCAGCAGGCAGCAGTCATGGAGTACCAGCTGCATCAGGCGCAAACAAGTCGCACTGTGCGCCGTTCACACTTCAGCACCATTGAGTGGGCCTCTATGAAGGACATCTGCCTCGTTTTGCGTGCCTTCGATGAATCCATGCGGATGGCGAGTGCAGATGATGCACTAGTCAGCATGACTGTCCCCCTTATCTGCCTGCTTCAACAAACACTGCAAGCACTAAGGGATGAGGTTTCGGAAGAGGTGGAGGATGAGGAGTCCCAAATGCCATCTGCTTCTGGACAGTCTGCGCTACGTGTTTCCTCACAAAGGCCTAGGCAGGGGACACTTTGTGAGGAGGATGAGGAGGAGTCGATGGAGGAGGAAGACATCTCTCCAGAGGAGGGAGGTACACAAACCTATACTCAGTATGGGCAGCGAGGGTGGGGTGATGCAGAGCAGGCCGAGGTCACGCCTCAAACAGGGGACAGCGGTTCTTTGGCAGTTGGGAGTCTGCAGCACATGGTTGATTTCATGCTGCAGTGCCTGAGAAATGACCGCCGCATCGCCCACATTCTCGTCTCGGCTGATTATTGGGTGTACACCCTCCTAGATCCTCGCTACCGGGACAGCGTACAAAGGCTCATACCAACGTTGAACCGGGAGCGTAAACTGCGGGAGTACGAAGAGTCACTGGTGCAGTCCATAATGTTTCCCATTCCACCCGACAGCATTGTTGCTAGTGCTTTACAAAGCAGCTCTGTGCGTCGAGGCAGTGGAGGAAACTCTGCACAAAGAGGGAGCAGAGGCAGCACCGCAGCACAAGGCAAGACCACTATGGCCCAAATGTGGCAAAGTTTTGTGTGTCCACCACAATTGTCTACACCATCAGCGACACCTCGAGTCAGCAGGAGGCAACGCTTCCGTCAGATGGTGTCAGACTACATGTCTTGCCCTGTCACTGTACTCCCAGATGGCTCTTCCCCCTTCAAGTTTTGGGTCTCTAAGCTGGATACATGGCCAGAGCTTAGCCAGTATGCATTGGAGGTGCTGGCTTGCCCTGCTGCCAGTGTATTATCAGAACGTGTCTTTAGTGCCGCAGGTGGTGTACTAACAGACCGTCGCACGCGACTATCTTCTGATAATGTTGACCGGCTGACTTTTCTGAAAATGAACAAGGCCTGGATCTCCAAAAACTTTGCCATTCCTTTTACAGACTAAATTAGTGGTTGGCAACTGTATCCAGGTCTGCTGGTGTGTTAATTTTTCTACCACCTGAACTATAATCCCTGTGCTTCAACACAGCCAGTTGTCGCTCAGATGTGTCATCTGCACAGAGAAACACACTAGCTCCTGTGTTAGTGGGGTTCAGTAATGCCAGCTGATCCCCTGCTGTGTGGACGGCAAAGTCACCAGCTCCATCAACATTCAAACCACTACTGATTTTTAACCGTGCCCAACTTAGGTCTCTGGCTCCACTGTCTCTACTATTTCCCCTGACCTCCAACCCCGCCATCTACATCTCTGAAGTGGCGTCAGCACAATCTACACTTGTTCCTGTGTTCCTGTGGCTCAGTCCCATCAGTTTATCCCCTGATGTGTGTCCGGCAAGGTCTCCTGCTCTGTCCACATTCCCATAACCAGTAGTGGGAATGAGGACAGAGCTGGCGAACTTGCCGGACAAACATCAGGGGATCAACTGACGGGACTGAGCACCAGTAACACAGGAACAAGTGTAGATTGTGCTGACGCCACTTCAGAGATGTAGCTGGCGGGGTTGGAGGCCAGGGTAAATAGTAGAGACAGTGGAGCCAGAGGCCTAAGTGGAGCATGGTTAGAATCAGTAGTAGTCAACAACCTCCATAAAAACTGCTGCCCATTGGCCTCTGCATGCGGCATGCGTAATCCTGGGCTCCAACAGTGTCAGTTGGTGTTCAGAAGTGTCATCTCCACAGAGCCAAACACATTCATTCGAGTGTTAGTGGGGTTCAGCACTGCCAGCTGTTCCCCTGCTGTGGAGATGGCAAGTCTCCTGCTGCCTTCACCTGCCAAAATCCAGTAGGCCCCAGCCTGCTCCACGCCTAATCCTGGGCTCCAACAGCATCAGTTGGTGTTCAGAAGTGTCGTCTCCACAGAGCCAAACACATTTGTTCGAGTGTTAGTGGGGTTCAGCACTGCCAGCTGTTCCCCTGCTGTGGAGATGGCAAGTTTCCTGCTGCCTTCACCTGCCAAAAGCAACAGGCCCCAGCCTGCTCCACGCCTAATCTTGGGTTCCAACAGCGTAAGTTGGTGTTCAGAAGTGTCGTCTCCACAGAGCCAAACACATTCGTTCAAGTGTTAGTGGGGTTCAGCACTGCCAGCTGTTCCCCTGCTGTGGAGATGGCAAGTCTCCTGCTGCCTACACAGTCCTACTACTACTGATTTTTAACCGTGCTCCACTTAGGCCTGTGGCTTCACTGATTTTCGTATTTCCCCTGTCCTCCAACCCCGCCAGTTATAGCTCCGAAGTGGCGTCTGCACAATCCACACTTGTTCCTGTGTTCCAGGTGTTCAGTCCGGTCAGTTAATCCCCTGATGTGTGTCCGGCTATGTCGCCTGCTCTGTCCACATTCCCATAACTAGTTATGGGAATGTGGACAGAGCAGGCGGCATTGCCGGACACACATCAGGGGATTAACTGACCGGACTGAACACCTGGAACACAGGAACAAGTGTGGATTGTGCAGACGCCACTTCGGAGCTATAACTGGCGGGGTTGGAGGACAGGGGAAATATGAAAATCAGTGAAGCCACAGGCCTAAGTGGAGCACGGTTAAAATTAGTAGAAGTCTACAACCGATCTTAAAATTTCTTCAATGCAGCCTCAGCCTGCTCCGTGCTTGTCCCTGGGCTTCAACACAGCCAGTTGTAGCTCGGAAGTGCTGTCCACATGGAAAGAGACACTTGCTCCCGTGTCTCAGTGGGGTTCAGTAACGTCAGCTGTTCCCCTGCTGTGTGGATGGCAGTCTCTCCTGCTGTCTCCGCATTCCAAAGACAGTAGGCCTCTGCCTACACCCTCCTATTTCCTGGGCTTCAACACAGCCATTTGTAGCTCGGAAGTGCCGTCCACACGGAAAGAGATACTTGCTCCCGTGTCTCAGTGGGGTTCAGTAACGTCAGCTGATCCCCTGCTGTGTGGATGGCAGTCTCTCCTGCTGTCTCCACATTCCAAAGACAGTAGGCCTCAGCCTACACCCTCCTAGTTCCTGGGCTTCAACACAGCCAGTTGTAGCTCGGAAGTGCCGTCCACACGGAAAGAGACACTTGCTCCCGTGTCTCAGTGGGGTTCAGTAACGCTAGCTGATCCCCTGCTGTGTGGATGGCAGTCTCTCCTGCTGTCTCTGCATTCCAAAGACAGTAGGCCTCTGCCTACACCCTCCTATTTCCTGGGCTTCAACACAGCCAGTTGTAGCTCGGAAGTGCCGTCCACACGGAAAGAGACACTTGCTCCCGTGTCTCAGTGGGGTTCAGTAACGCTAGCTGATCCCCTGCTGTGTGGATGGCAGTCTCTCCTGCTGTCTCCGCATTCCAAAGACAGTAGGCCTCAGCCTACACCCTCCTATTTCCTGGGCTTCAACACAGCCAGTTGTAGCTCGGAAGTGCCGTCCACACGGAAAGAGACACTTGCTCCCGTGTCTCAGTGGGGTTCAGTAACGCTAGCTGATCCCCTGCTGTGTGGATGGCAGTCTCTCCTGCTGTCTCCGCATTCCAAAGACAGTAGGCCTCAGCCTACACCCTCCTATTTCCTGGGTTTCAACACAGCCAGTTGTAGCTCGGAAGTGCCGTCCACACGGAAAGAGATACTTGCTCCCGTGTCTCAGTGGGGTTCAGTAACGTCAGCTGATCCCTTGCTGTGTGGATGGCAGTCTCTCCTGCTGTCTCCTCATTCCAAAGACAGTAGGCCTCAGCCTACACCCTCCTATTTCCTGGGCTTCAACACAGCCAGTTGTAGCTCGGAAGTGCCGTCCACACGGAAAGAGATACTTGCTCCCTTGTCTCAGTGGGGTTCAGTAACGTCAGCTGATCCCCTGCTGTGTGGATGGCAGTCTCTCCTGCTGTCTCCACATTCCAAAGACAGTAGGCCTCTGCCTACACCCTCCTATTTCCTGGGCTTCAACACAGCCAGTTATAGCTCGGAAGTGCCGTCCACACGGAAAGAGATACTTGCTCCCGTGTCTCAGTGGGGTTCAGTAACGTCAGCTGATCCCCTGCTGTGTGGATGGCAGTCTCTCCTGCTGTCTCCACATTCCAAAGACAGTAGGCCTCTGCCTACACCCTCCTATTTCCTGGGCTTCAACACAGCCAGTTGTAGCTCGGAAGTGCCGTCCACACGGAAAGAGATACTTGCTCCCGTGTCTCAGTGGGGTTCAGTAACGTCAGCTGATCCCCTGCTGTGTGGATGGCAGTCTCTACTGCTGTCTCCTCATTCCAAAGACAGTAGGCCTCTGCCTACACCCTCCTATTTCCTGGGCTTCAACACAGCCAGTTATAGCTCGGAAGTGCCGTCCACACGGAAAGAGATACTTGCTCCCGTGTCTCAGTGGGGTTCAGTAACGTCAGCTGATCCCCTGCTGTGTGGATGGCAGTCTCTCCTGCTGTCACCACATTCCAAATACAGTAGGCCTCTGCCTACACCCTCCTATTTCCTGGGCTTCAACACAGCCAGTTGTAGCTCGGAAGTGCCGTCCACACGGAAAGAGACACTTGCTCCCGTGTCTCAGTGGGGTTCAGTAACGTCAGCTGATCCCCTGCTGTGTGGATGGCAAAGTCTCCTGCTGCCTACATAGTCGTACCACTACTGATTTTTACCGTGCTCCAATTAGGCCTGTGGCTCCACTGTCTCTCGTATTTCCCCTGTCCTCCAACCCTGCCAGTTACAGCTCCGAAGTGGCGTCTGCACAATCCACACTTGTTCCTGTGTTACAGGTGTTCAGTCCGGTCAGTTAATCCCCTGATGTGTGTCCGGCAATGTCACCTGCTCTGTCCACATTCCCATAACTAGTTTTGCATGTTTTTGCATATTTCCCATAAGGGATGGGGGCATTGCTCTAGATCACTGCGTTGAGAAACATGTGATGGTGTCTCCGCAGTGTTGGATGTTTGATCTCCACGAGGTCACTGATCCTCATTTTCACAGTCTTTTACTAGGCATTGCTCCTACTAGCCAGTTTCCTACTCCACACTGATGAGGGGCAATACCCCGAAACAGCTGTCTGTGGATGGATACCATGTTTTGGCATAGGTGGTTTCCTTCATTGGAGACTGCCCTTCCCGTGGTTGTTCCTTCCCGGGGAAAGACCTGGCTAGTCATTGCTTGCGTTGAGAAACATGTGATGGTGTCTCCGCGGCTTGTGTTTTGCATGTTTTTGCATATTTCCCATAAGGGATGGGGGCATTGCTCTAGATCACTGCGTTGAGAAACATGTGATGGTGTCTCCGCAGTGTTGGATGTTTGATCTCCACGAGGTCACTCATCCTCATTTTCACAGTCTTTTACTAGGCATTGCTCCTACTAGCCAGTTTCCTACTCCACACTGATGAGGGGCAATACCCCGAAACAGCTGTCTGTGGATGGATACCATGTTTTGGCATAGGTGGTTTCCTTCATTGGAGACTGCCCTTCCCGTGGTTGTTCCTTCCCGGGGAAAGACCTGGCTAGTCATTGCTTGCGTTGAGAAACATGTGATGGTGTCTCCGCGGCTTGTGTTTTGCATGTTTTTGCATATTTCCCATAAGGGATGGGGGCATTGCTCTAGATCACTGCGTTGAGAAACATGTGATGGTGTCTCCGCAGTGTTGGATGTTTGATCTCCACGAGGTCACTCATCCTCATTTTCACAGTCTTTTACTAGGCATTGCTCCTACTAGCCAGTTTCCTACTCCACACTGATGAGGGGCAATACCCCGAAACAGCTGTCTGTGGATGGATACCATGTTTTGGCATAGGTGGTTTCCTTCATTGGAGACTGCCCTTCCCGTGGTTGTTCCTTCCCGGGGAAAGACCTGGCTAGTCATTGCTTGCGTTGAGAAACATGTGATGGTGTCTCCGCGGCTTGTGTTTTGCATGTTTTTGCATATTTCCCATAAGGGATGGGGGCATTGCTCTAGATCACTGCGTTGAGAAACATGTGATGGTGTCTCCGCAGTGTTGGATGTTTGATCTCCACGAGGTCACTCATCCTCATTTTCACAGTCTTTTACTAGGCATAGCTCCTACTAGCCAGTTTCCTACTCCACACTGATGAGGGGCAATACCCCGAAACAGCTGTCTGTGGATGGATACCATGTTTTGGCATAGGTGGTTTCCTTCATTGGAGACTGCCCTTCCCGTGGTTGTTCCTTCCCGGGGAAAGACCTGGCTAGTCATTGCTTGCGTTGAGAAACACGTGATGGTGTCTCCGTGGCTTGTGTTTTGCATGTTTTTGCATATTTCCCATAAGGGATGGGGGCATTGCTCTAGATCACTGCGTTGAGAAACATGTGATGGTGTCTCCGCAGTGTTGGATGTTTGATCTCCACGAGGTCACTCATCCTCATTTTCACAGTCTTTTACTAGGCATTGCTCCTACTAGCCAGTTTCCTACTCCACACTGATGAGGGGCAATACCCCGAAACAGCTGTCTGTGGATGGATACCATGTTTTGGCATAGGTGGTTTCCTTCATTGGAGACTGCCCTTCCCGTGGTTGTTCCTTCCCGGGGAAAGACCTGGCTAGTCATTGCTTGCGTTGAGAAACACGTGATGGTGTCTCCGCGGCTTGTGTTTTGCATGTTTTTGCATATTTCCCATAAGGGATGGGGGCATTGCTCTAGATCACTGCGTTGAGAAACATGTGATGGTGTCTCCGCAGTGTTGGATGTTTGATCTCCACGAGGTCACTCATCCTCATTTTCACAGTCTTTTACTAGGCATTGCTCCTACTAGCCAGTTTCCTACTCCACACTGATGAGGGGCAATACCCCGAAACAGCTGTCTGTGGATGGATACCATGTTTTGGCATAGGTGGTTTCCTTCATTGGAGACTGCCCTTCCCGTGGTTGTTCCTTCCCGGGGAAAGACCTGGCTAGTCATTGCTTGCGTTGAGAAACACGTGATGGTGTCTCCGCGGCTTGTGTTTTGCATGTTTTTGCATATTTCCCATAAGGGATGGGGGCATTGCTCTAGATCACTGCGTTGAGAAACATGTGATGGTGTCTCCGCAGTGTTGGATGTTTGATCTCCACGAGGTCACTCATCCTCATTTTCACAGTCTTTTACTAGGCATTGCTCCTACTAGCCAGTTTCCTACTCCACACTGATGAGGGGCAATACCCCGAAACAGCTGTCTGTGGATGGATACCATGTTTTGGCATAGGTGGTTTCCTTCATTGGAGACTGCCCTTCCCGTGGTTGTTCCTTCCCGGGGAAAGACCTGGCTAGTCATTGCTTGCGTTGAGAAACACGTGATGGTGTCTCCGCGGCTTGTGTTTTGCATGTTTTTGCATATTTCCCATAAGGGATGGGGGCATTGCTCTAGATCACTGCGTTGAGAAACATGTGATGGTGTCTCCGCAGTGTTGGATGTTTGATCTCCACGAGGTCACTCATCCTCATTTTCACAGTCTTTTACTAGGCATTGCTCCTACTAGCCAGTTTCCTACTCCACACTGATGAGGGGCAATACCCCGAAACAGCTGTCTGTGGATGGATACCATGTTTTGGCATAGGTGGTTTCCTTCATTGGAGACTGCCCTTCCCGTGGTTGTTCCTTCCCGGGGAAAGACCTGGCTAGTCATTGCTTGCGTTGAGAAACACGTGATGGTGTCTCCGTGGCTTGTGTTTTGCATGTTTTTGCATATTTCCCATAAGGGATGGGGGCATTGCTCTAGATCACTGCGTTGAGAAACATGTGATGGTGTCTCCGCAGTGTTGGATGTTTGATCTCCACGAGGTCACTCATCCTCATTTTCACAGTCTTTTACTAGGCATTGCTCCTACTAGCCAGTTTCCTACTCCACACTGATGAGGGGCAATACCCCGAAACAGCTGTCTGTGGATGGATACCATGTTTTGGCATAGGTGGTTTCCTTCATTGGAGACTGCCCTTCCCGTGGTTGTTCCTTCCCGGGGAAAGACCTGGCTAGTCATTGCTTGCGTTGAGAAACACGTGATGGTGTCTCCGCGGCTTGTGTTTTGCATGTTTTTGCATATTTCCCATAAGGGATGGGGGCATTGCTCTAGATCACTGTGTTGAGAAACATGTGATGGTGTCTCCGCAGTGTTGGATGTTTGATCTCCACGAGGTCACTCATCCTCATTTTCACAGTCTTTTACTAGGCATTGCTCCTACTAGCCAGTTTCCTACTCCACACTGATGAGGGGCAATACCCCGAAACAGCTGTCTGTGGATGGATACCATGTTTTGGCATAGGTGGTTTCCTTCATTGGAGACTGCCCTTCCCGTGGTTGTTCCTTCCCGGGGAAAGACCTGGCTAGTCATTGCTTGCGTTGAGAAACACGTGATGGTGTCTCCGCGGCTTGTGTTTTGCATGTTTTTGCATATTTCCCATAAGGGATGGGGGCATTGCTCTAGATCACTGCGTTGAGAAACATGTGATGGTGTCTCCGCAGTGTTGGATGTTTGATCTCCACGAGGTCACTCATCCTCATTTTCACAGTCTTTTACTAGGCATTGCTCCTACTAGCCAGTTTCCTACTCCACACTGATGAGGGGCAATACCCCGAAACAGCTGTCTGTGGATGGATACCATGTTTTGGCATAGGTGGTTTCCTTCATTGGAGACTGCCCTTCCCGTGGTTGTTCCTTCCCGGGGAAAGACCTGGCTAGTCATTGCTTGCGTTGAGAAACACGTGATGGTGTCTCCGCGGCTTGTGTTTTGCATATTTCCCATAAGGGATGGGGGCATTGCTCTAGATCACTGCGTTGAGAAACATGTGATGGTGTCTCCGCAGTGTTGGATGTTTGATCTCCACGAGGTCACTCATCCTCATTTTCACAGTCTTTTACTAGGCATTGCTCCTACTAGCCAGTTTCCTACTCCACACTGATGAGGGGCAATACCCCGAAACAGCTGTCTGTGGATGGATACCATGTTTTGGCATAGGTGGTTTCCTTCATTGGAGACTGCCCTTCCCGTGGTTGTTCCTTCCCGGGGAAAGACCTGGCTAGTCATTGCTTGCGTTGAGAAACACGTGATGGTGTCTCCGCGGCTTGTGTTTTGCATGTTTTTGCATATTTCCCATAAGGGATGGGGGCATTGCTCTAGATCACTGCGTTGAGAAACATGTGATGGTGTCTCCGCAGTGTTGGATGTTTGATCTCCACGAGGTCACTCATCCTCATTTTCACAGTCTTTTACTAGGCATTGCTCCTACTAGCCAGTTTCCTACTCCACACTGATGAGGGGCAATACCCCGAAACAGCTGTCTGTGGATGGATACCATGTTTTGGCATTGGTGGTTTCTTTCATTGGAGACTGCCCTTCCCGTGGTTGTTCCTTCCCGGGGAAAGACCTGGCTAGTCATTGCTTGCGTTTAGAAACACGTGATGGTGTCTCCGCGGCTTGTGTTTTGCATATAGCCATAAGAAGGCTTGATTTTTTTGCAGGACGAGTTGTGCTTTTCAATGACTCCATTCATTTTTCCAGATAGTGAACTGGAAAACAGAAAAAAATTCAAGTGGGGTGAAATTGCAAAAAAAAGAGCAATTCTTCAAATTTCTTTTTTATTATTTTGCTTCAGCCATCGCTTGCTGATTTTTTTTTGTAGGAAAAAAAATTTGGCTGTAGCAAAATGGCATCGGCTCTTGCACAGTAGCATCTATCCTCAAGCGATAGATGCTACTCCGCATGTGCCACCTCCAGCGCCATTTTGTTTGAGTTAACTTTTTTATGCTAACAATATTATATGCATTATATAAAATAGGGGGCAGGTCACTAAAGGATCAGTGACCTGTCATAAGCCGACAAGCATGCATATGTGAACAGAGTACTGTACAACATAAAGATACCACCCACAGGCCACCCAGGAGCATGAGAATATCATTAACTGAAAATTGCAAATACAGAATAAACAACAACCACAAGATGGATTTCATCAACCTAGGTATCATTTTAATCAGTGTAATTGTGCCGACCTTACACTGTCTGTAGTTTACTTAACAAAATCTTGCTAACAGGTTCGCTTTAATAGAATATTTAAGAGATGAGCGACTTTGCTTTTTTTAGGGTCGAGTGGGGAATCATTTCGCAAAAGTCGAGTCGAATGAAATCCGCCGACTATAGGCAAAAGTTGGGGTCTGACTGAAACACGAAACCCAATGCAAGTCAATGGGGAAGCAAAGTCGTCATGGAGTGAAGGACAGTAAACACACCTACAGTGCCCATTTCAATGGCAACAACATCAATTCTTATTACTTAAGCTTGTCAACCTTAATTTACTTTATAATTATAGTTACGCATTGAAAACTGGGGGTTATTTGGCTAAAGTTGTGGGGGGGGTAGGGCTGGCTCCAGGTTTTCGTGTGGCCCGGGCCAAAGAGTGTCAATGGGCTCCTTTAACATATACCACAATTCATGATGCTCTGATATGGCAGAGAAATATTGGTATAGTACAATGAAAAATGCTTCACTTCTTATATGACATGACTGATATCTATTTTAAATTCTCCAATAGCTCAAAAAACGAACAGTATATTACTCTATACAGTATTATGGCCACCACTTAGTGAGCCATTCAGAATAATGAGCCCCATATATTTCTCCATACAGAATAATTGGTCCCATATAATGTTCCATACAGTATATGACGAGCTCCACATAATGCTACTGTATATCTTGGTCCCCATGGATGATGCCCCACTGTCATATGGGACCAAATAATGCTCCATATATAATGGGCCCCATTTCTAATGCTCCAGTGTATAATATGCCCCATAAAATGCTGCTCCAGTGTATGATGTCCCACATTTGGAATTATCCAGTATATGATGGGCCTCATGGATGATGCTCCATATACGATCCAGTAAACGATGGGCCCAAATAATGCTCCATATATACTCTGCCCCATTTAGAATGTTCCAGCATATGATGGGCCCCATGGATGATGCTCCAGTGTCTTATGGGCCAAAATAATGCTCCATATCTAATGGGCCCCATTTCTAATGCTCCAGTGTATAATGTGCCCCGTAAATGCTGCTCCTGTGCCTGATGTCCCCCATTTGGAATGCTCCAATATATGATGGGCCTCATGGATGATGCTCCAAGGTATGATGGGCCCAAATAATGCTCCATATATAATCTGCCCCATTTAGAATGCTCCAGTATATGATGGGCCCCATGGATGATGCTCCAGTGTCTTATGGGCCCAAATAATGCTCCATTTATAATGGGCCCCATTTCTAATGCTCCAGTGTATAATGGGCCCCGTAAATGCTGCTCCAGTGTCTGATGTCCCCCATTTGGAATGCTCCAGTATATGATGGGCCAAATGGATGATGCTCCAGTGTATGATGGGCCTCATATCTCATTCTCCAGTGTATAGTGCTCCCCAAAAATTGTTCCCAACCTTTAAAAAAGTTAAATACTTCTCCTCACCGGGCACTGCTCTACTCTGGACTCCTCAACATCAACATCTTCCAGCTCTCTGCACTTGGACTGTTTAGGGAGACGGCATACAGATGTGATGTCATCGTGCTCTCTGACCTGAAAGTCACTGTCAGGAAATGCTGAAGACGTCACAGCGGTGGAGCAGGGAGAGGTAAGTATTGCAAGTGCTGTGGCCATGAGAAAGCAGGGGGGCCACTCGTGGGCAATGGCACTGGCACAGGGCCCCTCATAGTATGCCAGTGTGTATGACGGCAAGTGGGCCCTCCCACCGGCAGAGACACTTTTGCGTACTATGAGGGGCCCTGTGCCAGTGCCGTCGCCCACGAGTATGCCTCCCCCACCTGCTCAGGGAACCAGCACTTTCATCTGCACCTTCCTCTGTGTCACTGTGTAAGGTGGTATAGTATGGAAGGGGCACCTGAGTTTCATCAGAGTCAGATTCTGGCTCTGTAGAGTGCGAGGGGGATGTAGTGCTGTGGGTGAATGTACCAGCAGAATCATTTAGCAGTGGCTGTGCATCAGTGCACTCCATCTCTGATTCATGTTGGACTGTGGAATTCAGGATTTGACTTGATAACCCAGGCATAGTATGTGAAAAGAGCTCCATGGAGTAATCTCAAGTGTGGGCTGCCACATCCTTCACTTTTGGTGGGGGTGAAGGACACAAGGAAAGCAGTTGTTCCTGACCAGAAGCTTGCATTAACGACTCAGTGCTTGCATTTTTTGAAACTCCAGAAGAGGAGGCGATAGAGCTGGAGGCTGTTTCGGCAATGTAAGCCAAAACCAGTTCATGATGCTCCGGCTTTAAAAGTGGTTTACCTACTCCCAGAAAAGGGAGCCTTCCAGGCCTTCTGTAGCCAGACCATGCCACAGTCTCAACACCTCCCACCTTAGCTGGTATTGTACTTTGGGCACTACCAGCAGATGCACCACCACCACCATCAGTACCAGCTAGCTAGCCACGCCCACATCTGCGGCCTCTTAAACCATACTTCCTAATTTTTGTGAAAATAGACCCATAATACCAGCAGATATATGGTACTGTATCAGAAGCGTACAGCTTTATACAGTGTAAGGGTCATTGTAAATCTCCATATATATTTCATGAGTCAGACACAGACGCTCACAGGCTCAGTATGAATTGGACAATACTATAAAAAGTTTAAAAAGGGTACAGTAACACCAGATACCAGGTATATATAGTCTAGTTTAAACTTTCAAAATCTCTGTATATATTTCAGGAGGCAGACACAGACGCTTTCAGGCCCAGTATGGATTTGACAAGAATATAGAAAGTTGAGAAAGGGTACAGTATCACCTGATACCAGGTATATTCATATATATTTCCAGAGTCAGAAACAGACTCTCACTGTCTCAGTATGGATTAGACAAGAATATAAAAAGCAGTAAATGGGTAATGTAAAGCGTAGAGCTGTATACAGTGTTGGGGTAATTTTTAAATCTACATATATATTTCAGGAGTAACACACAGACTCTCACACGCTCATTATGGATTACACCATAATATAAAAAGAAGATCAGCAAGAAATAATCACACATGTGGGCCAATGTTCAAGGTGTCAATGATGCACTTAGAGTGGTGGGTGGAGGAGGAATTTCTGGCAGAAAGGGTACTGTAGCAACAGATACCAGGTATATATAGTATCGTGAAAATAGAAAAAATCTACGTATGTATTTCAGGAGGCAGGCACAGATGCTCTCAGGCCCAGTATGGATAAGACAAGAATGTAGAAAGTTGAGAAAGGGTACAGTATTACCAGATAACAAGTATATATAGCATAGTTTCACATTCAAAATCCCTGTATATATTTCAGGAGACAGACACAGATGCTCTCAGGCCCAGTATGGATTCGACAAGAATGTAGAAAGTTGAGAAAGGGTACAGTATCACCAGATACCAGGTATATATAGCATAGTTTAAACATTCTAAATCTCCTTATATATTTCCGTAGTCACCCTCAGATGCTCACTCAGTGTGGATTTCACCGTAATATAAAATGTCTAACAAAAGTACTGTATCACAAGAGGAGGTGTATATAGTATAGGGTAAAATTTTTATCTCGTATATATTGAAGGAGTGAACCACACACACTCACCCAGTATGGATTATACCATAAGAAAAAATTTGAACTAAGGTACTGTATCAGCAGATAGCAGGTGTATCAAGTATAAGTGAAAATGTAATTCTCCCTATAAATTTCCTGAGTCACATACCGATACTCAGCATGTATTTTTCTGTGATACCAGCCGGGACACGGTACTGTGTGTGGAGTGTACAGCTCTATACGGTGTGGAAAATAATGAACGTTCATTCACTGTGCTGAAAAAAAGAATACAAGTAGGAGTGCTGTGTAAAAAGCAGTCTGCACAGCAGTGTACACACAGCAATAGTGATTAAGGCAGGCTAATAATCAACGCTGCTGCACACAAGAAAATCCTCCCTGTCACTGGCAGGCAGACTAATAACTAGCACTGCTGCACACAAGGAAATCCTCCCCTGTCACACAACAGTAACGGTACACAACAATTGCGTTCTGCACAAGCACATAATAACTTCTTTTTACAGGCCTAAGTGTCTCCCTAATGTTAAACAGCATCACCAAGCTCTCCCTACTGTAGTGATGGTAAGAAGAAAAATGGCGGTCGGCGGTGAGGGCTTTTATACACACTCCGTATATACAGTATTTCAGGAGTCACCCTCAGACGCTCACTCAGTCAGTATGGATTTAACTGTAATCCAAAATGTAGAAAAAAGGTACTGTATCAGCAGATACCAGGAGTATCCAGTCTAGGGCTAATTGTAAATCTCTGTGTATATTTGCAGAGTCAGACACAGACACTCATATTAAAAAGAAGACAAAGGGAAATGTATTCGAAGCGTACACCAGTATACAGTGTTGGGGTACTTTTAAATGTTTGTATATATTTCAGTATCAGTAAGCCAGTCCAGACTCTCAGCTACAGGAAACTAGATGGTTACAAGTACAGATGGTAAGTCGAGTGATTGCTGAAATTTGGGAATTACTAATCATGGGAAAACCTCCCGGGAGATTTCGCAGAGGCGATGCTGACCCTCAATTACTTTGTCTGTGGAGACAGCGAAAATGGTTCTTTGTGAAGAAAGGTTTGCTGTATCACAGTAGCGTGGATCCCATCATCGTAACTCGCCTCCATCAAATTGTGATCACAGGGAGAGATGTAGACATGGTCCTCACTGCCTATCATGATCTGTCTGGTCACTTTGGAGTGCAAAAGACAGAAGCCACAGGGCGTTGGCGATTCTATTGGATTGGCATGAGAGGAGACATTGTAAAATGGTGGTAAGAATGTCACACATCTGTGACTAGGAAAACTGTCAAAGCTGATCATAAAGCACCACTGCATCCGATTGTGAGTCGACGTCCATTACGAATGATAGCCATTGATCATCTGAAGGTAGAGGCCAGCAGGACAGGCCATAGCTACGTATTAACCATCATCGATCAGTTCACAAAATTTGTAGTGGCCGTCCCTGTGAAGGATTTCACTGCCCAGACTACACAGCGGTGGAGCAGAGAGAGGTAAGTATTGCAAGTGCTATGGCTGCCACAAAATTCTGGCCGTTAACACTGGCTACCTTGCCTGGCTCAAGATGTAGACTGCCCAGCCATGACTCAGTCTGTCGCTGCAAGTAGTCGGCCAGTACCTCTGCAGTGTGTCTATTGTCGCCCAAAGACACCATCTTTAAAACAGCCTGCTGCCGCTTACCACTAGCTGTTCGATAGTGGGACACCTCATGTATAATACTGGCAGCCGCGGATGGAGTGCTCGTGCGACTGCGCTCTGTTGACGAGCTTTCGCTTCTGGGAGGAGGAGGAGGGTCTAATGCCTATACCGTGGGCTAGGCAGCACTGTTCCACCACTGCTGTCCCCTGTGGATCCTGCATCCACCACATTAACCCAGTGCACAGTGATGGACACGTAATGGCCCTGGACATGCCTACTCGACCATGCATCTGCTGTGAGGTGCACCTTTCCACTCACTGATTGTTTGAGTGCATGGAAATGCGGTCTTTCACATGCAGGTGGAGGTCAGGGATGGCTTTTCGAGAAAAGAAGTGCCGACTGGGTAGGTCATGAGCTCTTGGAATGCTTTGCTTTCAACCAAACAGAAGGGCATCATCACTAATGAGATCAGTTTGGCAATGTAGCTGTTCAAATCCAGTGTACGCAGATGAGAGGATGAGTACTTTCTTGTCCTACTCAGAATGTCTGCTAGGGTGAGCTGGACTTGAGAGTTGCATATGGGGGAACTAGCGGTGGACCTGACGGACTGAGAGGGGGTTTGTGATGGTGATGGTGGTGGTGGCCTAGATTCAGTCTTTCATAGCCAAAACATAGTGATTCCCTGACTGCTTTGCCATTGCGACGACACCTCAAAATTTCTTGCTGGTGGTGTGCTTACCGGTGGGCTTTCAGTGGGGGAAGCAATGGAGCATTGCTGGATACCTTCAGACAGAGCAGGTGCACATGTGCTACCTGAGGTTTTGTAGTCCGTCCACACTTGCAAGTGCATGGTAATTAAATGTGTAAGCATGCAACTGGCATTCAAATTTCTGAGATTTTTACGTCGGCTAAAGGTCCTTCCGCACTTCTTACAGATAACCTTTGCCTCATCAATAGGATTTTGGTTAAAAAGTGCCACACTGCACTCTTCGTATTATGGTATAAATTTGCAGGCCTTGCACGCTGTGCTAATTTGAAGTCTGTCCAAGCTCTCATGCAACTCTTTTTGTTTTTTTAAACAAGATTTTGTACAGCTACGGTCCTGCCAGATAACCGCTCCTGTGATGTCGATGCCTCCTGCGGATCCTTCTTGTCTTAAGAGCTATTTCCAGCGCTACCCTCTTCCCCCAATGGATGCCAATCCGGGTCAACAACTGGGTCATCCATCACCTCCTCTTCAATTTCATCTGCACCTTCCTCTGGGTCACCGTGTAAGGTGGTATAGTATGCGGGAAGGGGCACCTGAGTTTCATCAGGGTCTGATTCAGGCTCACTAGACTTTGAGGGAAATGTATTGCTCTGGGTCAATGTACCAGCAGAATCATCTAGCAGTGGCTGTGCATCAGTGCACTCCTTGTCAGATTCATATTGGACTGGGGAATTCAGGATTTGACTTGATAACCCAGGCATGGTATATGAAAAGAGCTCCATGGAGTTATCTGAAGTGGGGTCTGCCGCATGCTTCACTTTTGGTGGGGGTGAAGGACACTAGGAAAGGGGTGGTTCCTGACCAGAAGCCTGCACTGATGACTTAGTGCTTGCAGTTTTTGAAACTTCAGAAGAGGAGGTGATAGAGCTGGATGCTGCTTAGCCAATGTAAGCCAAAGCCAGTTCCTGATGCTCTGGCTTTAAATGCGTTTTACGGGGCTTGGTTTGCAGGGGAAGGGAGCAGACCTGTTTATCAGGAGCTCCTGGTATTCCCCTATTTAAGCCTGCAAAAGTGCACTAAAAGCAGAATTTTGGACTTAAAATCTTGTTGGAACATGCCTGGAGTAAGAAAGAAGGAAGAAATTCAGGATCCAATGAAGAAAAACTTTATTGATGGCCAAAGAAGCTCACTAAGAAGATACGAGGTAGGCCTCCTCTCCCCCAGAGCAAAACAACTTAACCAGCTATCTGGAGCTACAGCATCTGAACAAGCGAGATGGAAGCTGATGGCTCAGGAGGCTCTGGGAAATCCCCTGACTGCGGGCACGAAGAGGAGTCTGCAGGCCACAACAAATGTGCCGGAGGAGACATGCTGGCAGCAGCGTCGGGAGACCGTGGGAAGGTGCGACTCAGGAAGACCGCCCGTTAAAGCTGTAACATCATCATTGTCGGCGCTGGTCCTGAGCGGCGGTAAGCCTGCTGCTGGGCAGGACACAGGGAGCCGGAGGTCAGGAGGAGTGGTGTTAACTGCAGTGGCGGGGAAGGAAGCAGGCGGTAGCCCTGGGGAGGCAGTGGCATACACTTCAAAGCCAAAGCCAGTGACAGCGGGTGCAGGCGGGAACCCGGGAGAAGCAGTGGTGAACTCTTCAGAGGATGCAGGAGCAGCCAGGAGCCCAGGAGAGGCGACGGTGGACTCATCTGCGGCTGCAGGAGCAGCTGGGAATCCAGGAGAAGCGGCGGTAAATTCATCAGGGGTACATGAATAATCATTGACAGCTGCAGGGAGAGGCTTGAGGCTTGCGGTGGAGATGGGGAGTGAAGGCAGCACATAGCAACAGAGGAGACAAGGTGTCGGAGATGCTGTGGATCAGAGGAGGGAGAAACTGCATCCTCCATACTGGGCAAGATTTGGTGGCTTAGGGGAGAATTGTCACATATTGGACTTAGCAGTGCTTAAAGAGGAAAATCATATGGCAAAATGCAGGCAGATCACTTTAACCCAGATTGATTGCTGATGGCAGGCTCATGTACAATGTGCCAGTGTTTGTCCCAGGGAGGAATGGGGAGAATGATAATAGGATATGGGAAGGGGAGAAAGAAGAAGGCTGTAATCTTCAACTTCTAAAAGGGAGTAATTACACAGATAATTTATCAGACCACTCATATAAGTCCTACAATTCACTTGAAGATTTGCATAATGTACATTCGGCGGAATTTATGGAGGGTATGGGGTCACCTGAATCTGGGGGAAGTGACATATCTGCTGACACGGATTATGAGAAATCTAATTCCTCAGGCTCAATCTCTGACGATATTGTCCAACATGACAACTGTAACTGTGATTATGAGTCCGGAGAAAATTATACCACCCAAATCGATATAGATTATTGGGATCATGAGAAGCCATACAACAATGGAAGGCGTAATACTTCGAAGACATCATTAATTGATGAAATACCTGCTTCAGATGAATACCCTACAGAGGGTTTAGGGCTAGAATGCTCAAAGCTTTGTTAAAATCAATGTTTTTTTTGGGAAAAAATCCATTAGAGATAATGTTTCCGAAACACTGAATGATTTAAAAGCAAAAAACACAGGCTCTTAGCAAGCTAAGGCCTCCGAAGCTTTAATAAAAAAGCTATTCCGAAAGACACTATTACTATTTGTAGAAGATTGTCATTTGAATGCTACTGAAATTTCAGACAGTCCTTCTCATGACTACAATAGGGTTAAATCTCCTTATTCAGAATATGCGTCTTTATGTGCTGGGGTAATTAAGATTTTAGCTACAGTTACAGAATCCGTGTGGAATATTCAAAAGGACATAGATTCCTTTACAAACAGTTTGGCCACATATGAAGATTTTAAAAGGAGAAACAATATCAAGATTATGGATGGTCCACGAAAAAGTCCTGTCCTTCCACTTGAAAAGCACCATTTCTTCTATGATTCACCCCACTATTCCAAACATTGAAGAGAGAAATCTAATCAAGAAAGCTTTTAGAATTCGTAGACACCCTTGTCTTCCACCTGATGTAGCCATGGACGTTAGCGTCTCATTCTACCCCAAATGGGTCAGGAACACGCTTCTAAAAGTCTCCAAGGAACCAACATTTCTTTCATCTCCATATAGCCACTTATCCTTTTACAAATACCTTTCGCAAGACACTTGGATAAAAAGGAAATCATTTCAAACTACAACAAAAGAACTCCGTCGTGCAGGCATTCCCTACATTTGGACTCAACACTCTGTTCTGCAGGTCCAATTTGCTTCAAAAATGACTGGTATATCCTCACCAGAGGAGAGTTCTTGAAAAACACAGGAATATTATCTTCTATGGCTTCTCCTGGACTCTCTAGACTATCTAAATTGGATCTTCACCCTAATTGAAAGCACTTGAAGATTGTAAGGATTCTGACATTAATGGCGGCTTTATTTCTTTTTCTTTCTTCAGGAGTTAACTATTTGTGTCTAAACTATATAATTAATTTGATTAGTATTATATTTATGTAGAGTTAAAGAAGATTATTTCGCTTTTGTAGTGTTTGAATGCACCATTTTTTCTTTTGCCTCCACATCTGTCCTAGAACCACCAACGGTGTTCACGGACGGGACGGGGAATCATACATTTATAGGGAATATTTTGTTTTTTTGTTTAGGGATAGGTAATCAGTACGTGCGCTATGTAAGAATTTTTTATATTACAACGCTTTCTAAGGTCCTATATACAATATAAAGCTTAGGTGACAGTTTGTTTATAGCTGATGGTATGAAGCAGCAGAAATTTTATGCTTTGTGATCTTTGTATTCACATGTCAAACATGCTCATGAGACAAGTTGTTTATTTATAGAAGATGGTACAAAGCAGTGGACAAAATCAATCTTAAGGGAACTTAACGTACTGAATTTAAAAAGTGTAACATTATCGTTTATGTAATTATGTCATTTCTTTGTATGTCTACCTGTCTATCCACCATCTGGGGGCTCCCTGTCTTCACAGGGGTTTTTCATTCCTAATCCTAACCCTTCCCTTTCTTTCCTTTCCTCTTAAATTTTTAATGTAATACAAAATTTTTGAAATAAAAGCGGTTTACCGAATCCCTGAAAAGGTAGCCTTCCAGGCCTTCCTGAACCAGACCATGGCGCAGTTGCAACACCTCCAGCCTTAGCTGCTATTGTGCTTTTGGCCGTACCAGCAGATGCACCACCACCACCATCAGTACCAGCTGGCCCCCCACGCCCACGTCTGCGGCCTCTTCCACCATAGTTACTAATTTTTGTGAAAATGTACCCAAAATACCAGCAGATATATGGTACTGTATCAGAAGCGTACAGCTCTATATAGTCTAGGGATAATTGTAAATCTCCGTATATATTTCATGAGTCAGACTCAGACGCTCACAGCCTCATTATGGATTAGACAGTAATATAAATAGTTGAGAAAGGGTACAGTAACAACAGATACCAGGTATATATATGGTATAGTTTAAACATTCTAAATGTACGTATATATTTCAGGAGGCAGACACAGGCGCTCTCAGGCTCATTAAGGATTACACCACAATGTAAAAAGCAGTAAAAGGGCAATGGATCTGAAGCGTACAGCTGTATACAGTATAGGGGTCATTGTAAATCTCATATATATTTCCATAGCCATAAACAGACTCTCACTGGCTCTGTATGTTAGGAACGGCAGAACGCACTAAATAAATAAATTATAAAGTGCGCTCGCCGCTGGGGGTCCACCGTTCAGAAGGTGTTAACACTGCTGCTGAATAATGGCAGACGCACTATATGGCTTTATAACGTGCATGGGTTAAACGCCACCCAATGTGCGCTGAGCGGAAACTGTTAGCTCACAGAGGCGCTGTAACATAAACATAAACATAAACGCCGAGCCTGTTAGACTCACAGGTCTCAGCGAAATTGCACGCGTGGTATCCGGTCACAGGACTCGGGCCCAAGGCTGAGGTCGGTGTCCGTCTAGACCTACCGTGTGTGCGGCGTCGCTACCACAGACGCTGGTTAGTGCTGCTGACTGCAGCGCGGCGGCAAACACAGCCGCTATACGATAGTGCCGTGAGACGTGACACAATCGGACGCTAGTGTAGAGGTGTGGTGTGCACAGTGGCCTATGGCTTGCCAATGACTGGCGCTGACTCTTTCTCTAGTTCCCTATCCACATGCATAATATCAGATGGAGGGGAATCTTAATATGTCAGTTACCAGAATCATACATCCATCATCATTCACACATCTAGCAAGTAAAGTCTATTCTAGTGCATGGCCAAGCGGCCATGCGGGCCTTTTATAGCCGTGCGCTGCCGGGACCTTCCAGATCTCTGAGATGGACCAATCAGATCTGGAGAAGGACCTGAGCACGTGACTCCCGACCTCCAATGGGAGATCGTCTCATGAGCATGCTCAGTGGAGCGGCAGAGGGACTTAGCCTCAAAATGGCTTGCTGCAGAGCAGCATATGAGGCTCTGGATTCCTGTTGTGTCGCTGCAGGAATCCGACGCCTAACACTGTATGCATTAGACCTGAATATAAACAGCAGTAAATGGGTGATGTATCACAAGATTACAGCTGTATGCAGTGTTGGGGTAATTTTTAAATCTACATATATATTTCAGGAGTAACACACAGACTCTCCCACGCTCAGTATGGATAACCTCATAATATAAAAAGAAGATCCGCAAGAAATAATCACACATGTGGGCCAATGTTCACGTTGTCAATAAGACACTTATAGAGTGGTGGGTGGAGGAGGACTTTCTGGCACAAAGGGTACTGTGTCAACAGATAGCAGGTATACTGTATATAGTATAGTGAAAATTGAACAGTAACAACAGATACCAGGTATATATATGGTATAGTTTTAACATTCTAAATCTACGTATATATTTCATGAGGCAGACACAGACGCTCTCAGGCTCATTATGGATTATACCACAATGTTAAAAGCAATAAAAGGGTAATGGATTTGACCATAATACAAAATGTTTAAAAAATGTACTGGATAACAAGATAGCAAGTATATTTATTGTAGGGTACAATTTAAATCTCCGTATATATTTCCATAGTCACCCTCAGACACTCACCCAGTATGGATTTGACCGTAATACAAAATGTCAAACAAAGGTACTGTATCACAAGATAGGAGGTGTATAGAGTACAGGGTAAAATGTTTTTCTCCGTATATATTGAATGAGTAAATCACACACACTCACTTAGTATGTAATATACCATAAGCAAAAATTTAGAACAAAGGTACTGTATCATCAAATACCAGGTGTATATAGTGTAATAGAAAATGTAAATCTCCCTATATATTTCCGTAGTCTCATACAGATAGTCAGCATGTATTTCTCCGTGATACCATCCGGTACACGGTAGTGTGTGAGGAGCATACAGCTCTATACGGTGTGTGAAATAATGAACATTCGTTCACTGCAGGAAAACAGAATAAAAGTAGGAGTGCTGTGTAAAAAGCAGTCTGCACAGCAGTGTCCACACAGCAATGCTGCAATAAGGCAGGCTAATAATCAGCGCTGCTGCACACAAGAAAATGGTCCCTGTCACTGGCAGGCAGCTTAATAACTGGCGCTACTGCACACAAGAAAATCCTCCCCTGTCACTGCACACTAACAGAACACAACAATTGCGTTCAGCGCAAGCACATAACTTCTGTTTACAGGCCTAAGTGTCTCCCAAATCATAAACAGCGTCAGCAACCTCTCCCTACTGTAAAGATGGGTAGCAGAAAAATGGCTGTCGGCAGTGAGGGCTTCTATGCACACTCCGTATATACAGGGGTTGGACAAAATAATGCAACCAAACACCTAACGTGTTGTCATCATAATCTTCAAACATGTTATAAATATGCAAACCGTGACATATGTTAATGTTTTGTAGTTGATTATTTGTCTCATGTGTTATATGTATGTAAATTAAATGTTTGTTTTGCATAATTCTAAGAACATTGAGGAAAACCTGATGCCAATGGCAGATCTCTCTGATTTTCAAAGAGCCCAAACTTTTGATGCTGGTATGGCAGGTGCTAGTGTAACAGAAAGTGTCCGTATGCTTGGCGTGTCAAGGGGTACTGTCTCCAAAGTAATGACTGCGTTTGAAAGAGAAGGAAAAACGTCCATAGCAAAACACTGGTCCGGCCGAAAGTTGAAGTTGACTGAGAGAGTTACTGTCGGACTATAAAGCAAATTTGGAGAGAGGATCGCAAGACCACTGCTCGGAAAACAATGCAGAGCTCAATGAACACCTACAGAACACAGTTTCCACGAAAAAAGTTTGTCGCGAGCTGCACAAATCTGGATTCCACGGAAGAAATGCAATTGTAAAAACGCTTCTCTCAATGACAAATGTTTCCATGCATTTAGAGTGGTGTAGAAACCTACAGAAAAGGTCTCTCGAGCTGTGAAAACATTTTATATTCTCAAACAAATCATCATTTACCCTATTTACTACCTCCGGCCAAGTGTACGTTTGGAGATAGCCAAAAGAAGCATTCAATCCAGACTGCCTTCTCCCAACTGTAAAACATGGCTGATGTTCTGTGATGATCTGGGGTGATATTTCATGGAGATATGCCGGGCCAATGATATACCTTAATTGAAGAAGTAACAGCCGCGATTATTTAGGCATTTTGGGCAACCAAGTGCATCCTGTAGATCAGGCACTGTTACCGGAGGGGAACGCCATCTTTCAAGATGATAATGCACCAATTCATGCAGCTCAAATCGCTAAAGCATGGCACAAGTAACACTGTAATGAAGTTGAGCATCTCATCTGTCCCCCACAATCCCCAGACCTCCACATTATTGATCATTTATGGCAGATTTTCTAGATTCAAATTAGACGTCGACTTCCGCCACCATTGTCGCTCAAAGAACTGGATGGTGTTTTAACTGAAGAATGGGCTACAATTCCTTTGGAAACAATTCACACCTTGTTTGAATCCATACCTCAGATAATCGAGGCTGTAATCGCCACAAAAGGTGGACCTACACCATATTAACCTAAGTTGTGTTGATGTTTCCATGTGTTTCCATTATTTTTTCCAACCACTGGATTTCATGAGTCAACCACACCCGCTCACTCAGTCAGTATGGATTCAACCGTACTCAAACAAGTTGAAAAAAGGTACTGTATCAGTAAATACAAGGTGTATCCAGTCCAGGGTAATTGGAAATATCTGTCTATATTTCCGGAGTCAGAAAAATACACTCCCAGTCTCAGTATGGATTAGTGTTATGAGCTCATTTTCTCCTTCACCTTTGATGTCCGATGAACTCCCTCTGCTGGTGAAAGGAGGTAGTGAAATTGATTTGGATGGGAAAAACCTGTCATCTGAACAGGTGGAGTGTGATTGGACATCCGGAATCTCTGAGTGGATATAAGGCCGCCAACGCCCTGCTGGGTTGCTGGTGATCCTCTCTGCTCTGAGCTCTGGCCTCCAGTTTAGTCCTGTCTACTAAAGCTAAGTTTTTACTCTGCTATTGTTCCGTGAGATTTTGTCTGGTTTACTTAGTGTTTGTGTTCAGCCAGCCCTGGTTGGGACTGGCTGAACTCCATTTTTGTCTCCGATCAGTTGATCTCTTTGCTCTGTTTTCAGAATATACCTGAGTGCTGATATAGTGATTTTGAAGTCTAGTGACTTCAGGGCCTTTTCTATCAGACATGTTGGACATTATTTTTGGCAGGGTTTTTGCGTGATTGCAGACAGTTGCTTTTCTTTCCTGTCCTATCTAGTTAGTGAGGGCCCCATCGTTTGCTCAGCCTGTCTTTCTGTCTGTGTCTGTGTTTTCATCTGTTTTCACCATCAATACATGTTTGGGGCTGTCTATTGCTTTGGGGTCTGCTCTGGGGCAGTTTAGATTTCCCCTCTCTTTCTTTAGGTTTATTTAGTTCTCTGTCTGTGAACGAGGTGTCTAGGACCACCGTATGAACACCCCACGGCTACTGTTAGTTGCTGTGAATAGGATCAGGGGTCTGCAATCCGCTAGCTACCAACCTCTCCGGTTTTCTGGACTTAGCTTGTATTTTTGTTTTTTCCTCCTCCGGTTACTCATTCATAACAGAATCACCAGCCATACCGCAGATTCTAGGGTACTCAATAGCAGGAGAGAATTGTAAATAAAAAAAAGTGTCAGAATTTTTTTTAAGTATATTTTTTCCTCTTTTTCTCTGGGGCCGTAGGAGGAATTTTCTTAATAGAGATTGAGCAATTGTCTGATCGTGTGGAGCAGCTGGCTGCTGAAGTGCGGGGAATTTCCGCCTATCTTGCTCATTCACATGCTGCTGAACCAAAGATCCCTACTCCTGATGTGTTTTTTGGGGATCTGTCTAAATTTTTGAATTTTAAGAATAATTTTAAATTATTTCCTGCCTTGAAGCCTAACTCATCGGGGAGCTCTGCGCAGCAGGTTAAAATTGTCATCTCTTTGCTGTGCGGCGATCCCCAGGATTGGGCGTTTTCTTTGACACCTGATGATCCTATTCTAACTAATGTGGACGCATTTTTTCAAGCCTTGGGGTTGTTGTATGATGAACCTAATGCTATTGATCAAGCTGAGAAAGCCCTGTTGGCATTGAGCCAGAGTCAGGATTCTGCAGAGTTATAATGTCAAAAATTCCGAAAGTGGGCAGTCCTTACTATCTGGAATGATGGTGCCTTGGCAGCTCTCTTTCGGAAGGGTTTGTCAGAAACCGTAAAAGATATTATGGTGGCATTTCCTGTTCCCTCTGGTCTTGACTATTCTATGTCATTAGCCATTCAGGTTGATCGGCATTTGCATGAATGTAAAAGTACACGAGAAATGTTGCCACCTGTTGAACAAATGTCTGAACCTATGCAATGTGATAGAGTTTTGTCTAGGGTGCAATGTCAGGAGTTCAGGAGGCGTAATAAGCTGTGTTTTTTCTGTGGAGATGCCTCTCATATGATTTCTGTCTGCCCTAAACGAGAGAAACGTTTTGCACACACATTTGCTGTGGGTGGTGTTCAATCTAAGTTTCTTCTGGCAATTACTCTGATCTGCTCCCTATCCACATTTTCCGCTAAGGATTTTGTGGATTTGGGAGCGGCTCTGAACCTGATGGACTTGGATTTTGCTAAACGTTGTGGGTTTCCTATGACACCTCTGCGGATGCCTATCCCTTTGAGGGGTATTGATGCTACTCCTTTGGCGAAGAATAAACCTCAGTTTTGGACCCAGGTGGTAAAGCGGGTCACCCCAGACCATCAAGAAAATTGCAGATTTTTGGTGTTGCATAATTTGCATGATACCATTGTTCTGGGATTTCCCTGGTTGCAAATCCATAATCCAGTTTTGGATTGGAAATCTGTGTCTGTGGAGAGTTGGGGTTGTCGGTGTGCTCTTGGTGATGCTCCTGTTTTCTCCACCTCTCCCCAGTCGCATGATGTTCCTGACTATTTGGCTGATTTTTATGATGTATTTAGCGAGAATAAGTCTGCGTCTTTGCCTCCTCATAGGAGTTATGACTGTGCAATTGAGTTGAGCCCTGGGTGTAAATTTCCCAAGGGTCAACTTTTCAATTTATCAATTTATCCTCTTCACCCTTGGGTGCTGGGTTTTTTTCATGGCCAAGAAAGATGGTTCATTAAGGCCTTGTATTGACTATCGTTCCCTCTACAAAATTACTGTTAAATATCAGTATCTGTTACCCCTGATTTCTGATCTATTCTCCAGAGTTAAAGGTGCTTGCTGGTTTACCAAGCTTGACCTCAGGGGGGCGTATAATCTTATTCGCATTAAGCATGGGGATGAATGAAAGATGGCGTTTAATACTCCGGAGGGACATTTTGAGTACCTGGTGATGCCTTTTGGGCTCACTAATGCCCCTTCTGTCTTCCAGTGCTTCATGAATGATATTTTCCGGGACTTTGTGAATAAATTTTTGATCATCTATCTGGATGATATTTTGATCTTTTCCAGGGATTGGGACTCTCATGTGGAACATGTTCGGACTGTGTTCCGGATTTTGAGGGAGAATTCCCTGTATGTTAAGGGATCGAAATGCCTTTTTGGTGTACAGAGGATTTCATTTTTGGGGTTTATTTTGTCTCCGTCAACTATTGAAATGGACCCGGCCAAGGTACAGGCCATTTATGATTGGGTTCAGCCCACTTCTTTGAAGGCCCTCCAGAAGTTTTTGGGTTTTGCTAATTTTTATCGTAAATTTATAGCTAATTTTTCTGGTATTGCCAAACCATTGACTGATTTGACTAAGAAGGGTGCTGATGGTCTCTAGAGGCTGTTTCTTCCTTTCAGGAGCTGAAGCAGAGGTTCACTTCTGCTCCGATTTTGCGGCAACCTGATGTCTCACTCCCTTTTCAGGTAGAGGTGGACGCTTCTGAGATTGGTGCAGGAGCTGTTTTGTCTCAAAAATATCCGGTAACATCTAAAATGAATCCCTGTGCTTTCTTTTCCCGAAAGTTCTCCCCATCCGAACGCAACTATGATGTGGGGAATCGGGAACTGTTAGCCATGAAATGGGCATTTGAGGAGTGGAGACATTGGTTGGAGGGAGCTAAACATCAAGTCGTGGTCCTTACTGACCACAAGAATTTGATTTACCTTGAGTCGGCCAAACACTTGAATCCTAGACAGGCTAGGTGGGCCTTGTTTTTCACACATTTTGATTTTGTGGTCTCTTTTCTTCCGGGCACTAAGAATGTCAAGGCAGACGCCCTCTCTAGGAGTTTCTTTGCTGATTCTCCTATTGTGACCAAGCCTGCTACCATCTTAGGTGAGGGGGTAGTTCTTTCTGCCATCTCGCCCCAATTTGAGACGTGCTCTAGAAGAGTTTCAGGAGGACAAACCTGAGCGTTGTCCCATTGGAAAATTGTATGTTCCTGACCAGTGGAGGAAGAGAGTAATGTCTGAAGTTCATTGATCCACATTGGCTGGTCATCCAGGTATTTTTGGTACTAGAGATTTGGTGAGTCGGTCTTTTTGGTGGCCCACCTTGTCTCATGATGGTAGGAATTTTGTGCAGTCCTGTGGGACTTGCTCTCGGTCTAAACCTTGTTCTCGCTCTAGTGGGTTGTTGATGCCTTTGCCGGTGCACAGGAGGCCATGGACCCATATTTCAATGGATTTTATTTCTGATATGCCTGTCGCTCAGAGAATGACTGTTATTTGGGTGATTTGTGATAGATTCTCTAAGATGGTCCATCTTGTACCACTCCCTAAGTTGCCATATTCCTCAGAGTTGGTGCCCTTGTTTTTGCAACAGGTGGTTCGCTTGCATGGGATTCCTGAGAATATTGTGTCTGACAGAGGAGTTCAGTTTGTTTCTAGATTTTGGAGGACTTTTTGTTCCAAGCTGGGAATTCAGTTGTCCTTCTCCTCTGCGTTTCACCCTCAGACCAATGGGCAGATGGAGAGAACAAACCAGACTTTGGAGTCTTATTTGAGATGTTTTATTTCTGCTGATCAGGATGATTGGGTTTCATTTTTGCCCTTGGCCGAATTTTCTTTAAGTGGTCTAGGACCACTGTAGGAACACCCCACGGCTACTGTTAGTTGTTGTGAATAGGATCAGGGGTCTGCAATCCGCTAGCTACCAACCTCTCCGGTTTTCTGGACTTATTTTGCATTTTTGTTTTTTCCTCCTCCGGTGACTCATTCATAACAGATTAGACAAGAATATAAAAAGTCCAAAAAGGGTAATATATTACAGGCGTACAGATGCATACATTGTAGGTGTCATTTTAAATCTCCGTATAGTTTTGCAGAGTCTGACACAAACTCTCACAGGCTCAGTACGGATTACACCAGAATATAAAAATTAGAAAAAGGGAAATGTACTCGAAGCTTACAACAGTATACAGTGTTGTGGTACTTTTAAATATTCGTATATATTTCAGTGTCAGTAAGCCAGTCCAGACTCTCCGCTACAGGAAACTAGATGGATACAAGTCCAGATAGAAAGTCGAGTGATTGCAAAAAATTTTGGAAATTACTAATCACGGGAAAACCTCCCGGGAGAATTCGCAAAGGCGATGCTGACCATCAATGAATTTGTTTGTGGAGACTGTGAAAACAGTTCTTTGTGAATAAAGGGTTGCTCTATCGCAGTAGCGTGGATCCCATCACCGTTACTCGTCTCTATCAAATTGTGATCACAGCGTGAGATGTACACATGGTCCTCACTGCCTATCATGATCTGTCTGTTCACTTTGTAGTGCAAAATACAGAAGCCACAGGCCGTAGGCAATTCTATTGGATTGCCATGAGAGGAGACATTGAAAAATGGTGGCAGGAATGTCACACGTCTGTGACTAGGAAAACTGTGAAAGCTGATCATAAAGCACCCCTGCATCCGATTGTGAGTCAACGTCCATTAGAAATGGTAGCCATTGATAATCTGAAGGTAGAGCCCAGATACATTTTAACCATCATCGATCAATTCAGCAAAGTTGGAGTGCCCTTCCCTGTGAAGGATTTAACTGGCCAGACTACACAGCGGTGGAGCAGGGAGAGGTAAGTCTTGCAAGTGCTTGGGCCCTGAGCAAGCAGGGGGGCACACTCGTGGGTGGCGGTACTGGCACAGGGACCCTCATGGTACGCCGGTGTGTCTGACAGTGAGTGGGCCCCCCACCGTCAGAGACACTTTATTGTACTACGAGGGACCCTGTGCCAGTGCCGTTGTTCAAGAGTGGGCCTACCCACCTGTTCAGGGCAACGGCACTTGCCCGGGTGCGCCAGGTGGTGACCTCGGGCCATGGGGGGGCAGCCCAGTTAGGGTGGTTGAAAAAATGGCATATGTTGAAGTGTAGGCTGTACATTCAGCCGCTGCAAATGGAGGAAGTGGAGAAGTAAGAGGAAGAGGAGGACAAAAGCGAGACATTTTTATTGCCACCTATGTGCTATCTGGGGAAGGTGGGACAAAATCCTTTCAAACCCATGCATGGTTCATGTTAGTGAAGGTTAGATCATCAACATTTTGGGTCGACAGGTGGGTACTTTTTTTGTCAGGATTGATCCAGCAGCACTGAAGATTCTTTCAGATAACACTCTAGCAGCAGGGCAAGCGAGCTCCTGTAAGGCATATTGTGCCAATTCAGGCCAGGTGTCCAGTTTACAGGCCCAATAGTCAAAGGGGAATGACCTGTGAGGGAGAACATCGATATGGGAGGAGAAATAGTTTGTAACCATAGTTGACAACTGCTGTCTCCTGTCACTTGCAATCGATCCTGTATTAGCAGTCGTGTGAGTGGTACTTGAAGAATCTGTCTACAACATGGTCATGAAACCCCGGTCTCCAACGCCACTTTGGCTGTGTGCACCACGAACAACTCTTCCATTTTGCCCGCTACGGCTCGTGGGAGAACCAGCACCGCTGCTGTGTGCTGGGAATGTCTCCAACAAACGGTTTACCAGAGTTGCTTGTTAGCCAATATTATCTCTCGGTTCTCCTGTGGCATGATGTTCTGTAATTTGCCTTTATAGCGTGGATCCAGGATGCTGGCCAACCAGTAGTCATCATCCTTCATCATTTTGGCAATGCAGGGGTCCCTTTTTAGGATCCGCAAGGCATAATCACACATGTAGGGCAATGATCCAGGTGTCAATGATGCACTGCCAGTGATGGGTGGAGGAGCACTTTCTGAGAAATCCACATCCCTCCAGTCACGCAAAAACCCTGGACCTGACCTTGGCACGTCAACATTATCTCTTGCCCCCTGAGAAGCATCCTCCTCCCCAAAATAATCATCCCCCTCATCCTCCTCTTCCTCTTCTTCCTCCACCTCGTCCAGGTCAGTTGCCCTCGCTGAAAATGGCTGACTGTCATCAAGGCTTCCCTCCTCCTCTGTGTCATGATCCATGCTGGATCATGACTGATATAAAG
The DNA here is from genome assembly GCF_039654945.1 of Dendrobates tinctorius. NCBI lineage: Eukaryota > Metazoa > Chordata > Amphibia > Anura > Dendrobatidae > Dendrobates > Dendrobates tinctorius. The sequence continues at coordinate 17,327,082 of NW_027361830.1, forward strand.
CACAGGTAACCTTTTTTTTCCTAAGCTGTGCTTAAGGTGTTTTTGCCCCCGGTGGCCATTAGGATTATTGCACTGTGGTGTCGTTTGTTCTAAGTTTCTCCCCGGTGGTGGTGAGCATCATTGCACTCTAGTTTCTTTTGTTTAGTGTACATGATTATAATTCAGGTGTGATTGCTGGCTCTGCTATAAAAGAGTCACAGGTGTTGCAGTCAGTGTTGGTGATAGTGTTCATTTCAAACATCCTTGGTGGAGGAAGGATCTAGAGAGAGGTACTGGCAGCTCAGTCAGAGCCCTGGTGTGAAAGGAGTCATAGGGGATTTCCTGGTAGTTCTGACAGAGCTTGGTGGCAGCGATTCAGGAGGAGAGCTGCCTGCTGGTGGTGGACTCTGTTGCCAGGAGCAAGTGCAACAGAGTAAGGCTAAGTTGTGTTTCCCCGCTTGTGTTTTCTCCTTAGTGTGTATTAGTACAGCGGTGGGGCCAGTGCCTGCGCCACCCAGCTCCCTAGCAAGGGATAGGTGTAGGGTGTGCTAGGGCGACAGGTTCGTGATCGGCGCCTGGTGCAGAACCGGCATAGGGAACGTTAGGAGCGTTAGGGACACTGACTCAGGTGAGTGCAGGAGGTCTCCACGTCCCCTTTCCCTATTGCAGGGCCCACCATTGTAACTGTTTCCCTACCCCTTGTCTTGTTGTTTTTGTTACCGGCCTGCGTGACGCGTCACACTGGACAATTACACGTGCCGTGTCCTGTTGTATTAGTTACCGGCCTGCTGGCCATGTCACACAGGACAGGGCACGTGACATTATCACCAACCGCTACATTTTTTTTCTGGTGAGCCCCGGGCAATGTTCAGACCTGTGAGCACTTGTTGCTGGGCCTCACTGAGGTGAGTGAGGAGCAGCATGGTGTGTAAGCAGTTCCAGCAGCAGTAGTCAGGGTCTGGGGCCTTCCCTCTGACTCAACCAGAAAATCAAATAGCGGCTGGCAATGAAGCCCCCTAGAGTCACTGCTGGGGAGCGGGACTTGTTCATACAGACGGATGCACCCAGACAGGTGGGTGGAGTTGGTGTCCCCATGGTGGTGTCTGGGGTTCCTCGAGGTGAAGGGGTACATCCTGGTAGTGAGCAGACAGGTGTTATAGTCCGTGGGGCCCACGCCAAATCTTCCATACCACCGAAGAAGTCGCCCCCTCCTGGTCGTGTGGAGGAAGGCGACCAGGGAGTGTATTTTTCCTCCATATCCCAGGCTCCTCCCTCATCGGGGCAAGTCTCTACCCTCACCATTAGCCAACCCTGGAGGCACAGACCTCGTGGTGGAAAGGGTGGGGGGTGGTGTACCCCTTGGTGGAGTGCGGGGGTGTGGTGACACAGGGGGACACCTCTGTTGTTGATCCCAGAGAGAGTTCCCCGATTATTGACAAACAAATATGTGGCAATAAATGTTCAGGTCCGGACCTGTGTGTGAACGAGTGTGTATGGGTCCCACCAAAAAAACATTTAGTGGGAGTGTGTTGTGGAGTCTTACCAGCTCATATCAAACATACACATATATAACTTGTTCCCCAGGGCGGCGCTTTGGAGATGTGTGGTGCCTCCAGAACCTGAGGTGCAGGTAGTTGCAGGGGTGAACTCTGGATCTGGGCATCCCCGCTATACCTGGTTCCCTGGTGGGGAGCGGTCTTGAGGGTCCAGAGGCTCCTCATTAAGGGGAGGGTACTGTCATGATCCATGCTGGATCCTGACTGATATAAAGCACAGGTAACCTTTTTTTTCCTAAGCTGTGCTTAAGGTGTTTTGTCCCTGGTTGCCTGTCATGGTTAGGACATGGTTAATGTCCTGTTCTCACAGGGTTAACTTTTGCCGGCCTCTCTTTGGATCTGGGAGGGGTATTTATACTCACTCCAAACTAGCATTCTCTGTCAGTTATACTGCTGTTCTGGTGTGTCTGACCCCTGGTGTGCGTGTACCCTGCGTTGTTTGTTTGCTTCCTGTGTATGACCCGGCTTGTTCCTTCACTCTGTACTCTGTCTCTAGTTTTGGTACTATTGTCTTTTCTGGTTCTGACCTCCTTGCTTGGCTATCATTACTCGGCTACAGTTTACCCTTATTGTACCGTCTAATGCCCGTTCTGGTTTTCTGATCTATTGCTACGTCCTGACTATCCATTCTGTCTAATCCTTTGGTACTGTATTGCTATCTCGTGCTTTGACCTCGGCTTGATCTGGTTTCTGTCTCTCTCTATGCCCCTTGGTAACATTGTCCTGTAGTTACCTTTCAGGGAGTTTCCCTGCAGCTCCTAGCTCTGTGGAGCTTAGGCCATGCCCCAGCAGTCACGTGCTTCAGGTCCTGGAGCATGCATTGTCACCACTGCTGCCCGCTCCGCAGGTATCTTTGTGCACAGTCTTTGTACTCAGGACATGCGCACTGGCTCAGTGAGCAAGTGCAGTGCGGTGTTCCTGACATTATAGCTGACCGTTTCAGTTTTTTTTCCTCTGAAGAAAAGAAAAAAAAAAGGTGTGTGTTATCCTCTTGGATCCCATACAAGCTTTGGCTGATCAGGTCAAGCACCTCACCCAAATGTTCCATAAACTCAATGTGGAACAGCGCACGATGGCCCATACCCAGCAACAGTTGGTGGTTTCTGTGCAGGGGGCTGTCAATGCAGGGGCTTCTAGTTCTGGGGGTAGAGATGTGTCATTAGCGTTCCCCGAATCTCCGGTCAAATTGCCCGACCCTTTCTCAGGGGATAAAAAGGATTTCAGGTCTTTCAGAGAAGGATGCAAGCTTTTTTTTTCTCTAAGGCCCCGCTCCTCCGGGGATGAGTTCCAGAGGGTGGGGGTCATTATTTCCCTACTTCGGGGGACTCCGCAAGCATGAGCTTTCTCTCTGTCTTCCTCTGCTCCTGAACATATGTCAGTGAACTTGTTTTTTGAGGCTCTGGGGCACATCTATGATGAGCCTGATAGAGTGCGTCTGGCTGAGGATATGGTGATGAGTGTGACACAGGGGAGGCACTCTGCTGAATGGTTCTGCTCAGAGTTTAGACATTGGACCGCCGAATTATCCTGGAATGACGCCACCCTGAGGGGGTTGTTTCGCAGGGGCGCTTCTGACCGTCTGCAGGACGCTCTGGCATTACAACCGCCTCCTGATACCCTGGAGGATGCCATGATGCAGGCGGTCCGTATGGACCAGAGACTCCGTGCTAGAGGAATGATGCAACAAGAGTCTCCCTTGTACCCCAAATTGTGTGACACCATGAAGGTTGAGTCAGTCTCAGTTAAGGAGAAAGAGAGAAGGCACAGGAGAGACAACCTATTATGCTTTTACTGTGGAGCCTCTGGACATTGGAAAAGGAATTGCCCCTCTTGCCCTTCTTCAGAGAAACCATCAGAGAAATGACTGAGTCTGGTCAACAATCGAGGAGGTTGTCCAGTCTCCCAGGTACATTTTTTCTCACGTACAAAAATGGTGCTCCAGGTTTAATTGGAAATTGCTGGTGGTCCTGTTATGACCACCGCCTTTCTTGACTGTTGTTCCTCCATTAATCTGATTGGTGCCCAAGTTGTGACTTTTAATAAGATAGGGACAGTCAGGTTAAAAGACCCTGTTAAAATTGTGGCTGTGGATTCATCCCCTCTTACCCGGGATGGAATTTGTTTTATATCTGAAGTTTTTTCTATGAAAGTGGGTTCCACTTATGTGGAAAATTTAAGTTGTTTCATTAAGAATAATCTGCCTGCAGGACTGGTTTTGGGAATGCCCTGGTTGCAATGCCACAATCCTCTTATTGATTGGGTGAAGGGGGAGATCACCCGATGGGGATGTAATGATAATGGTCTGTGTTGTAACCCGGTTCCTTTTGTCAATCCGATAAAATCTGTATCTGTGTCATCTGTCGGTCTGGAGGGTATTCCAGAGTACCTAAGAGACTTTAAAGATGTGCTTTCCGAAAGCGAGGCTGAGGCGCTCCCACCACATAGACCATATGATTCTGCTATCTATTTAGTACCTGGAGCCAAATTACCCAAGGCTCGTTTGTTTAATTTGTCTGGGCCTGAGCGCCAAGCTATGAAAGAATACATTTAAGAAAGCCTTCGCAAGAGGCATATTCAGCCCTCGGTCTCACCCGTGGCAGCGGGGTTTTTCTTTGTAAAGAAAAAAGATGGTGGGTTGCGACCGTGCCTCGACTTTCGAGAAGTGAACAAAATTACTGTTAAGAACACGTACCCTCTCCCGTTGATTCCTGATCTATGCAATCAACTCACGGGGGCCAAATTGTTTTCTAAGCTCGATCTACGAGGGGCTTATAACCTTATAAGGATCCGGGAGGGGGACAAATGGAAAACAGCGTTCCTCACAACTGAGGGGCTGTTTGAAAATCTGGTTATGCCCTTTGGCCTTACTAACGCTCCTGCGGTTTTTCAGAACTTTATTAATGTTGTTTTCTCTGACTTGATTGGACGTTACGTAGTCATTTACCTGGATGACATCTTGATTTACTGAGGACAGTCAGTCACACTTGCATCATCTGCGTACGGTGCTTATGAGACTCCGGGAGAACCATTTGTATGCTAAGCTGGAGAAGTGCTCATTTTTTATGCAAGAACTGTCTTTTCTGGGTGTAATTGTATCCAGGGAGAGATTCCGCATGGATCCAAGGAAGGTTCAGGCCATTACAGATTGGGTGCAGCCTCATGACCTGAAGGGGTTGCAGCGATTTCTGGGCTTCGCTAATTATTATAGGAAGTTCATTAAAGGGTTCTCGCAGGTGGTAAAACCCTTGACGGACCTCACTCTTAAAGGGGCAGATGTAAACAATTGGTCCGTGGCCGCAAAAAATTCCTTCCTGGCATTAAAGAAGTGTTTTACTACAGCCCCTGTGTTGGTACAACCCGATGTGTCAAGACCTGTTATCATCGAGGTCGACGCTTCGGAGGTGGAGGTGGGGGCAATATTGTCACAGGGCCCCTCTACCCTGAGTAACCTCAAACCCTGTGCGCTTTTCTCTAAGAAGTTCTCTTCGGCCGAGAGAAACTATGATGTCGGTAACAGGGAATTGTTAGCAGTTAAATTGGCCTTCGAAGAATGGAGGCATTTTTTGGAGGGGGCCGCTCATCCCATTACGGTCATCACTGATCATAAAAACCTGGCCTATATCGAGTCTGCTAAGAGATTGACCCCCAGACAGGCTCGGTGGGCACTTTTTTTTCTCGATTTCATTTTACCATCACGTTCCGACCAGGGTCTAAAAATGTAAAGGCAGATGCCTTATCACAAAGTTTTGATTCTGTGTCCTCTCCAGAACCTCCTTCCTCCATTCTTCAACTGGGAGCGGTTGTAGCCAAAATCTCCTCTGAGTTACAGAGAGAGATTCTGGAAGCACAAGCACAAGCTCCTAGGAATAAACCCCCAGGTAAATTGTTTGTACCCGAACAATTCCGTCCCACACTCCTTCAAGAATTTCATGACTCTGTGTTAAGTGCACACCCTGGCATTGCAGCTACCCGGGGGGCAGTAGCTAGGTTTTGAATACTTGTGGGGTGTGCGCGCGCGCTCTAAAGGCTCTCAGGTCTGGCCGGCCGGGGAATTGGTGCCTTTGCCAATTCCGGATAAACCATGGACACACCTGTCCATGGACTTTATCACTAACCTTCCACCTTCCAAGGGCAACTCAGTGGTATGGGCAGTGGTTAATAGATTTTCTAAGAAAGCCCACTTTGTGCTATTACCTGCACTACCATCTGCTGAAACCTTGGCCCGCTTGTTTATACAGCACATTGTTCGACTGCATGGAGTGCCTGTGAATGTGATTTCAGACAGGGGTGTGCAATTTGTGGCCAGGTTTTGGAGAGCGTTTTGTATGAAGTTGGGGGTCAAGTTGTCATTCTCCTCTGCCTAACACCCGGAATCCAACGGACAAACGGAACGCACCAACCAGTCATTGGAGAAGATTCTGAGATGCCTGGCCTCCTCCAGACAGGAAGACCGGTGTGAGGTATTTCCCATGGCAGAATTTGCATTCAACTGTCGAATTAATCAGTCTACCGGAAAGTCTCCCTTTCTGGTCAATTATGGGTTTGTTCCGCAGTTTGACAAATTTTCCCTTATGGATTCAGATTGCCCTGGTGCCGAGGGGATGGTGCAGCAATTAAAAACCCTCTGGACGGAGGTACAGGGGAACATCTCCAAAGCCCAGAATAAGTTCAAACATTTTTCAGACAGGAGGAGGGGGGTGGTTCCTGCATTGACAGTGGGGGAAAAAGTCTGGTTGTCCACCTGTAACATCAAACTTAAAATACCCTCTATGAAGTTGGGCCCCAAATTTGTTGGCCCATACAAGATTGCAGAGGTGATCAACCAGGTGGCATACAGATTACAGTTGCCCACCTCCTTCAAAATCTCTATCGTCTTCTACAGGTCCCTATTAAATCTTGTGGGGACAGTTAGAGAAGATCTCTCATCTGTGGCTCCACCAGTGTTGGTAGAGGGTCAACTGGAGTACGAGGTAGGGCGCATTGTTGATTCGCGGTGGGTGTGCCGGAGACTTCAGTACCTTATCCATTGGAAGGGATATTCCGATGAGGATCGGTCATGGGTTCCGGCCAGTTCAGTGCACGCTGATCAACTGGTGCGGGCTTTTCATGCCAGGTACCCTGAGAAACCTGGGGGTCCAGTGCCCCCCATTAAGAGGGGGGTACTGTCATGGTTAGGACATGGTTAATGTCCTGTTCTCACAGAGTTAACTTTTGCCGGCCTCTCTTTGGATCTGGGAGGGGTATTTATACTCACTCCAAACTAGCATTCTCTGTCAGTTGCACTGCTGTTCTGGTGTGTCTGACCCCTGGTGTGCATGTACTCTGCGCTGTTTGTTTGCTTCCTGTGTATGACCTAGTTTGTTCCTTCACTCTGTACTCCGTCTCTAGTTTTGGTACTATTTTCTTTTCTGGTTCTGACCTCCTGGCTTGGCTATCATTACTCCGTTACAGTTTACCCCTATTGTACCGTCTAATGCCCATTCTGGTTTTATGATCTGTTGCTACGTCCTGACTATCCATTCTGTCTAATCCTTTGGTACTGTATTGCTATCTCATGCTTTGACCTCGGCTTGATCTGGTTTCTGTCTCTGTCTATGCCCCTTGGTAACATTGTCCTGTAGTTACCTTTCTAGGAGTTTCCCTGCAGCTCCTAGCTTTGTGGAGCTTAGGCCACGCCCCCAGCAGTCACGTGCTTCAGGTCCTGGAGCATGCATTGTCACCACTGCTGCCCGCTCCGCAGGTATCTTTGTGCACAGTCTTTGTACTCAGGACACGCGCACTGGCTCAGTGAGCAAGTGCAGTGCGTTGTTCCTGACAGGCCATTAGAATTATTGCACTGTGGTGTCGTTTGTTCTAAGTTTCCCCCCGGTGGTGGTGAGCGTCATTGCACTCTAGTTTCTTTTGTTTAGTGCACATGATTATAATTCAGGTGTGATTGCTGGCTCTGCTATAAAAGAGTTACAGGTGTTGCAATCAGTGTTGGTGAAAGTGTTCATATCAACTATCCTTGGTGGAGGAAGGATCTAGAGAGAGGTCCTGGCAGCTCAGTCAGAGCCCTGGTGTGAAAGGAGTCATAGGGGATTTCCTGGTAGCTCTGACGGAGCTTGGTGGCAGTGATTCAGGAGGAGAGCTGCATGCTGGTGGTGGACTCAGTTGTCAGGAGCAAGTGCAACAGAGTAAAGCTAAGTTGTGATTCCCCGTTTGTGTTTTCTCCTTAGTGTGTATTAGTATAGCGGTGGGGCCAGTGCCTGTGCCACCCAGTTCCCTAGCAAGGGATAGGTGTAGGGTGTGCTAGGGAAACAGATTCATGATCGGCACCTGGTGCAGATCCGGCATAGGGAACGTTAGGAGCGTTAGGGACACTGACACAGGGGAGTGCAGGAGGTCTCCACGTCCCCTTTCCCTATCGCAGGGCCCACCGTTGTAACTTGTTGTTTTAGTTACCGACCTGCGAGCCGTGTCACACAGGACAGTATCACGTGCCGCGTCCTGTTGTTTTAGTTACCGGCCTGCGAGCCGTGTCACACAGGACAGGTCCACGTGACACTCTGCTGCAGACGCGTGATCCTTAATGTACATCAAAGTTTGCATGAGCAGAGGCATAGGTGGTATGCTCATGCTTATGATGGCGTCGTCTGCGCTTACCAGCCGTGTGCTTTCCTCAAAACACTGAAAGACTTTACAGAGGATACTGCTTGACAAGCGGACAGCTCGATACGTTGTATGTATGGAAAATTTTAATTCTTCGTCTATTTTTTAACGTAGTCACACACACACACGCTGTCTCTGTATGGATTTGACCATAGTCAAACAGCAGATATACGGTATTGTTTGACAAGTGGACAGCTCTATATGGTGTGTGTATGGGAAAATGAAAATCTCCGTCTATCTTTTTACGGAGTCACACACAGATGGCATGTATTTGTCCATGACACAAGCCGGTACATGGTAGTGTGTGAGGAGCATACAGCTCTATACGGTGTAGGTATGGAAAAATGAAAATCTATGTCTATTTTTTTCTGTAGTCACACACAGACGCTGTCTCTGTATAGGTTTGACCGTAATCATACAGCAGACATAGGATACTGTTTGACAAGCGGACAGCTTGATACGGTGTATGTATGGAAAATTTTAATTCTCTGTCTATTTTTTAACGGAGTCACACACACACGCTGTCTCTGTATAGATTTGACCGTCATCAAACAGCAGATATACAATATTGTTTGACAAGCGGACAGCTCTATACGGTGTATGTATGGGAAAATGAAAATCTCCATCTAACTTTTTACGGAGTCACACACAGATAGCATGTAATTGTCCGTGATACCAGCCGGTACACAGTAGTGTGTGAGGAGCGTACAGCTCTATACGGTGTATGTATAGAAAATTTTAAATCTCTGTCTATTTTTTAACGGAGTCACACACACACGCTGTCTCTGTATAGATTTGACCGTTATCAAACAGCAGATATAGTATACTGTTTGACAAGCAGACAGCTCTATACGGTGTATGAAAAAATTGAAATTTCCGTATATGTATTTACGGAGTCTCACACACACATGCTGTCTCTGTATAGATTTGACCGAAATACAAACAGCAGATATACAATACTGTTTAATAAGCGGACAGCTCTATATGGTGTATGCATGGAAAAATGAAAATCTCCATCTTTCTTTTTACGGAGTCACACACAGATAGCATGTATTTGTCCGTGATACCAGCTGGTACACGGTAGTGTGTGAGGAGCGTACACCTCTATAAAGTGTGTGAAAAAATGAATGCTCGCTAACTGTGCAGACAAAAGGAATAGAAGTATTTTTGCTTTGAAAAAAGCAGTCTGCACAGCAGTGTGCACACAGCAATGCAGCTATCAGGTAGCCTTATAAGGCAGCCTAATAACCACCAGAGCTGCTGCACACAAATATATCCTCCCCTGTCACTGCACACTAACTGTTGTGTTGTACAGTGAAAATCGCTATCAGCAGAAGCACAGTTTTTGTTTTTTTTCCTGCCTAAACACTCTCCCTATTGAGAATGAGCAGCAGCAACCTCTCCCTATGCTAAGATCGGCAGAAGTAAGATGGCTGTCGGCGTTCAGGGCTTTTATAGCCACTGTGACACCACACAAAGCCAGCCAATCACTGCAATGCCCTTCTCTAAGATGGTGGTGGCCGCTCCCCATGTCATCGCGTTGCCCACAGTGTGTGTCCTTGATCATTGGCTGAGAAAAGGCGCTGGAAGTATTATGGAAACGTGACTTTGGTGCTCGAGTCGGCGACCTCATGGCCGACCTCACACTACGGTCTGGTTTCGATCGATGAAACTCGACTTTAGCGAAAGTCGGCGACTTTTGAATTTGACCTACCCATTTCGCTCAACTCTAGAATATTTAAAATGTGTTGATAATATTTTATCCACAAATTGCCACAAAATAGCTACTGACTAGTGTTAAATCTAATCTTCACATTTAAATTTTTGGAATTTTTTCTTCTCTTTCCTAATCCACTATCTGAAAAGGATATTGGAAACCAAATCTACAGAGAAGTAGAGAAAAATACGAGATAGCTGTATTCTTTAGGCTGTCAGAGGGAGCAATACTGAGCAGCATGTTGGGGGTCTCAAACCACAATCTGATGATTTCAAACCATATAAGGGAGTCCAGGAGAATAAGTAGAGAAGCTTCTATTACATTTTGTTGTCGGTAGATCTGTTAAAACTTTACTTGACAGGAATCTGTCAGCATGCTTTTGCTATGTAATCTTGGGGCAGCATATGTTAGGGGCTGAGACGCTGATTTGAGTTATGTGTCACTTATTTAGGCTCTGTGCTGTTGTTTCAATACAATATGTGTTTTACCAGCATGAGATTCAGATAAGGGAAACAAAAATTGGGCTTCCGGGAGAACTGCCAAGGATCCAAGGAAGCAATTTTAATTTTTAAAACCTTAAAATTTATTGAACTACGCTTTTCTTAAAATGTGACTATGGGGTTAGTAATGGGGGTATCTTTTTGACACCACTCCATTACTAACCTCGGGGCTTTATGTCATCTGAAAATACAAAGGTGACATCAACCCCCCATCTATCACGCCACTTGCCACCGCTACAGGGCAAGTGGGAAGAGCCAAGCAAAGGGCCAGAAATGGTGCATATAACAGATTTTTCTTTTCTGGGCAGCTGCAGGCTGCTATTTTTAGGCTGGGGGGGCCAATATCCATTGCCCCTTACCAGCCTGAGAATACCAGTCCCCAGCTGTCTGCTTTAGCAAAGCTGGATGTCAAAAATGGGGGGAACCCATGCTATTTTTTTAAATTATTTATTTAAATAATTTAAAAAGCAGCATGGGGACCCCTCTATTCTTGATATCTAGCCTTGCTGAAGCTGACCGCTTAAGGTTGCAACCCCCAGCAGTGAGTTTTGCCAGCCTGGTTACCAAAAATACAGGGGAAACCATGCCGGTTTTTTTAAAGCAGGAGCTGCTGATGAATACTCCCATGCGCCGCTCCTGCTCTCACTGTAATTAGCGGTAGCAGATGTCGGATGATGGGATCAGTAGTCCCATCAGCTGACACCAGTGACCAGAGGTAAACTTTATACCTCTGATCACAGCTGTGTGCTCATGCTGTCTTTTGACAGTGTGGTAACTGTGGATCTCTGACCCGCAGATATGATTTCACCACTGACCAGAAACGGTGTTTGCCGTGCTGTCTTGCACATGACAGCTTGGAAAACACTGGATGTTCGGGCCCCCTGTTCAAGTGAATAGGGTCCTGGTTTGGGTACGGGTACTGTTCTGGTACCCGAACATTTTGTAACTGTTTGGCCGAACCCGCCGGACCCGAACAACCAGGTGTCCACCCATCTCTTTAGCCCAGCAGACTTATATAAATTCAATACCATCCAAAAGCAATTGTATATCCCTACAGACATTATATCCATAAAAGTTATTTTACTATGGTTATGGCTCAGTAAATTTTTAAAGTTTTAAACGTTAAAATAGTTTCCTTGGATCCTTGGCAGCACTCCTGAAAGGTCAATTTTTGTTTCCCTTATCTGAATTCCATTCCAGATCTCTCATGGAGTTACAGAGGGCATAACTGCAGCCATGGAGGATTCATCTGCAATTACCAAGGTTGTGCCTGTTGCCGCACAACTGATCCAGGTGAGTAGAAGCCACTTACCACTACTCAGAATTATTTTTTGATCTGTGCAAGAAGCGCTTTCCATCTGGATTTTCTATCAGCATGAGATTATCACTGCTGGACTACAGTATATGCTCCTGGGCATCCTAGCTGTAGGGGGGGTGGGGTTAGCTGTCTGAGCTCTGCTACATGCTACATCTAAAAACTCTGTATAAAACAAAACCATACGGAACCAAATGTAAATCCCAGTAGAGTCGCCCACTATATAGTGTCGTCTCAATGGGGAATAGACACTCCCGCATAACATATTAAACAGGAAAAAACAGGGAGTACAAGTCCAATCTCATAAAAATAATGAGCAAAGTTTATTAAACATATAATACTGACAGTTACATAAATAACAAAATATACATAAAGGATCAGATAAGTATCTGCTGCTTGTTAGTCCTAAGAAATTAACAAAATAAAGTGCTTAGTGCCTATAACAAATATGGGCCATATTTGAGGGATATAAAAGTAAAAGAGATCCTAACAGGTGCGCATCCTGAAAAAATCACTATCCCAAGCCATAGTGCTTACCCATACTAAACTTAGCCAAGGACCACAAACAGCACCGCCACCGACGCGCGTTTCGCCTCTTTTTCAAGGTGCCGTACTGTGTTGTGTGAGGGGCCGAGTTATATATCCTGTTACCAGGTGCTCCAATCAAGCGGCGCGTGTGTCCGGTGTCCTGCCCCGGAAGCTGCATCACCACCGGCGACAGCGCGGCGCCGCGTCTCAGACGACGTCGCTATGACGTCACTGACCCGCAGACGCTACTGATGCGCCTCAGCAATGCTCCATGGGCACACACCGCAGACATGCGCACTGGAGCCAACTCTCTAGGTGATACATCCAAGAAAGGGAGATGGGTTCTAGATATAACAGATTACACAAAGTGGATATATATATAAATGAATCCAAAAGATTAATGAGCACTAGCTCATAACAACTATATCATTAATAATAGTGAAAAATAAAAATATATATAAAATATATAATCCCATTACAATGGACATTAATGTGATTATACCATCAACTATGTATTCCTTTTATATATAGAGGAGATATGGTACATGTGAAATACTTCAAAAAAGGTGCACATATAAATGTGATTATGCTATCAGCTATGTATTCCTTTTATATACACAAGAAAAATGGTGCATAGAAATGCTTCAAAAAGAGTGCACACATAATACATGTGACATATATAAAATGATACACCAACGTGAATAAAAATATTTATCTTTTTTTCTTTTTTTCTACTTTTCTTTCTTTTTATTATTCGTCTTTTTTCTTCCTTTTCTTGTTAAATAAAATAATCCCATAAGCCAAATAAAATAATCCCATAAGGATCCTGTGCTTCCTCCTGGACGTCCCATTGTGTCTGGCATGGGGGGGCTATGCGACCCAGCCTGCAAATTCATTGAATACTACTTACATCCGCAGGTTGAGACGCTGCCCTCCTATGTCAGGGACACTAATGATGTCCTTAGGAGATTGGATGGCCTGTTTGTGGATGCGGACATGATTTTGGTTACAGCAGATGTCGAATCGCTTTACACCAGTATTCGACACGTGGATGGATTGAGGGCTTCCAGATTCTTCCTGGAAACGAGTAATTTAGATCCGGACATGCGTGAGTTGGTCTTGGAGCTATTGGAGTTCGTTCTTACCCACAACTTCTTTACTTTTAAGGACAGATATTTTCTACAGAGACAGGGCACCGCGATGGGGGCGGCTTGTGCGCCATCCTACGCTAATCTCTTCTTGGGATATTGGGAGAGGGAGATTTTCTCGGATGGCGCACTGGCCGCTCCCCAGATTGCGGGATGGTTCAGATACATTGATGACGTTCTATTTGTCTGGCAAGGCCCTGTCTCTGAGTTACATGACTTTGTGGGGGTTCTGAACCAGAATAGCTTCAATATCAATCTCACATATGCTTTTCACCATCATCAAATTACATTTCTTGATGTTATGATAAAAGTACAGGATGATGGTTTAATTCATACCGATCTGTATAGAAAGGAGACTTCTGTGAATGCCCTTCTACATGCATCCTCGTCACATCCGCATTCCACGATCAGGTCTATTCCAGTTGGACAATTTTTACGTGCAAGGAGGATTTGCTCAACTGATGCCTTATTTGAGGCTCAGGCGGTGGACCTTGGGGAAAGATTTGCCCAAAGAGGCTACAGTGGTAAAAGCATTAGGAGAGGTTATTGGCGGGCCAAAAGATCTTCTAGGGTTGATCTCTTGGGAAACAGGTGGAAAAAATCCAAACCTAAAATGGATGGAGAAGTAAGATTTATTTCAACATATAATCACAAATGGGACCTGATGAGATCTATCTTGAACCGACATTGGGCGGTTCTGAGAACTGACCCAACTTTACGTGAGTGCCTTTCTGAACACCCCCTTATGACTGCGCGGAGGTGTAATACCCTCAAGAACATGCTAGTGAGGAGTCACTATACCACCAAAAGTATGGACTTCTTTCAGGCCGGCACACCCAGGAATGGATTTTTTCCATGTGGAGTGTGCCTAGCATGTAGGAATCTTCGGAGAGCATTATCATTCACTTCATCGGATGGCCGTCGTGAATTTAAAATTAGAGGTTACATCACGTGTAGTACCACATATGTGGTCTATTATGCAGTTTGCCCGTGTGGGCTAATATATGTTGGATTAACTACACGCGAACTACGCGTTCGCATAAGAGAACATGTTAGAGATATAATGGCGGCACGTGAAGTGGAGGATATTAATGCTCTCAAACCTATTCCGAGACACTTTCGGTTGAAACATAAATGTGATCCGAGTGGACTCCAAGCTTGGGGTATTGACAGGATCCGTGCGGGAATAAGGGGGGGTGACACCAAACGTGTGTTAGCTCAAAGGGAATGCCGGTGGATCACAGTTCTTGATACCATCACACCGGCTGGACTCAATGAGCAGTTGAGTTTTAGCTCATATCTGTAATTTTTGTGTTGTGACATGGTTTTGTTTTTATTATATATGTTTGTATGTTCATTGCATTGGTTTGTTTCCCTTTAGTCATCTCTAATGGAACACCGTAATTTCTAGGACGTTTAGTGGGGAAGATCTGGAGGGACCCTTGGTGTTATATCCTGGCTCAAGAACATCATATCAAGTTTGGCTTATGGGATTATTTTATTTAACAAGAAAAGGAAGAAAAAAGACGAATAATAAAAAGAAAGAAAAGAAGAAAAAAAGAAAAAAAGATAAATATTTTTATTCACGTTGGTGTATCATTTTATATATGTCACATGTATTATGTGTGCACTCTTTTTGAAGCATTTCTATGCACCATTTTTCTTGTGTATATAAAAGGAATACATAGCTGATAGCATAATCACATTTATATGTGCACCTTTTTTGAAGTATTTCACATGTACCATATCTCCTCTATATATAAAAGGAATACATAGTTGATGGTATAATCACATTAATGTCCATTGTAATGGGATTATATATTTTATATATATTTTTATTTTTCACTATTATTAATGATATAGTTGTTATGAGCTAGTGCTCATTAATCTTTTGGATTCATTTATATATATATCCACTTTGTGTAATCTGTTATATCTAGAACCCATCTCCCTTTCTTGGATGTATCACCTAGAGAGTTGGCTCCAGTGCGCATGTCTGCGGTGTGTGCCCATGGAGCATTGCTGAGGCGCATCAGTAGCGTCTGCGGGTCAGTGACGTCATAGCGACGTCGTCTGAGACGCGGCGCCGCGCTGTCGCCGGTGGTGATGCAGCTTCCGGGGCAGGACACCGGACACACGCGCCGCTTGATTGGAGCACCTGGTAACAGGATATATAACTCGGCCCCTCACACAACACAGTACGGCACCTTGAAAAAGAGGCGAAACGCGCGTCGGTGGCGGTGCTGTTTGTGGTCCTTGGCTAAGTTTAGTATGGGTAAGCACTATGGCTTGGGATAGTGATTTTTTCAGGATGCGCACCTGTTAGGATCTCTTTTACTTTTATATCCCTTAAATATGGCCCATATTTGTTATAGGCACTGAGCACTTTATTTTGTTTATTTTTTTAGGACTAACAAGCAGCAGATACTTATCTGATCCTTTATGTATATTTTGTTATTTATGTAACTGTCAGTATTATATGTTTAATAAACTTTGCTCATTATTTTTATGAGATTGGACTTGTACTCCCTGTTTTTTCCTGTTTAATATCTAAAAACTCTGATTGTGTTACTACTGTCGCACCCAGTAAACTAAGTGATACATCGATGGAATCAGGGTCTATTTCTCTACGTTATGCTGCTCACAGATGAGGTAATAGATATCTGATGACAGATTTCCTTTAACTAAGGGAGTTTTACGGGCGGCACGGTGGCTCAGTGGATAAGCACTGCAGCCTTGCAGCGCTTGGGTCCTGGGCTCAAATCCCACCAAGGACAACATCTGCAAGGAGTTTGTATGTTCTCCCCGTGTTTGCGTGGGTTTCCTCCTGGTACTCCGGTTTCCTCCCACACTCCAAAAACATACTGATAGGGAATATAGATTGTGAGCCAATCAGTGACAGTGATGATAATGTGTGCAAACTGTAAAGTGTTGCGGACTATGTCAGCGCTATATAAAAATAAAGATTATTATTATTATTTTTTTTTTTAGAGGGAAGAATGTGGAACCCAGATTGTAAGTGTTTCAGAAGAGTGGTAGAGCAATATAACTAGGCTTAACTTTATCAAGCACACCAGGAATTTAACCCCTTTCTGCCATATGATGTACTATCCCATCCATGTGCCCTGGGACTTAATTCCCAAGGACGGGATAGTACGTCATAGCGATCGCGGCCGGGTATCAGCTGATTATCACAGCTGACACCCGGCACTATGCGTCTGGCATGGTCACGGACCGCCCCCGACACATTAACCCCTGGCACACTGCGATCAAACATGATTGCAGTGTACTGGGGGCATAGGAGAGAAGCACGCAGGGAGGGGGCTCCTTCCATGCTTCCCTGCGACCCCTGGAGCAGCGCGATGTGCTGTGTCGCTCCGAGGGTCCTCCTCCCTGAAAGCAGGCATGAGGAAGCCTTGTGCAGCGCCTGTCAGATCGCTGATTTGACAGACAGCTGTCTAATCTGTCAGATCAGCGATCTGACATCTTATAGTGATGTCCCCCCTGGGTCAATATAATAAAGTAAAAAAAAAAGTGTAAAAATAATTTAATAAAAAATGGCTAAATAAATTAAAAAAAAAATTCCCCAATAAATTCTTTTTTTGGAAATAAAAAAAACCAAAACAATAAAACTACACATATTTAGTATCGCCGCATCCGTAACGACCCGCCCTATAAAGCTGTCCCACTAGTTATCCCCTTAAGTTAACCCCTTAAAATAAAAAACGAAGCAAAAAGCAATTCTTTATCATCATACCGCCGAACAAAAAGTGCAATAACGCGCGATGAAAAAGACGGATATAAACATGCTAAAACTGAAAACGTCATCTTGTCCCACAAAACATAAGCCACCATACAGCATTATCAGCAAAAAAATAAAAAAGTTATAGCTCGCAGAATAAAGCGATGCAAAAAATAATTATTTTTTATATAAAATTGTTTTCAATGCATTAAAAGCGCCAAAACATAGAAAACGACATAAATGAGCTATCGCTGTAATCGTACTGACCCGAAGAATAAAACTTCTTTATCAATTTTACTGCATGCGGAATGGTGTAAACGCACGCCCCGAAAGAAATTCATGAAATGCTGGTTTTGTCATGATCCAGTGTTGGATCTGGCGGTATTAAAAGCACAAAGTGAACTTTTTTTACTTTGGTTAAGTTCAAAGGTGTTTTGACTGTCCCCAGTGGTGGTTGTGGTATTGCACTTTGGGTTTTTGTGCACTTAATTAGGTATCAGGTGTGACACCCTATAAAGGTGTGCTAGAGGTGTGCAATGACTGCCTGTGATATTGTGAGTTTGTGTTCACTCTGTTTTTGGAGAGCCTGGAGGAAGGATGGAGCTGGTGAGGAGTCCTGCGCAGCTTAGCCAGGGGGGAAGAGTGTCAGCTATGGTGTCTGGACGAAGGGCTGACATGGCGTGGTGGAGTCGCAGTGATGGTGTCAGCGGGAAGTGTCTGCATGGGCTGGTGGAGTGGCTACTATGGAGAGTGGCACTCACCATGCGGGACTTGGCCGCTGAGCTGGACTCAAGCATGCTTGACTTCGTGGCAGAAGCTGAACACTTCCTTGGGACTCTGGTACATTAGCAGCTGCAACTGGTGTTGGACTCTGCTCCAAGGCTGCACTAAGGTGAAGGGTCCTGTTATGGTGATGGATCCGGGTGGAGGAGAAGACGCACGCAGGTGGTGGGCTCTGTTGCTAGGAGCGCACGCAACAGAGCAAAGCTAAGTGGTGTTTCCCCTGTATTGTCTCTTTCCTCATGTGTGTTATTAGTGCAGTGGTGGGATTAGTCTCCGCACCGACCCATTCCCTAGTGAGGGTTTAGGGTCAGGGTGAGCAAGGGCGTTAAGGTACGCGTGCGGCGACAGGTGTGGAGCCTGTTTAGGGAATGTAAGGAGTGCAGGGACACTGGCTCAGGGGAGCTTAGGAGGTCTCCACATCCCCCATTCCCTATCGCAGGGCCCACCATTGTTAATGTTTCCCAGGTTCCCCCTTTATTATTTAAATTCGCCTTTCTGGAGGCGGGGTTTCCAGATTGTATGTATAACGTGTAATACCCAAATTCGCCAGGTGGAGGCGGCGTATCCACCTGCATGTTTTATTGTTTAAATGCGCCCCACTGGAGGCGGTGTATCCAGGGTCACGTGTGTCACATGGGTTCGCCTTGCGGAAACATCTGCGTCCTGACACACGTGATCATGACATTATCACAGGCCCTACAGTTTTTTTTTTTTCTGGTGAGCTTTGGCCATGTGGAGACCGCTGAGTTATTGCTGCCGGGCCTCACTGAGGTGACTGGGGAGCGGCAAGGTGTTTAGAGCCGCTGCAGCAGCAGTTATCACGGTCTGGGGCCTCTGCTCAGGTAACCAGGAAATCAAAAATGGCGGCTGCGGTCTGGCAAAAGCCCCTAGAGTCGCTGCTGGGGAGCGGGACTTGCTCATGCACGGGGAGGTACCCAGGCAGGTGGGAGGAATGGTGCCCCACGGAGCTGCCTGGTATTCCCCGAGGTGAAGGGGTACATCCCTGTGGTGAGCAGACTAGGTGTGTAGTCGCTGCTGGGGAGCGGGACTTGCTCTTACAGGGGACGCACCCAGGCAGGTGGGAGGAATGGTGCCCCACAGAGCTGCCTGGTATTCCCCGAGGTGAAGGGGTACGTCCCTGTAGTGAGCAGATTGGTGAATAGTCCGCGGGGCTCATGCCAAATCTTCGATGCCGCCCCTCCTGGTCGTGTGGAGACGACCAGCGAGTATATATATTTTCCTCCATATTCCTGCGGCTATGGTACTAAAACCCCCTAGAGTCGCTGCTGGGGAGCGGGACTGGTTCATGCATGCGGGCGCACCCAGGCAGGTGGGAGGAATGGTGCCCCACGGAGCTGCCTGGTATTCCCCGAGGTGAAGGGGTACGCCCCTGTGGTGAGCTGACTGGTGTGATAGTCCGCGGGGTTTACGCCATATCTTCTATGCCATCGAAGAAGCCGCCCTCCTGGTCGTGTGGAGGCGACCAGCGAGAGTATATTTCCTCCATTTCCCAGTCCCCTTCTCCTCCTGGTGTGTGCAGCAGGTGTGCTGCGGGGGAGTAGGGACAAATCTCTACCCTCGCCATTAACCAACCCTAGGAGGCGCAGTCCTCATGGTGAAAGGGTTGGAGGGTGTGTCCCTTGGTGAATAGTGGGGGTGTGAGTGTGGTGACACAGGGGGACGCCTCTGTTGTCAAGTCCAGAGTGAGTTCACCAAGTTATGACAAATGTATGTGTGCAATAAACGTGCAGGTCCGGACCTGTGTGTGAACGAGCATGTATGGGTGCCACCAAAAAACATCTTGGAAATGTGTTGTGGAGTCTGATCAGCTCTTAGCATACATACACATACATAATCTCGTTCCCCAGGTCGGCGCTGTGGAGATGAGTGGTGCCTCCAAAATGAACATGTATTGCCAATACCAGCGGTGTTTGTCATGAACCTGAAGTGTCAGGTAATGGTGGGGTGAACTCAGGGTCTGGGCGTCCCCGCTGTAGGTGTTTCCCTAATGAGGGGTGGTCTTGAGGGTCCAGAGGCCCCTCATTAAGGAGGGGGTACTGTCATCATCCAGTGTTGGATCTGGAGGTATTAAAAGCACAAAGTGAACTTTTTTTACTTTGGTTAAGTTCAAAGGTGTTTTGACTGTCCCCGGTGGTGGTTGTGGTATTGCACTTTGGGTTTTTGTGCACTTAATTATGTATCAGGTGTGACACCCTATAAAGGTGTGCTAGAGGTGTGCAATGACTGCCTGTGATATTGTGAGTTTGTGTTCACTCTGTTTTTGGAG
Organism: Dendrobates tinctorius; assembly: GCF_039654945.1. Taxonomy (NCBI): domain Eukaryota; kingdom Metazoa; phylum Chordata; class Amphibia; order Anura; family Dendrobatidae; genus Dendrobates; species Dendrobates tinctorius. The sequence goes on from NW_027361830.1 coordinate 17,347,288, forward strand.
AGCCTGGAGGAAGGATGGAGCTGGTGAGGAGTCCTGCGCAGCTTAGCCAGGGGGGAAGAGTGTCAGCTATGGTGTCTGGACGAATGGCTGGCATGGCGTGGTGGAGTCGCAGTGATGGTGTCAGCGGGAAGTGTCTGCATGGGCTGGTGGAGTGGCTACTATGGAGAGTGGCACTCACCATGTGGGACTTGGTTGCTGAGCTGGTCTCAAGCA